>NC_134121.1:7637195-8237195 GCF_040939455.1 Microcebus murinus
CTCCTAGAGACTGTTATCTTTTAAAATTTTCATTATCTATTTACTGTTACCCAGAAAAACAATTTAATTTTGTATACTGTTTTTATATCCAGCAATACTATTAAACTTTTATTTTTTTATTCTCAGAGCTGAAGAACAAAATGCATACTCTTTTATTTTATTTATTTATTTATTTATTTGAGACAGAGTCTTGCTCTGTTGCTTAGGCTATAGTGCCATGGTGTTAGCCTAGCTTACAGCAACCTCAAAACATTCCTGGGGCCGGGTGCGGTGGCTCACGCCTGTAATCCTAGCACTCTGGGAGGCCGAGGCGGGCGGATTGCTCAAGGTCAGGAGTTCGAAACCAGCCTGAGCAAGAGCGAGACCCTGTCTCTACTATAAATAGAAAGAAATTAATTGGCCAACTAATATATATATAGAAAAAACTAGCCGGGCATGGTGGCACATGCCTGTAGTCCTAGCTACTCGGGAGGCTGAGGCAGTAGGATCACTTGAACCCAGGAGTTTGAGGTTGCTGTGAGCTAAGGCTGATGCCATGGCACTCATTCTAGCCGGGGCAAAGTGAGACACTGTCTCAAAAAAAAAAAAAAAAAAAAAACCATTCCTGGGCTCAAGTAATCCTTCTGCCTCAGCCTCCTGAGTAGCTAGGACTACAGGCATGTGCCACCACACCTGGCTAATTTTTTCTATATATTTTTAGTTGTCCAGATAATCTCTTTGTATTTTAGTAGAGACGGGGTCTTGCTCTTGCTCAGGCTGGTTTCGAATTCCTGACCTTGAGTGATCCTCCCATCTTGGCCTCCCAGAGTGCTGGGATTACAGGTCTGAGCCACCATGCCCGGCCCAAAATGCATACTCTTAATTCTAATAATTGCAAGTCATTCTAATTATTGATTCTAATAATAATTCTAAGAACATTTTTTTTGAGACAGAGTTTTGCTCTGTCACCTTGGCTGGAGTGCCCTGGCATCAGTCTAGCTCACAGTAACCTCAAACTCCTGAGCTCAAGCAATCCTCCAGCCTCAGCCTCCCAAGTAGCTGGGACTACAGGCACTTTGTTCTATTTTTAGTAGAGACGGGGTCTCACTCTTCCTCAGGCTGGTCTCGTATTCCTGACCTCAAGAGATCCCACCTCAGTCTCCTCTAATAACTCTTAATTCTAATAATTTATCTGTAGACATTTTTTTATATTCTTTATACATGATCAACACCTACAAGTGATGACTGTTTAGTTTCTTCTTTCTAATCCTTTATACTTTCTCTTTTTCCTGTCTTACTGCACTGGCTAGGACTGCCCACTACAACAGTGTGAACTAAACTAAAATTTTAAGGCTCACCCCCACATCAGCTGACTAAATGGACCCCATCCTGGCCAAAGGAATATCCTAAAACTAAATTGCCTGCCAGGAGAAGGGAGGTCAGACATGCCTCATCATGCCCCCCTTCCCTATTGAGGACATCCTTTGTAGTCCATTAACAGGCCTAAGGGGATGCAAGACAAACCTGCAGGTCCTCAATTTACACAACAAATCTATGTCTGCTGGCTTATCTCTGATAACAGCTCCTTATGTTGAAACATTCTAAGTCTCTAGACAAAGCTTCATGTCTTTAACTAATTACAAGTCAAAGAATATTTGAACCCACCTATAACCTGTAAGCTCCTGCTTGGAGATGGCCCACCTTTTCAGGCCAAACCAATGTATGCCTCCCATGTATTGATTGATGACTTTACCTGTAACCCCTGTCTCCCTGAAACGTGTAAAACCAAACTGTAACCCAGCCACAGTGAGTCCACTTGCAGAAGGCTTCTTGGGAGTGGCTCCCAGTCATGGTCCTCAAATTTGGCTAAGAGTAAATCTCTTTAAAATTATTTTAGACCTTGGCTTTTTTTCCGTTCACAACAGAAAGCAGGAGTGCTGCTAAGTCAGTATCCTTGTCTTACTCGCCATCCTCCACGATCAATCTTCAACATTTCACCACTGAGCACAGTATTAGCCACAGGCTATTTTCCTTTCAGAAGCCCTTCATCGGGCTACAGAAGTTCTCTAATATTCCAAGTCTGCTAGGAATTTTGCAATGAATGGCTAATGAACTTTATCAAACTGTTTCTGCCTCTATGAAGATGATCACGTTTTTTTTTCTTTTAACCTGTTAATATGGTACATTAATAAATTTTCTAATGGCTTGGTCCTTGCAAACAAAGTTTTTCATGATGTACTACATCTTTTTTTACATTTTCCTGGTTTTGCAATTGTTTCTTTCCTTAGATTTTTGTATTTCTAGTCACAGGTGAGACTGGCCTGTTTGTTCTCAGGCTGTACTGTCTTTGTCAGATATTGGTGTTAAGGTTATGCTAGTCTCATGCACCTAAGTCTTTGGATTTGTAAGCACTGAGTTGACCAAATAGCCTCCAATTCAACATTAAATCTTGGCAGCACCTGCAGCTGTGTTGTTTCGTTACTAATACTGTTGGTGCCTTTCCTCCTTGTGTTTTTAAAATTAATCATGCCACAGATTTGTCTATTTTATTACTCTTTTCAATGACTGACTTCTTTGTGGGTATAATTATGTATTTATGTTCTATTTCATTAATTCCTACTTTTTATCCTTATTCTTTCCTTCCACTTTATGTGGGTGTAATGCTATTCTAAGCTTATTAATTCTCTGCCTTTTTTCTTTACTAACGTGAACAGTTAAAGCTATAAATTTCTCTATCACTTCAATTTTCCCATAAATTATGATATGAAAATATTTACATTACTTGGTTCTAAATATTTCTAATTTTTATTATAATTTTTTGACTCAAGAATTTAGAAATGTTTTAAAATTTCAAGTGTATGAGCTTTTCTACTTATTTTTCGTTACTGATTTTTTTTATTTATTTATTTATTTTTTAAATTTCATAGGGGTGTAAGTTTTAATTTAAGCTCTATGCTTAGGGAGGGAGACGAACTTCTGCTTGTGAATAAGCGGTTTATAAGAAACAATCTATTATATCTCGTTACTGATTTTTAACTTAAGTGTATTGTGATCAGAAAATGTGTTCTATGTGAACATTTTTAAAATTTATTGACTAGCTTTTTTGTCTACTACATGGTCAATTTTTTACAAGCATTCTGCATGCAACTGCAAAGAATGTGTATTCTCCAACTGCTGTGAACAACTAATTCACAAGCTTATGAATTGTGCTGCTCAAATCTTCTTACATTCTTACCACTTTATAAATATTCTCCCACATTATTCCATTTCTTTCACAATTACAGGACAACGCCTATTTCTAGGTTTTCTACCGTTTCCAATGATCTTCATCCTGTTCTGAAGATCTGAGTTTTTTCCAACTGGTTTTCTCTCCCATGTGCCTGAAGAGTTTCTCTTAACCTTTCTGTCATCCAGACGTGCTGGCAACACATTCCCTTAGTGCTCGGTGACTAGGAGACGCCCAGCATTTCACATTCACTCTTCAAGAATACCTTCACTGGATACAGAATTGTGGAGGTTGACAAGTTTTGGTGTTGATGTTTCCAAATTTAAAATACCCTTTTTTCATCATCATTCTTGGGAAAAAGATGGATTTGCTAGGAACGGATTTCTAGGTTGCCAATGTTTTCCTTCAGTGCATTTAAGAAGTTATTTCCACTGTCCCCTGCATATACTGCTGCTACGAAGTCAGCTATCAGTTTAACTGCCACTCTGCTGTAATGGATGGCCTGTTCTCTGTAGGCTTATTTAAGGTATTCTCTTTCTCTGGTGTTTTGCAGTTCCTGAGGATGTGTCTAGGTGGGGATTTCTTTTCTTTATCGTGCTTAGATTCACTAGGCCTCCTGGATGTGAGAAGCAGCATCTTCCCACAATTCTTGAAAGCCCTCAGTCATTATCTTTTCAAATATTAGCTCTTCTGGAATTCCAAACAGATACATGTTAGATGTCCTCACTCTGCTTCCATGCTCACCCCGGGCACACTGACTCCCTAGTGCTCCCCAAACACACCAGGGCAGCTCCACAGCCTGCACTCTGGGCTCCCAGCCCTCCATCTTTCACCTTCTTTTCTCACCTTCTCCAACCCTTCTGGAACCCTCCACGCAGCTTTCTTTCAGACTGCTCATCATATAGCACCATAACTACTGTTTAGCTCTGAGTATGCCCTGGACCGTTAGCTGGGGTGAAGGATGTCTCCAGCCTCAGCACCAGACATGAGAGTGGCACCGAGCAAGCCTGTGACACCCTGGCTGAGTTCTGGGGCTCAGAGAGGGGCAGAAGGAGGTGGCAAAACCCCACCAACCTTAGAAGAGACCAGGGAGTGCTCCCCCGAGCCTCCCCACAACCACTCCCAAATCGCCCTCTCTACAGCCCAAGCTCCACTGCGCAGGGCCAGACACGTGGGTACGCGACTCTTCGGCTTCCATAAAGATAGACTCACACAGAACTCTGTCATTCTACCACGTGGCTTTATGCCTTCTAGTCTCTCAAATTCTGCATGTCTTTAGCAAGGGCCAATTAAGTCCCACCTCCACTATGCTCACAGCCTTTTTAGGCCTCTTTAACTTTGGCAGGGCTCAGCAGCTGGCTACCCGGGCATCACAGGGCAGGGGAGGAGAGTGCTGCCTCTGTTCCCACCAGACTTGCCCCGGCCACTACAACCACGAGCTGTGCAACCGGCCAGGCCAGAGCAGACACTGATCGGCAAACTTCATTCCCAACAGCCTATGGACAATCATGCCTTTTGATTCCTTGTGGCCTGTCCACCTGTGTTTGCGCTTAGGGATTCTACTGCTGCTGCCCCAGAACCCAAAACCTTCCAGAGGCTCTAGAAACACCCATCTCTGTCCAGAAGCTCCTGACCTCTACTCTTGGCCTTCGGGCACAGCACGAGGAACACCATCCCCCTGGGCTGAAACTGCTCTCCCCAGGCATGACGTGACAAAGAGCACATCAGGAAACTGAACCTGGCCCTCACTGGAATCCCACCATGGGGACAGGCCCTTGCTCTGCCCCCACCACAGGGTGCATTGTGGGGTCTAGGCTGTCCAGCCCAACTGGAGGGAAGGGATGTGGCGGACACTGTGCATCAAGAAGAGAGCAAGACTGCAAGTCACACAAGCTGCGATGTGTCTTCAGGGCTGCCCAGAAACAGAGAGGACGTGGGATGACCTGGGACCTTCCTCGCCTCCCACTGATCAGCAGCACCTGTGGAATAAGCTCACCCAAGGGGGAGCGCCTGCTATGGGGCACACCCTCATAGCTCAGCTGTACCTGGATGGCATGGGCTGGGGAGCCTCACCTCTGCTTCCGCCACAGCCCTGACCACAGCGGGCATCTTCCCCTGGGCAGACTGCTACTATCCTGTCCTTCTTGCCTCTGTCAGGGGACATACCCTGGTTACTTCCACACTCCCTACCCCACTCCACACCCCACCCAAAGAATACCCCGATTCTCCTTGGGAGAATTCTCAGCTGCTCCCAGTCATGGCCTGAGGGGGACAGGACCTGCCCTGGCAACAGGGGAGGCTTCTCACTGGCTAAAGTCAATCTGCAAAGTCCCCCTAACCCTAATCCCCCACTCCCAAATCCCAGAAGTGGCACAGGAGCTGCAGAGAAATCCTGTCTATCCCCTGGGCTGTGTAGACAGGGACCGTGAGGTTAGGCACCCAAGGCAGCCACCGTGCTTGCTGGAAGCAGAGCCTTGAGCTTCTGAGGCGGGTTAGGGGACACCGGCTGGACTGCAGAGCAAAGGAGATCTGAGTCTTGGTGATCCCCACTGGATCACGCTGAAGGCACAGCTAACTGTCTCTACCAGTGCTGCCTGCAACGCCACGTCCTGACCACACTGCCTTCTGACACTCTGTGCATGGTGCCTGCTGGGAAGGTCCAGCCCCCAGCCTCCATGCCGGCCCATCACACAGGCCCCACCCAAAAGCCCCACGAGTGCTTACATGAGACTCGAGAGCATGTGCTCCAAGAGGACAGGGGCTGGGCCCACCTTGGGACTGAACACGAAGTACGTAGGGGCTCCATCACTCACTCAGGACTGAGGGAGGAGAGGAGGGATCCAGGCCACCCAGGGCTGGAGTAGATGTTGCAGTCCATCTGCTCTGACCCCTTCAGAGTTCAGCATTCAGGGACCACCTCTTCTAGCAGGTTGCAGGTACATGCCTGGCCCAGGCCCTGGGCACCCACGCAGAGGAGAGCTGCCCTTCAGCTCCACCCGGCAGACTGAGCGGGATGCACTTACCATGTGCTCAGGGGCCAGTGGTTCTCAACCATGGGTGTCCTTGGGAAACTCTCAGGGATTTAATTAATAGTAAACTGACACCCCCTTCCCCTCTGAATCTTGAGGTGAGCGCTGAGCACTTGGATGTTTAGAAGCTCCTCAGGTGACTTGAATGGGCAGCCAAGATGTGTGAGAACCACTGGGCTCAGGTGCGCTCAGGCCCTCACCACATGCTCCGATGGCCCAGCTCAGACACACAGGGCTGAGTGGCAGACGGCTGGTGGGGACAAGCCTGACCTCCCACGGAGTCATCTTGTCCTACTCAAGCAAGATTTGGTCAGTGGTTCCCAGGCTCGCCCTCAAGAGGGTCCCAGCCTGAGAGAGACAGAAGCCACAGCACTCGGTGAGGCAACCACACACAGCCAGCCATGGCAGGGATGGGCAGCAGGCATGCCCGAAGACAGGTGGCCACATCTCCCTGAGAAGGGACATCTGAGCCGTGTTTTCAAGAATAAATGGGAGTTTGCCAGGCAGACAATGAGACACGGCATAAAGAGGAGGCATTTAAAGGGAACAGCCAGCATAACTTTCTTCTTCGCTGTGTGCTAGGGAGTCATTGGAGGCCACAGGCTGTGACACCTTGCTTTCTTCAAATGTGACTTGGGGACAAATAATGTTCCTTCCTCCTCCTTTGGGAGTGGGGCCAGCGCAGGGGCTCGGGCACAGCTGGCCTCGGGGAGTGCCGCCGGGGAGGCGCTGGCGTGCCTCTCCATCAATGGACAGTAGACGCACTGCAAGGCTTCTCTGTGCCCTCATCCCCCCATCCTCGGCGGGGGCCAGGCCCTGCTACACACCCAATAAATAAATGCCTGTTGAAAGCTCAGTGAATGAGAGGAAAGAGGATGGAACCAAGGTTAGAAAGATCAAGCAGCTTCCGGCCTCATCCTCTGTGGGCCCATTCACAGAGAGCATGTGTCCTGGTCGCCTCACCCCACAGCCTGGTTCACCCCGAGCCTCATGGATGAATATTTATGTGCACAGGGAGGCAGTCAAAACTCAGGGGTCACAGAAGAACTAAGCTGTGCGGGGGTCACCAAGAAGCCAGCAGCACCACCTGCTGCTGCTGGGGCGGAAGATGGCTCTGTCCCAGCCCGGGCGGTGCGTGGGTAAGCCGGCCAAGACCTTCTGAATCACCAGGCTGTGAGCCCTCCTCAGACCAGGTGGCTGCTTTGTGTCTGCAACAGAGGAGGAAGTGCCCCGCTGACCTGGCAGGCTCCAGCCTCCCTCCTTTCAGCCCTGAGCATTTCCTCCCAAGGCCACTTGGCCAAGCTGCCCCCCAGTGCTGTTTGGAAAGAACCGGAAATGATAGGGCTCACTACAAATGGTGGCTTTCAAAACAGTGTTTCTTTCATCCAGAGAGTACAGCTAACAGTGCTATGGGGAGAGACTCCAATCTTTCTAATTCATGAACACGTCTCAGTGCAGAGGGGTGGCCCTGAAAACGAGTAAATCTGACACCACACTCTTGCTACAGGGCTATGTCAACAGAACCTGGAAGAAAGAGTCTGTTAACATGCTTCAGCAAACTCAGGAGCTAGCGTAGGGCCATTCTCTTAGAGAGCTGGTTAACACCACCACTGAGAATTCTTACGAGAACACTGTGATTTTAATGTCTTTTTCTATCGAATGCAAAGTCCTGGAACTGCAAAACCACCTCTGTGTACAACACGGGCTGCTGAGTAAATGATGGTACAGCCATGTATGATTTGAGTAGAGCCATGTTATTTAGAGTTTCTACTGATGCCTGGAAATGCCCATGACATAGTACAAATTGAAATATATATATACATAAAATTGTATGTACAATACAGCCTCAACTAAGTAAAAACCTAATGCCCAGAAGAAGCCACGAAGCAAATAAGCTAACATTTCAAAGATGGCTATTTCTCAATACTGCAATTTGTAGTAACTTTTCCAGGGCATGCCATGGCCACAGAACACCTTTGCAGCAGTCCAGGAAGTGTGACAAGTCTAAGATGTAGTGTCACAAGCACTGAGCCTGCCCCTAACTTGCTGTGTGACCCCAGAGGAATTAACAGTCTCCCTGGGCTTTGGTGGCTTGTCTCCTTCCTCCTCAAGTCCCTGGTAAAATCAGCAAGTGCATCAGAACCAAGGGGAAGACCCAGGGTTGGGCAAGTGGCAAGAGACAACAAATTGGTGGTCCACAAGTCCCATGTGGACACCCTCAGAGAGATTTTGATTAGCCCTAATCATGTTCTTAATTTTTTAAATGTACTGCCAACATTTTAACATTAACAGATTTCAAATATTCAGGTTTTGATTTTTTTCTTTTAAAAAACTAGATTCATAATAGCCCAAATGTGGAAAAACCCCAAATGTCCATTAATTGCTGAACAGATAAACAAAATGTAGTACATCCATACAACGGAGTATTATTCAGCCATCAAAAGGAAGGAAGGACACATGCCACAAAGTGGATGAACCTTGAAAACAGGATGCTAAGTAAAAAGAAGCCAATCACAAAAGCTCATATATTGTATGATTCCATTCAGACGAAATGACCGGAACAGACAAACATAAATCCTGAGAAACAGAAAACAGATCAGTGGTTACCTGGGGCTGGGTACAGGCTTTCTTTCTGGGGTGACAGAAATGTTCTAGAATTAGACAGCAGTGACAGTCGCACAACATTGTGAAAACGCTAATAACTTCTCAACTGTCCACTTTAAAATGGTTAAAATGGTGAATTTTACCTCAATTTTTTAAAATTTGGAAGAGCAGACTACGTGCATGGCACCCCTCTCCTGCAGGCCCTCCTCCCTGTGGCCTCCCATGAGAACCCCAGGCCCTCCTCCCACCCACCACGGAGACCCCCAGCTCAACCTAGAAGGCAGGTCCCAAGCACAGCCTTGTCCACTAGCCAAAGGAAGGGCTGGGCATTAACTTGGTCAATTAAAGAAACTAGATATTTTGTCTCTCCTGACCAGGAAAAACTCACCCCTGGTAAATATTAGTCAAACAGTATAAAAAGGTAAAGAAAGAGTAAAAACGAAGTCTTCCTCCTACAACCCTGACCCTCACCCAGCACTTCCCCCAGAATCAACTGCTGACTCAGCAGAACCGCATTAAACTCACCTGGCTCCTGATATGACCACTTTCTTTTCTGAGCACTGAGAAAATTACTCATCAGTTTAATGATCCATTATACAACTTTGAAAGGGATCGAACAGTCTTTCCTAAAGAACATCCAATCCAATCCAAACTTAAAGTGGCCATTATTTTACAGAAGAATCACTTTTCAGATTTAAAAATAAAGCCAGCCCAGCGTGGTGGCTTACGCCCATAATCCTAGCACTCTGGGAGACCGAGGGAGGGGGGGTGAGTCGTTTGAGCTCAGAAGCTCAAGACCAGCCTGAGCAAGAGCAAGACCCGGTCTCTACTAAAAATAGAAAGAAATTATCTGGACAACTAAAAATATATTAAAAAATTAGCTAGTCATGGTAGCACATGCCTGTAGTCCCAGCTACTTCGGAGGCTGAGGCAGGAGGATCACTTGAGCCCAGGAGTTTGAGGCTGCTGTGAGCTAGGCTGATGCCACAGCATTCACTCTAGCCAGGCAACAGAGCGAGACTCTGTCTCAAAAAAAAAAAAAATCTATAAAAACATAAATAAATAAAGCCAAAGCCACTGTCTGGAAGGCCTGCTGTCCCCAGGGTACCCCTGTCCCTGTGAGCGCTCAGCAAGACTGTAACCACCACAGGCTCCCTGGGGCACAGCACACAGGCGATGAACTATGAACACCAATCTCCTTAGCAGCCCTGGAATTGGTCTTCAGTGAGGGAAAATCATGGGAAATTTTGCCTGGGGTTTGCCCCAAGGCTCAGAGGGCTCCTGCTAAAGCAGGTATGAGGCTGTGCCTGGTCACAAAGGCCAACAGCAGCACCAAAGGGCACCTGGGGCTGATGCTGTCTTCCAGACCAAGTCTAGGCACTTGGCAAGGCTGTGACCTGGGCCCCCACCCTTCTCCACTGGGGCCTGGTTTACACCAGGCAGGTCGGTGCACCTACACCCACTCCACCATTCTGCACCCTCCTGCCTTTGCACACACTAGGACTCCTGCAGGGAACCCCCTGCCTCTCCGTGCCTGGCCACCTGCTGTTCCCTGGAGACTCAACAGAAGCAGCCCTCCTCTAAGATGCTACCTCACACCCTCTGGACTCCTGGGCTAAGTCTTGCCCAGGATGCTTTCAAATGACCTCCACTGAGGCCTGGACTACACAGCACTGCTGTTCCACTGTGTTCCTGTCCTGTCTGCACCTGACCAGGGCCTTGAAGGCATGGGCCGTTACCTGTTCGTCTCAGGGCTTTCTGCACAGCAAGACAGGGCCTGGCATCTGGTACACTACAGCAAACACCCAGGGATCCAAGCTGAATACGAAAGAAGGTTCTAGTAGGGGAAACAGAGACTCCAAGAGGCACAGGCAAGAAGCCACAAAATACACTATGCAAAGTTCCTAGACACAGAGCCTGTGGGTCAGTCTGGCCAGCAGGATTCAAAGCAGCTTGGAAGCCCTCACGAAGCGTGGTAGGCCAACCTCCCACTAAGCAATTAAGAAACTCAAGGGCCCAGATCATTATCCAGATCAAACTTGTTGTATCATGCTCATGTTTTGAATTTCCACAAATTCTCTTACATTTTGCACTAAGCAAAACTTTAAAATACTCATTTAGCCTATTAAAAACTGATTTTCTATTACTTTAACAAGTAACAAGAATTACAGCAAATGTATCCTCTGTTCATTAGCAGTGGTGGTAAGCACATCATAATTTCCAGCTAATTACAGCAACTTGATTTGGATGTTTCATGCTGTGTATTACAGTTTCTTAAGCTGGGGTGCTGGCTGCAATTCTGAGGCTAAGAGAGTTGAAATGTGTCCAGAGAAGGGACGAGTCACTTCTGATACATGTGGTGTGAGACAGAGAGGAAGTCAACTTTCCCTCTACCAAAGCAGAAAACCATTCAAAACAGAAAGAGAGAGAATGCTGTGCCACCATCCTCAGAGAGGAGGGCAGGGCCTGTAGGATTCCCATCGAGGACTGCAGGAGCCCGGACACCCACTACAGTTGACCAGACCTGACCAGGTGAGAGACAGCAAAAAGCACTGCACGCCCCCCTCACCCACCCAGCAGGCAAGCATGGGAGACCAAGGACAGGGCCTTTACCGAACGATGGCCAGGGATCCGAAGTGCTCTCGGGAGCCGCTGACCCGCCCCATGGGTTGGTGTGATTAGCCGAGGCTGACGAGCCCCAGGGCTCTGCCTTCTGGGCAGCAGGGCCCGAGCTGGGGAGAGCATCCATTAAATCCAACAGAGTGGTCTGCTGTGGGTGGGAGCCATGCTTTAAGACAAAGAGAAGGGGACAGGTTTTACTTAGCTACAGTTACCACAAATACCCAGGCACTAGTCCTAAATATTGCCCACGCCTCTTCCTATACTGAGGCCCCTAGGAAGGGCAGAGAGTAACTCGGAAACTGAGCCACACCCGCTCCTGCCCCACCCTGCCAGCTTCCCCAACGTTCCAGTCTCCCAGGACCGCCCAGGCTCCAGCAGCACCAAGCCATTTACTGTTTGCCAAATGCTTTGCCACTGGCTTTCACACTGCCCTCGGGGTCTGCAAACACCTCCAGGCTAACGTGGGCTTTTGCTGGGGCTAGAGCCTCCCTCCAGAACCCACCAAGGTCAGCTGGAGGGCCCTCTCTCCGGGGGCTGACCCGCCCTCTCCGCATCCCACCCCCCAGTGTGAAGGGGGCCTGTCTCCTGACTGGACCATAAGGTAACGAGCTTGTCGGGAGTGCCTGGTTGCCTCTGTGTAAAAGCAGGAAGCTGCGCCCACGGTATGGAGATGACAGCAATACAGACCAGCACTTCCGGGTGTGCCTTTCCAGGGACATGCTCCAAAGCACTTGCATTCTGCTTATTTACCAGCTGCCCGAGCTGCAGGGCTGCCTTTACAGATGAGGCCAGCTCGGGTGTGCTTTCAGACAAGATCAGGCGCGTTCAGGTTGGGTGTGTTTTCGATCGCAGCCTCACCTCGCTGTTGCTCACCTTGGGCGTGCATGTCACTTGGGGAGATTGGGGGACTCACCGTGCATCCCCCCAAGAGGCAGGTTAGGAGGGGGATGTTTCAGCAACAACTAAGACACAGCATCAAACAAGCTCTTACCTCTTTCTTTTTTGGAACTTTAACTGTGTCCCTTCGGCTTTCCTCCAGGGCCATCTGCAATCTGAGGTCATCACCCCGCCTGAGGCGTTCTTCCTGCACAGGGACAATGCGAGCTTGAAGCTGACGGTAACTACAGTAACATCACTGCACAGAACAAGTCCCGCTGGCCAGCAACAGGAAATGCACATCGCATCGTGCGTTATTTCAAAGGAAGATTTAAAAACAACTTGTAAACACAACAACTTTCCCATCCCGAACGAGTGGAGTCACAGGCTATCTGCTCACTGTGCCTCCTGTGACCTCAACCCCCTGGGGGTCATACCAGGGAGACTATGCTTCATCTAAAATATTTTTTTCTCAAAATGAAAATGAGTTTATAATTCTTTCTACTTATAGAAACAATATGTCTCCTCATAAAACACAACTCTGACAATCCCAAAAGGAATTAGGAAGAGGGTGAAAACCGCGTATCATCCCGCCTCCCACTGTGCTTCCGGAAAATGGCTACATATTTCTATGATTCCTAACAGAAGTGAATCATTATATTTATTTAAGGCAAAGTCACCATATGCAAAAGACAGGGTTGTACTAGCTTTTATATAATATAATGAATATAAATAAATATATTCCTTATATTTTATTATAAATATTAACTAAAATGGTCTCAAACCACCCATTCTTCTGTGTGTGCTCAGTGGACACTCCCATGTGCCTTACTCCTAGGTGCTGGCCCCAGAGACACAAGGACAGAGTTACTGTGCCAGTTTCCCACCGCAGGGACAGAGAAGTCATGAATGAAGCTGTCCATTGTTACTGAGCCTTAGGATATTGCCAGTTACAGACACACAGCCTTTCAACACTCAGAGCTAACTATCCCTAATATTTCTCTCTGAAAACCACCTTCTAAATGGGAGGAATCCGAGCCTGGCTCCGTCTACCCTTTTTAATGAAAGGTCAGTGGAGACAAATCTGACAAATGCAACCAAAGGGATATTTTTACAGTCACTTCGATCACTCCTTTCTCTCCTCCCCGTTTTAAAGTAACACATGCTTAATAAAGAAAAATGGGAACTGAAAAAAATTAAAAGTACACATATTCTGTCATCGAAACATAAGCACTCTTGTTTCCTGGAGCGTTTCCTTCCAGCCTGTGTTGTTCTGCGCACCTCCTGCCGCAGCTCACCCAAGAGCCTCGGCAGGCGTTGGCCACGCCTGCCCATGGGCCGCACCCCAGCGCCCATCTCATGCACTGCCCTTCAAGAAGCGCGTGCGCTCAGCTCACGCAGGGGGAGCCCAGACGCTGCCTGGGTCTGCACAAGTATTTCTGAGACGAAGCTCTGACTGGTTTCCTCCCCTGGCAACAACTTCCTGAAAAATCTTTCTCAGACATAACTTTGCGTGGGACCCCTTCCTGACTGGGGGCAGTGTGTGACAAGAACACACTTGTGGCAACACAGAGTGCCATCTTGGCAAGCACATCCAAAACATTTTGAAGACCGGGCAGGGTGTGCCATCATCCTCCCTAGGAACCACCCTCCCGCCCCCTGGCGGGCGGTCACTGTGGTGCAGACCTGCCCAGGGCGCTGACCTGCTCGGCCACTTCTCTGCTCATGGCAAGTGCCAGCTGCAGCTGAAGCTCCTCTTCTCCGCTAGTCTGGGGCCGGGCTTGCTCCAGCTCAGAGGACACCCTCGGGGAGGTGGCTGTAGGAGAAGGCAAAGTTACCATATGCAAGAGACAGGGTAGTTCCAGCTCACACCCAGCAGTTCACTGGTCAGACCACACCCTACTCCCGTCTCAACCCACAAGTCTGGCAATAGCCCACCAATGCAGGCAGAGGATAGGAAAGGTATATAAGTATTTCACGGTTAAAATCAAGTGACAGTAAAATGTGGCTTCACAACTACATAAGCCACATGCTGCCGACTGAGAGAAGATGCCTTTGGGTATGCAGCCCTCATCGAGATCAGAACCTCAGTCTTCACTGCAGATCTGCACTGTTCCAAAGAGAGGAACTAACTCAAAGACCCAGAGTCTAGTTCTTAAAAAGCTGGACCAAAGAGCATCCTTCACACAGTGCAGGGAACCTGGCGTCCAAGGACTCCATTAGGACGCAACTACATTTAAGAGTTGCACTTTGCTCTCACAGTGTTAAGGATCCTGGAAATTTGCCCACTCATGTCTGCAGTGGCCCTGAACACTTCTGTTTTGTAAGTCACATTGTATACGGACTAGAAACAAATGCAGACAAAAAGGCAGACACACATGCAGACGATTTTGCTCTAAGTGCTCAGCTAGTAGTTTATAAGCAGCTCCTGGAAAGACAGTTTTTTGTTTTTTTGAAGGGATGAGATGTGAATTCCTATCTAATGTAACAAACCCCAAATGAAGGAGTCTTTACTATCACACCATAATCCAGGGTGGGCCTCTCGCCACAGGAAAATGCTGGGGTTTACACAGCCATTAGGAAGTTTTATGGATCAGGGAATCTAGATGACTCCAGAAATTAGATGTAGAGTTTTGGGAACATGTGCTAAGTGTGTGCCCACCTCTCCCCTATCCCAAGAGAGTGTCCACAGCTTCTCTAAAATTCTCAGAGCAGGGCCTGCCCTCTGAAGAGATTTGGAGCCACTGCTTTGGATGGTTCCTCCCTCTGGGCCTTTGTGTATGCTGTTCCCTCAGCTCACCCACCCCTTCCTCCTCAGTTTTCAGAGCTCGGCTTTCCCTGCCTGGTCCTCCAGGACAGCCCTCCGCCCTGAGGCTAGGTCAGACTCTGGACCTCCCCCTGAAGCAGTCACCTCTGGCCGGCAAGTCCCTGTGGGTGGATGCTTGCATGCACAGACAGATGCAGGCATGGATGGATGGATGGATGGATGGATGGATGGATGGATGGATGGATGGATGGATGGAGAATCCAACTGTGTGGCTAATGGGTAGTTGTTTTAAAATGTTCTAATTGTGTATCAGTCTACTTCTTGCATTACATCCATTCTAGCAAACCTAATATCAGGATTCACTCAGCTAAATGTTGCTTATGCCTACTAAATCACCAATCTAAATCTGTTTCTTAAGGTTCACCTCTTTGGGAGAAAGTAAAAGACTGGGAATGATTCCTGACAAAGGAGGTTTCCAGATGGCTAGGCCCTGGCTCCAGTGAATTAAACAGGAGAAGAGGCCTAAACACACCACAGGCCACAGAAGTAACCCATAGAAGAATTGGGGAGGCGGAAAATAGCTGCTTCTGAGCACAGGGCTGAGTTGGGGCGGGGCAGGAGACTGGGACCTTCTCTATACTGAGACATTGCCAAAGCAGAGGCATTTTTTAAATTTTTAAATGAAATTTTTAAAAACACACAAAACATTTAACAAGTTTCATTTGGAACAATCCTGTGGCGTGAAGCACAGTGTGTTTGCTATGATTTATTGTCATCCAAAGAACCATCAAAAAAAATAAATAAATAAAAAGCCAGCAACCAATTGCCTCATGAGTCTCTGCCAATCTGCAGGGATAGGTCAAAGTGCAAAAACAGTGCTGCGGTTATTTTTCTAAATAAAATCAAGTCAAATCCCATCCTAGTGCATCATCCCAATTACATTTTCCAAAGCATTTCTTTAGAAATAAAGCTAGATGGCAACGAAAGTCCTCAAATCCATCTTAACAATTTCTTAATAATTCACCAAAACAAAAAAGTATTTTCTTGCTGTTGGTTTTGTTCCCTCACCTATGCCAATCAGAATACTCAGTTTGGGCTTTCTTGTGCTCAAGAAGCAAAGATGTCGCCATCCACATTAAAGGGAACAAAGGAAGCCAGGCAGTTTGGGGGACTCTCCCTTCCAAAGCATTAACCACTACTCCAGCCGGCTGTTCCCAGCTTCATTCCTGATAAAGAATCTCTGAGGCTTGGTTCCCAAGGCCCTCAGTCTGTAACAAATACAGCATCTCTGACTGACATCCTCCATTACTACCAAAGGAAAACCCAGAATGAATGAAGTAGAAGGCCCTAATATCCTACACCCCATCCCACAAAAAGTGCTCTGGAAAATGAGTCTCATTCCCAGCAGGGAAGCAGCTACCGGCTTCACTGCCACGGCGATGACCCAGCCGGGCTGGGAGGGGACGGCATGGGCTCTGTGCAGGGCCTGCCTGGGAAGGGGCCTCCAGCTGCTGGCCAGACTGGCTTCAAATGCAAACGCACGCGCTTGTGTCTGCCACACCTGACGCTGTGAGAACCGCGCGTAGCCAGCCCAGCGGAAATAGCTCACCACATCAATGCGGAAACCAAAGACAAAGGGTATTCCCCTGAACGCTGTGGTTTTTATAAACGGATGTACAGCTCTCAGTTCCGCAGACGGCAGAATTCACAGCCACCAGCCCTGAACATCGGCTGAGAGCTACACAGCGGGTGGGTCTGAGCTTCGAGGCAGGGTTCCAGCACAGACATTCTTGCCTCAGTGACAGCAACTCAGGCCACAAAGGGCCTCTTGTGCTCACGCACATGACAGTGAACACAGATGTTGTTGTGAGATGGGCCTGAATGGGTCCTTCAGACCACCTGAGCCTGGCCCTGGCCCTGCTCTGAGGATATGAAGGTTCACAGCTCACAGGGACCAGGAAAAGCAAGTGCCCCAGGGATGTGCCACTCTGTCCCAGCCACTCTCTGGAGGGAAGAACAGGAATTGTCAGCTCAGGCTCATCACTAAGTAGCATCAAATGCACACAGCGTTCTCCCACCACTAAGGCACCTCTGTATTATGAAGCCCACTGGAAGAGCTCCGAGTCTTCACTGCTGTGGCCAAGAACTCTAACCACGGTGGGCTCATCTCCCCCTTTCCAGTCTGTTACACTGGCCGATAGAAAGCCTTGGGAGTGGCTGTGCAAGGCAGCCAGAAAAGCCCAACATCTCCCTCAAAATACAGCCCAACAGGAAGACCAAGAAAGTCCTCCCAGCTCAGACAGACGAGGGTCTCCCCCGTTCAACTCCGCACTGCGCTCCTGGGACTGCCCTGTGCTGGAGGAGGGGCCTCTTTCCCAAACATGCTCCTAAAACAAAGACCAGAAGATTCTCTAATAAAGATGCTTCAGCAGGCCGATTTCAGGTAATCTAAAGCAAGGCAATCAAGTTGGTAGAAAAACAGGAAATCGCTTATTATCAGCTACACTGTGCAGTTTTCCTAGAAAGTACTGAAGCAGCATCTGCCAATCACATCACAACGATGAAAGGGACCAGATAGAGTACATAGGACATGACTTTACCATCAAATGGCTCTGTGCAGAGAGCAGCATGACTTCTGGTATTCGAGCCTGACACAGACCCCGTGGAGGCGGCGGCCGGGGGCCTGGTCTGGAGGCGTTGGGCACGCAGGCGTGTCTGGCAACCCAGTGAGGATGCAAAGTTGCGGGGCCTGGGGCCCTGAGATGGCCCCACGTGGCCCAGGCACCGCTGCCACCATGCATGCCATGCATGCCGTGTGTGTCGGCTGAGGGGAGACTAGGTGTTGGAGAGAACACCGAACGGACAAATCCTGTCTTCATCACTGACCAGCAGTGGGACATCTGACAGCCTGGCCTCTGTGACATCTGCTGCCACATCCGTGAAATGGAGACAGCGGGCTGTGGGAGGATGTAGCAGCTGACCTTTACAAGGGGCAGGAGTGCAGGGACGCAGCTGCCCGTCCCCCAGACTCCAGCTCTGCCCCCAGTCGGTCACCCTGTCCTCCGTCAGGGACACCAGACCACCTGGACCTGGAGGGCACCCCACCTTCCACCTCACACACAGAAAACCTGGCCCTCCCGGGCCTCTGAGGCACAGGCCCCCACCCTAACGGGGGGGCTGGGGAGCACCAAGCCCAGGCCTGCTGAGGGCCAGCTCTCGCCATCCACGCTCTCCTGTCCAGCCAAGTGCCATCCTCGTTACTGAATGGCAACAAAGCACATATTGGGTCTTCCTCAATGTGGTGACATCTTTCTGTGGTTCCCTGGGCCGATCCCTGAATCAATGATGACCTCAGCCACCTAGGACATTCCTGCCCAGGAGCTGTGGCCTGAGCTGGGCAGAGGCTCCCGAGCACAGGAGACCCTCCAGGGCCTCACTTCTGGGCCCACGGGGAGGGGCAGAAAAGACTGCTTTTAGTCGAATGAGGTAAATTATGAGAAAATAAGCTCAGATTATCTAAAAAAAAAAAAGGAATATAAATATATGGTGAAAAGGCCAAAAGGGTACAAAATAAGAAAGGCACCAAAGCACAACCAGAGCACTGTCCAGCTGCAAGGCAGATGTGACTTTACAACAGGGGGACCTCAGAGCCAGCTTGTGGTGTGGCCAGCACTGGCACCACCATGGTGGGACATCATGCCACCACCCATGACTGTCCCAGCAAAACACTGATGTGCATGGAATCCAGGCTCTAGGTGTAATTCCTGGTTCACAGGAGTTCAGGCCAAGGCTCGGGCTGAGCACGGCAAGAGCGGGCAGATGGACAGCCCCGGGATGCTCTGCAGGGTGACTGGCCCAGTCCCCGTAGTACATTAGGGCCCTGAGGAAAAGGGAAAGCGTGGCACTGAGACAGACCACAGGGGCAGGATGACCAGACACAGCCCCACGGTCCTGGGGTGCTCTTGCCTTAGATCGGCAAAGAGACAATTCAGGACAGCTGGCACAATCTGACTGGGGCCTGGGTATTGTCTTACTGGTACTGATAATCACTGATTTTGTGAGGTATGACGGTGTGATCTCCAGGAAGAGATGTACACTGAAGTATTTAGGGGTGGAATGGGATGATGGCCACAGTTTATTCTTAAATATTTCAGTACAAAAGGGAGCAAAAGCCACTTGTCTCACTCCGCCCCAGTGCCTTGCCCAAAGGAAACAGCTGTTTACATTTCCTTGTGCTCCTGTGTGTGGGTACAGTGGCACCCCCCTGACATTCTTCTACTACCTGGGTCTCCCCCAGGCTGGGTGGTGTTGGCCTGAGAAAGGCAGCCCCATGTGGCAGGTGAGAGCGCAAGCCCTGCGGTCCCCACGCCTGGGCTTAAATCCAGGCTCTTGTTATGTGACCTTGGCCCAGGTGATTAAGTCCTCGGTGCCTGTTTTCTCACCTGTAGAGTGGAGAGAAAATACCTGCCTCCTCGGGCTACCATGTGAAAACCACATGGCACCTGTACGACACTCACTTGTCTCTCAACAAGCCCCCATCTGTGAGGGTTGGGGCCACCTAGACAGGGAGAGGTGAATCTAACCCTGAAGGTCTTGCTCTTCATGATCAATCTTCTCCACAGATGAGGGGACCAGGCTCAGAGAGGTGAGCGGTTTGCTGCTCAGAGCTGCCCCATGGCAGGATAAGAACTTGGAGTCAGGACCCAGGACCCAAATCCCACACTTGCTCACTTTAGCCCCTTAATCGGCTACACTCATGCACACAATCCCACGCAAGGCCTCCTCTAGGCACAAGGTAAGTCTCTGTTCTCACGAGCTTGTGCTCTAGTAAGGAGAGCCCATAAACAAATTTAAAAGGGAGGGACTGGCATGAAGCAGCAGGGTGAGGAGAGCTTGCTGGGCTGTGTCTGGCAAGTGACAGGAGACGCTGGAGCCCTGGGGAGCCGGGGAGCGTGGGGGTGCTTCTGCTCCAGCGGAGGGTGTCCAGGGTGCATAATGGAAGCAGGGGGCGGGCCTCGCTCAGGGAAGGTTTAAGCAGAGCAGCGATGCCATCTGCCTGGGCCAGAACAGTAGCTGTGACGGAGATGAGAAGCAGCCAGAGTCTGAACACATTTACTGCAGATCCTGTTACACCTGGAGATGCTTCTGAACCACCTGGCCGGCTCACAGGTCCCGCACAGCAGGGGCGGCGCTGTGGGGGTGCAGACACACCACCTGCAGGGCTCCCTTCTGACTGGGTGTTGTGGGCAGAACTGGCCCCCCCAAATATGCTGAAGTCATGACCCACCTCAGAACATGACCTTATTTGTAAATAAATGTAATCAGTCAGGATGAGGTCATACCAAAGCAGAGTGGGCCCTGAATCCAGTACAACTGGTGTCCTTGTAAGGGGAGAAGGGACTCAGGGCCGCAGACACAGGCAGGGGGAACACAAGGGACCGTGGAGGCAGAGACTGGACAGAGACTGCCGTGACACAGCTGCCAGCCAAGTAACCCCGGACCCTGCGCGCCCTGCCATCCCCCATCACCTGCCAGGCCGCACACCAGGCTCCTTCCTGCCTTGGGCCTTCGCCCACCCCTGCTGCTCCCTCGCCTGTGCACTCTCCCTGCGGTCCTCACCTGGGGAAGAGAAACGCATCCTCACCCCCAAGTGTCAGCTCAATGCCACCCTCTCAAATGTGTTCTCTCTGGCTGTGTGGTCAGGCCGGTCTCTGACCAGAGTGGGGCTCCACAGGGCAGGGGACTCACAGCCCCTGGCTTGTGGCACTGCAGCAGGCCTGGCACACAGCAAGTGCTCGGTGGGGCAGCTGGGCAGGCCTGGCCTACAGCCTTCGTCACCTGTGACTACAGGTTGACACTGCTCTCCTGCACACAGCTGCTGCCTCCCGCCTGGCTGTAAGCGCTAGGAAGGCAGGGACCGTATCAGCTTTGCTCCAGGCACAGAGTGGGCCCTCTAACATCTACCGGCTAGCGTTCACGTTTAGTTTCTGGCTGTAATTTCCTCATCATCACTCTGTCATCTGGGTACTGCTGACTCAGTTTACAGACAAGGAAGCTGAAACCCACAGAGAAGAAGGCAGAGCCCCAACACTGTGGCCACATTTAAACCCCAACACAGAGCTGGTGACGGGGATGGGGAAGGGTAAAGGTAAAGCAGAGACCAGAGGCAGTCCTTACATTTGTCTGCATGATTCAGAAATAAAAATGCAAGCTTCTGCTGTTCTCTCTGGGCTACAGATTAAACTCTTTTCATTGTTAGAGCACCAGTTTGTTGAGGAAACAGATAGCTTGACCAAAACATTAAGAAGCTTTTTTTTCCACTGCCACTTCCCCAGGGTCCTCTGGTTCCTGATACTTCTGTCCACGGTGACAGTAACAAAGCTACAGTCTGTCCTGCTCTGGGTGCAGCACTGGGGCCCAGGCCCACCTGCAGCCTCCCTGGAGCCACCCCCAACTCTCCTGGCAGGAACAGAGTGGGTAGCTTCAACAAAGACATTTATCTCTTTTTAATCCAATCATAAACTCAAAATAAAAGTATTTAAATGCCTATAGCAGTTTCTTAGAATACACCAAACAAGAAACTCATTTTTAAAATGAGTATTTTGATAGTAATTTCCATCTATAAAATAGGCAATAATCATTTCATTATTATTATTATTTTGAGACAGAGTCTCACTTTGTTGCCCAGGCTAGAGTGAGTGCCGTAGCATCAGCCTCGCTCACAGCAACCTCAATCTCCTGGGCTCAAGTGATCCTCCTGCCTCAGCCTCCCGAGTAGCTGGGACTACAGGCAAGCACCACCATGCCCAGCTAATTTTTTGTGTATATATTTTTAGTTGGTCAATTAATTTCTTTCTATTTTTAGTAGAGACGGGGTCTCACTCAGGCTGGTTTCAAATTCCTGACCTTGAGCGATCCGCCCGCCTCGGCCTCCCAGAGTGCTAGGATTACAGGCATGAGCCACCTCGCCCAGCCAAGCAATAATCGTTTCAAAAGGGCAGTGCCCACTACGGGTGCAGGGGCTACCAACTGAGCCCCCTCGCCACCTCCGGGGCACAGTCTGTTTGGAAAGCATCTCAGTGCTTCAAGGATGGAACGGCATCCATACACTCTTCCCATTAATCTCACTTCTGGGAATTCTACAATTCTACATTGAAGAAACAAGCCAAAGAATCCTTTAACAAAAAAAAAAAGCTTTCTGCACAAAGAAGTTTGCCACAGCGTCACTCACAGTGGCGAGAGGCTGAGAATCTGCCGGTGGAGTGGCCCCTGCGCGAGGCACGCTAAGCACACATCAGCACACGTGAGCCACACCACGACCCGGGGAAGACACCAGGCTATGCCCCTCTTACAGTAACCTGCCAGGGTTTAACCTTCAAAATTCAGTTTAACTTTGCAGCAATACAGAAATGCATATAGACAGGTAGATTAAAAAAAAGAAACAGAGTGGGTAACTATCTATTTCTCGCAGGAATGCAGTCGTGAGCAGCCAGCTTCGAGGCACCCTCTGTGGCCAAGCGCACAGGAGCCACTGCCCCGCCACACAGCTCTGCAACAGCTGCCCCGCCACTCCACCCAGCCCCCACGGAGCACCCCGTCTTGTGTCTGCCTCTCCTGAATGGGCCTCGCCAAGGACAAGGTCTACCAACAGGCCCTCAAAGCTTAGGGGCTGGCCCTGACACACACAAGCACAAAAAATGAACAAACAAATGAATGTTTCAGAAAATATGCTTTGCAAATGTCACATGGTTAGTGTCCATAATGCTGTTATATTTTCTGTGTAACATAAGACGTTGGATCTGTTGTGTTTCCATGGAACACTGTTCAGAGCTGTGATGCAGACTGGTCCGCGCAGTTGCCTTCTGCGCAAGTGGGTCTTGCTCGAGCCTCCAGTTCCTCTCCAGATTAAGAACCTGCTTGCTTTGCTCACAGAAAGACCGCCACGACAGAACTGCACAACCTAGAGGCTCGTGACTGCCTATGGTCACAGTCTGAACAGCCAGGACCCTGTCACCAAAAACTGCTGGGCTGTTCAGTATAAACACAAGGAGTAACTGGCAGCCCAGCGGCAGGGCAAGGATGAGTTAGTAATCTTTCACCAGGGTGAAATGCCATGTGTAGCTGTTAAAATGTTTACAAGGTTGTACAGGAACCATAGAAAATGCTTCTGACACAATGTCACCAGACAGAAAGCAGGGATGGAAAGTTATGTTTACAGTGTGAAAATGAAAGTACTCAGGAAAAAAGCCCGAAGGAAATACACTAATCAAGTGAACAACAGTTGCCTCGTGTAATAAGATTATAAGATATTTTCTCTTCTTTTTTTTAATTTTTTTTGCATTTTCTAAACTATCATGAATGGAAATACATTACTTTTATAATGAAAAACAGCAGAATTACTGATTCATGCCCACACCACACTCACCAGAGCTGGAGGAGCGAGCAGATCACTGAACAGACTCATGGCAAGGGCGCTGGCTGTCCCCTTGAGAGCTGGGTTAAGCTTCCCGTTAGCAGTCAGCAGAAGACTAATTCAAATTATAAGATCAATTTCCAAGCCACTGGAAGTAGGAGTGTCGCCTGCTGCCTGTAACTTTGTACAAGGGCACTGCTAATGGCCATCAGTTGAAGGGAGGGGAGAAGAATCCTTCAACTGAGTAAGGCCTGACCTGGTACCTCCAGCCCCCAGCACACTGCAGTCACCACCCCTGTGCTGCCCAGGGCCACCCCAGAGGTTCCAATTTGAGAGGTGTGGTCAAGGTTGTGGCTCAGGCTCTGGGACATTCCAAAGCTCCTGGTCAGCAAGCTCAAGAGTCAGTGGCTTAGGGAAAAGAGAAAAGGCAACTAGTGGCCAGGTGTGGTGACTCACGCCTGTAATCCTAGCACTCTGGGAGGTCGAGGCAGGAGGATGGCTCAAGGTCAGGCATTTGAAACCAGCCTGAGCAAGAGTGAGACCCTACTAAAAACAGAAATAAATTAATTGGTCAACTAAAAATATATATAGAAAAAATTAGCCAGGCATGGTGGCACATGCCTGTAGTCCCAGTTACTTGGGAGGCTGAAGTAGAAGGATTGCTTGAGCCCAGGAGTTTGAGGTTGCTGTGAGTTAGGCTGACGCCACGGCACTCTAGCCTGGGCAACAGAGTGGGACACTGTCTCAAAAAAAAGAAAAGAAAGAAAAGAAAGAAAAGAAGGAAAGAAAAGGGAAGAAAGGAAAAGGAAAAGGAAAAGGAAAAGGAAAAGGAAGGAAGGAAGGAAGGAAGGAAGGAAGGAAGGAAGGAAGGAAGGAAGGAAGGAAGGAAGGAAGGAAGGAAGGGCAGCTAGCAAAATAAGGAGCAGCATTTTATTACTAAACAAAACAATTGTGAACTACAGTGTTGCTAAACACATTTTAAAGAATCTAGAACCACACAAATATATTAAATGTTCCTATAATTCTGGAAAAGCCCTCAAAATGTATTTTTAAAAGACTAACGCTCATGCCTGGGGCAGATACCAACAGAGATGAGCACATCACATGAAAATACCACCATATGGCCAGGCGTGGTGGCTCACGCCTGTAATCCTAGCACTCTGGAAGGCCAAGGTGGGAGGATCACTTGAGGTCAGGAGTTCAAGACCAGCAAGAGACACTGCCTCTATAAAAATACTAAAAACATTAGCCCAGTGTGGTGGCATGCCCTGTAGTCCCAACTACTCAAGTGGCTGAGGCAGGAGAATCACTGAGCCCAGGAGTTTGAGGTTGCTGCGAGCTAGGCTGATGCCACGGCACTCTAGCCCGGACAACAAAGCCAGAGAATCTGTCTCAACAACAATAACAAAAAAAAAACACCACAAAAAAGGAGAGAGAGAGAGAGAGAAGAGTCAAGGTTTACTCAGCACCCATTCATCCTGGCAGTGTTACGAGCACCTCTGCTGGCTCCACACAGTGCTAGGGACACTAGGGACACAGCGCTGGGTGTGGACAGGGTTCCTGCTCTAACGGGTTGTTTTAGCGCAGGGAGACAGAAAACAAAGTAAACAAGATAATTTCAGATAGTGAAAATTACTCTGAAGATAATAAAATGGGATAACATGAAATCTAGAGATTATATTTAAATTATTAATATACGGTCTATTTTTCCACAGAAAGAGAAATCTATGTTTATACCTTTCCCCCTATTTTTATTCATGTAATTTTTTTTTTTTTTTTTTTTTTTGAGACAGAGTCTTGCTTTGTTGCCTAGGCTAGAGTGAGTGCCGTGGCGTCAGCCTAGCTCACAGCAACCTCAAACTCCTGGGCTCAAGCGATCCTTCTGTCTCAGCCTCCCAAGTAGCTGGGACTACAGGCATGTGCCACAATGCCCGGCTAATTTTTTCTATATATATTAGTTGGCCAATTAGTTTCTTTCTATTTATAGTAGAGACGGGGTCTCGCTCTTGCTCAGGCTGGTTTCGAACTCCTGACCTCGAGCAATCCGCCCGCCTCGGCCTCCCAGAGAGCTAGGATTACAGGCGTGAGCCACCGCGCCCGGCCTATTCATGTAATTTTTAAATGCCTCCTGAAGTTGGCTATTTGAAGCTGGCAAGTGCTGCCCTGAGCATCCATGAATTAAAGACACTGTCAGCAGCTGTGACTACGTTATCCAACACCTCCTTTCCCTACTGCACTTGCCGACAACTTATGAGCAGTAATTTGTTTCCCTACATACCGGCGCAGTGATGCTGATGCCTCTGGCTGTCCCCGGCAGCAGCGCAGCCACCCAACAGCCTTAAGAAGACACACTGAAATCCTACTTAAGTCCCTAGCCTTGGGGCAAGAATGAGCATCTTGTCTATCTGACACTTGCATAGATGTGTTAGTAAAACTGCCACATTCTTGGAAGTGTTCACATTACTGATCCAGTATCCTCCATGATTCCATTTTCCATCTGAAGAAATTAACTCTCTCTAGGGTACGGTTGTTCTCCCCTACCTCTGCCCCAGGACTGACTGCCCACCAAAGACAAAGGGCTCCGGTCACTTACAAAATACATTTGTTCCAGCAAAATACGATGCCAAATGAGTCTCATCTCTCCACCAAATTCCTGGTCCATCCCCAGAGCCAATGGAAGGCTGCTGAGGGCTGGACACATCCCTCTTCGGTTGGCTGTCCCTGACCTTTCCTAATGCCAGGAAATACCCGGCTGGAAGGCACCAACCACCTCTCACCCCTGGGCATGCCCCGCTGCCCCCTGACAGCGTCACTCCGCTCTGCAGCTCACAGCTTTGCTACCTGCCACAACCTCAGGAGTCCCGACTAGCCCAGGCTCCTTCCAAGTGCTTCTAAGGGATATGCTAGCTGGTTTTGTTTTTTTGTTTTTTTTTTAAACAATTTGTGTATTTTCCCATATCCTTGAGTTTTCAAAAATAGACTAGGGTAGGACTCCCTTTTTTAGATACCTACTTCTTATCAAAACATTCTCTTTCATGTGTACACATGTTTCTGTATGTACATGTGTCCTGTGAGTGTTCCAGCTCTACTCACAGAGTCAGGCCAGCAGGGCTGGGGGCATGCGATGCTGGTTTACCCCAGAGGTCCCCCTGCTGTGGAGACAGCTTCCCTGGACAGTCCTCGGAGAGCCACTGTCCCTGGGCACTCCTCAGACACGTAAGCAGTGCACAGGAAGCTTCCAAATTCTCCAGAGTTGCTACTGGGTTCAAGAATGGCTGCTCACCGTGGAGGAAACATGATGGCCATGCCACCTCTCCACTCTCCGAGAGATCCTGAACTCCCCTTGGATTCCTGCCAGGCCACTAGAAAGTGGAGGCACGGCCTGAAGGACTCTAGGCTCAGGCGTGGCCGGAGCGCAGCGGCTGCAGGGTAGGGGATGGGGGGCGGGCCGCTCTCAGGCCCTGCTGCTCCCACCTACTCAGCACAAAGCCAAATTTGGATCCATCTCTAGCAACTATGCAAGATACGAGTCTGGCTTTATTTTATTTTCTCACCCTTATTTTCCTTTTGCCCCAATTTCTTCTGGTATCTATTTAATCCTGTGGTACTGCATGTGTTCTGTAAGCCAACTCAAATCCTTTCTAGAGCAAAGCAGGGCAAATAAATTAAATGGTCATAATCTCTAGTAATCACTTGGTAAACCACTGCTGGCTGGTGCGTGAGGGGAGCAGCTCTGCCACGGGGGCTCCCAGCCCAGAGGACAGTGGCCTGAAGAAACCCCTGCCATTCCCTGGGAGACCTGAACCACCCCACAGCCAACTGCTCTGTCCCAGCTAGAGTGCCGAAGATCACCAAGGGGGGAGCCAGGGGGAGCCCAGCAGGACAGTCCTGGAAGCCCTGGTGGCAGGTGCCTGCACATACCTGGGCACCTGAGAGGTGGACCTGCCATCACCTGGGGCGAGGGTGACTGTGGGTACAGCAGGCTGAAGGGGCAAAGCCCACCACTCACTTCGGCTCCAGGACTGGTTCTGGTTCATGTGAGCATATTATGAGGCGAAGAGGATTTTTTTTCTCTGCCTGCCTGCCTTTTCTTTATTTTTTAAGAACAGGAATGCTGGCTAACAAACTCCCACTGAGAAATCCAAGCCCGCAGGCCACAGGGGACCTGTCAGGACGGCTGCAACTCTGGCTCTGGAGACGGGCTCAGGAGCTCAGCAAAGGGGGCTGAGAACACGGGGCTGGGCACTCCCTCCTTCCCTCGCCAGCCCTCAATGGAGGAGAGACAGGCAGACGCAGGAGAACTGGCCCTGAGCTTAGAGTGTCCACAGCCAGAGGACAGCAGCAATCCGATTTTTTTCCAGGCCTCCACCTTGACTCATAGAATAATTTCCCATGCTCATCTGCCACTGATGGCAGAGGTTCCCAACATCCCAAGAACGTCTGCAGTTTCTCCACAGCCTGTTGAACACTGTGGCCTGGCCAGTCCTACAGAACAGGAGAAGGTGGAAAGAGCCTTGGTGGGGTAACGGCGGGCTGCTCACCCCCAGGCTACAGTGCAGGCTGGCTGCCATCTCTGTGATCTCAGGCAAATCCCTCACCCTCTAAGCCTGAGAGGTCTCCTCCGGGCCACACAGCTTCCACCTACACAACAGTCCCAAGCACCAACTATATGCCAGGATCATGTGCAGACAGCAAACACGGGTTAACCTCAGGGTGCCCCAGCCTTGGGTGGTGCCAGGGATTATAAAACTATGAAGTAAACACAAGTGCCAGGTAAGACCATAAGCACCATCCATGCCCCGCCTACTGCTAGCATACATCCCCAGCCCAGAACTCTCACCTTCAAACTCTAGATTCTGGGAACTTCTTGACACCCCCAGTGCATGTCTGGCAGACACCTGACACCCTTCAGTCTGCTGCACCCACAGTCACCCTCACCCGGGTGATGGCAGCCCCACCTCACCGCAGAGCTGGCCACAACTCCTCTTTCATCCGTCCGGTCCTCCAGCAAATCCTGCTGGCTCTTCTTAAAACGTAACCTGGCCACTTCCCAGACCTCCAGCAGCCCCGTCCGGGTCCAGGCCCCTGTCATCCGCCGCCTGGATCAGGACAGTGGCCTCCTAACTGGGCTCCCTGCCCTTGCCCTGTCCCACACAGCCACGGGGATCCTCGCAACCCTCCTCCGCATCCTAACTCAGTCAAGTGCTCCCTTGGTTAAAAACCTCCCGTTTCCCTAACTAACTCTGAGTGGAAGTCAATGACTTCCACTCGGACTTCTCACTCAGACCCAGAAGGCCTGATGACACCAGCCTACAGAGCTTGTAGTCTGTCCAAGGCAAGTATAGACCGTGAGGGAAACTACTTAGAAAATTTATAGCAATTTGATGTTATTACAACATTCGAACACTGGCACAGAAGGCATCCCTCTGGATGGACTAGGAATTCAAGGCATGCTCCCAGCCAGAGGTGGTCTGAGAGGCCCTGCCCCACGCTTCCACCAGGCCCAGCTCTGCCACGCCCCACCCTGCCCCACCTGCCACACTCCCTCACTCAACGCCAGCCTGGCCTGCAGCCTTGCCAGTCCTCAAACGCCCTGAGCACATCCCACCTGGGGCCTGTGCATTGCCACTCCTCTGCCCAGAGTGTTCTTCTCCACCTCCACACAGCTACTCCTCCTTCAATCCTGGCTCCATTAGTTTCACAAACCACCCGCCTGACTCCCCACAAAAACACTCGGCAGGGCTGCTTTTGTTTTGCTGTTTCCCAGAGCACTCATCACATAGTGTATAATTCATTTGTACTGTGTTCTCCTGCCCCATTACCACAGAGGGCAGGGGGCTCTGCCCTGTGCTTAGCACACAGTGTCTGGTGCACTGGAGCTCAGGAAATTCTTACAGTGAAGGGAACGTGGAAGCCCAGAGCTGGCCCTGCAAACAGACATCAACAGGCCTGACCACGTCCAGAATGTGCTTCTACAGGACAGGGGGACCCCGAGGACTGGGGCACAGGGCGACTAAGGTCCACCAGGGAAGGCTTTGTCTGCCACATCACCGGCTCTGGGATGGACCAGCAGGGAACCCTGGCATCTAACAGGGCTTTCCGAGACCCAGGATCAGAGCGTCCTCTGTAAACATACAGGGGCACAGCCTGGGAGAGGCCGACAGCACGGACATCAGTGAGAGGACTGTGCTGGATTCGGGCCAGGGAATGAGATGAAGGACAGAATTTGAAGCTTTCCGAGGTCAGATTTACAGATGTATGCGGGAGCTGAGGTAGAGGGAGAAGGCATGAGGAGGGGTACAAGAGATATGGCACAGGAAAGAAAGCTCCTGTAATAGCTCATGACCACTGGTGACCAGGACAACAGCGAAAGTCACAAGAGGCCTTCCCGGCGGTGGCTGCTCTCGTTTGAAGAGGGTTTCTCAGTGCCTGCCTCCCCTGCCTTGTGGGGTCTGGGGTCCTAAGTGCGTCTCTCACAAACGTCTCTCCTGAATCACAGCCTGCATGTCACCAGACCGTTTTCTGAATGACCGGCATCATTCTGACTCCTCTGCTGCTGTATGTCAAGCAGGTGTGCTCCAAGCAAGCCCACCAGTGTGTGTATGTTAAGCACCACCTTTGGCCGAGCGCGGTGGCTCACGCCTGTAATCCTAGCACACTGGGAGGCCAAGGCAGGCGGATTACTTGAGGTCAGGAGTTCGAAACCAGCTATGAATAAGAGCGAGACCCCATCTCTACTATAAAGAGAAAGAAATTAATTGGCCAACTAATATATATAAATTAGCCAGGCATGGTGGCGCATGCCTGTAGTCTCAGCTACTCAGGAAGCTGAGGCAGCAGGATTGCTTGAGCCCAGGAGTTTGAGGTTGCTGTGAGCTAGGCTGACACCACGGCACTCACTCTAGCCTGGGCAACAAAGCGAGACTGTCTCAAAAAAAAAAAAGCACCACCCTTACACTGAACACTTTGTAGGCACCAAGAAAGAACAGAAAAGAAACATGGGCCGGGCACGGGGGCTCACACCTATAATCCTAGCACTCTGGCAGGTCGAGGTGGGTGGATCACTCAAGGTCAGAAGTTCGAAACCAGCCTGAGCAAGAGCAAGACCCCATCTCTACTAAAAAATAGAAAGAAATTAATTGGTCAACTAAAAATATATAGAAAATATTAGCTGGGCAAGGTGGTGCATGCCCATAATCCCAGCTACTCGGGAGGCTGAGGCAGAAGGATTACTTGAGCCCAGGAGTTTGAGGTTGCGGTGAGCTAGGCTGATGCCATGGCACTCTAGCCCAGAAAAGAGAGTGAGACTCTGTCTCAAAAAAAAAAAAAAAGAAAGAAAGAAAGAAAAAAGAAAACAAAACAAAACAAAACAAACATGGGGCAGGGCCCCACTGCCAACAGTCCCCTACCCCGTGATGGGGAGGGTATAAGATGTAGAGAGGAATGCACACACCAAACATTTAAAGGAGGAATTCAACTCCACGTAACACTTGTTTACTCCAGACTCTTCTAGGGCATGGGAAACAGTCAAAGAAAAAAACCACTTATTTTTATCATTAACTCATACCAGAGCTGAAGGGGAGGAGAAAGCCACACAGGCTGTGCACCCTGAGCAACTTGCCAGATTGGGGGGCGAGGAGCAGGGGGTCCCAGGCAGAGGGAAGGGCAGGCACAGGCAAAGGAGCAGAGGCAGGCCCTGGACTGGCCACAGTGGAGGAGCCGGCCAGGCCTGATGGTAACGTGTAAATGCCGGGGACAGCCAGCCTGCCAAAAGGAGAGCTGCAGGGCCAGGTGAACAGAAAATTAACCTAAAAACAGACACTGCAGTTACTGAATGGGTAGCACACAGAGAAAAAAAAAGGGGGACCCCCATGGAGTTCTATAGGAACCTGCCAGCACAGCCCCTGATTATTTGGGGAAAGAAACTGGCATGCCACCCTAGAGCCTTTGGGTTACCCTTCTAAACATGCTACGGCCAGTTACAGTCTTCACAGGGCAAAGCTGGTCAGTTAAGAAGCCAAAATCCTGCATAAACTGTTAGGGGAAGACAGGGGCATGAAGGGAAATATCCCAGAGCTAAATATAGTGATCACACAAATACCCAAGTCAAACAAGCTGTAATATTAATGAGGCATGAATGAACAGTAACTGTTTCCAGGGCTAAATAAAGGCGGGCCACCTTATCAGGGAAGTGGCACAAAAGCTGTCTGTTGGTGCCCCTTCTAGTAAGAGTAGAAGAGAACAGACAGCTTTCTTCTCTGCAGCAGGGACCCCACTTGGGACCGAAGGTAGATTAGACTGAAAGCATTTTTTTGCAGGCAACAGTGAAAATCTGTTTCCAGTTTAACCTGTAACAGTTGTAGGCTCTAACCAGGATACATTATTAATTAGTCAAAAGAGAAGCCCCATTTTTAGTTACCCATTGAATTAGGTATCTTCAAACACCGTGACCTAAAATTGACAGTACAGCTAACTCTCTGTTTACCATGGTAATTGGGATTTTAGGAAGGACAGTAGTTAATTGGGAAGCAAAAACAATCCTGCTTTATGCTTGGCAAAGCATGTAACACTGCATTAAGGATGATGCTTCCAATCACCATCCACTGAGGATCTCGTATCTGCCAGCATTGTGAGATTTAAATAACACATTTCCGGTTCAACTAGCCAAGTGGTATGACCCCACCACACGGGTGGATGTGGCAGGCAGCAGAGCTCCTCCTGTTTGTCGGTTTGGGGGCACAGGGAAGCACAGGCCATCATCCCATGCCTCACCCAAATAGCAGCTCCCTGTTAAACCTTCAGAGAACTTCTAGCAAGTGGCGTGTGATCACATGAGGGGAGCACAGCCAGGCCACAGCCCCTGGGAGAGAGGAAGAAAGAGCTCCTAGGTCCACTGGTGGCTGGACCGCTAGGCCCAGAGGAGACGGGGAGAGAGTTGGCTGTACTGGCACGGCAAGCACGTCCCCAGCAAGCTGCCCAGCATTTCTAGGAAGGAGAAAAGCAAACCGCCGTCCCACCTCGGGCTGCGCGGTCACAAGTGAGGCAGGGCTGGGACCAGTCACCATTTGGGCGGGAGGCCAGCCCCATGTGCGGCAGGAAGGGGTGGCGCTGGCTCAGTGGCTGCAGCTCCTCACTCTGACCCAGCGGGGCCCCTGTGCGGTGCTGGGGGCACAGCGAGGCCTCGGGCGCTGTTGGGCAGGGACACACACACACATACACACAGAGAGAGACATGCCATTAGAGGATACACAGCAGCCCCGCAGGAGTCACAGGCCAAGGCTGCCCAGGGGCCTGCCACACCCCCTCGGCCCTCTGTGCTAAGAAGCTGTGAAAAGCCTGCTGACCACAATCTGACCCTGAACATGCAGCTCAAGCTCCAAGTCTGAAGGAACTAGAAAATTTCAGAGCTGGGACCATGGTAGCATCATTCAGGACTTGTGGCCGGAGGTCACAGGCTTGCTGTGAGGATGAAGGGCCCAGACAACCAGGCTCCTGCACCCCTCCCGTCCCACTTCTGCACCAGAAAGGTTCCACAGACCACGTGTGGAACAGGATGCTGTTTCAGCTCCACACTCTGCATCCTCTGGTTTCTTGGGAATAACGACTGTGGAAGGTTCGGGAAGAGAAGAGCAGGTCCCCTCGGCTGTGCATCACTACCATGGCCACACGTGATGGAGGAAGCCAAGGCAGGTTGGGACCAACTCAATCCAAGGGGAGCCATTCTGGGGGTTGGTGAGAGGGTCCTTGAAAGAAATAAAACAATTTCACTTCTTAAAAGGCAATCTTCATTTTTTGGTGCAACGTAACCCTGAGGGAGACCTCTAGAGACTAAGGTTAAATTGTTTTAAAGTGGCTTCACCAAAGTCACAACCTTGGCTTAAGCAGAGCAGTTCAAACTTAAGGGGGAAATTATAACTAGAAATGGGACAAGAAAATGCTAACCTGCTCCATCCTTGGTAATAATTAAGAATTCCTAGAGGCAGGAAGTCTGACTTTAATATGCAAATCTCTGATTTGACATATTTCTCAAAATGCTGGTGGTGGCAGTACAATGTCAAATTGAAACCTGCAAAAGCAGGAAAGATTAAAAGCAGTCTGCACTCTAGCCTGGGCAACAAAGTGAGATTCTGTCTCTCTAAAAAAAAGGAAGCGGTCTGGTAACTGAACCATCGACTAAGCAAGGGTTGACAGGCTATAAACAACTTCCTTTAGAAAAAAAAGTTTTCTGTTATGCTGACACTGTGTTACTGATTCCAAAAACAAAGGGTGTGAGGATCTGTACTTTTGTTTTTACACCCAGAAGATATAATTTCTGCAACCCCCATCCCCATTCCCACCCTGTCCCCTAAGGGCCACAGGGCTTCCTGTCCAAGTGTAGGGTCCACTCCGTGGCTGGGCAGAACACTGTGGAGATGGAGGGTCCCCTTTCAGTGAATGGCCAGGTTGCCAGCTTGGCTCACAGAGACCAGCTTACCTCAGGCCCTGAACTCCACTGCTGATCCCTGAAATCTCTTCTGAACATAGGGCAAAACCCCCAAATCATTCAACACACAAAACCAGAACACAGACCAGCCACACCCAATGCAGACCCAGCCATGTAACCAAATCACTGAGAACTCCATTTGCATATTTGAAAAGGATGTCTTGGCTCATGCTAACAACCTGTAGAGGTTTGGTTTTGTTTTTTGCATTTTTCCCCTCTTTAAGTGAGAGAGACATCCAATCTCCACCCTCTGTGATGCTGAAGTAGAAAAATACACTGAGCCATTCAAGAGACCTGCAGCTCAGTAAGCTGAAAAACATTTAATACAAGATTAAAGAAACCAGATTATCAAGAAAGAGCATTCATTTCCTCCCAGCTACCAGAGTCAGCTCCCCATTGAACACGTGGCAGGACAGTCCCTTTGCTACCAGACCTTCTCTGAGGAGGAAGCAGGTGAGACCTGCCTCTGTGCCCACCTTCTCCTAAGGACTCAGGGAGTCACGAGAACCAGCCCTGCCCAGATGCACAGAATGAGACCCACAGAGCAGCAAAGGACTTCAGAGACCTCCAAGCCACAGCAAACATGGGACCAAAAGTCACTTTGTAACCAGAACTCAAGCCAGAATAAGGGCAATGTTCTCTATGTTCTCTGGGCTGCCAAAGGCTAAGAACTGAGGACAGAGTCAAGCTCTGTGGTGCCGCCACTCCCTAAGCTGAGGGCACCCCCCTCGCTGCCGCCTGGTGCTGCTGCACTGGCAAGGGGCGGGGAGCATTTTGATTACTCACAGCCATGGTAGGAGGCCGGTGATCCCCCAGCCTTGCCGTACTCCTGCTCTGAGTAGCTGGTGGAGAGGTTGGGCTGGCTGGAGCCACGCCCGAAGGTGATCTGGTTGCTGCCCATACCAGTGGCAACCTGGGCCATTCGCTCTTTGGTTTTGAGAGCCTGGGCCCTCTCAGCCTTCAGCCGCTCCTCATCCTTGAGAAGGGCCACCAGTTGCTTTGACTTCTCACGCACATTGATGCCCTGGTCCTTGCCGTCACGGTCAATGTACTGGAAGTCCTTCAGGGTCTGGATGGCAAAGATATTCTCTCGACACTGCTGGGCCACCCGCTCAGACCCCGTCTTGATGAGATAGTCCAGCAGCGTCAGTGCCTTGTACACATGCCGCCAGTTCTTGCCATGGTCGTTGAGCCGCTTCCACACCATGCTCATGATCTCCGAGAAGGCCACCACATTGTAGGTCAGGTCAGCGATCTCGGTCATCAGAGAGCTGGACGGGCCCCATGGGTCATTAGAAGTGGCTTCCCGGACTTTGATTTCAGCCTCTGAGTAATTGTTCACGATGTTTTTCATCTGCCGTCTGATAGAAGAAGTCGTCATCTTTTTTCTTTGTTACAAACTTAAAGCCCTTCAAAGAGAGAAACTTCCCCGACCGTGTTAAGTCTGCACCCTAGGAAGGTTCAGTTTCTGTAATCAATCTAGAGCAAGATCCCTGAACGGTCATTTCCTCCTCTGGAGCCCAAGATCCGAGAAGCTGGAAGCCATGACCTAGAGAGAGACAGAAAACCCACTCCGTTGTGATGTGAGTGCCTGGGACATGGGAAATTCCAGCCTAGACACTTTTGTGAACAGCAGGTGTTAGGTATAACTGGGAGGGAATGAGTAGACATACCCCAGTCTCCTTAAGATGAAACTAACATAAGGTCAATATCCTCATTTAAATAAGGAATAAAATTTAAACTCAAGTTTAAGCCTTTAGAAGAAAGGAAGTAAAACATTAGGACCATTATTCTATTTTCAAAACAGTACCACTGGAGTGGCTATTATGCAGGTTGTATTTTCACTGTCTAGCAAAAGCCAGCTGTGGAAGAATCAGAATGTTGGGGGAAGCTGATCCTTGCAGACTTAAAATTACATGTTAGGGCAAGAAAACACCTCCTTTCAGGTCTATCTTAACCCCAAAATGCCTGCCTATATTTTTGAAATTGTTGAACATTTGGCTTGGTCCACCATGTTTCTGACAGCCCAGGAAGTTCTCCTTGAGAACGACTTTTCCCCTAACCTCCCCTGCTCAAAAATTTATAAAGGTTCCTGCCTGCTCTTACAGAGCAAGGTGAAAGACCTCTGCTCGGTTTTGTAAACTAAAAATAAAACCCTAAGCCCCCCTGCCAACTGAACAGACACCGCTCTTGGCCAATGGACCCCAGAAAACCTTAAAACTGAGGTCCCAAGCCAGGAGGGAAGGGAGGTCATGCCTCATTATACCCACTCCCTTTTGTAGTTTAAACACAACTGACTAGCATTAATGATGAAACAGAAATCTTTATGACAATAAGATATTAAGTTATTAACAGGACCTAAGGCCATATTAAAGGTATATGCAAAGGTTAAATCACATCTGCTCAGGCCATCTGTCTGCTTAACAGATCACTTGAGTAGGTATATTGTGGCTTGTCTCTGTTAACAGACTCCCTTAACGTACAACATCGCAAGCTCTCAGACGGAGCTGGCTTGCTCTGTTGCCCAGGCTCCATCACAGGGCACAGCAACCTCAGACTCCTGGCCTCAAATGATCCTCCTGCCTCCCATGCCTGTATGAGCCACTGAGCCTAGCTAAAGTTTATTTCTGGAACCAATTACAAATCAAAGAATCTTTGAACCCACTTATAAGCTATAAGCCACCCCCCTTCAAGATGTCCCAATTTTTTGGGTCAAATTAATGTATTGATTTATGATTTTACCCATAATTCCTGTCTCTCTAAAATGTATAAAACCAAACTGTAACTCAACAGCCTGTAGACCACTTACTCAAAGCTTCTTGGGTATGGCTGCCCAGGCTGACAGTTACTCATGTTCAGTTCAGAATAAACCTCTTTAAATTATTTTATAGAGTTTGGATTTTTTTTTCCCCCATTAGCAGCTTTCAGAAGCCTCCAGCATCTGGCCCAAGCTAATACAGACTTAAAACTAATCTGGTTATAGCCCAACTTCCTCATTTCATGGAGCAGAAAATTGAGGCCCAGGGCTACACATTAACTAGCTCCAAATACATCATCTATCCCCTTTTTCTCCAGATGAGACACACTCACCAGGCTAGAGTGAGGTCCGCGTCTGTGACACTGGGCTCTGGTCCACACGGTTGGTGACCTCCATCTGTCTCATCACCAGTGAGCAGCCAGCACCTAGCACTGTGCCCAGCTTGGAAATAAATACTGTTGAATAAACGGATGTTACAGATTAAAAACAGTGTCCCTGTCCTCAAGAAGGCCACAGTCTGGCAGGAGATGGAGGTTTCTCTTCCATAAAATGAGAAAACTGAGGCCCAGAAGCCCCAAGGGACTACCTCAAATACAGCAGCACCGCTGACACCTGGACAGAAATCAAGGGGCTCCACCCACCTCCACTGCCACCTGCTTGGCTCCTTTGGGTCCCTCAGTAAGGGCTGATTATTCTTCCTGGTAAGGATTATTCCTCCCAGGTCACAAGGTCAGCTAAGGTCATCTAGCCAGGACTCAATTCCAGTACTCTTGCACCAACCCTCTCCCTGCAGCCCAGGACCTGCCACTCTGCTCCTCCTGTGTGGTCTTTGGATGGCCCCACCTTCCACATCTAAAGCCTCAGGCAGGCCGGGCGGGTGGATTGCTCAAGCTCAGGAGTTTGAGACCAGCCTGAGCAAGAGCGAGACCCTGTCTCTACTATAAATAGGAATAAATTAATTGGCTAACTAAATATATATATATATAGCCAGGCATGGTGGCGATGCCTGTAGTCCCAGCTACTCGGGAGGCTGAGGAAGGAGGATTGCTTGAGCCCAGGAGTTTGAGGTTGCTGTGAGCTAAAGCTGATGCCACGGCACTCTAGCCCGGGCAACAGAAGTGAGACTCTGTCTCAAAAAAATAAAACAAAAAAAAACCCTCAGGCAGGCAGTGGGCACATCAAAACAATAAGTTAACAAAAGGTGTCAGGAAGAGGGAAAAGCCGCAGGAAATGGAATGATCACTCATCACACAGAGCCATACAAATAAGAAGGGTGATACTGTGAAATATATATTTGGTCTCCATCCCTATTTCCTGACATACAACTCCCTAAAATCCTTAGAATCCCCAAAGCAGTCTTTTTGGGTGCTACTGACTGACTGGTGGCTGACAGCCCCAAAGCAGCTTCAGGATGGGGACTGGTCACAGAAAGACCAAGGCAGGATTAGAGGATTGGGACTCTCAGCCTCACCCCCCAACCTAAGCAGTGGGGAGGAGGGGCTGAGGGTTAAATCAATCACCGATGGCCACCAATGGTTTAATCAGTCATGCCTACAGAATGAAGTCTCAAAAAACCCCAAAGGACGGGGTTCTGGGAGCTTCCAGATGGCTGAACATGTGGAAGTCTGGCCAGAGGCACACTGGGGAAAAAGCTCTCTGTCCCTTCCCCATACCTCACCTATGCATCTCTTCATCTGTATCCTTTTGTAACATCCTTTATAATGAACCAGTAAACTTAAGTGTTTCCTAAGTCCTGTGAGCCGCTCTAACAAATTAATCAAACCCAAAGAGGGGGTCATGGGAACCCCAACTGGAAGCTGGTCAGTCAGATGTTCCAGAGGCCCAAACTTGTGAGGGGTGGGAGCAGGGTGGTCTTGCAGGGCTGAGCCCTCAGCCTGTGGAATCTGGAGCTATCTCTAGGTAGAGTGTCAGAACTGAACAGCAGGCATGTGCTAGAGCCGATGGCTTGCTTGGTGAATGGGGAGAAAACCCCACACGTTTGGTCACAGAAGTTTTCTGTGTTGATTGTTGCTGTTGAGTATCGAGTGAGAAAACAGGAAAAGGTACTTTGTGTTTTTCCACACAAAAAGGGGGACAGCTCATAAAAGTTCACCTTGGTGACATTCCACACCTCTGCTTCAGCCAAGGAAGACTTCTCTCCACCCTCGAACATGCCAAGGATTGTCTCTATCTGAAGCCAAAGAACTGGGCGTCGGCGGAAGGCAAGCATATTCTGCTTCTGCACTGATTTGCCGTAAATCCTCTGAAGCCTATCAAAGGACTAGGGATAAAAACTTTTTCACGGTGACCCGCACATTCAATTTAATTAGGCAGAGATAGGATGGGCCTCCAAAAGGAAAAAAAGACTGATGTTTAATAGTATTTCCCAGCTCAAAGTGCAAATACGTGTCAAAATCAGTAGTAATATTCAGGTACTTAATGTCCAGGGCCCTGCAACTTGCCAGGCACCACCAGGTACTTCCATTTGTTAGTACATCTGGTACGCGGCAGGTATAACTGTCCAGCTTCTCAGAGAAGTGGGTAGAGCTGGCATTCACCACTAACGAGGCCCTGGGCCACCTCCCTCCAGGTCATGAAGCAACTGAGTTTAAGCAAGAGAGCAAAGGATCCTGGTCAAAAGGTCTCAAATGGCTAAGAAGGAAAAAAGAATGGCTAAGGAAAAAAGAACACTTTCCTAAGGGAGAAACAATGCCTTGGGCTCTGCTGCCCTCCTCTATCTGGCCACCTGGGAGGCGGAGGGGTTGGGTTACCTCCAACTAGGCCCGGTGTCCTCCCTGGGAGGCCCAGTCATGGCTCCCACTGAGCCCCCTAGGCCTATGGCAGCAAAGAAAAGGCAGTGACTCCTATGAGCTAGGGCCGGGGTGCCTCTGCCCTCCCAGACACAGGCTGGGAAAAGAACCCCAACAATTTAGAAACCCAGGTTGTTGACCAAGGCAGGGCTTTCTCTAATAGGCTCGACTTGCAAAGACATCTGTCAGTGATACCTTTGAAATACTTAGGCTTCAGAAAGAAGGAAAAAGCTAATAAAATATTTGTTATAGTCAAAAGAAATAAAATAAAGTCTATATAATATGCATAGCTGTCTGCTATTTCCTTAAAGCTTATAGACATGAGCAGCTTTCAGGACCTGTGGCAGATGAGAAGGGAGAGAGAACTGGAGATAGGAAAGGACACTAGAAGTGCCTCCAAGAAACCATTTTCCAGGCCAACCAGGCTACATACCTCACCTGACTTTGGACTTTGCAGACCAAAACTTCTGACTCCAACCATGAGAGAACCCACGACCCACAGGCCAGGCAGCAGGACCCTGGCATTGCCAGCAGGTGCAAAGCTCTGTGCTGCTCTAGCTGAACACCTGAACCTCCATGGCTCTGTTGCACTTGGCCATGTACACCCCAGACCCCGGCATTTCCCATTCAGAACTTCTCCCGCTCGACCTCAGACTGTCTCCTCCCCCAGCGAACACCTGCCAGGGCTCTGTCCCACGAGCAAGCCCTCAACAACAGATCCTGTTATTCCTAGAACCTGAGTTTTGTTTTGTTCTCACTCTTTTCGGATAGTTTGCATGCTCCACTTTCCAAACTTTCCTTCTCAATTTGACAATTTTCCTCCATTTCCAGCTTGCTGAGGCTGAACTAATGCATGTGCTAATGCAACTGAAACAGATCATTTGTTACTTTCTAGGTTACTCACTCCAACCTGAGGAAGTGTGTCAGTTCACAATCATTTCTTACAGACCTCCAGGCCAGAAATGGGTGTGTCTCGGGGCAGGGTGGGGACAGGAGAATTGTCAAAATAAGAAGGAAAAACAAACTTTCTTCAAAGTTTAGAATAAAGATAACAACCTAAAAAAGTGGAAAAACTTATTTTCATAAATTACATATTGACAACTGAAGAGACCACTGCCATGAGAACATCACTAACCAGAAATACCTTTAGAAATCCAGTTCTACCAGCAGGTATTACTTAGAACTGTTTTATGCTAAGTGGTAAATGAATACCTGAATTTGTACAATTCTGTTACAATCTTAAATATTTCTCAATGGAGGCAGCAAAGTGTGAAGTAAAGTGGAATTTATTATTCAAAGCAAACAAATCTTTCTGCGCCTACCAAGAGAACTGTTACTAGGGCTGGGCCAGCCCACAGACAGCCATTGTATTTTCTGGATGAGCAGACAGGCCGTGGTTCCCAGCCACCACCCGCCACCATACCTCCTCACTCCAGCTCCAGCCCTAAAGAGCCCATGTTTTGAAACTGTACTAATTAATAAATCATTTTATTAACAATCAGGGTTGCTGATGCACATGAGATAACTACTAACCACGCTGAGTCAATAAAATTCCAACCAATAGCAAAGAAACGGAACACACAGCTAGCTGGTCTGGGGAAGTGGCACGATGGGCAATGCAGAATTGCAGAATTTGTCAGGCCTTTTGAAAGTCTTTAGGAGCTTCAGAGACAAAAGCCATATGTATTCAGTAAAAAGGAAATGCTCACTTTTCTACAGTTAATTTCCAGACCTAGGGAAGGTTCTTTAAGCCAAATAATACTTTATTTCCAATATATCCCCTTAGAAAGAGCATCTAGACATGCAACTCAGGCCAGGCCAATCAGCACTACAGCCCCCTGCCATTACAGTGGCTAGATCAGGTACATGTTGACAGTCCAGACTGGGCCCCTGGAGATCTCTCTGGATGGTCTCTGAAACTTGTGGGAAACCAGTAGGGTTGTTAAGATGCTGGAAGACACCATAGGGCTAGGTCCAGAGTTTACCTAAGACTGATGCAGACACAGAAGAAAGCAAGGAGCCCAGGAGAAGAGAAGGAGCAAGATACACATCACATGGCTTGAGCCTCTGGGTCCACCTGTACCTGAAACCATTTATCCCCTGGACTTCTCAGCTATATGAGAAGTCATCCATAACCTACAGCAGTGTGTGCTTTTGAAACCAGCATCTACAAGTCCTGGGCAGGAAGTACTTGAGAAGACCAGAGAAGGCAAGGCAACAATAGCCAAACAGCAAAAGGACAGCACATGCCCCATCCCTGTCCCCCCAAAGAGGCCTTAAGTAGAAGTGCAGAGACATCAACCAGGCTCTCTGCAGCTGCAGCTGACTTTCATCCCAGGACTGATCAAGAGGGGCTGCAAACTTCCCAGGGAGGCTCCATACTTTCCAAGAACACGCACCCCCAACCAAAGCCCAGGATCATCTACTCTTTTGCGAAGGTGACTTATGGTAGGGACCATAAAGTAACACCTGGATCCCCCCATATGGCAGGGCACAAGCTGGGGGAAAAAATTCTGGCATACTTGAAAACACAATCAAAATTCAAATGACAGTGGAGACTGGAAAGAGACTAAATAAAACAGCAAACAGAACAAAACTGGAAAAACAATTCCAAGGCTAGGGTGATGCCCCTGGAGGCAAGAAAAATTCCATAAAAATGTGCTCCAAGGGCTTCTGAAGCTGGGTGGGGAAATCTTTCCAAATCTAGAGTTCCCAACCATGGGAGACTGAGAGGCTGTTCCTGGTTCCCAGCAGCCCAGGCGTGCCCACAGCGTCTCTCTGCCCCTCGCGTCTGGGGCACTGCTGGCCTCATGCTAAGCAGACGCTCACCATTAGTTGGGGTCTACATCAAATCCCTCAGGAGATTTTGGGTAGTGCCTTTTCAGCTGCAATCACAGGGATCAAGACCAGCTGTGAGGGAATTGTCTCAACCTTCCTCCCCAAACCTGAGAGTCACAGGTCAGTCCGCACTGACTGTGACAATCCAGTCCCGATCTATAAATACTGAATGAACTGATCTGTACATCTTCACCTCGCAGGGCAGCTCTAACTATGTGCATCTGGCAGCCTCCTATGACTCTATACATACTTAATTTTTCTAAAAACAGATGACAGAGAGCTTGGAAAGGGGGCACACCCCACCTTGCCCACAGTGTCACACCAGCACAGTCTACTAACCAGATACATCGGAACCTCCTAGAAGCCTGCTCAAAAATTCAGAGACAGAGTGACTAGGGGCAGAGCTGAGAGAGTGCCGCATTCTTAACAACCCGCACGGTGACTGCCGTATGCTACAGTGAGTCCCACGGCGCCCACGGTGTGACACCCGTGCGCAGCAAAGCATGTGTGCGATACTCTGTAATCCTCAGTTACCTGGTTCATCTTTCCCGTGTGGCCGTCCTTGAGGCCACATCTCCACCCTCCCTGGGGAAAAGGGCACAACGGTCACTACAAGGCCGCCAGTCAGCAGGAGGCTGAGACCACAGCTCGCATGACTGAGCCACACGGGCTCCCCAGAAGACAACGAGCCAGTCAGGACAATATGGACAGTGCCACATTCTTCTCAACAGTCATCATTTCAGCTGAGAGAGAAAGGACTATTATGACCCAGCCTTCGCCAAGCTACCAATAACTTAAAGCCTAGTAACTACTGCTCGTGCAGAGCAGGAGAAATCCCTTATTGCCCTCACACAAGAAAAGCAGATTCAGACAAAAAAAGAAATGTCTTCACTAACTGAATATGGGCATCTCTATTCCAATGACTTCCTGTTCATTAGAGAAATCAAACTTTGTATCAGTATCCAAAAAGTGGCAAAAGAATTACATTGATATACTTAAAGAATTTTGAGGGAAAACAAACATGTAAGACTTGTCTTCTAAATCACAAAGCAGGTAAAGCTAAACTGCTCGTGCGCTTTCCTCTCTCCCCCGGGACTTTCTTGTAAGGAAAGAACCCCACGGCTGTTAGTTAACCCACCTAACCTGCTACCCACCAGAGACCTGCAGGGTGACTGCACAGGGACGCAACCCCCAAGCGGGTCCACACCACCCTTCGGCGAGGAGGACGCCCTCCCACAGGAGCCCCCTGGGCAGCTTCTCCCAGGACCCAACAGCCACTGGAACAGGCACAGGAGAGCCCAAATCAGACGTCAGACAGCCTCCTAGGACTTTAACTGTCCTTAATTTATTTTTTTATTTTTATTTTTTTTTGAGTGTTGCCCAGGCTAGAGTGAGTGCCATGGCACCAGCCTAGCTGCTCACAGCAACCTCAATCTCCTGGGCTCAAGCAATCCTTCTGCCTCAGCCTCCCGAGTACTAGGACTACAGGCATGCGCCACTATGCCCGGCTAATTTTTTGTATACATATTTTTAGTTGGTCAATTAATTTCTTTCTATTTTTAGTAGAGACAGGGTCTCGCTCAGGCTGGTTTCAAACTCCTGACCTCGAGCAATCCGCCCACCTCGGACTCCCAGAGTGCTAGGATTATAGGCGTGAGCCACCGCACCCAGCCTGTCCTTAATTTTTCTAAAAGCAGAAATCAAGTGCCCAAAACATGCACAAGGAGTTTCAATTTTCTTTACCAACATGTCCCTACCGTTTAGTCTCTCTGGGAAGAGCAGCCCGTGGGGCAGATTATAAGGTGGATGGTAAAGTCATTTTTAAAAACTGTGTGAAGCACGAATAGAGTCAGGAGATCTGATTCTGGCAGCTGCTGCCGATGCAGGAAACGGGGGCGTGAGGCGCTGCGCTTCTCTGCCAGGGCGGAGGATCAAACACCTGACCACTGCGCCAAGGGGATGCGGCAACACGCCATAAAAGCAGAAGAACATTCTTTAATCCTCCCCACCTCTCTTCCACTCCTCAAGGCAGTTTTGCAAATAACCAAATCATGGACAACATTCTTCAAAACTCACACCAAAAAGCAAACAATGCGGTTTCTGTTGGCCTGTGGGGCTCTGTGGTGGGCTAAAATACAGGGCTTCCCTTTGGTCTCTGAAGTGTGAAGAGCAGCCCTCAGAATCCTTCCCTCCTCCAAGGAAGGCAGCTTGTGACCCCTGTGCATTTTGCTTCTAACACACTGTGACTCTGCTAGTGGAAACAACCACTGACACACACACCCAGGGATGGCCACCTCGCAATGGGGGCCTTTGATGGCTTCACCCACCCCCACCCCACAGGACAGGACAGGCTATTACCATTTGATCAGCACAAATTTTCCAGCTTGAGACATCCGAAAAAAATGTAGAACTCCATGGGAAAATCTACATTCCCATGATGTCGTGCTTAAATTAGACCTAGCTGGTGGCTCTGGTGGCCGTAGGTGCTGGGCTGTTGCCATCTCCCAAGGAGCTGGCAAGTGTGTAGAAGCAAAAGAGGGACCCGGAATCCCTCAGCCAAGTCCCCAGAGACTTTTGGTCTCAGGCACAGCAGTGACATGACACTCTTCTCAAAGGGAGCTCCAGATGCTGGCCAAGGAACAGGTATTTTCACACTGTGTACGTGCAAGACCACAGTCACGAGAAAAATGAGCGGTGTGCTCATCTCTGCCCTCCAGCCAGCGCTCCTGGCAGTCGTGTCTGACTCTTCCCTCAGCAGCTGCGGAGGTACAGGCAGATTTCTGTGGGTGGTGAGGCAGTGGCTTGCACAGATTTCTGGCAGTAATGGCTGACGTTGCTGAGCCTCGCCCGCTGGCCACAGCCCCACCCCACCCTGGGCAGCACTGGGGTGTGGGGTGAGCCGGGTTCCCAGAGACCAGAGGACAGGCTCAAACCATGAGGCAGGGCATCCTCAGTGTGAGCCCTGGGGCGCCCTGGGAAGGACACGCCATCAGGGGGGCTCTTCACATGCCACCACGTGCTCCGCTCTCTCTTCCAGTCACTGTCCTGCCTGCGTTCCTCTCACCTGCCATCTCCTCCACCCGGGGCCCCTCCTGTACCTGTCACTGCATAGGTTCCTTGTCACTCGGGTCTCAGTTTAAACATGGTCTCCTCAGAAACCACCAGGCCACTCTCTATCACGTCACCAGCTGTCATGCTGAGCAGAGCCCCTCCTCTGCCTGACCGCTTCTCTGCGCCTGTTCCAGCAGTCTCTCTCCTGCGCTCGCACCACGCCCTCGCCACCGTCCGCAGGTGCCTGGAACAGCACCTGGCACGCAGTGAGCCTTCAATAAATACCTACTGTGTGAATGACACAAAGGCGAAAAATAAGGAAATTTACAGATATCCATCATCCCACCTCCTCAGACCGCCAGAGTTAACACTTTGAGGCTATTCTCCCAGTTCCTGTTTCTCTTTTGGTTGCTATCCCTTGAGTAAAAAACAGCTGCTGCACTGTCTGCTCAACAGTAAACTGCCTGGGAAAAGCAACAGTCACACCTGGTGCTTAATAAATGCTCATTACACAAACAAACAGCCACTGAGGCCTGGGCCCCACGGGGCTGCAGTACCAAGGCAGCCGGGCAGCGCCTGAGAACCCACCCAGCACCCCTTACAGCGGGCCGGGGCAGCATCCAAGGGCTCCCCTGGGCAGTGCTCACTCCAACCACACGCATCCACACCTGGCCTTTCCCACTGCGTGGCCTCAGGCCAGTCACGGAGCTTTTCTGCACCTCTACTTCTACCGCTACCAAACAGGCTACAACAGCTGCTGCTCAGGGATGCTGCGAGGGTTGCCAAGAGCAGGACTGGCAAGTAATAGGTGTCCAGATACCTGCCTCCTCGACCCTGCCCCGCCCAAGGTGCATACGTCTACTGGGATGTTCCTCAGCAGGTCCCTGAGGACTACTTGGCAGGATGTGACAGCCGCGGAGGCATCTCTGTGAGAACATGCTAGGTGGAAATCGCCCACCGCGGTGGGTGGCACTGTCCACAAGCATCTCTTTCCAGACCACACACACAACCCATTAAACACCATCACCAATCCTGCCTGCTCTTCTCTACAGCTGGCATTTCCAAAAAAGTCTCAGATGGGCTAACTCTTTGGTACTAGTAACAGAATATAACTAGAAGAGTAACAGAAAACAGGGCTCTCTCTAAGCAGAGGCTCGGGACACTAACAGAGCCCTCCCTATAGGCCAAGCACTGCTCTGAACACTTCATGTGCCTATGCACTGAATCTTCCTAGTGGTTCTATGGGGCAGTTACTCTTCTCATCCCCATCTTACAGACAAGGAAACTGAGGCATGGAGCAGATAAGTAACTGGTCTAAGTCTGCACTGCTAGCAAGTGGGAGGACCAGGATTTGATTCCAGATTCTAGTTTCTGGTCCCATCCTCTAATCCCTATTCTTATTCCTTCTGGCTTTACACAAATCCAGTGCTTAAATTCAAAAGAACAGAATTTTTCCTTGCTGAGTCTGCAGACCTAGAAAGGTCCCTCTCATCTCGATGTCTGATGCTAAAGATGGCAGAGAAGCAACGGTGTTCCCACCCGGTTTCAGTGAGCCACCACAGGAGACCACGCCCCAGCCACCCACCTAGCTGAGTGAGCAGGAGCAAAGACGGCAGAGGTAGAAGGGTCTCAGGACTCCCTGGGTGCAGATGCCGGGTCCCAGAGCCAGTTAGTGCTGTGTCAGAATCAGAACCCGGCGCTCCCACTTCCTTCCAGTGCAGCCAGAAAAAGGAAAGGATTTAACGCTCTTCAAAGAAAGTTCCACCTTGACATGTGAACGGTTCTACAGAACTGGCAATACGATGAAATCAGTCAGGACGGAAGCACGAAACACCACCACAGACACTCAACACTATTCTTAATAACATGTTCTCCAGACTCACAGCCTTAAGAAATGACGCCTCTTTGGCTGTAACAGCGTCTTCTAAATCAGTCACGCTGACTTTAACACCCTGAGAAGTGTGCACGGCTCCTCTGAAACACCACTCAGAAAAACTGGGTCTCTTAATGCTGAAAGGTAAACTTCCTTTTTTGGTGCAGAATAAAAATATTACTTCCCTCTTTCCTCTTCTGCTGGAGACATTCCCAGTGTTTTATTTACTCTGCAAACAACACTGATTGGATACACTGGGAGGAAATGTTCCTTCCTAACTCTTAAATGTCAGAGTCTGCCCCAGAAAAGGCATGAGCCAGCCCTAATAATGTTTTCTTGTTTCTCCTCTGTTTTCTTAAATGTTTTATTATGTACCATTGGGCACATATAAGAGAATATGTGCAAACCACATTTGAAGCACAAAATGAACCCCTAGAACCCCCTCTGAAGGCCTGGAACATGACAAAAACGGGGTCCCTTCCCTTCCTTACCTCCTCTACCACAGGGTCAAACAGCCCAGGTTCTGAGTTTTCAGTCCCACCACCCCTTTTTTCAGACAGAGTGTCACTCTGTTGCCCAGGCTAGAGTGCTGTGGCGTCAGCCTAGCTCACAGCAATCTCAAACTCCTGGTCTCAAGCGATCCTCCTGTCTCAGCCTCCCAGGTAGCTGGGACTACGGGACTACAGACATGCACCACCATGCCCAGGTAATTTTTTCTATATATATTTTGAGTTGTCCACCTAATTTATTTCTTTCTTCTTTCTTTCTTTCTTTTCTTTTCTCTCTTTCTCTCTCTCTCTCTCTCTCTCTCTCTTTCTCTCTTTCTTTTTTTGAGACAGACGTCAGCCCAGCTCACAGTAACCTCAAACTCCTGGGCTCAAGCAATCCTGCTGCCTCAGCTTCCCAAGTAGCTGGGACTACAGGCATGCACCACCATGCCCAGCTAATTTTTTCTATATATATTAGTTGGCCAATTAATTGGTCTCGCTCTTGCTCAGGCTGGTTTCGAACTCCTGACCTTGAGCAATCCACCCACCTCAGCCTCCCAGAGTACTAGGATTACAGGTGTGAGCCACCGCATCCGGCTTTTTTTTTTTTTTTTTTTTTTGGGACAGAGTCTCGCTTTGTTGCCCAGGCTAGAGTGAGTGCCATGGCGTCAGCCTAGCTCACAGCAACCTCAAACTCCTGGGCTCAAGCAATCCTGCTGCCTCAGCCTCTCGAGTAGCTGGGACTACAGGCATGTACCACCATGCCGGCTAATTTTGTCTATATATTAGTTGGCCAATTAATTTCTTTCTATTTATAGTAGAGACGGGGTCTCACTTGCTCAGGCTGGTTTCGAACTCCTGACCTTGAGCAATCCACCCACCTCGGCCTCCCAGAGTGCTAAGATTACAGGCGTGAGCCACCGCACCCAGACTGCCCAGCTAATTTCTTTCTATTTTTAGTAGAGATGGGGACTCGCTCTTGCTGGTCTTGAACTCCTGAGCTCAAACAATCCACCTGCCTCAGCCTCCCAGAATGCTAGGATTACAGACGTGAGCCACCACACCCCTGGCCTCTACTAGTGCTTGATACGATCATTTTCTTTTGTATAAAGCATGGTGGTGCATGCCTGTAGTCCCAGCTACTCGGGAGGCTGAGGGCAGGAGGATCGCCTGAGCCCAGGAGTTTGAGGTTGCTGTGAGCTAGGCTGACCCCACGGCATTTTAGCCTGGGCAACAGAGTGAGACTCTGTCTCAAAAAAGAAAAAAGAAAAAAAAAAAAAACACTAGTAGAACTAAACAATATACGGTCTTCCACAACTTGCTTGTGTCCTTCAGAACGCAGTTTGTGAGAGCCATCCTGCTGCCGTGTGCAGCATGCTGCTGCAACTCAGCCACCTCTGCTGCCGCACGGTATGTGACAGTGGGGACGCTAACCACGCGCCTGCCCACACTCCTGCCCATGGACATCTGGGTTACTTCCAGATCTCTGCTGTTGTGAAGAGTGCTGTTGTGGCCATGTGTGTCTCCTAGAACACACAAGCCAAGTTTTCTTAGAATGTTCCCAGGAGAACAACTGCTCATTCGTAGGGTATACAAATGCTATCTGCACCATATTTTTAAAGTACTTTTGCCATCCTCCTTTACAACATCATTTTGTCATTACAGAGATGTATTAACAGTTTAGTTGACACCAGGTTCGACACGTACTTCTCACGCACTCACTGTGTTTAAGGACGGCGACCCCAGCAGGCACGGGGATCTGGGGAAGTCCATCCAGTCTGGGCTGGGGGACAACAACCCCACATAGGACAACAAAAACAGACTTCAAACTGGGTGCTCCAGGTAGCTCCTAAGAAGATGAGGACAGGCTGTGGGGCATCAAGGGCATCTGAGGCAATGTCCTTAGGAATGAGAGGGAACAGCAAGTGGTCCAGGGAAGGAGGCCCTTGTAGGCAGAGTGGGAGCCCTCAGGGGACAACTGGGAGGCAGCCAGGGGGCCGGGAACGCAGGGTCTGCAGGGTACTGATACCCTCAGGCCAACAGGACTGGGCTGCACCACCAGGACCTCAAAAGGCACACTGAGAAATCTAGACTTGGCAATGTGGGTTATTCACCTTCAAGATTTTTGCCATCCCCTCCTAACAATAATAATAATAATAACACTTACAGAGCACTCATGATGTGCCAGCACTATCTTAGGAATTATCCCACTCAATCTTTACTATACTGCTCTATTGTTTGCTTAATATTTTCTCTTTAAATCAATTTACTTTTTTTTTTGAGACTGAGTCTTGCTTGCTCTGTCACTCTGGGCAGAGTGCAGTGGTGTCAATCATAACTCATTGCAACTTCCAGCTCCTGGGCTCCTGCCTTAGCCTCGTTAGGAGATAGGACTACAGGTGCATACCACGACGTCTAGCTAAGTTTTCTATTTTTAGTAGAGACAGTGTCTCACTCTTACTCAGGCTGGTTTCAAACACTGGAGCTCAAGCAATACTCCCACCTTGGCCTCACAGAGTGCTAGGAATATAGGCATGAGCCACTGTGCCTGGCCTAACTCAATTTACTTTTATTTTTTTTTTTTGAGACAGAGTCTCACTTTGTTGCCCAGGCTAGAGTGAGTACCGTGGCGTCTGCCTAGCTCACAGCAACCTCAAACTCCTGGGCTCAAGTGTTGCTCCTGCCTCAGCCTCCCGAGTAGCTGTGACTACAGGCATGCACCACCATGCCCGGCTAATTTTTTCTATATATATTAGTTGGCCAATTAATTTCTTTTTATTTATAGTAGAGACGAGGTTGCGCTCTTGCTCAGGCTGGTTTCGAACTCCTGACCTTGAGCAATCCGCCCACCTCGGCCTCCCAGAGTGCTAGGATTACAGGCGTGAGCCACCATGCTCGGCCTAGCTCAATGTTGTCATGGTTCATCCATGTTGCATTACACATCAGAGTTCTCCATTCTTTTTCATGGCTAAATAATATTCCATTGCATGTACATGGGCTGTACATTTTGTTTATCAACTCATCAACTGATGGACATCTGCATTGTTTACAATTTTCTTGGCTATTATGAATAATACTGATAGAAATGTCTGTGTACAAGTGTTTGTGTGGACATATGTTTTCAGTTCTTCCAGGTATATGCTGAGGAATGGAATGGCTGGGTCATATGTTGGTTATATGTTTAACTTTTTGAGGAACTCCCATAGTACTATGGAATTTTTAAGATAAAGAACTATTGAAACTAAGAACATTCAACAGCATATCATCTAAAATTATTCTGGGAAATACTGCTGAAAGCGAAGCTACTGAAGTTGGTTTTGTTTTGTTTGGGAGCAGGGAACAGACGTCAGAACGCTACTTCTGAAATCCTGATCAAGCAGCAGTGGTAGAGAGGACTGGGGCAGAGGGGCAGGATGACGACAGGAAGACCACTGAGGAGCCGCAACAGAAGCAATGAGAAGAGACTGGGGCCTGAACGCAGGTGCAGCAGGGAATGGAAAAGGCAGGAGACGGATAAAAACACAGCAAGCAAATGAACCCTGATGGCCTAATGTCAGTGTGGGTGGGGCAGGAGGGCTAGTGTAGCCACGAGGACGGAGGTGCCCTTCACAGAAAAGAAAAGAGGAGAGGAAACCAAGAAGCAGCATAGTAATTATAGTTTTACTTCAGACAAATATGGCTGGAGGTGCTGGGAGGACAAGCCTAGAGAATGGAGACGGCCAAGCGGCAGCTAGTGCAGAAGACAGGGGTGCAGGAGGGACACTGGGGTCCACATGTCATCTGGGAGGAGCACGTAAGAGGGCAAGGGGGGAGGTGATTGCAAGGATGAAAGTCAAGAGAAGGAGACTGGCCACCAGCAAAGTCCAAGAAAGGGCTAGAAGAAGCAGGGTGGAGATGCAGCAGAACCATTTTAGTGCCCGAGAAGCAGAAAGCAAAGAAGTCCTACTTTTGAACCTCAAGCACAGCCGAGCACGGTTGCAGGACGGTGCCTTCTTCCACTAATGACCATCATCAAACGGTTCAGAGGTCCTTGTGGGGGACCACACAGAACCCCAGACATTCTTGACTGTTGGCCCCTCCTCTGCAGCATGCCACCTTCTCCTCGAGTTTCAGGACAAGACTGAACTTACCATCTCCTATTCCCCACCCTTCCTCATCCCCTTCCCTCCAGGGATGCTCTGCCCAGGATCCACCACCTGCTGCCTGGCTGACCGCGCCAGAGGCCCTGAAGCTTGCCTGGGTTTCCGGCTTTCCCTCCACCCTCCCTCCTTCCTCCCACGACCTCTGGACTGCAGGCTCTTGGGGGACAGAGGATCCGACTGTCTTCTCACTGCTGCATGCCGGGCCTGGCACAGCGCCTGGCAGGCATCTGCTGCAGGAATGAATGAGTCCACAGGGCACCGAGTCCAGCCCCCACCTGCTCATGCTCTCCCCTTCCTTTCTCTCTCCCTCCCTCCCTCCCTCCGAGCTCTGATCTTCTCCACTCCCTCACCAAACCACAAATGCCCTTACTGAATATAATACATGGCCTAACCAACCAATTGATTGATTGACTGATTTAGAGACACAGTCTCACTCTGTTGCCCAGGCTAGAGTGCCGTGGCGTCAGCCTAGCTCACAGCAACCTCAAACTCCTGGGCTCAAACAATCCTCCTGCCTCAGCCTCCCAAGTAGCCGGGACTATAGGCATGGGCCACCATGCCCGGCTAATATTTCTATTTTTAGTTGTACAGCTAATTTCTTTCTATTTTTAGTAGAGACGAGGTCTTACTCTTGCTCAGGCTGGTCTCGAACTCCTTAGCTCAGGCAATCCTCCCAGAGTGCTAGGATTATAGGCGTGAGCCACCACGCCCTGCCTAACAGTTTTTTAAAATAACAACACAGCAAAGTGGGAAGATGGCTGCTCTACCCACCACCCTTTGGTCACCTCGATGAATCTTAGTTTCCTCATGTGTAAAACGGAATGGTGGCCTGCGAGGATCAGAGACAGCAGACACTACAGAGCTGCATGAAATGAGGCTCAATGTTCTGCTTGCACCACAGATTTCCCCACGTGTTTTTGAAGGGTCCCAATGGCCCCCTGACCATCCCCTCAAATGAAAAGCAAAATGGGAGCAAACTGACATCCCATCAGGAAGGGAATTTTTGAGTCTATTTCACACTAAATTTAACAGCATAAACAAACAGCAGTTTGCATACAATTTTTTTAAATTCTTAAAAGATCAGAAGTATGCTGCCAAATGTCAAAACATAAAAACCCAAGGAAATCAAATTTGTTATTTTCCTTTTGCTTTTTATCTCCAGTAGCCAAATGCTTTTGTTCAAACAATGTTTACACTGCCATTGTCCTGCTTTGTTTAGAAAAATAACAATAAAGGGGTGCATTTCTAGCACTGACAACTGAGTGCATGTGCAGATCTGCCCAGTTGCTCCTGTACCCAGAAATTGCTCTACTTTAGACACGGGTGCCAAGAGGCCAAGGAAGAACTGTTTACCAGCCCTCGGACTAGGCACTGGCCATGCCAGTGTCACCAACCTCCCTCCTCACTCCAGCCATCCTCTCCTTCAGCCACCACAGGGATACCGGGCCATGGGAATAGGACTGTTCTCCAGCACATTTATGCTCCACAAGGAAAACATGAACCCAAGGCCTTGGGAAAGCCAGGCCTGGTCGCTCAGTGACCACAGGCTTGGTTGCTGCCAAACGCACCAAGGTGACAGCTATAATTTACTGAGTGCCTACTACGTGCTAGGCACTGGCCCAGGGGTTTCATGGCACTAATCTTGCCATAGTTCTGCAAGGGAGGCATTTTGCAAGTGAAGAGAGAGACACTGAGTAACACAAGGCAAGTCACAGGGCTGGGGCGAGGCTCTGGGCTCTCTCTACCAAGCCAGACCTCACGTGAAAAGTCAGAAGAGCCTAAATCTAAAGCTCAGCTCCATTTCCTATTACTTCTACATGGCTGCCTCCCCACCCCCGCATCATCACACCCATCTGAGACGCTCCTTGGAAGATCTGAGGTCTTTCCACCAACCACCTTTTGAGGCCAGCCGTGTGATTTCTATCCTGGAACTCCCACCTTACTAATGAACCCTTTCCAGAGTGACCTGTCCACACAGAATCACTGTCCTGAGTCCCAGGAATGCCCACTTCTCTTCTCTAGTGTTAGTTCCACTCACCAAATACTTCCAGTTCACCTTCTTCTAGGGCTACAACAGAACTGCATTTTCCCGCCCCCTCTGCAGTCAACCACGGCAACAGAAGTGACACGCGTCACCCTGTCAAACGCTGTAAAGGGTGGGTGCCATTGTCCACATTCCCTTCCCTGTGGTAGTCACAGTGGGTGCCTACATCAAAATGGAGCCCCCTTATCTACCAAGAGAAAGGAAAGCATGTTCACACGCAGACCCGTGAGCAATGTTCACAGCTGTGTTACTCACAATCGCCAAGAGTGGAGACAAGTGGATAAACAAAATGTAGTCTATCCACACGATGGAATATTATTCAGCCTTAAAAGGGAGGAAGTCCTGATCTATGCTACAACATGGGTGAACCTTGAAGACATCATGCTGAGTGAAAGAAGCCAGACACAAGCCCACATACTATATAATTCCATCCATGTGGAATGTGGAGTGTTCAGAACAGGCAAATCCATAGAGACAGGGAGCAGACTGACAGTTGCCAGGGGACAGGGAGGGGGACAGCGGGAGGAGAAATGACTGCTTAATGGGTACGAAGTTCCTCTTTGCGGTAATGAAACGTTCTAAAATAATATTATACTGATGATTACACAACTCTAAATATACTAAAAATCACTGAATAGTTCATACTAAAAACCGTTTGCATGCTTTAAAGAGGTGAACCTTATTACACAGTACGTAAATTATGCATCGATAAAACTGTTAATAATAAGAAAAAAAAAGCTTGTGCCACCATCATCCTGGGTCCATGAATGACGACGAGTAGTGAAGCCCCGGAGCACACGTGCTGGACGCGAGGCATGAAGGAGAAATAAGCTCTGCTGTGTCCGGCCGCTGAGAGGTGCGGGGCTGGCTGCTCCCACAGCATCCTGCAGCCCACCCCTGTACAACACAGAGACACTCGCACTAGCGTCCGGTCACATTGAAAATGTGTCTGTGGCCAATTAACTTAAAATCCTGGAAAACAGACATGGTTGTGGTTCTGTCCCAATAAGGACCAGACTCAATCCCACGGCCACCGTCTGAATCTTTAAACACAAGGAAATAGGGCAGGAGGAAGCGGAGGAATGGAGTTACTTAAAAGAGACTGGCTACATCAGAGTAATTCCTAGCCTGAAAAAATATTTACAACCTAGGCCGGGCGCGGTGGCTCACGCCTGTAATCCTAGCACTCTGGGAGGCCGAGGCGGGCGGATCGTTTGAGTTCAGGAGTTCGAAACCAACCTGAGCAAGAGCAAGACCCCGTCTCTACTATAAATAAGAAAGAAATTAATTGGCCAACCAATATATATACAAAAAAAAATTAGCCGGGCATGGTGGCACATGCCTGTAGTCCAGCTACTCGGGAGGCTGAGGCAGTAGGATTGCTTGAGCCCAGGAGTTTGAGGTTGCTGTGAGTAGGCTAACGCCACGGCACTCACTCTAGCCTGGGCAGCAAAGTGAGACTCTGTCTCAAAAAAAAAAAAAAAAAAAAATATTTACAACCCATAACACAATGAACTAACCTTCCAAAAACATAAAGAGCTCGCAGAGGCCGGGCGTGGTGGCTCACGCCTGTAATCCTAGCGCTCTGGGAGACAGAGGCGGGTGGATCACTCAAGGTCAGGAGTTCAAAACCAGCCTGAGCAAGAGCAAGACCCCGTTTCTACTATAAACAGAAAGAAATTAAGTGGCCAACTAATATATATAGAAAAAATTAGCCGGGCATGGTAGCACATGCCTTTAGCCCCAGCTACTCGGGAGGCTGAGGCAGCAGGATTGCTTGAGCCCAGGAGTTTGAGGTTGCTGTGAGCTAGGCTGACGCCATGGCACTCATTCTAGCCTGGGTAACAAAGTGAGACTCTGCCTCAAAAAAAAAAAAAAAAAGAGCTTGCAGAAATCAAGAAATAAGTAAACAACAGCCCAAGAGAAACATGGGTAAAGAACCGTCCACAGAAAAATAAATGATCCTTAAATGTACAACAACATGATCAGCTTCACTTCAGAAAAACACAAATTGAAACTATATTGAGATACTATTTACACCTGTCAGGCTGGCAAAACTCCCAGCATTTGACTACACCTTCTCTTGGCAAGGCTCTAGGAAAACAGGCATCTGCACTGCTGGTGGGACTGCAACATGGAACCACCCCTGTGGAGGGCAATTGGGCACAATCTGTCAAAAATATAATACAATGTTTCCCCTTTGACCCAACAATGTCCCTATGGTATGCTACCTGACAGGACCACTGCACAGGTGGGAAATGATGCACGCATAAGACAATTCATGCGGGCACGTTATGGAACAGCATGTCAGAAACAACCCTTTCCTTAGGGGATGAGATTTTAAGAAGGGACAACTTCACAATACTACACAACTGAAAGAGAGAATGACAGGGATTCTCCATGTACTGATACGGAAAAATCTCTAGGATACACCGGCAAGTCAAAAAAATAAAACACAAGGTATAGGGTAGTGTACAGCACATGCTATCTTTTATTTAATAAGAAGGGAGAAATAAAACTATGCATTTGTGTTTGCATGCATTTGCATTAACAAACACTGGAAGGCTGCTACCACCAAAAGTGGTTATCAGGGAAAAGGGGGGACAGAACAGATGAGAACAGGAGTGAGGGACAAATTTTCTCAAAGCATATTTTAATATCTTTTCATTTTAGAACTATGTGACTGTAGGTCGGGCACGGTGGTTCACCCCTATAATCCTAACACTCCGGGGAGCCGAGGTGGGAGGATTGCTTGAGCTCAGGAGTTCAAGACTAACCTGAGCAAAACTGAGGCCCTGTCTCTACCAAAAAGAAAGGAAAACAAAAAACCCAGCTGGCGTTGCAGCCCACCGCTGCAGTCCCACCTACCCAGGAGGCTGAGGCAGAAGGAGTTGGAGACTGCAGGGAGCTACAATGACACCACTGCACTCTACCCAGGGTGACAGAGTGAGACTGTCTCAACAAAAACAAAGCAACTGAGCACACCTCCTCACAGCAAAAACAAAAAAAGAAAAGAAAAAGAACTGAGTGTACTAAGAATTTGGGTATTAAAAACAAAATTAAAACTAAATAAAAAGATAACTATTTAATTAAAAAAAGAAAGAAAAAAAAAGAACTGACTATATCACCTACTCAAAAGAGTATTTCACTAAAAAAAGAGTCTCATCTTTTTTTTTTGATAAAAATAAAACAAAACAAAAGCCAGAGCCACATCTCACCCAGGTCCACCTGTGTTCTTCCTGTGTTCTTTTGCCACCAACCTGTGTGAGAGCCAAGCACCAACAACTGTGAACCTGGAGAGCATGGGCCTTGGACCTTCCTGTGTCTGTGCCTTCCTTTCTGTGACTCCCCTCCAGCCCTCTCTAGCTTCGCACCAGGAAGGCTTTTCCACTGGCCAGTCCCCCATCCCACCTGCTATCCACTCTGATCTGAGTTATCCGTCTCCTAGTGCTCTCCTGTGGGCTGCCCACAGCATTATGCACAAACCGACTCAGCGTAGCCCTGAGCAGGTCTGTGTCCTCCCAACATAAGGCGTCAAAGGAGGCCGGGAGCAGTGGCTCACGCCTGTAATCCTAGCACTCTGGGAGGCCAAGGTAGGAAGATCATTTGAGCTCAGAAGTTTGAGACCAGCCTGAGTGAGAGTGAGACCCCACCTCTACCAAAATAGAAAAAGTTAGCCAGGCACGGTGGCACATGCCTGTAGTCCCAGCTCCTTGGGAGGCTAAGACAGGAGGATCACTTGAGCCCAGGAGTCTGAAGTTGCTGTGAGCTAGGCTGACACCACAGCACTCTAGCCTAGGTGACAGAGTGAGACTTGTCTTAAAAATAAAGAAAAGGAAAGAAAAGAAGAGGGAGGGAGGGAGGGAGGGTGGGTCAAAGGCTGGAAGAACAAGTGTTTCCTCAGCTCTTGCTACCAGCCAGGCACTGGGCATAGTGCGGGGGGATCAGATCAGACACAGCCCCGTCTGCAAAGAGCTCCGGTGACGTGGGCCGCAGGGAGTGAGGAAACGGGTGACACCCAACGACGGAAGCCTAAAGGACACAGTATAGCAGAGTGGGCTTTCTGGCCAGGCATGGAGTGTGCTAGGGGAGAGATGAAGTGGGTGAGCAAGAGGCAAAGCATATTACAAGCAAAACAAGGCAAGCAAGTGAAGAGAGATCACAGGCCAAAGCAGGAGAGTGAACACCATGACAAAGAACGTGGCCCCTCCCCTCTGGGCACTCAAGGGTGAGGGGCCACTCTCCCAGGCCCATCTGTGAACATAATCCACCCACCTTACTCTCCAGGCACCTCTGGCCTTTCCCCTAGAACCCAACAAGCATGGTCTTCATTATATTAGGGAACAGGGAAAGTGTAAAAAAAAAACAAAAAAACACGGAAAATGTAAAATAAAAAAACAAAAGCCACAAATAAGGATGAGAGGCTTTGACACCCCCCCCCCAAAGAGAAAAGATTTGGCTGTCTGGAAATTTCCTCCTGAAATGACCCAATGCTCAAAAGATGCCAGGTCAACGAGCTACTACTTTCACATTGGACAAAAACAACAGCAAAACCATGTTTCCATATCACCTACCAAAAGAAGAAAAACCTGAGGCTGACCTATTCCCAATTATATTTCCATGAGCCTCACAGGGCAGTTTAACAAAAAAACCTCAAATTTTCAAGAGCTTAATTGAACAGCTAGTGTCCTACAGAATTTTTCTTTTATTCATAGAAAACAGGTATTCCTCAAAGAACATTTTATTTTAAGAAAGATTGTTTCCCCTTTCCAGGCTTTAATCTGTTTTCTTCTTCCAAATGAAAAAAAAAAAAAGAAAATCCTACATAGTAGCCTTTAAATTTCTTTCTTTCTTTTTCTTTTTTTTTTTTTTTTGAGACAGAGTCTCGCTTTGTTGCCCAGGCTAGAGTGAGTGCCGGTGGCATCAGCCTAGCTCACAGCAACCTCAAACTCCTGGGCTCAAGCAATCCTTCCTGCCTCAGCCTCCCCAGTAGCTGGGACTACAGGCACGTGCCACCATGCCTGGCTAATTTTTTTTCTATATATATTAGTTTTCCAATTAATTTCTTTCTATTTATAGTAGAGAGGGGGTCTTGCTCTTGCTCAGGCTGGTTTCAAACTCCTGACCTCAAGCAATCCACCCGCCTTGGCCTCCCAGAGTGCTAGGATTACAGGCGTGAGCCACCGCGTCCGGCTGTAGCCTTTAAATTTCTATCAAAAGGATTTCTTAAATATCCAGTGGTTGGTAGTGTAACACAGCACACAAATGCAAACTTCCCCTTGGCAAGCCTGCCCTGAGCCATGCAGGTGGACGGCCCCGTGCTAGACAGGCTACACGGTGAGGACTGTGGCCCTCCTGGCTCCTGCAGTTGTGTGGATCTGCTCACTAGGGCTGGCTCTGTCACCGGCCAGGTGGCCCTAATACCACCGGATGGAGAAGCAGGGGCCTTTCCCAGTGTGGGAGCCCTGTTCATGGTGGCTCACAAATAACCCTTTTGACCAATATCCACATGCAGTGTCAATGCCAAGGGCCCATAAAAGGAAATTATTGGACATTGGCATGTCATGGATCACCCTGCAGTGACCTGGTTGACCTACAGCCTGGACTGGTTGCCCGGGTTGGATCGGAGTTTGATGTTGAGCCTCAGGCAAGCGCATTTCCTAAGGAATTGGCCTGTTGTCTCTTCTGGAGACTCCTGAAAGGAGAGGCAATAAGCCCTGTGGAGAGAACATGCTGATGCTCACTGTCAGCGTTCAAGACCAGTGAGAGTGACATAGTGAGACCCATCTCTCCACAAAATAAAAACATTAGCCAGGCATGGTGATGTCCACCTGTAGCCCCAGCTACTCTGGAGGCTGAGGCAGGAGGATCACTTAAGCCCAGGAGTTCAAGGTTGCAGTGAGCTGTGATGATGCCACTGTACCATCTAGCCCAGGCAACAGAGTGAGATCTTGTCTCAAAAATAAATAAATAAAATCTACCCTGCACTTTGTAGTCAGGTTACATCGTCATTTCTTGTGCTGCTTGCCATTTTCTTCTATCAATAAAATATATTCTTTTAAATCAAGAAAGAATGTTTTCTTTCATAATTTCTTGTTCCTTTTTAAGGCAGGGAGAGTGGAATTTTTTCTTTTTTAAAGCACAGGAGGGACCAGATTAGTTGCAAATGTTCTCTTTATACACCAGGTCTTCTCTATAATTACACTGTATAGCGAATGGTGTTAGGCATCAGTCAGGCTCCGGGCATGGGACTTGGGTCCTGAAAGGCCCAGAAGATCTTGTTACAAAGCCATACCGCCATCAGACAGGCCCACCCACGGGCTTCGCAGGGAAATCTCAAGTCACTCCCGCTCACCCTGGCCCCAGGAGCTGAGCTTCCTGTGGTTGTGGACAAGGAGAGGAGTCCCCAGAGCTTTCCCACGGGTGCCGCCAGCAAGAACACTGCTGGAACCTCCATAATCCTCTTTACTCAGCTTCTCTGAGATTATACCACTGTCCTTCGGTTCAGCTCTTCTCTCTGACTCCACCCTTTTCATTTACTTAGCCCTGCCTTCATGCTAAAAAGACATCAAATGGCCTGAAGCAGCAGTTCTCAACCCTGGCCACACATTCAAATCTTTGGGGAACTTTTTTTTTTTTTGACCTGGGAGACTCACTTGCACCTCAGCCTCCCAAGGAGCTGGGATTATAGGTGTAGGCCACCACCACACCTGGCTCTTTGGTGAACTTAGGAAACATATTTATGTTCAGGCCCCATCCCACAACAATTAAAACGGAAGGTGGTGGGGGCCAAGCATTAGCAGTTTTTTAAAAATCTCCCTAGGTGATACTGATTAAAGTACAACCAAAGTTGAGTGAGAAGCACTGGTTTCGAGAAATCCAGAGAACATAATGAAAAGTAAGGAAGTGAAGAAACCCAGGCAATAAGGAATGGGGAGAGGGAGGGCAAAAAAAAGACTGGACCAAAAAGGAGGTTAGAACCCAAAATATAGGCCACATTACAGCTGGGACAAATGACTGGCTCTAAGCTAAGCTTCCTGGTAGCCAGAGCAAAGAGGATTCACACTGTCCACAAGATGAAAAACCACCAGATTTTCATCTTGGTGGTTTTTCATCTGGTTCCAGGATAAGATTCTTCTTGTCCTGGAACCAGAGACAAACGCCTCCCTCAAGCCCTCCAAAAGAGGACATACAGCATGATGTAGTGAAGCCTGCTCCCCAACACCGTGACTGCAACCACCAAAGATGTGGCACAGGGCCACTTCTTACAGTGTCTCTCAAAGCACAGTTCCACAGAAGCAGCCCTTGAGAAGGGTGTCCACCAGTCAGGACTTGGCCACTCACAAGGGGCTGCCCACTAACTCCTAGCTGGAAACAAACTCCTAACTGAAACCAATGCCCTGCATATAAAACATACTACCAAATCCACTTCATTTTCCACATTAATAACCATGTATTCACACTGTCATGAAGATGCAAATATAAGACAAAGGCACAGACACTGCCTATTTCACTAAGGTATGTAATAAATAAAGGCACTGATCGGTATCCAGGAAAACAAGCTCTTCCACCAACAACTCTCGTGAAACACGAGTGTCCCCCATGGATTAGGAGTACAGCAAAGCCCCAGAGGCTGCTAGGCATGTCCCTCCACACCAGGGCTCCAGAGAGGCCACTGCCCACTCTCACACCTGCAGCTGTGCCTCTCAAGCCTAAGAAGGGAAGGGTCTGCCCATCAGACCAGCCTGTTAAGGACGCCTAACAGTCACCAAAACAATACCAGAAGAGGCCTCCGAGTCCCTTATGTACTAATGTTACATGCAGTATACTTCTCCGTTATGTATGTTGTACTTCAGACATAAGTTCTTTCAAAATGTGTTTACTGAAATAAATGGAATCGAGAACAAATCACTCTTGGCCCTCTCAAATATGACATTTTCTGCCCTCTCACATGTGACATTTTCTTTTTGATCCAGATACCACATCACCGCACTTCAAATTAAACAATGACAAGTTAAATTAAAATAGCAACTATTCACCATAGCCAGAGGTGGAAACAACCCAAATATCCACCAAGAGATAGAGAAATTGTGGTATATCCCTACAAAGGAATATTATTCAGCCATAAAAAGGAATGAAATGCTGATCCACGCTATACGATGGATGAGCCTGGAAAACATGCCAGGTAAAGCCAATACAAAATATACATTGTATAAACCCATTTATAGGAAATGTCCAGATTAGGCAAATCTATACAGACAGAAAGTAGGTTAGTGGCTGCCAGGATCTGGGGAAAGGGGGGAGCAACCACTTAATGGGTGTGGATTCCTTTCAGAGTAATGAAAAAAGTTCTGGAACTAGACAGTGGTGACGGTTGCACTACACTGTGAATGTACTAATGCCACTGACTTGTTCACTTTAAAATGGTTACAACAGTAAATGGTATGTGTATTTTACAATAAAAAGATCAAAATGCCAAAACTCTCATTGTTTTGCCCTAATGAGAGCCGCTAATAAAATTCAACCTAAATCAAGATTTTGTGTAAAGTGATCATTATTCCACAACTGATAAAAGTCAGCTTCAAAACATATGAAAATAAGAATTAGCAGGATCCTGCCAGAGTCTCCCTAGATGGCGCAGGAGGTTGATACTGTAACTGTCTACTAACTTGTTTCCCCTTCTCCCTCTTCTAGAACTGCAGCTGTCCGGGAAGGCAGGGCAAGCGACTCTGTCACATTCCATGTTGAGTGAGTGCCCAGCGTCCAGAAGAGCACACGGCACAGAGACAGGTCACACACTGTTGTGTGATCCTGACTTTTGATGAATATTGCTCTAAAGGTATATTATAAAGACTTGCTTTTCACAAACACCACTGTGAGACATAAAATGGAAGGCACCAGAATGTATTAGTGTTGGGTGCCAAAAAAGGAGGGGACGGGAGACAAGGAGTCATGGTACAAACAATCCCACCTAAAATAGCATCAGAGATGCTGTGGAATATAGTGCCCTGGGTCAGGGGGAGGAGGGCAGGGAAAGGAGAGGGGACAGTGTGTGCCAAGCAGAGGCAGAAGAAGAGGGTGCGGGGCAAGGGTCTGGGGCAGAAGTGGAGGTGGAGGTACAGGCGGCAGGGAGGAGGGCACCGGAGAGGCAGGCAAGCTCGACCACCCTGTACACGGGACACCACAATTAGCCTCCATGTGAGCCCGTGTCCCCAGAGCAGGGACCAGACAACAAGGGGAAATGAGCAGGCACCACAGGGAGGGCTGGGGACTGTAGAGAACTGGCACCCACAAGCCCCAACTGGAGATGGCGCAGACACTGGCTCTGACCCACTGTTGCCAGGCAACAGTGCAGGCCCCTGGCTGCCAAGTGTTCTGATTTGTCAATGAAGCTGCAAGTCTGGATGGCTATGTAAGATCTCCTGATTTTAATGTGGGCAACTATGGTTGACGAATAGTAACCTCCCAAAGATGCCTACATCCTAATCCCGGAACCTGTGACTATGTTAGGTCACGTGCCAAAGGTAGCAGACAGAACTAAAGTTTCTAATCAACTAGCTGTAAACAGGGAGAGTATCCTGGATTATCCCATAGGCCCAATGTAATCACAAGGGTCTTTAAAAGTGGAAGTGGAAGGCAGAAGAGTCAGGGTCAGAGTGATGCCATGTGAGAAGGATTTGGACCAGCCACTGCTGGCTTTGAAGATAGGAGAGGCACGAGCCAAGGAATATGGAAGGCCTCTAGAAGCTAGACAAGGCAAGGAAATGGAGTCTCCTCTAGAGCCTCCAGAAGAAACACAGCCGTGACTACACCATGACCTTAGCCCACGGAGACCCGTGGTGGACTTCCAGCCTATACAACTATGTTGTTTTAAGCCACTGCATTTACGGTGATTTGTGACAGCAGCCATAGGAAACTGATATAGCAAATAATTTCAATGTTTAATAAGAGGCACAGTACGTACAGCCCAAACAAGACACACCTGTGGGCTTGATCTGCCCAAGGACTACTTTCTAGTTCCAGATGGAGAAGAGGTGAGGCCTGGGACCATCTTCTCAGTACCCAGCACAGCGCCTGGCACAGTAGCTCTCTGACATGCATCCCTAGAACCCACGTGGTCATCAAGTTCTCCAGGGATTTTAGAAAACAGAGCTGCTTAACTGCAAGGAGTTCTATACTCAAGGGATTGTTTAATCACATAGATATTACCCTGGGGCCCAGAGAAACTGGCCTGGAGGAGGAACAGGAACACTTTCAACACCAACCTTCTCATTGCAAACAGAAAAAAGTGAGGACTTTTCAGGCCCTTGGGAGAAGCCTCTAGTCCCTCCCTTCCGGCCACCCACAGGCGCTCTCCTGCTCACCAAGGCACCTGACCATGTTAATTGCTTTAAACAGCTGAGGGACAGTTCTCAGATGAGCTTTCAGTTCCTCACTCTCAGCACAGAGCTGCTCTGATCGCAGGCGGGGCGGAGGACCCACAGCCCTGCCCACTCACCGCCAGAAGGCTGTGTGAAAACCACAGCCCACAAGTCAAATCTCACCATGCTCACCTGTCCTGCCTGGACAGCCGGGTCAGCCTGCAGCTGGGCCTCTGCCACACACACTCCATTCCTCCTCCGCACTCTCCGTGCTCAGCCCAGGCCTCTGCAGAATGCCACTCCCTCCGCCCAGGATCCTTTGTCTCTGTCTCCCAAAACTCCCACTTTTCCTTTAAGACTCAACTTACATGTCATTTCCTCTGAAGCGTTCCCCGATCCCCAGGTTCCATTCCCAGTGTCTCTGACACCATTTCCTAAACTTCTCCACCAGCTCCTCTCCCCCAAAGCTGATGTTACTTGCCCCTGAGTCAGAAGCCACCCTCTGCAGACCAAAAGCTATTTGAAGGCAGGAACTTAAATTATGCTCATCCATGTATTCCTAGCTTATAGCACATAATACATATGTGCTCAATAAGCATTAAGAACAAATGCATTGGACTAGAAATTCATTTTTTGGCTGAAATGCCATAAATTATAATGATATTGTGACATGTGTTAAATGTACCAGGTAAAATCTCACTTCTAATCTTTGTCTAATAAAGTGAATCTATCTCAATGAGGAACTCTACAACTATCTTTAATAAAACCACTTTAAAGAAATGTAATTTTAAATTTTACAAGTACTGTCTGCTGCAATCATTACAATTCAGGGTGTGAGAAGGAACCTGGCTGGCAAGCTTGAAAGCACAGATAAGAACCTGCTGTGCCTGCTCTGTGGCTAAAACTCAGGTCGAAAGGAGGATTGTCAAACAGGTGGATCACAGTCTCTTCTCCTGCCCGCCCCTTGTTTAAACTCTTTGCTAAGCTGTCCCCCTTTTCCAAACTAGATCAGAGGCAAACTTCAGCCAGGGTGACAATTTCACCAGCCCATCCACGGTTACTCTTCAATAGCTCGGCACCCCAAACCTCATCACTGCGAAGGCTTTCTGTTCTCTCTGGCTCCAACCCTTTCCGATCCCTGACACTCCCAGAGGCTCCCCTGAGCACACAGCTCAGCTTCTCAACCCACACAGACCATGAGAATCATCTGAGGCGCTTCTAAAAATTCCTGGCTCCCCCTTGATTGGTCTGGGGTGGGGCCCCATCACAGGCATTTTTTAAAAGCTTTCCAGGCCATGTGGTTTGCAGGTGCAGCCAGGGATAAGAACTATAGGCTCCCAGGGTGGCAAATCCAAACTGCCAAGCCAGCATTGAGGTCCCCTCCTCTCCCCAAACAGAACTAGACTCTGGCCTCCCTTCACCCTCAGCCCCTGGAACTGCAATCTAGCCAGTATCAGGAAGCCAGCCTGGGCCACACCCCCACCCCCAGGCCACTGCCAGGGCTCCCCCTTCCCAAACACTTGAGGTAGCACACACTTCTCAAGATCTACCCTGCTCCCTACAGCCAATAAAACCAAATCCCAGGCGTGGTGGCTCACGCCTGTAATCCTAGCACTCTGGGAGGCCGAGGCGGACAGATTGCTCGAGGTCAGGAGTTCAAAACCAGCCTGAGCAAGACCCCATCTCAACTAAAAATAGAAAGAAATTAATTGACCAACTAAAAATATATATACAAAAAATTAGCTGGGGCCGGGCACGATGGCTCATGCCTGTAATCCTAGCACTTGGGAGGCTGAGGCGGGTGGATTGCTCCAGGTCAGGAGTTCAAAACCAGCCTGAGCAAGACCAAGACCCCGTCTCTACTATAAATAGAAAGAAAATTAATTGGCCAACTAATATATATAGAAAAAATTAGTGCATACCTGTAGTCCCAGTTCCTCAGGAGGCTGAGGCAGGAGGATCGCTTGAGCCCAGGAGATTGAGGTTGCTGTGAGCTAGGCCGATGCCACCGCACTCACTCTAGCCTGGGCAACAAAGCGAGACTCTGTCTCAAAAACAAAAAAACTAAATCCCAAGGCTGCTGCCTCATCAGAGGCAGTGGCCATGTGGCCAACTCGGTGCCCCTGCTCCCGGCGTGCACAGGCGGAGCTGCTGCAGGAGCCTGCACACTCATGCACATGCCGGGCCCACCTAAGCTTTGCCTCCTGCTGGTCCCAAGACCCCAGACGCCTCCCACCTGCCTTCTGCTCTGAGATACTCTTAAGGTAACTGTTACTGGGGAAACTGTGGGATTAGGTACTTTCCTGTTTTTGCAACACCACCCCTTTCAGATACTGTTCCTTGTCCTTCAAGGTCCAGCTCAAACCCTATCTCCTTCCCTGATGCCTTCCCTGACTCTTCTAGATGTTTTTTCTCCTTTCTTGACGTTCTGACAAAGAATCAAAATCACAGCTCAACAAACTGCCAGCTTCTAATTGTCTCATAAATGTTAACTTTGTTTTCTCAATTAGACTGTTATTGGTGACAAGAAACATGGCATTTCACTTACACCCATCATTTTGACTCCAAAGACCATGTGTGGCATATTTTCCAGGCTGACACTGGTCTCAAATATTCTGCCGTATTTCATGAACCTGTCTTTGAAATGATGTCCCAGACTGCCTCTTATAAAGTGGCATAAAAATTCTTTCTGACCAGATGATTCTGAAAATTTTTGATCCAAAGTAGTCATTATATCCCAGGACAGCCCTGAGTATCAAAGTCACTCAGGGAGGACTTGCTTTCAAGAAAAAATGTGAAGGTTAGCCTGTCTGTATTCCTTTACTGCTATGACGCTGTGTTTGAGGAGAGGCCAGCCTTTCAACAGCAACATTTTGCTTACATTGATGTATTCACCTCAGAGCCTTAAAGAGTTTACAAAACAGGCCAGGCGAGGTGGCTCACGCCTGTAATCCTAGCTCTCTGGGAGGCCGAGGCGGGTGGATTGCTCAAGGTCAGGAGTTCAAAACCAGCCTGAGCAAGAGCGAGACCCCGTCTCTACCATAAATAGAAAGAAACTAATTGGCCAACTGATATATATATAAAAAATTAGCCGGGCATGGTGGCGCATGCCTGTAGTCCCAGCTACTCGGGAGGCTGAGACAGAAGGATCGCTCGAGCCCAGGAGTTTGAGGTTGCTGTGAGCTAGGCTGACGCCAGGGCACTCACTCTAGCCTGGGTAACAAAGCGAGACTCTGTCTCAAAAAAAAATAAATAAATAAATAAAAAAAAAAAGAGTTTACAAAACAACAAACTCCACTCCAAGCCTCCAGGGCCTCCCCCAGGTGCAGATGGGCGCTGACACAGAGCTGTTTACCATTCCTTGCTCGGGCAGTTTGCAAACCTTGGAAAAGTGCTCACGCCCTCCAGAACGCGTGCTAATTGCCTACTGAGAAAGGAGATACTTTATATTTTTATTTATATGTAACTTTTTAAGACTACCAAGTTCTGTATGAATTTGATCCAGTTTTAACAACAGCATTACCAGAGGGTTTTTAGTCCTTAGTAACCATGAATAATGTACAGAACCAGTACACTGAGCTTCAGGATTACAAAGCAAAAAGAAATGCCCCCTCCCTGAAAGAACAATTTGGCCAATTATTAGAACACAGCTTTGCAAACACAAAAACCCTTACCAGCCCACACAAACTTCCTCCGAGCCAAGCCAGCTGGAGTAGCCCTAGGTCCCTGTTGTATGCATGCAGGCAGCTCAGGGTCTTAGAATTCACTTCTGTGGTCCTCGACAAAGGATGCAGTGAGGCGTTGTCATAGAAACAACTTCATAAAGCTCCAAAACCAGACAGGTGTGGGACTGAATTCAGGTCCTACCAGCCATTGGTTGGGTGCACATGACAAAGCTGACCCCTTCTGAGCCTCAGTGCGCCCATCTGAGACACACCTATTTTGCTCGGGAGCAGTGAAGTAAGGGGAGCACCTAGCACAGCTGCAAAGTGAGGTAACAGAAATAATGTGGTTCTGAGTTTGACACAGGTGGCAGCAAATACCAGCTGGGGCACTTACTGGCCGCATGGCCTAGGGCAGGTTGCTGAACCCCTCTGAATCTTAGTTTTCTCATCTGCAGAAAGAGAAACGGTGACAGGCCTTACAGGATCACCCTGAAAATTAAATACTGTGCATAAAAGGAATAGCATAGAGCCTGGTACAGAGAACATATTCAAAAACCATCAGAGTTCACCCACATACACACACACATTTGGTTTTGATGGACAAGTTGATAATTACTACTGGAAGAAAAACAAAATTTCCAAACTCTAAACAACAAAGAAGATTAAATTTGAATTGTGGCAGGGAGGAAGAGTGATTTACATTAACACCACTGGTCCATCCCTAATAGCCCCATGGGCATCTGCTCGACCCAACACCACCACTCCCCCAAACTTTCCATGTTACATTTCTTTCTGTTTTGGTTTTTTTGGGTTTTTTTTTTTTTTGAGACAGACTCTCGCTCTGTCACACTGGCTACAGTGCAGTAGTGTCACTGTAGCTCACCACAACCTCCAACTCCTGGGCTCAAGCGAGCCTCCTGCCTCAGTCTCCTGAGTAGCTGGGACTATAGGCAAGCGGCACCACACCCAGCTAATTTTTCTATTTCTTATAGAGATGGGTTCTCACTCTTGCTCAGGCTGGTCTCCAACTCCTGAGCTCAAGTGATCCTCCCACCTTGGCCTCCTAAAGTGCTAGGATTATAGGCGTGAGCCACCACGCCCGGCCCCAAGTTACATTTCTAAAAAGCCTTGACAGCAAACATCTTACCCAATGTGAAGGAATGATGGACCTGCTTTTCCAACAGAATCTGAGACTGCCTTTCAAAGGCCACTGACATCTTCCATTCTCTTCATTAAGGAAAGCATCCCAATTAATCCACATAGTGACAATCCCTGTGACCACAGTCCAACTTATAGTCATGAAAGAATTAAGTGAAAACATCTCTTTGAGAACCCAAATTTCCTTTCCAAAAGTCACACCACCATCTTCAGAGCAATATTTAGAAGCATCTCAGAGACAGAAAGGAAGTGTCATTTTTGAGTTTCCACTACACAGCCAGCCGGTGCTAGACACCTTACGCAACTTCTCATTCAGTCCTCTAGGCCAAGGTTCCCAAATTTGGTCCCCAAGATGGGCAGCATCAGTAACACTTACAAGCTGGTTAAAAATGCACATTTGAGGGTCTCACCCACTGAATCAGAATTCTGGGGTTGAGCCCAGCACCATTTTTAACAAGTCACCTGGGTGATTCTGATGCACACTAGAATCTGAGAAACATTTCGTGAAGTGGTCATTACCAGCCCCCCTTTAGAGATGAGGAAACCAAAGTTCAGTGACTAAAATGCCCAAAGCCACCTAGCCAGGAGCCCCATTAGCACCTACACGTGATTCTAAAGCTATTTGCCACATGGCCTTTATAGCCAAACTGTCTGTACCATTTGGTGCTCTCAGCAAGTGAGCTGCTGCGACGTGAGGAAGACATTATCTAAGAGGGGTAGGAACGAGAGGAAGGATGAAGCCTGCACTCAGAAGTGATTAATTATAAATGCCTTTAAATCCACACCATGCATTAGCCCTAGATGATCAGCCATCCCTCAGGATGAGCCTGCTTTTCCCTGTTCTATTTATCAGGCAGGTTACCATAAAGAAAGATGGGAGTCCCTTAATTTATAGCCCTCCATGCGCTCAATTCCTTGTACTGCTTTGAATAGAAAGAGAATTAAGTTACCTGTCTCTAGAGGGCTTGAAAGTGCAGCAGACTCTGCCTAGACCAGGACCATCAGGAAACAACCAGGAAAGGGCCTTTCTATGCCCAGGAACAAAGCAGGCTCCAGTACCTGGGAACACTGGGAATGAGTCACCAGAAAGAATCCAATGCATGTACAGAGAGCATTTTAACAATGCTGCAGATCTGGTTCAAAGAAGGCAGGCTTTTTTTTTTTTTAATCAAACCCTAAATCAAGCATCTGTCAGCTAAAGTGGTCCATTAAGTTACTGACATTCAAGCCACAGTGCGTTCATAGATCCTAAGGTTAGCAAAAAGCCAGAAATCTCCTCATCCACAATCCTCAACCTTCTAAATAAACTTGGTGGTGATTTTCAGATCACAAATTTATCCCATAATTTAAGTGAATACCCATTACTCTCTGGGGCTTTCCACAGAGGCTGCTGGAATAGAAGGTACCAAGTCTGGGAATCACACAAAGGTCAGTTTGAATCCCGGCTGCACTAGTTCCTCACAGGTTACTTATTTAACCTCTCTCGGCCTCAGTTTTCCACTCAAAGATGGGCAGTAATCCCTATGTAATATGCTGATATGAAATTTTGGTGTTTGGTTTTTTAAAAAAACAAAAAGAAAAAGGCTGCTGAAACAGCTTTCAAGATTTCAAGACATCAAAAACGTAACTGCCTGACTGGAAACAGGTATCGTCGAACACATCCATAGATGGAAGTCGCTGAATACACCACTTAATTGCTCCTAGGCTTATTTCACAGTATTTGTTTTTCTAAGTTGCTATTTTTAGACACCTTGAATAAACCAATTAAGAAAGCAAATTCCATTGATGAACTTAACAGAAAGCTTGTCAATTTTCAAAAACTCAACAGATGGACATAAAGTCATTTTACAACTCAACTGACGAAAACAAAGTGTTTTTTCTTCCATCCTCAACTTCACCTTTACCATCCCGGTTACTCAGTCCGTTCCTAACTCGCAGGCCATGTCTTCAGCCCTGTGAGACTCGGCCCTCAAATGAAGTAACAACAGGAACAATAGTATCCTGGAGTCCAACACATCTGTTCAAATCCCAGCCTCATCACTTACTGGCTGTGTGACCTTGGACACATGATTTAAGCTTCTTGGGTCTCAGTTTCCTCATCGGTAAATGACGCGGACAAAACCTATGTGACACACACAGCTGTTGAACCAACAATAGAGGTTTTTGCAAGAGCAAGACAGAATAGTAGAACCTGCAGGAAGGGATCCCTAAAAATATGTTCCCCTGCCCTCGGGACTACTTCTTTCAGATCTTTACTGAGGCGTCTCTGACACCTACCATGTGTCAGAGACTGAGCTAGGTACTACAGAAGAAAGACAGGGTGACCATAGCCTCAAAGATGTCACAGTGTCACAAGAGCCCCAGATACACAGACAATGTGATAAATACACTAACAGATTGCATGGGGTGATGAGGCAAGGAGAGCAGAGAAAGAGGGGCCCAAACCTGGTGGAGCTGTCTGGGAAAGACTTGACAAGAAAAGTTGGTTAAATCAAACACATGAGTAAAAAATCCAGCAAACAGCAGACAGAACTAGGTCTTTTCATCCTCCCCAAACTCAAATTCCCCAAGTCCAAGCCCTCTACTTCTCCAAGGCTGGGGGTTACCAGGTACACATGCCATAAAATGACAACAACCATGATCATCACACCTCATCAACATGACAGGAAGGTTCTGGGGAGCAATAAGAACAACTGCCAGAAAGCTTAGAAAATTTTAATGCACTTCCTAAAACTATGACAATGACAATTCCATGTATGTAAATCTCTTAGCACTTTACCCTGCAAAGAACTGAAAGTTGCCACTCCTCCTGATATTTTGTTTTATTGCCCTGCTTTAAGTTCAGAAAAAGCCAAACCATTAAAACAAATCAAAGTCCCCAAAACTTTTCAACTAATTTTGCAGGATTCTTATCAGAATCCCAACTCTTGGGAAATCCGCACCTCGTTATGGAAGACAGTTACGTAAGAGGCAAGTGCATTTCCAGAGAGAACTTCTACAAGGATGGGTCATTTTTCAAGACTGCACACCTGATGCTAATCACTTGAAAGTTTTGCACTTCTTCACATCTCTAGCGCTTGGCCCAACATACCTTACTGGGAGAGTGCTCCACAGAGCTTCCCATCTGTCCAGCTCAGGGTTCAGAGGCAAAAAGCCCCTGTAAACCAGGGGAGTTCAGTACCTCCCAAACTTGCTCCTGGTCCAGGGACTTGTGGGAGGCAGTCCTGAACCATGCCTTACAGTAATCTGCACTTTACCAAATTCTTTAATAACCAATACCTCATTCAATGCTTACAAACTAGCCCTGTGACACTGGTAAAGATGACTATCCCAATTTTAAAACTAGGCAAACAAGCTTTAAAAATGTGAAAGTAAAAATACAGATAAATTAAAGATGAAAATATCTAGGTGTGCTTCCCCAACACAATCACTTGTCCCAAATACAAGCACTGGAACAAGTACCATTCAGAAACAAACTGTAGTCCCTTTAATATTCGTTTAAATACAGATGGAAAACTTAATTATCAGTGCAAACTCAATCACTGCTGTACAGGATTCAGTACAAGATTTTGTCGGCATCTATCATTCCATATCTGGATGTACCAGATGCACATGTTTTCTGCCAAATCTTCATTACATTATGTAATGAGGGGGAGCGTGGATAATTAAAATTCACCTTTTTCGATCATTTTAACCCCGTTTCAGTCCCTTCTGTCACAGGGTATTTTCTGGAGATGAAAAGGAACTCATACTTCTCATCTTTTTCTACCCATTTTCTTGTGTGAATGTTAAAAATAAAAGTGAGGAGGATCCTCTTAAATTTCATGGAGCGAGCCCTGGAGACCAACCTTCCAGTTCGGGCACTGACACAGTATCCCTGTGTGACCTTGGGCAAATTACTACATTTCTGGGCCTCAGTTTCCCCCATGTGAACCCTAATGATAATTAAACCCCTTCAGCTCTTCAAGCAGACTTCAAATGTGTCCCCATGCAACAGTGAAAGGGCTGCCCAGAGGGAGACCCTGGCGGAGGAATGGGCTTTCACAGGCCCCTCGCGGGGTTTTGGGGAGCTCACGCTGCCCCAGCAAAGACACACGGCCAACTTCGGGTCGCAAACAAAAACCTGTTGGCAGGGACTCCTCTAGGAAGGGCCAGCCTCTTCCAACGCTCCGGGCTCGGGGGAGCCGCCCCACGGGGAGAAAGAGGAAAGGTCTCTCGGAAGGAGCCAGCCCCAGGCACCCATTCGCCAAGCCCGACGAGCCCGCAGGACCGCCGGGCCGGGTCTCTGCCGTCCCACGCGGAACAAAAGGCAGCTGGAGCCTGGCTCTTCCGCCCCCGTCCCCGCTGTTCTGTGGGGGTGGGGGCTGGGGAGTGGGAACCTCGTCCCTGGGGAGGGAGGGGGCGCCGCTACAGCCCCGAGGAAAGGGGGACGGGCCAGGATCCTGGACACAGAAGGGGACCCCCCAACCGCACCCCCATTCCCGAAGGGATCCGGGCTGCGCTCTGCACGGGGACGGGCGGGAGACCGGGCTGCGCTCAGAAGCAGGGGCCCCTGGCCCGGGCAGGGGGCGGGGCTGTTGCCAGCTGAAGGGGCCCCCAACCCAAGACTGGAGCAAGGGGAGTCCCACACTCCGAGGATACAAAACGAAGCTCTCCCCGACAGGGAAATGGGGGAGCCCCTGCAACGGAAAGAGGGGTCCGACGGGGAGGGGGCCATGCTCCGGCCGGTGGGGCGGGGCCTGGTTGGAAAGAAGAGGGTCCCCCCGGCCTGGGGTGGGGACCAGCCGGGGCAACAGGGGTGCATGCTCGGGCGCGGGGGTTGCTAAAGTGGGGGGAGCCTGCGCTCTGGGGGCGTCCGCGCCCTGGGTGGGTGAAGGGTCGCGCCCCGGGGCCCCGCTCCGGCCCCCGAGCCCCCCAAGCCCTGGCTCACCTCCGCTCCTCCGGGTCCGGCCGCCGGTGGCGCTGGGGAGGCGGGAGCGACCGGACACCGCGGAGCCGCCGCCGCCGCCGCGTCTGGCTCCGTTTGACACCCACACACCAGCCAACATGGCGGCCGGGAGGGGGCGCGCCGGCTGCGTGCGCGCGCCCGCCGGCCCCGCCCCTCCGCGCCCGCCGGCCCCGCCCCTCCGCGCGCCGGCCCCGCCCCCGCGGCCCCGCGCGCCCCGCCCCGCCCCCGCGCGCCCGGACCCACGCGGCCCGCACGCAGCCTACGTCGGGAGCCCCCAGGCGCCCAGCCCCGAGCGCCTCGCAGAGCGTGGCGAGTTGACACCCGCGCCGTCGGCCCCGTCACCGAGACCCCGCACGCCCCCGGCTCCGCACGCACTCGCGGCCCTTCCCCGCGCGCCCCGCCCCGCCCCCGCGCGCCCGGACCCACGCGCCCCGCCCCGCCCCCGCGCGCCCGGACCCACGCGGCCCGCACGCAGCCCACGCCCGGGAGCCCCAGGGCGCCCAGCCCTGAGCGCCTCGCAGAGCGTGGCGAGTTGACACCCACGCCGTCGGCCCCGTCAGCGAGACCCCGCACGCCCCCGGCTCCGCACGCACTCGCGGCCCTTCCCCGCGCGCTCGCGCCCCGCCAGCCCGCACACGGAACCCAGCCATTAGAGCTCTGTCCCACGCCTGCTGTGTGCACTTGAGACTGCTCGGATGGAGCCTCTCCTGGGAGGCCGGCCTGCGCGGCCCGGGGCCTGCTGCGGCGCTGGTCGCCGTGGGTTTCTTAAGCTACGCGTGTGTTTGATTCGTGAAAATGCGCTGAAGAACACTGGAGGTTCCTGCACTTTTCCGCAGATGTGTTATATTTCAATAAAATATACTCAAAAACTACTCTGGAGCTGGTGCGGTAGCACGTCTACACCCTCAGCTACTGGGGAGGCCGAGGCGGAAGGATCCCTCGGGTCGGGAGTTCTAGGCCTGCGGGTGAAGCATATCTAGACCCCCATCTCAAAACAAAACAAAACCTCTGAGAGGGAGTGCACGGGATTCACTAGGCTGCTCCAGGGGTTCGTGGCACCAAAAAGTTGGAAGCCCTTGGCTTACCCGCACGCTGAAGTTCACCGACACCCTCGTGCGGGCGCGCAGCCTCATGCAGCCGCACTCTTACACTCGCACAGGGCAGCATGAACCACCTCTTCCCCTGGCTCAACCAGCGCCCGCAGGGCACCGCCTGTGTGCCAGGCCCTGCGCTGGGCACAGAAAGAGACAACCCCAGATGCGACAGCCCCTGGGGCCTGCCCTGTCCGGGATCACCACTGGAGGCTGCATCTCCAAGCTGACCACCCTGCCCGAGTCAGTGTGGGAGTCAGCAGAGACACCGCACAGCAGGGTCTGGGGCATAAACCAGGGCTTGCTATGTGGGCAGAGGGCACGACCTCTGTTTCTTGGGGGACATCAACACTATGCCAAGCTCTGGCTTCAGGGAAGCTGTGTCCAGAAGTCCAACTCTGACCTGGATCCCTGAGGGACCTTAGAAAAGTCGCCGTACTTGTCTGAGTCTCAGATTCCTCCTCCCTTTAAAGGAGCCAGATGGACAAAGGTATCCCTTATGGTTCTCACAAGCTGGGATCTAAAATTCCCTTCTCTGGCAAAAACACAATAAAAATGGAGGGAGAGAGGAGATAAGGAGAGAGAATGAGAGCAGAGCATGTACAAGAGTGCCTAACACATTTGCAAGCCCCCATGGCCACGTTTCCTTTGAAAAGTCCAACACTGGCAGTTCTACATGTCAGAAACCCCTCTCCACCGTTATCTGCCCCTCCCACTGCTCCGTGTCCCTCCACCAGGAGTGTGAATTATGCCTCCTGTACCTTCCAGCAGAAGCTGGAGCCTCCCATTTTGAACTTGGTCCACCCTTACCCAGGAGAATGACCTCAAATCAATCCAACACTCCTCCTGGGACTCAGTTCTTAGCTGGAACTTCAAGGAGAGCAGAACTTGCCTTGCAATCATGATCCCTGCCCCTAGTTTACAACTTCAGAAGAGTTATCACACATAGCCAATGCGCAATGCAGGCTTGAGTGCTTCCAAACCGGTGCTGTCCAATAGAACTTCCTGCAGTGATGGAAATGTCCTCTCTCTCTGCCAGCCACACATGGCCAGTGAGCACTTGAAATGTGGCTAGTGCAGCTGAGGAGCTGAGTTTTTAAAACTTTAACTTGCAAATTAATTTAAATGCACATAGCCACGTGTGGCTAGATGCTACCATACTGAACAGCGCTAGCCTAAAACCTCACCACAACTCCTTAAGGTACACATTCTTGCTGACCACATTTTACAGACAAAAAATTGAGGTTTGAAGAGATGTAGGGGCTTGACCACCCAAGATTTCTGCATACGGAGCCTACGCCCTTCACCGCCCAGCGAGCAAGTGTGTGTAGCCACAGAGATAAGATGCAAGCTTTGAAAGAGAACCAGGTAGAGATAAAGAGATGGTAGGCTAACATGTAGGACAGGAAGTGAGTTGGAGAGCCCGAGATTGGACCAGCCTTGGGAGGTGGGGGAGGGCCCGCAGAGGCCGGAAGACCACCACTCATGTGCACGGTCAGAGGGGACATTCCTGCATTCCTCCAAGTCATTCATCCTCCCCAACTGCCGGTGAAGCCTGTCACCTCCCTCACATTCCTCTCTCAATTCATGTTCATGAGGATCCTTTGAGGTCAGCAGCCCTGTGCCCATGTTAGATAAGGAAACAGAGGCAGCACACGGCAGTGCTGGGATTCGGTCTAGGTTCTGCCATGCCCAGAGTGCATAAGCAGTCTTGCCAAGGAGGGTGCAGGATAAGTTGGACATGCTCACCTGGCCTTCCAAGGATTTGGAGGTTGGTTCCAGATGGGAAACGAGGCAGACTGATGGGGGCTGGTTGGAGTGGCACATTCACAAGAACAGTAAGGTGGCTGTGCAGGTCAGGGATGTCTGTGGTTAGGGGAGGAGGGCTTCAAGAGGGCAAGGACTTTGAAAAGGGAGAAAGATTGGCAGACGGCAGACAGGAAGAGACTGCATGCTGTATGATTAAAACCCACCTAGTACAGGTGCAGACGGGGCTCCCAGAAGTCTCCACCAAAGACTTAAACTCTACATTCAAAACCATTTGTCCTGGCCAGGCACAGTGGCTCACACCTGTAATCCCAGTGCTTTGGGAGGTCAAGGCAGGAGCATTGCTTGAAGCCAGGAATTTGAGACTAGCCCGGGCAACATGGTGAGACTCTGTCTACAGATGTTTGAGGTTACAATGAACTATGTTGGTGCCCCTGCACTCCAGCTTGGGCAACAGAACAAGATCGTGTCTCCAAAAAAAGAACACCTAAATTCTTGTCCACCAACTTGCTGCTTGACATAGGCCATGTTGCTGCGCCCCCCCACCCCACCCCTGTCTCAAATTCCCCATCTCTGAAGTAGGAACAATAAGCCCTCCCACTTCATAGGATTGCATTCTGGTTCAGATGAAAAAGTAGAAGAGAGCTGGGCATGGCAGGCATCTATAGTCCCTGCTACTCAGGAGGCTGAGGCAGAAGGATGACTTGAGCCCAGGAGTTCAAAGTCCAGTCTGGGCAACACAGTGAGATCTCTGTCTCTGAAAAAAGACAAGGTAGAGGAGAAAATGCTTTGGAAACTGTAAAAGTCTTAGATGGGTGTTAGTGTCAGTTCTCTTATTATGACATAGAGACAGATGGAGCCATCCTGTCCTCTTTAAGGGCTGGAAGCCTAGAAGGACAGGGGAGTTATGAACTTGAGCAGCTTGAACATGAGCAGAAACTGAGACGCCACAAAAAGAATCAAGAGAAAGAGCTGTAAGAGCTCACAGGAGGAAGTTTCCTTATAGCTCATGGAGAGGGGGCAATCAGGGCAGACTTCTTGGAAGTGAAGGTGCTGGAAGAAGGAAATAATAAAAACAATGATGACAAAGTAGTGAGCATTGTACAAATACTTTGCATGGAGTATTCCATTTCCCCTTTTTAACATTTCTAAGAGGTTGAGACCCTCATTATCCTCATTTTATGGTTGAGATTCAGAGAAAGTCAATTATTTGCCCAAGATCACACAGCTAAAAAGTGGTAACTGTGGGACTGGCACCGTGGCTCACACCTGTAATCCTAGCACTCTGCGATGCCGAGGCGGGTGGATTGCTCACAGTCAAGAGTTCAAAACCAGCCTGAGAAAGAGCGAGACCCCGTCTCTACTATAAATAGAAAGAAATTAATTGGCCAACTAAAAATATATATAGAAAAATTAGCCAGGCATGGTGGCACATGTCTGTAGTCCCAGCTACTCGAGAGGCTGAGGCAGGAGGATCACTTGGGCCCAGGAGTTTAAGGTTGCTGTGAGCAAAGCTGACACCACGGCCTGGGCAACAAAGTGAGACTTCTTCTCAAAAAAAAAAAAAAAAAAAAAGTGGTAACTGTGGAAGACCCAAGCCTGCCTGATTCGGAAACTGAACTCTTCTTTTTGTTTTGTTTTGTCTTTGTTGTGGTTTTTTTCTTCTTTTGACTTAGCACAAAGGAACAAAACTAAACTCTTGAGAGGGATTTGAATAGGCTGAAGGGAGAGATTGCCCCTCCCTCTGAGCTCTACGGCTGAATCAGCCAGAGCTTTCTCTCCCCGGACACGAGGATTGGTTCAGGAATGGGCACATGATGCAAGCCAAGCCGATGAGACTCTAGCCCAGAACTTCTACAGAAACCATTGAAAAAAAGAACCTCTCTTCCCATGATGTTGCTGAGCTAGCAGGACGTAAGGCTGAAGCAGCTCCACTCTGGAGAGCCAGCCTGAGAATGAAGCCAACACAGACAGGGGCAGAGATGAGAGAAAAGGTGGGTTTCTGCTGATATTGACACCTCCAACCAGCTATGCCTGAAGCTTTCACCCTGTACTTTTCAGCACAAAAGCCAGTACTTCACTTGGAACTATTTCAATAGAAAACACTCAAACTGCTTTAAATGATAATTGGAATCAATCAGTTAATTTAACTAAAATCTCCAGAGCTATGTAGCTGTAGTCCCAGCTACTCAGGAGGCTGAGGCTTCTGAGCTAGGGCTTCAGGAGCAGTAAGATGAAGGTTCTGGCTCCATTTCTTCAGCATATGCCTCCCAGGGCTGGAGTGCAGTAGCATCATCATAGCTCCCTGCAGCCTCAAACTCCTGGGCTCATGTGACTCGAATAGTGAGGACTTACAGGCACGCACCAGCACGCCAGGCTAATTTTTCTATTTTTTGTGTAAATGGCATATCACTCCTGCTCAGGTTGGTCTCACAATCAGCCTCGATGTCTTGATTGGTGTAAACTGGCGATGGCAGATCCATGCCTCACATCTGTAGCCACATCACCCAGAAACAGACCATTGTCTCTTTCTTTTAACTCAGCAAACTAACATGCCCTAGGCTTGCTCTGATTGGAAGAATTTGGATTGTGGGAGGGTGGTGTGGAGAATTATGGTAATTGGCTTAGTCAAATCAGAGCTCACTCCTGGAGTTATGGGAGAAGAACAAGAGAAGAGTTATGGGAGGGGAACAAATGCTGGCAGGTGACCAGCAGTGCCCACCACGCTTATGAATTCCCTTTTTTCCCTCAGCCAGTTGAATTGCATTTTCATTAGTTAGTATGCAGATTCCTTACAATAACCCCATTTTCAAATAGTTTCCGTTTAATTTCTTGACAGTTCCGGGTTTTCGTACTTGCAGTCTTTGTTAAATCAATCAATAACTTATAATTCTGCTTGGGATTTACATAATGCCTTTTCTCCAAAGCTCTCACCGCTCCTCATAACTAAGGACGAGGCAGTGAACACAGGCAGCTTTGAAGAGCACCTCCTCATTATCATTCTCAGGGTTGGGCATATCCCTGGCTGGCCAATGAGAATGCCATATCTGCCTGGCATAGTGATTGGTTCAAGGATGGGCATGTGACTCAAGCCCAGCCAATAAGATCTTTCTCCAGGATTTTTGCTACAACCAGCAGGAAAGAGGCCCTTCGTGCTTCTGAGATCATGGACACTGAGAAGCATGGAAGCCTGGAGCTGCCAGGAGCTCTCTTTGTCACCCCATAGAAACAATTTTAACACCTCCTGTTCAGACTGGCTCAGGAGCTAGGGAACCAGAGCAGCGTGGGTCAGAGTGGTGTTACTGTAGCTTAATTAAAGCCTACATCCTTGTTGTCTCAAGCAAAATCCTCTGTTGAGAGAATCTCCAAAGTCTTTCCTTTCTTTTTCTCATCTTTCTTTTTTCATGTATTCATTCCTTCATTTCATTTTTTTCTATATATATTAGTTGTCCAATTAATTTATTTCTATTTATAGTAGAGACGGGGTCTCGCTCTTGCTCAGGCTGGTTTCAAACTCCTGACCTTGAGCAATCCGCCCGCCTTGGCCTCCCAGAATGCTAGGATTACAGGCGTGAGCCACCGCGCCCGGCCTCATTCCTTCTTTATTTTCATCTCTCTTTTTCTCTTGGTTTCTCTCTTTGTTTTTTATTCTTCTTTTTATGTGTAGTAAAGATATTTAAAAATAATTCTAAAAATATCTGTGCATATATTATACAACGATTCAAAACTGTCAAGGTCATGAAACACAAGAAAGACTAAGAGACTGTCACAGATTGTAGGAGACTAAGGAGACAGAAATGCACTGTGGTATGCTGGATGGGATCTCAGTAGAGAAAAAGGAGATTGGTGGAAAACCTGGTGAAATCCAAATAATTTCTGTAGTTTAGTCAGTAGTATTATACCAATGTTAATATCTTAGTTTTGACAAATGGACTATGGTGATGTAGAGCAATTAGGGGAAGCCGAGTAAAGTGTAAAGGGGGAACACTCAGTGCTGTCTTTGCAATTTTTCTGGAAATCTAAACTTATTCCACGATAAAGGGGTTTTTCTTTTAATGCATGCACAGAAAAAAGTTCAAATAGTGCATCAGGACATACAGTGAAAAACAAGTCTCCCACCTGCTGTTTTCTAGACTTGCTGTCCCCCTCCATAAAGGCAACCACTGTTACAGTGTAACAAGGATTCTCACAATCTCTTATGTATCTACCTGCCCCCTTCCAGGCAAACAAATATAACTCCCTTTACACACTGTCTCATGTTTATTTCAGTCAACAGTGTATCTCTTGAAGATACTTCCCCATCAGTGAAAAGAAGACATCCTGATTCTTAGCAGTCCCCAATCTTTTTGGCACCAGGGACCAGTTTCATGGAAGACAATTTTTCCACAGATGGAGGTGGGGGATGGTTTCAGGATGATTCAAGTATATTACATTTCTTTTTTTTTTTTATTTTTACAATATTAGTTAGGCAAAAACATTACATTTATTGTGCAGTCAATAATGATAATTATTGCTGCTAATGATAATCTGTATTTGTGGCCACTCCCCAGCGCTGTCATCACTGCCTCAGCTCCACCTCAGGTCATGAGGCATTAGATTTCCAGAAGGAGCATGCGACCTAGATTCCTTGAGAGGGCAGTTCACAGTAGGGGTTGCGCTCCTATGAGAATCTAAGGCCACCACTGATCTGACAGGAGGCGGAGCTCGGGCAGTGATGTGAGCCATGGGGAGTGGCTGTAAATGCAGATGAAGTTTCCCTTGTTCATTTGGCCAGTCACCTCCTGCTGTGCAGCCCAGTTCCTAACAGGCCATGGATCCACTTGTCCATGGCCCTGGGGTTGGGGACAGCAGCCTTCGTGTATTTAACCAGCCCCCAATGGATGAAGTATGTTATCCCTTGCATTCTGTTTCTCATATATGTCTTTGTACTCCTGTGCAAATTTATCTGCAGGGTAAGTCTCTAGAAGAGAAATTCCATGGTCGAGTCTATAGGTGACTGCTAGGCCAGGTATCCCCAATCTATATTGGGTTCTCACATTCCAAAGATAGGATTTAAAGAACAAAATTACTTCACATTCAGTGGGTCCCACATGGCAACTGTAGGTGAGATCTCTGGGGATTTGTATGCCCCAGCTACCTGGAGAGGTCCTCTGTTGGATTAACTGCCCAGCATCTACCCATTCCTTGAGGACCACCCACAGCAGTGTCATCTTCAAAAACTTGCCCATAAATTCTTACTCCTAAGATCCTGGAGCTGCCTTGGGTAGTGGCTTTTCCAAGCCTTGCCTTTGATTCTCTGAGCTATTCCACTTCTTTCCACTAAATCCACCCACCCCCTTTTTTTTCTTTTTGGTTAAACAGAATCCATTTCTGGTGCTTGAAACCAAAGAGCCCCATCTGATACCTTCTGCATGCACAAATAATCAGTAACATGTACAAAATCAACAAACAGCTGTCACCACACTGTTCTTCTATCAAGTCATTTATAAAAGTCTTACAACTTTGGCAGGGCGCAGTGGCTCATGCCTGTAATCCTAGCACTCTGGGAGGCCAAGGCAGGAGGATCGTTCAAGGTCATGAGTTCGAAAACCACCCACATGCTCAGACAACAGCAGAAGGGACAAGCCATCCAGCTGGGACCTGCCCCCCACCAGCAAGTGCAAGACCTGGTCTCTACTAAAAATAGAAAGAAATTAATTAGCAAACTAAAATATATAGAAAAAATTACCCGGGCATGGTGGCGCATGCCTGTAGTCCCAGCTACTTGGGAGGCTGAGGCAGAAAAATCGTTTGAGCCCAGGAGTTTGAGGTTGCCATGAGCTAGGCTGACGCCATGGCATTCTAGCCGGGCAACGGAGTGAGATTCTGTCTAAAAAAAAAAAATTCTTACAGCTTTGGTGGTCCTGTGCCCATTCTGAGTGCTTCTCTACTACTTCTTTATAGAGATTCAACTGTGAGTAAATCTTCACCAAAGTAAGGCTAAAATCTTAGTTTTAGGCCGGGCGCGGTGGCTCACGCCTGTAATCCTAGCTCTCTGGGAGGCCGAGGCGGGCGGATTGCTCGAGGTCAGGAGTTCAAAACCAGCCTGAGCAAGAGCGAGACCCCGTCTCTACTATAAATAGAAAGAAACTAATTGGCCAACTAATATATATAGAAAAAATTAGCCGGGCATGGTGGCACATGCCTGTAGTCCCAGCTACTTGGGAGGCTGAGGCAGCAGGATTGCTTGAGCCCAGGTGTTTGAGGTTGCTGTGAGCTAGGCTGACGCCATGGCACTCACTCTAGCCTAGGCAACAAAGCGAGACTCTGTCTCAAAAAAAAAAAAATCTTAGTTTTAGTCACCCACTGCTCTCCCAACCATCTTTTATGTGGAATAGCAAAGCCCTTTCTGCTTGTATTCCAAAAACACTGCAGAAATAGAAGACTTGCTGCCATGCTAGGGACTGTCCCTGACACCCCCACCACCATCACTCCTTGCCAGCATCTGTCAGGGTCAGCTGATCACTTTGGGCAAAAGTGCAAATCAGGAGTGAGCTGACAGGCAGCTCTCTGGGTGGGAGAGCTTGAAACTGGAAGTCAGAAAGCCAGGGTCAAATTCTAGCTCCTCCACCCATGAATCAATTTCACCTTCCTTAGCTCCTAAATTTTCCAACCTGTTAAATAGGATTTGTATCTTGACACCGTAGCCACCTTTGAGGTGTCTGCGAGAGTCCTGTGAATGAGGCTAGGGGAGGTGGTCAGGCTCCCTGGCTCTCTGTCCTCGCTTTTGGTTTTGAAAAGCCTCCGTTTCCTCAAGTATGAAATGGACGGAGTACTGATGACCCCTCTTTTGTCTGTGTTACATGGTGGCTGGGAGGCCCAGATCACACACACGGCATGCAAGGGTTGGCTAAGCAAGGAAGCGTTGCATGCACGTGCGGGGCCGAGTGAACTGTGCGCAGCCGCTTCCAGACAGACTTCCAGAGACACAGGGGCAGCCACGTGCTCACGGGGCGAGGCCCTGAGCAAAGTGTTCTCCCAGAAGACAAGAAGGAGGCCAGGCAGGGGTTACTGCTCCATTTCACAGATGAAAACACTGAAGCCCTAAGAAAATCCAGGACTTTTTGAAAGGGGAAGGGAATAGGATTGTCTGATATGCTGGGGAAATTGCTGGAAATTCTCCAGCCTTCCCATTTGTGTGCCTTTCTCTCTGTGTAGGCATAGCCATAATCTGGTTCCTCATAGAGGTTTATGCAGTGGTTGAAAATACAGGTTCCGGGAACAAGGAAGTCTGGGTTCGAATTCGGACTCAACCAGCTGTGTGATCTGGAACGAGACACTGTTCCTCTCTGAGCCTTGAGGAGCTTCCTGCTTCCTTATGTGGAGTTGAGGGATGGAAAGCACTTCCACAGGGCCCGGCATGCAGTAGGCGCCCATAACTCGCAACTCAGTGCTGCTAGAAGAATGCTGGGCTGCACTCCGTGCTGCTAGAAGAATGCTGGGCTGCACTCCGTGCTGGGAGGGGCTCTGGCAAAGCCGAGAAAGTGGGGAACCAGTGTCTACCAGTCCAGACCGGCTCTCCTGCCACCTCTGCCTCCCACTTACTTCTGCTCATTCGTGCAATCGCAGCTTCCTGAGTCTCTCCTATGCGATGCTGGGGACAGGGAGCTGGGGCAGGACCGTCCCAGGGGCCATCAGGCTGACACAGACACAGCAGATAAAGGGCCGAGGTGAAGGGGTCCTGAAAGAGACAGGACGCTAGTGACTCAGGGGTGAGAAAATGCAAAGGGCAGTGCTACTTTAGCACAGAAAGGCAAAAAACAATGTTTTCCCCAAATCTTTTTCTTTCTTTTGCCTCTTTCTCCCTCTTCCTCCCTGCTTTTCTTACTTCTTTCCCTCTATTACTTTTTATTTATTTATTTATTTTTTTGAGACAGAGTCTCACTCTGTTGCCCAGGCTAGAGTGAGTGCCATGGCATCGGTCTAGCTCACAGCAACCTCAAATTCCTGGGCTCAAGTGATCCTCCTGCCTCAGCCTCCTGAGTAGCTGGGACTACAAGCCATGTGCCACCATGCCTGGCTAATTTTTTCTATATATTTTTTTGTTGCCCAGCTAATTTCTTTCTATTTTTTTAGTAGAGATGGGGTCTCACTCTTGCTCAGGCAGGTCTTGAACTCCTGATTTCAAACAATCCTCCTGCCTCGGCCTCCCAGAGTGCTAGAATTACAAGCATGGGCCACCGCGCCTGGCCATTACTTTCTTTAATCCAAAAGAAATTCAAATTGAGGACATAAAGCAAATGTTGCTATCAATTTTTGTAAATGTGCTTATCTGAGAGGCACTGAGCAGAGAGATGGCAATGAAATTGCATCTCTGTTCTCTTCATCTGGACTGCTAGATACAAGCCACCCACATGCTCAGGCAAGAGCAGAAGGGACAAGCCAGGCAGCTGGGACCTGCCCCCCCACCCCCGCCCTCCCATCCCTGGCCTCAGTCTTCCTTGTGATACCCCTGATAGCTTGGGGGACTGAGCTCCGAAGGGGGCAGGGGATTGTCTCCTCACAGCTCCTCTGTGGCACCGCCCCCCTGAGGACTGCACGGTAACCCCAGCAATTGCCTGGGGTCCCTGGGACAGCCTCTGCGGGGCACATTCTCCCCACTCCCCTCCCTTGGCCCGGCTGACTGCTAAGGGCTTTGGGACCCAGGGAGGCAGCCTGCCCTGGGTGCCTTCTTCCATTGCCACAGGCCGAGCTGGGGCCTTCTCTGGCTGTCCGTCCTCCTAGCACCCACTCCCTGGGTGGCAGTAGTTTCGGCTCCATCACCCTGCGGTCCAGGTCAAGGGAGGGAAGGGACCAACTCTAACTCATGTGTGTGTCTTGCTCCTTCAAGGTTCCGGCCACAGAGAGCAACGCCTGAGCACGCGTGTCGAGTGGAGGCAGAAGACAGGCGCCGCGATGGGAGCCACTCCGCAGGCCGGGTAACGGAGCGTGCTCGCGCAAGGGGAGCCAGGAGCTGCCCAAGGCGCCTCCCGCACTGTCACACTGCGCTGAGGAGAGAGCAGCCCCCAGAGCTGGGTTCAAGCCCCGGCCCCTCCGCTGGGGACGTGAGACTTCAGACACGCTGGTGCTCATGAGCCGCAGCTCCCTCACGGCCACCCGGGGCCCCGTCCCTTGCCAGCGGGGTCACCGGGAAGACCAAATGAGACCGCGTTTCCCCTCCCAAGCCCTGCGGGCACTTCACACTGCACTTAGAATCAGACCCACAGCTGTGGCTGGAAGGCCCCGCGCCCCCCACCGCTCTCTCGCTCTCCCTCGCACACTGAGCGCCCCACGCAGACCCTTGCTGTTCCCGCAGACACCCCATGCCTGGCCTCTGCTCCCGTGTGCCTCTCAGCAGTCTTCCCTGCGTCTGAGCTGGCGCCTCCCAGCCCGCACCACTCCCGCCTGCCCCTCCTTGCTCTGCGGCATCGGCACTAGCTGACATCCGCCAGGCATTTGCTCCTTTGCTTCTAGTCTCCCTGCCCCTCCCGGAGGGAAGGGACTTTTGTCTGTCTTGCTGAGGGCAGCATCCCCAGAACCTGGCTCAGGCCTGGCACGTGGCGGGTGCTCGGTCAGGATTTAGGGAAGCCATGGATAGAGGAACGTGTAGAGAAGTGCGCAGGAACCCTTTCCTCTGACCTCCCGTCCAGGCTGCCCCTTGGGAGTCCGTTCATGCTGGCGGGTGGAGTCCAGGGCCGGGCCTGGGAAGTGTCCCCACCTGGGGCAGATGGGCTGAGGCCATGTCCCTGCAGCTCAGGCTGTGCAGGGCTGAGGGAGGGGGTGAGCCACCAGCTCCCTTATCAGGGATGTGCCTTGCCTTGCCCCTGCTCATGCTAGAGGGTGCCCTGCTCACAGACATGAGCCCAGGTGGCCCAGGCCCTCCCTGGCCCTGGCTCTGGCTTCACCCCAGAGCCCTCCAAATTCTGAGTGCACCCACTCACAGACCTCCAGGCAGAGAGGGCCAGGGGACCCACTTGTTCCAGGGGACCCACTTGTTCCACACACTTGCTTTCCCTCCAGCACCAGAGCCTGGAGAGGAACCTGCTTGGGCCTGAAGTCCCCTAGCAGATCGGGACAGAGCCAGAGACGGCCTGGCACTCCCGTCGGGGATTGAGCCCAGGCTCTGGCTGTGCCCCAGCCAAGGCGTTCAAGGCCCGGTTTGAAATCCAGTTGCTGCTGCAGAGGTCAAGTGTTCCCAAGGCCTTGCATGTGGGCTGTGTCAGGGACTCCCAGGCCCTCCAGTGGCTGCTCTTCAGCCCCGCCAGCCTTGACTCACCAACCACTTCCATTTCTGAGAAAACAGAGGCTGTGGCTTCCCTCAGCACCCACTCCCCTCCCCTCCCCCTCCTCTCCCTGCAACCCTGAGTCACAGCCGCCCTGTCAGCTGGGGCCCAGGGGTGTCTGAGTCAGCCCGCCACCGCCCTTACACACTAGGAGACTCCGGACGACCTCCCAGCCCTGCGGAACCTCCGTCTCCACATCTGGGAAACAGGTGCTAACCAGCGGGTCTCAAAACTGACTCCTCTGTGCAGGGCCACAGCACGCACAGGTGCCCAATGGTAACAGCGACGCCGTGGCAGTCTCTCCTAAGCACTTCCATGCAGCATGTGATTTAGCCCTCACAGCAACCCAGTGAGGGAAACACCACCGCCACTCCATTTTACTGACGAGGAAACTGAGGCAAAGCAAGGCGGATTTACTTGCCACAATCACAAATGAACTAGCAGATGTTCCTACTCACTCCCTCCACGAATGCGCGCTATGGAGCAACCCTCCTAGGGCCCTTCTCGTGTGCCCGCGGCGTGCTAACAATTTTTACCGTCTCTGGTATGTTCGATCTTCACGCCAGTCCCACAAGGGAGTGATTATGAGAAGCCCCATTTTACAGATGGGTAAGTCAAGACACAGAGGATGTGGCTTGCCACAGACCACAAGGCTAGCGAGCATCAGAGCCAAGATAGTAGCCCATTTCCCATCCTGGGCCAGAATAACCCACCTGCTCCTGAATTTCCCCCAAAGAAGCCATGCTGGCTCCGTCCCTCGCTGCAACTTGGGCTGCTCACCCCTCCTGTGCCCATCCTCCCAGCTCCAGCTGTGCTGGGGACAGAAGGTGGTGCCCAGAGCCCTCTAGCCTCTGAGGAGCAGAGCAGTGGGACCAATTTAGAGGATGGGCTTAAAGCCAAAGAAGCCTGAATTCTAAGCCCAGGGCCCCTACTTCCTGGCTATGGGACCTTGATTGAGTTCCTGCACCATGCCTCAGTTTCCTCATTTATAAAGAGGCTACTAAAGGATGCCGCACTCACAGGGTGTGAGAACCCAGTGACAAAGTATGTGGCATGTCGCAAGAGCTCCACGTGTGCTGGTGCCGCCGGTCAGGTGTGCGGTGTGGGCTCCCCTGCCTCCCTTGCTGGGGCTCTTTCCAGAGAAAGCAGGTTTCCTAAAGGCAAATCCTGCCCTTGCCCAAACACTTTCAGTGGCTGTTCCCCACAACCATGTGACAATCTGAGGGTCTCCCGCCTCCCCCTGGCATTAAAGGCCAGACAGGGCCGGGTGCAGTGGCTCGCGCCTGTAATCCTGGCTCTCTGGGAGGCCAAGGTGGGAGGATTGCTCAAGGTCAGGAGTTTGAGACCAGCCTGAACAAGAGCGAGACCCCCTCCCTACTAAAAATAGAGAGAAATTAATTGGCTAACTAAAAATATATAGAAAAAATTGGTTGGGCATGGTGGTGCATGCCTGTAGTCCCAGCTACTCGGGAGGCCGAGGCAGCAGGATTGCTTGAGCCCAGGAGTTTGAGGTTGCTGTGAGCTAGGCTGACGCCACAGCACTCTAGCCTGGGCAACAGAGCAAGACTCTGTCTCAAGAAAAAAAAAAAAAGGCCAGAGAGGTCTGACTCTGCCAACATCTCTAGTGACGCCATTTGTCAGCCCCTCCTTGCTCGTGCGCCAGGTCTGAACATTCTGTTTGTCTTCACCAAGAATGCCCTTTCCCCAGTCCCCTTGTTCTGCTGGAGAATGCGTCGTCAACTGTCAGAGCCAGGCTGGAGGAGGACATCCTCTGAGAAGCTGACGGACCTCCCAGGTGGGCGTGGCCACTCTCCCTGGGGAGAGTGACCACTCTCCTTTGGTCATAGCATTGGCCACGCTGGGTCAGAATCCTCGGTTGCAGTCTGGCTCTCCCGCCAGGGGCGGGGCTCTGCAGGCTACAGCACGCCTGTGAGTCACGCCCACCCCCCCCCCAGCCCAGCGCAGTCACGCTTGAAGACTGACTCAGTGAACGCATGGCTTCATTTGTCACCCTCCGAAGCGCACTCTGGAACAAATCCCAGTGCAAGTTTTTTGTTTGGATGTGATCCCAAGAATCACCTTTAGGGGAGGAAGGAAATGAGACAGAGAGGGGACAGAGCCAATAAAGGGTGTGAATGCGCCCACGTCACTGTGGGTGACTGGCGCCTTGGGCAATGATGCAGAACAGTTCATCGCCAACTCCCACCAGGCTAGTCGTTGATCAAGGGCTCTGGGGGACAGGGGTAACTCTCTAGCATGTTCAGGGGCCAGCAGGCTCCAGCTGCTAGATAAAGCCCCCAGTCAGAGTCCCCAGCGCTTAGATGCTCAGCTTAGCTGGAAAGCTTCCGGTGGGCGTGCAAGGGCACGGTGAGGGCCCAGGGGTGTGTGCATCTGTTACAGCGAATGGATGAATGGAGTATCATGGGAAGAGCTGCACATCTCCAAGCACTGAGCAGACACAGCCCTGCTGCTGCGTGGCCCTGGACCAGTCACTGCCCCTCTCTGAACCTGGTTTCTTTTCTATACAGCAGGAATGCCAGACCCAGCCTCCTAGGAGACAAGGGGTGGGAGGTCTCCAGGGAGTGAGAAGGATTCCACCGTGGGCCGGTGCAGCCCAGGTTCCAGGAAGCAGAACATGCGCCAGTGAGGGTGCTCTGTGGGTGAGGAAGCCACAGGAGGCAGGCCTGGTGCCCAGGCTGGAACCACAGGGCCCTGGAGAAACCACATCACGGCCACCACAGCCTCCGCCATCCCACAGTGATTTCCGCTGCGGCCTCTGCCCAGGGCAGCATCTCCCACAGCAGCTGACTGTCCCCTCTGCCAGCACCTGCCCGGGTGGGCCCTGCAGCCTGCAGGCGGGCTGGCAGCTGTCCCTGTGTGCAGCAGGGGTCTGCTTTACAAAACCACAGAAACCCCTGCGGTTAGGAGCTCGTGTTCCTGTATCACAGGTTCAAATCCTGGCTCCACCACTGGCCAGGAGCAAGTCACTTCACCCGGATCTCTCTGGCCTCACTGATCCCTTGTCTTGTCTGGTGTCCTCGCTCCAGCAGCAGCACCTTCCTGCCCTCCTGACTCAGGCCACTGCACTTTCTTTCCTCCATCTCAAACTCCTGTCCACGCCTCCCTCTGCTGCGGTAACCCTCGTGCTTCAGCCCTGTCCTCAGGGAAGGGAAGCCCTTTGACCACCTCCCCTAGACTGGAAGGGGACACGAAAGGGGTCCTCTTCCGCTGTCGCTGTCGCTCTGAGCCTGGTTTGTGAGATGCTGTTTATTCTTCTGCCTCCTCCTCTGTCTCCCCCACTGCAAAACCCATGAGGACACATACTTACTTGCCTCCTGCCCAAAACCTCAGGCCTAGCACAGGGTCTGGCACACAGTAAGCACTCAGTAAATGCTTGTTGAATACTTGAATTATTGTCTGAAACTCCTTGCTCTCCAGGTCCAGACTTAAATATCACCTCCTCCGTGCAGCCCTCCCTGATTCTTCTGGGTTCCCAGACTCTCCTCTGACCCTTTCTCTTTCCCTCTTCTCCTTCCCCACAGCAGGCTTGCATACCGGGTACAGCTCCGACCCCTGCCCCTCAATCCACCTTGGGTACAGCTCCGACCCCTGCCCCTCAATCCACCTTCCACCAGGCTTGCCGGTCGTCTGCCTGCCAGCAGCGAAGGAAAAAACAGCTGGAAGGAAACAAAGGAGGAAAGAGGTGGCACAGACGCATCTAGGAGGCTGGGGCGGCGGCGGGAGGCGGCCCAGGCCGGCGGCCCAGCAGACAGAGACGGGGGCAGGTGCGGGAGGCGCGCGGGCAGGTGCGGGAGGCGCGCGGGCAGGTGCGGGAGGCGGCGGGCAGGTGCGGGAGGCGGCGCGCCGGCCGGTGTCTCCGGAGCCCGCGGGAAGGCCGCGGCGCTGGGTGTGCGGGCGGGATCGGCCCGAGACCCGCACGCGGCGCACGGTCCGCGCACCCCTGCACGCGCTGCGTCCCGACCGCGCCATGGCTCCGCGGCCACCGCCGCGACCCCCCTGGACCCGGCAAGGAGGTGGCACGGAGTCCCGGTCTTACAGAGGACGAGACCGACGCTCAGGGGGGCCACCGCGCCACCGGGCTCCGGCTCCGGGAAGGCTGCTTGCCAGGCGCGCCCCGGCTGGGCCCTCGCGCGGGGCGGCGCGGGCTGCGGAGTGCGTCCCCGCCGCTCCTGCCGCAGCCCTCGGCCCGGCCCGCGAGGCCGGCTCCGCGCGACTGGGCGCGTGCGGCACCGAGAGCGCACGAGGCCGGGACTTCGTTAACGCGCGGAGTCACTCGCTCCCGCCTTGCCTGGGGAGTCCGTGCGGTTCCGTCTGCCTGAGTTCGAATCCCGCGCGCCGCCTGCTAGCCGGCGCCTGCCTTCTCTGAGCCGCGGCTCCCTCCTGCGAGGCCAGGTGACAGTCAGGGACAGACCGGTAGTACCGCCCAGTGGTCTGGCCCGCGAGGCAGGGACGCGCGGAACACTGCGCCCTCAGACGAGGGGGCCCCTCCCCTTGAGGTGGACCCTCCACCGACTCCGGCCAGCCTCCCCTTTCCTCTCCTCTCCTGAATTGTATCAGATATCCATCTTCTGTAAAGCGAAATCTGTGTTTGTCTGAGGAAACAAACAAAACAGATCACAGTGGCTTAGACAAGCGGGGGTCTCCACTTCCCGGTCACCCCGAGGCTGGAGGTGAGCCACGGAGGGCATTGTCGCCAGCCCGGTGATGCCAGGCCTGGTGTCTCTGCACTTCTCTTGGCTTTTTCCTCTTTTTGCAATACGGCCGATGCTACTCCTGGCATTGCATCTGCATCCACATTTTAAGACAGGAAGAGGAACGGTTTAAGTTTAGGGTTCATTGAGAGCATATATAGGCAAATCTACCTGTAACATATAATTTTTCTATTTCCCCTCCCTTTTTAAACTCAACTGTGAACATATACTGCATATTGTTCTGCACTTGGCTTTTGTTCCTCTGCATTTATAATATCTAACATTGTATCCTGGAGATCACTTCCTATCCATATGTAGCGGCCTTCTTCAGTCCTTTTCTGACTGCAGAGCACTTCACGCCATGCGGAGTGTCCCTTAACCATTCCCTATTGATGGGCATTCAGGGTGTTGCCAATCTTTTGCCAACACACAAAGGACTCTAATGAATAACCTTGTCCAAATGTGGTTTTGCATATATAAGTCAAGATCAGTGGGATAAATTCAGGATATTGTTCCCAACTCCTCCCTCTCTCTCACTCCTCCTGGCTAATTTGACATTAAATCAAATTAGACTCCTATCTAGTGTTCATACCCAAATTCTTCTGTTTTTTTGTGTGTTTGTTTGTTTTGTAGGGACAGGGCCTTACTCTGTTGCCCAGGCGGGAGTGCAGTGGCACGATCATATCTCACTCACTGCAGCCTGAAACTCCTGGGCTCAAGTGATCCTCCTGCTTCACCCTCCCAAGTAGCTAGGATTAAAGGCTTGAGCTACCGTGACCAGCCATACCCAGATTCTAAAACAAATCTGGCCGGGCGCGGTGGCTCACGTCTGTAATCCTAGCACTCTGGGAGGCCGAGGTGGGCGGATTACTCGAGGTCAGGAGTTTGAAACCAGCCTGAGCAAGAGTGAGACCCCGTCTCTACTATAAATAGAAAGGAATTAATTGGCCAACTAATATATATAGAAAAAATTAGCCGGGCATGGTGGCGCATGCCTGTAGTCCCAGCTACTCGGGAGGCTGAGGCAGGAGGATCGCTTGAGCCCAGGAGTTTGAGGTTGCTGTGAGCTAGGCTGACGCCATGGCACTCACTCTAGCCTGGGCAACAAAGCCAGACTCTGTCTCAAAAGTAAAATAAAATAAAACACAAATCTGATCGTGTCACTCCTCTGGCTCAAAATCATCCTTAATAACTGGCTCATTTCCCTGCATGCTCTGCCTCTCATCATCTCACTCCTGCAACACTGAAACAGTTTCAGACTCTCCTCTCTTTTTCTTTTTCTTTTTTTTTTTTGAGAGAGTCTCACTTTGTTGCCCAGGCTAGAGTGCCCTGGCGTCAGCCTAGCTCACAGCAACCTCAATCTCCTGGGCTCAAGCAATCCTCCTGCCTCAGTTTCCCAAGTAGCTGGGACTACAGGCATGCGCCACCGTGCCCGGCTAATTTTTCTATATGTTGGCCAATTAATTTCTTTGTATTTTTTTTTTTTTTTGAGACAGAGTCTCACTTTGTTGCCCAGGCTAGAGTGAGTGCCGTGGCGTCAGCCTGGCTCACAGCAACCTCAATCTCCTGGGCTCAGCGATCCTACTGCCTCAGCCTCCCGAGTAGCTGGGACTACAGGCATGCGCCACCATGCCCGGCTAATTTTTTGTATATATATATTTTAGTTGGTCAATTAATTTCTTTCTATTTTTGGTAGAGACGGGGTCTCGCTCAGGCTGGTTTCGAACTCCTGACCTTGAGTGATCCGCCCGCCTCGGCCTCCCAAAGTGCTAGGATTACAGGCGTGAGCCACCGCGCCCGGCCATTTCTTTGTATTTTTTAGTAGAGATGGGGTCCTCCCTCTTGCTCAGGCTGGTTTCAAACTCCTGACCTCGAGGGATCTGCCCGCCTCAGTCTCCCAGAGAGCTAGGATTACAGGCGCGAGCCACCGCGCCTGGCCTCTCTGGCTGTTTATAGGATCTGCTCTTTGACTCTGGCATTCTATAGTTTCACAACAGTATATCTGGGTGTGAATTTCTTCCTACTTATTTTGCTTAGGATTCACTGGATCTCTATAATCTATGGATTTGTTGGTTCTTATCAGTTCTGGGAAAAAATGTCAGATTTTATTTCCTCAAACATTATCTTTGCCTCCTTCCCTCTTCTTTGACTGCTACCTATGTTAGATCTTCTTGCTTTATTCTCCTTGGCTCTTATTTTTATTTTATTTATTTATTTTTTTTGAGACAGAGTCTCACTTTGTTGCCCAAGCTAGAGTGCCACGGCATCAGCCTAGCTCACAGCAACCTCAAACTCCTGGGCTCAAGCGATCCTCCTGCCTCAGCCTCCCGAGTAGCTGGGACTATAGGCATGCCCCACCATGCCCGGCTAATTTTTTTTCTATATATTTTTTGTTGGCCAATTAATTTCTTTGTATTTTTTAGTAGAGATGGGGTCCTCCCTCTTGCTCAGGCTGGTTTCAAACTCCTGACCTCGAGGGATCTGCCCACCTCAGTCTCCCAGAGTGCTAGGATTACAGGCGCGAGCCACCGAGCCCGGCCTATTTTATTTTATTTTATTCATTTAAAAAAATGGTTTTTTTGAGACAGAGTCTCACTCTGTTGCCTGGGCTAGAGTGCTGTGGCATCAGCCTACCTCACAGCAACCTCAAACTCCTGGGCTTAGGCAATCCTCCTGCCTCAGCCTCCCAAGTAGCTGGGACTATAGGCGCATGCCACCACACCACGCTAATTTTTTCTGTTTTTAGTTGTCCAGCTAATTTCTTTCTATTTTTAGTAGAGATGGGAGTCTCGCTCTTGCTCAGGCTGCTCTTGAACTCCTGAGCTCAAGCAATCCGCCCGCTTCAGCTTCCCAGAATGCTAGGATTACAGGCGACAACCACCATGCCTGCCCCATCCTTGGCTCTTAACCTTTGTTATCCTTTTGTTTTTTTCTTTTCAATCAGCTTTTTCAGGTTGAATTCCTCTTTTGTTTTCTTCTTTTCTATTTTCCATTTATTTGTCTTTCCGGGTTGCATTCTGGATAATTTCTTCAAATCCATCCTCCTGACCACTAATTCTCTATTGAGCTTTGTCTAAATTGCCTCCACAGCTATCCATTGAGTTTTTAATTTCTAGGAGCTCTATTCGGTTCTCATTCATATTTGCTTAGTTGTTCTCCCATCCCTCCACCCGTGCTCATGGTGGTTCCATCTTCTCCTACTTCTCCCCTAGCCAATTCCCATGAGCCCATTTGTTTCCGCCCCACCCCCACCTCCATGATGCTTCCTTGGACCCTGTTAGTCCCTGGGGCTTCGTTTTCAAAGCACTGATCTCCTTGGGCCATAACTGATTGGGTCTGAATCTGCCTCCCCCATCAGATCTGTACTTCTCCTAAACAGGGCCATGTCTGTACCCTTCCTAGGGCCTGGCACACAGAAGGTTTTCAATACACTGTAAAATAAAAACAATTTCCTTCACACTCTCCTTGTTTTGCACATTTAGCTGATTCATCAAGTCTTTGTCTCTCTTGTCGTGTCATTTACTTGCCTTTAAATTCATTAATCTACTTTCTCATCTGTTAATTCATTTCCTCATCTGTTCACTCATTCACTCAATAAGGCTTTTCTGAGCACTGCATAGGTTGATCCCAGTAGGTGTGGAAGGAATTCATGAGTGACTAAGGCAAGATGCCGTGTGAAAGGCTCGAAGCCAGGGAGGCCTCAGGTTGGAGGGGACGTTGGAGCAGGACCTGGAAGGAGGGAAGATGGGGAGAGAATTGTGCCAGGAACACACAGCAATGGGAAGAGGGCCCCAGGGGCAGCTCAACAGCCTGTAGGCCTGAGCCTGGATCTGGCCACTCCCGGCACGTGTGTAGCTTGTCTTCTTTCTCTGCTTGCCTTGGCTACCAGGAAACTGGAGCTCAGCTTGGTGCACAATAGTAGCAACTGCTGTTTGCCTGGGATTTGGTAGTTATCTCTGTTTTGTGACTCAAAATCTCTGACCCTTACACTATCTATGTCTCCTATAGAAAACCCAAAGTAGATGGAATACAATTAATAATAATTGTAATGATAAAGATCTGACTCACAGTACCTGATGGATTCAGGTCTCAAAGTCGTAGAGTGATGTAAAGCTTGTATCAGCCAGCTATCATTGCAGTCAGCCACAGGACTAACAAACCACCCCAAGACTGAGCAGCTTAAAACAACAATCATTGCTGGGCGCGGTGGCTCACACCTGTAATCCTAGCACTCTGGGAGGCTGAGGCGGGCGGATTGCTCGAGGTCAGGGGTTCGAAACCAGCCTGAGCAAGAGCAAGACCCCGTCTCTACTATAAATAGAAAGAAATTAATTGGCCAACTAATATATATATATTTAAAAAAAAATTGGCTGGGCATGGTGGCGCGTGCCTGTAGTCCCAGCTACTGGGGAGGCTGAGACAGGAGGATTACTTGAGCCTAGGAGTTTGAGGTTGCTGTGAGCTAGGCTGACGCCACGGCACTCACTATAGCCTGGGCAACAAAGGGAGACTCTGTCTCAAAAAAAAAAAACAACAATCACTGACTTCTCACTGAGGCGTCTGCAGCTGGCCGAGGGGCAGCCAAGGGGAGGCTCTGCCCTGGGCTAGGTCTCTGGCTGGGCTCTGGCTGCTCCGCACGTCTCAGGTAAGGCGAGGCTGAAGGCAGGGGTGACCTTCTCACAGCAGACGCACAAGAAGCCAGCCCCACCCTGTAGGCACACCACAAGGCTTTGGTCTTGTCATATGTGCTGCCACTCCATTGACCAAAGCAAGTCACATAGCTGAGCCCAAAGTCAAGTGGCTGGGAGAGTGCTGTGCCCACCTGCTGCCAAGGCCAGGGTGAGGGACCAGTGTCCAACACCAATGCCATTTGCATCATCCAGCCTGATCCTCCACTCCCATTTCTTTTTTTTTTTTTTTTTTTTTTTTTTTTTTTTTTTTTTGGCGACAGAGTCTCGCTTTGTTGTCCAGGCTAGAGTGAGTGCCGTGGCGTCAGCCTAGCTCACAGCAACCTCAAACTCCTGGGCTTGAGTGATCCTTCTGCCTCAGCCTCCCGAGTAGCTGGGACTACAGGCATGCGCCACCATGCCCGGCTAATTTTTTATATATATATCAGTTGGCCAATTAATTTCTTTCTATTTATAGTAGAGACGGGGTCTCGCTCTTGCTCAGGCTGGTTTTGAACTCCTGACCTTGAGCAATCCGCCCGCCTCGGCCTCCCAAGAGCTAGGATTACAGGCGTGAGCCACAGCGCCCGGCCATCCACTCCCATTTCTTAGATGGGTACGCTGGGCCAAGGGAGGAGTGGCACGGCGGGGAGGGGGGGGGTCAGAGCTGTGGCCAGGCAGGGCACCCTGATTTCCCACCCCCTTTGCCACAGCCCTGCCCTCTCTCCCAAGCCTGGCTGGTTGCTGTAGGTGGAACCAGTTCTGGAACCTGGACTTTGGAGTGACAAGACCTGTATTCTCTCCAGGGTCCCCTATGGCCAGCAGTGGGTCCTTGAGCGTCTCCCTTCCCATCTCTGAGCATCAGCTTCCTCCTTCATAGAGTGGGACTAGTAGGAATACCAAGCCCAGAAGACCAGCAGGAGGGTTCGCTAGCATTGGTTTATGATGTCTCCCAGTCTGGGAGACCAGCTTTATTGGCACATAGTAAGTGCTCTATCAGAAGTGGCATTAATATTCTCATTATCATTGCTGTTTTATCTCATTTGAGCCTCACACTGTGAAGGAGGCAGAGGAGGGGTTGTCACCCTCACTTGACATGAGGAAACAGGTTCAGTGACGGACACAGGTGCCTTCATGGCCTCAGGCTGTGAAGCCAAACCCTGCAGAGGCGGTGGGCTCACTGCCCCTGCCCCTGAAGGGGAGACGATGGTATCCTGGGAACTTATCCCGGCCAGACAGGCTGAGTGGAGGACAAACCCCTACAGGGACTTGCAGGCTTCCAGGTGCTGTGACACGATGGCAAGAGGACTTACACTGAGGCAGACAGATGCCCCAAATTCCTTGGCCTCCAAGTGGGTGCTAGGCTGGCCTCACCCTGGCCACTGGCATCAGGTGGAGGTGGATGACCCCATCTGAGCCTTGAAGACGTGTGACCGCAGGGGGCCGCACGGAGGGGCTCAGTTGCTACCACAAGATGCCCTTTCTGGGAGGTGAGTGTCCAGGCCTGGGAGAGACAGGGGTCCCCAGGCAGAGCCCAGGAACCCCCAGAAGCCAAGTGCTTTACCTGTGTCATCTTATCTCATCCTCACAACAGTCTGCTAAAGGACTTCCCTTATCACCCCCAGTCCACAGAAGGGGAAACCAAGGCACAGAGCAGTTAGGTCACTTGCCTTGAACCACACAGCAGAGTGTACAGCTGGCATTGTAACGCACCCTGCCACTCTAGCGCCTGCACCCAGGCAGCTGGAACCATCCCCAAACCCAGGCTGGGCCCACACCCAGCTGAGCTCCCAGCCTTGGCAGTCCCCAGTCCCTGGGTGCTCCTGGTCTTTCTGTCTGGGGGTGACATCTGGAGCCACACAGGTCTCTGTGCTCGGAGCAGGGCCAAGGTCTTGGGTCTCTTTACCCCTGCTGTGGAGCTGGGATACTAAGGTGACCTCAGGAACCCAGAGGCTCAGGAGCCAGGCTGCTCTTTCCCAGCTGCATGGCTCTGGGCAAGTCACCTGCCCTCCTTGAGTCTCAGTTTCCACATCTGTGGAAGGGTCAGCAAATGCTCTCACTCATGGGGTTGTGGGGGAGTGAATGGTTTAATAAATATATGAATCATTTGAGAAAGTTCCCAGAATATAGAAACCACAAGAAGAGGGAGTGGAGAAGGAAGAGAGGGGGTGGGGAGAAAGCCACCGTTACCATTATTGAAAACATTGTCCTTGGAAGCTCCTGCAGCAGGAAGCAGGAGGGACAATTTGCTGGGAAGGGAGACCCCGGAATCTAGTCCTCCCCACTGACCTGGAACCCAGCACATCGCAGCTGGGAGGGCCTCAGACCAGTCCCTGAAACCCTGTTCTACAGGCGCTGACACAGTCTGTGAGAGGCCACTCCGGGGTCCAGGTCACTGAGGGGAGCAGTCCAGCCTGCCTGGCCCCCGGCCCCCTGCCCACCTCCCCTTCACCCCAGTCCCCACCCACCTCCACCCGGCCCTGGTCTCCGTCTCTCCGAGTGACCAGAGGCCCCTTGCAAGTGCAGGCAGCCTCCCACTGGCTGACCTCTGACCTTCGGGGACTCCAGGTTCAGACTCCAGTCGATAACAGTGCCAGTAATTCTGCCACCATTGTCCCCAGCCCCGTGGGTGCGTGGACAGGGCTCTGCGTGGGCCCCAGGGAAGCTCCCTGGGAGTGGGCGAGCCATGGTTCAGGGCCTCTGCCCGGATGGGCTCAGGGCAGGGTGGAGGCACACGCAGGGGTGAGGGCGGGCAGGCTGCCCTGGGGAGGCACCAGCGTCCCACACAGTGTCCCGTTCCGAGGCGGGAAGTCTCTTGACCAGCCTCTCCCTCTCCAGGGAGCCTGTCCAGCTCTGCGCAAGGGCTCAAGCCCTGGGCCGCAGTGAGGAGACTCTGGCCGGCCTCCACCCCTTCTGGGCCTCATGCCCGCGCAGCGCAGGGCAGGCGCCGCAGCGCTGGGGACAGGCTAACGCGGATGCGCGGGGCGCTGCACTGCACAGGCCGGGCGACAGGGCCGCGCGGCCTCCCGCTGGCCGGGTCTGTCTGTGCTGCTCCAAGGAGCTCAGGGCGCGGCCGGCTGGGCAGCTGCGCGACCCCGTGGGGCTTTCGCTCTGCGCCACGAGGTGACAGAAGGTTAGACGGAAGCAGACCCGGGTGAGGAAGGAGCAACCTGGCTTTGTAACAGCCAGCTCTTGCAGGAACTGATCCACTCCCCAACACAGCAGCCGCCCGCGAGGGATCCGCTGGGGCCCTGCCGTCCCCCCAGGCCGGGATGGAGTGTCAGGTGAGTTTGGGTGGGGACAAACTCTAGCACCCTCCCGACCTTCGCCTTGGCTGGATGGCCACCAGGCGGCCAGTGCACAGCGCCGGGGAGCCACTCATGCAGTCCTGCTCGGGTTATGGCCCGGGGACCGAGCCGTGCACTTACACAGTCCCGCAGACCTGCTCTGGGCCTTTGCACGTGCTGTTCCCTCCGCCAGCAACACGCTTCCCCTTCCCAACGCTACCTCACTTATTTTTCAGGATACAAAATTAAAAACTAAAAAAATCAACGCCCGAGAAGCATGCTGGAAAGGTCCTCCTGCGGGCTCCCACAGCCTCGCTCTGGCCTCGGTCTCCCCATCCTACCCCCGCCGGTGCAGACCTGCCGCTCCAATTTCCTCCGCGCGGTCGGCCCCACCGGCCCCTCCCTGGGCCCGGTCGCGCGTGGACAGCGCCCTCTGCCGGCGACTCCCAGATGGCAGCGCAGCCTCCGCCCGTCTGGGACCCAGCTCTGCCTGGGCTTGGGTCGGGTGGGGGGGGAGGGGGACCTGGGTCTAGAGGTCCAAACGAGGCAGGAATCTCAGGCAAAGCATCATCCCAAGAGGGGCCTTGACCTTGGAGCCGCAGACCTTGCCGAATTCCTGTCCTGCCTACTCTTTCATGTGACCTCTGGCAAATCACCTTCCCTCTCTGAGCCTCAGTTTCCCCTCTGCAAAATGCATCCATTTATTCCACAGCTATTTCCTGAGTACCTACTATGTGCTAGCTACTGAGCTGGACACTGGGGACATTGCAGGACAAGGACGAGCAAAGTCACTGCCTCAGGAAACTGGCATAGAAGGGCCAGGCAATAAACAATGACACAGTGTAATGTCAGTTGCGTGGCACAGGGGAGTGCCACAAAGGAACAAAGCAGGGAGGGGACAGAGCATGCGGGAGGGCGCTAGAGGAGGCCTCACAGGGAAGTGAGGACATCGTGGGGATGACAATGACATGAATGTACAGCACCCTTCCTCACAGCAGTCTCTCCCCTCAGCCACCTTCTCCCAGCCCTCAGGCAGCTCCTGCCCCTTCCTGCTGGCTCCTCTTCTCAGATCTATTAATGTCAGGGTGTCCCCAAGTGCATCCTGGGGCACTTTCCTATCTGCACTATCCCTGGGGGTGGCTTCAGACAATCTTGAGGCTCTAAACACCTTGACAACTCCTAAAATATCCTCAGACTTGCCCTCAGGCTCCAGGCTCATGCAGCCAGTACCCCCACATCTAAAAACAAGCTCCTCGTCTTCCCCCAAACCCGTTTCCACTGTATTTATCTCTGTAAAACCCCATCCTGCCCATTGCTCAGAGCAAGAGATCTCCCTTTCTCTCCTGCCCTGTCCCGGGCCGCTAGCAAGTCCTGTTGGCTACCTCTGGAAGGTTACTGGCCCCGGGCCCCATGTCCCCCACTGCTCCGGGCCCTGATCCCATCCACCTGGACAGGTGCAGCTGCCTCCTCACCTTCTCCTTCCCCCGCGCTGGTCCCCAACTCTGTTCCCAACACAACATAGAAGGTGGAGGATCTTTTGCAACCCTGACTCAGTCTCCCTGTCTGTGCTCAGAACCCTCCCAGCTCACTCAGAGTCAGAGTTAAGGCCTCCCCTCGGTCTACAAGGCCATGCCTTCAGAGGCAAGCCTAGCTTTGATGGGGCCTGAGGCTTCTCTGCTGTAAGAGGGCCTTTTTAGGAAAAAGAGAAGAACCTTGCAGAAACCCAACGAGGGAGTCTGGGATAAAGGTGAAGCCAGAATGGAAGGTGGAGTGGAAGACAGTTGCCACTAAAATAGCTTGCTCGTCCTCTACGTCACTTTGGAAAATGACTTGGCAGTGACAGCCCTCAGAGAGCCGTCACAAGAGACAAGCCAGAGATAAGCCCCAGACATAGATTTGTCGTGTAAGTTGAGGGCCTGCAGGTGTGTCTTGCATCCCCTTAGGCCTGTTAATGGGTTACAAAGGAAGTCTCCAACGAGGGAGGGGGGCATGATGAGGCTTGTCTGACCTCCCTCCTCACGGTGGGCCATTTAGTTTTAGGATATTCCTTCGGCCACCAGAGGGTCCCTTTAGTCGCCGGTGGTGGGGGTGGGCCTGAAGGTTTCATTTTAGTCCACAGCAGGGCGCTCAGGAAACCTCCTGGTGCTTGGCTGCTCTCCCTTTGGGACGGAGAACCAGTCCCGCAGCCTTGGTGGAAAGTGCCCGACAGCACTGAAGAACATTGTTTTGTTTTTATCGTATTTATTTTCATTGTTACTGTCTATGAAAGCCACAGATTTTCCACTTAAATGTAGTGACAGGAAAGATCCCCCTTTAGGTACGTTTACATTTTAGAAGCCATTCTTTTTTTTTCTTTTTTAGAAAAGTCATCTGCAAGTTTTATTAAGTAGCTATAGTCCAGGGAGGGTGTGGTGAGCATCCGAGAGCGCACGCGGTGAGACGGGAGCGCCGCGGAGCCCGGGTCGGCACCGTGCCCTGCCGGACCCCTCGCCCCACCTCGGCCTGGCGCGCGCAGGAACCGGCAGTGGGCGGGCTCAGGCGCGCTCGCGTTCTGCGCCTGCGCGACCGGCCCGCACCCAGGGCAGAGCGTCCCGCGGGCGCCCCCCGGCGCAGCCGCGCTGCCCCACCCTTCCGCGGCGGGAAGAGACCTGTAGTTCCAGCGGGAGCCGCGAGAGGGCAGAGGCGGCCGGATGAGGGGCTGCCTGCTGGAGCTGGGCCGGGACGCCGGCAGCGACGCCGCGCAGCCGCGGGAGGAGCCGCACGTCCCGGCGCCGAGTCTGCGGGTTCGAACCCAGTTCCTCCATTTCCCCGGCAAGGCTCTTAATCTCGCCCCCAGCAAAGTGGGTTACTGTAAGGATCAAACAATGTGACTATGAGGTACCTGGCTTAATTTATTTTTTCCAAATTTAGGCCGGACAATCGTGGACCTCCCACAAGGGCTGAGGCCATTTAATGAGCTAGAGAATTTAAGGAAAATTTACCTAGTGCCTGGTATGGAGAGGGACAGCAGCGAGCGAGGAATAACGTGATTAGGAAATACAAAAACCGGTGCGTATCCGAGTCACGGCACCAAAAAAAAAATTAAAAATTAAATATTAAAAAATTTTATATATATAAAAAAATAGAAGGCCGGGCGTGGTGGCTCACGCCTGTAATCCTAGCTCTCTGGGAGGCCGAGGCGGGTGGATTGCTCGAGGTCAGGAGTTCAAAACCAGCCTGAGCAAGAGCAAGACCCGTCTCTACTAAAAATAGAAACAAATTAATTGGCCAACTAATATATATAGAAAAAATTAGCGGGGCATGGTGGCGCATGCCTGTAGTCCCAGCTACTCGGGAGGCTGAGGCAGGAGGATCGCTTGAGCCCAGGAGTTTGAGGCTGCTGTGAGCTAGGCTGATGCCACGGCACTCTGGCCCAGGCAACAGAGTGAGACTCTGTCTCAAAAAAAAAAAAAAAGAATAAAATGCACTTTAAAAAACCAGAGTAGAGGCCGGGCGCTGTGGCTCACGCCTGTAATCCTAGCTCTTGGGAGGCCGAGGCGGGCGGATTGCTCAAGGTCAGGAGTTCAAAACCAGCCTGAGCAAGAGCGAGACCCCGTCTCTACTATAAATAGAAAGAAATTAATTGGCCAACTGATATATATATATAAAAAATTAGCCGGGCATGGTGGCACATGCCTGTAGTCCCAGCTACCCGGGAGGCTGAGGCAGAAGGATCACTCGAGCCCAGGAGTTTGAGGTTGCTGTGAGCTAGGCTGACGCCACGGCACTCACTCTAGCCTGGGCAACAAAGTGAGACTCTGTCTCAAAAAAAAAAAAAAAAAAAAAAAAAAAAAAAACCAGAGTAGATTTACTTGCCCATAAACTCAGAAATGCAGGAAATGAGAAATGTCACATTACTTCATTAAATTTTTAAAGTTTTAAATGACTTGTTTTATGAAAATAATATATGTTCAACAGAAAAAAATCCAAGCAACTTACAAAGTACATGGGAAAAAAACAATAAATCACCCACTATATGTTATGTGTGGGCTTTTATATTTCATGACTATCATTAAAGAATGCTCTCCACACAGCCTCGATCTTTCTCTACTGGATGAACAGATGCATGGATGGATTTTTAAGACTGGGATCATAATCCATGCTATTTTTTTCTAGGTACAGCCAATGACTGTGTGTGTGCTTTAAAAAATAATTAATAGACTTTTGGGGGAGCAGTTTTAGGTTTATAGAAAAATTGAGCAAAAAGTACAGAGGATTCCCATATATCTTCTCTCTCATACTTACACCAACACCTGTTTCCCTATTATGAACATTTTGCATTATAGTGTGATACATTTGTTACAACTGATGAACCAATATTCATGTGTAATTATTAAATGAAGTCCGTAGTTTACATTAGGGTTCACTTTTGGTATTGTACATTAGACAAATCATCATGACATGTCTCCACCAATTGTAGTGTCACATAGAGTATTTTTGCTGCCCTAATTGCCGTCCTGCTCCCCCTCCCCCCCACACACACCTTGTGCTCTGCCTAGTCATCCCCTCCCTCCTCCTAACCCTTGGCAACCGTGGATCTTTTTAATGTCTTTTTTTTTTTTTTTTTTTGAGATAGAGTCTCACTTTGTTGCCCAGGCTAGAGTGAGTGCCATGGCATCAGCCTAGCTCACAGCAACCTCAAACTCCTGGGCTCAAGCAATCCTCCTGCCTCAGCCTCCCGAGTGGCTGGGACTACAGGCATGTGCCACCATGCCCGGCTAATTTTTTCTATATATATTAGTTGGCCAATTAATTTCTTTCTATTTATAGTAGAGACGGGGTCTCGCTCTTGCTCAGGCTGATTTCAAACTCCTGACCTTGAGCAATCTGCCCTCCTCTGCCTCCCAGAGTGCTAGGATTACAGGCAGGCGTGAGCCACCGTGCCCAGCCTTTAATGTCTTTTTAAAGGCATAATATAGTTATGCCTTACCCAGAATGTCTCATAATTAGAATCATATAGTATGTAGCCTTTTCAGATTGGCTTTTTATACTTAACAGTATGTATTTAAAGTTCCTCCAGGTCCTTTCATGGCTTGATAGCTCATTTCTTTTTAGCACTGAATAATATTCCATTGTCAGGATGGACCACAGTTTATTTATCCATTTCAGCTAGTGAAGAACATCTTGATTGTTTCCAAGTTTGGCAACTATGGATAAAGCTGCTATAAACATCCATGTGCAGACGTACATTTTTAACTCATTTGGGTAGATACCAAGAGGGACGATTGCTGGATCATATGGTAAGAGTATGTTTAGTTGTATAAGAAGCTTCCTGTCTTTGCTTGGGCTTCTGTAACAAAATACCACAGATTGATTGGCTTAAACAAGAGAAACTTATTTCTCACGGCTCTGGAGGCTGGACATCTGAGTCCAAGTCAAGGTGCTGGAAAGGTAGGCTTCATTCTGAGGCTCTAGTCTTGCTGTCTCTTCTTATAAAGATTCTATTGGATCAGGAGCCTGTCCTTATGACCTCATTTAACCTTTTTTTTTTTTTTTTGAGACAGAGTCTCACTTTGTTGCCTGGGCTAGAGTGAGTGTCATGGTATACTGGCTCACAGCAACACCAATCTCCTGGGCTCAAGCGATCCTCCTGCCTCAGCCTCCCAAGTAGGTGGGACGACAGGCATGTGCCACCATGCTTGGCTAATTTTTTGTATATATATTTTTAGTTGGCCAATTAATTTCTTTCTATTTTTAGTAGAGACAGAATCTCACTCAGGCTGGTTTCGAACTCCTGACCTCGAGCAATCCACCCACCTTGGCCTCCCAGAGTGCTAGGATTACAGGTGTGAGCCACCGCGCCCGACCTCATTTAACCTTAATTACCTCCACAAAGGCATTTCTCCAAATACAGTAATATTAGGGGTTGGGCCTTCAACATATGAATTTTGAAGGGACACAAATACTCAGCCCTTAACAGTGTCAAACTATCTTCCAAAGTGGCTGTGCCATTTTGCATTCCCATTAACAATGAATGAGAGTTCCTGTTGTTTCACATCCTTCTCAGTGGCTGATGTCATGTTTTTCATTTTAGTCATTCTAATAGGTATGTAGTGGTATCTCGTTGTTGTTGTTTTTGAGATAGAGTCTCACTCTTTGCCTGGGGTAGAGTGCCATGGCATCAGCCTAGCTCACAGCTGTAAGGATTTCAGCAGCAGTGAAAGAAACAGGCGGAGAGAGAGAAAGAGTGAGGCCAAACCACGTGCCTTTATTTAGTGCTCCCGGGCGAGGTTCTAGGGCCCCAAGAGAAAGGGCCCCATAAGTTGCCTCCATTTGAAGGGTGTGCAGCCTTTTATACTGTTTGGGTCAGACGAGGGACATTTGGCGGGAAGAGCTGGGGTGACCTTTGGTGGCCATTGAGAAATAGAAGGGGCTGTATTTGCGGTATTTGCAGAATCCAGGAGCCGAAACATTCTTATCCAGGTGGACATCTGGGTGTGGTTCCTCTCAGTGGGGTCTGGTAGTTTGTCCTTGGCAGGTCTGGTCTCATGAGCCTTTTTTTTTCATCTAGGGAGGAGAATGGGGGCCGGCCACCAGCCTTACATTCCGGCATTTTGGTTATGATGGGTGCTGCTCTTTCTGACTACTTCCTGCTATGATGGGGCGTAGTTAGGGGTATAGGCCGGGGTTGGCTGGTGGAGGGTGCCGTGGCCTGTTTGCAGGATGGGGGATGAACACAGAACAAAGAGACACAAAAGGAAAGACACAGACACACAGAAAAATGGTACAAGACTGCAGTGCAGAACACACCAGTTGTTTTATTTTTATACCCCTCAAAATCAAAGTTAGTTCCTTGTATGTGACCACCCAGACGTTGCAGTAATAGTTGTTTGTTCCAGAACACGTAGCCTAAGGAAACAGATGTTTACTGACTCAAAGTTTCCAGGGATAGGTCACAGGCTGAGATAAGCAAGATTAAGCAAAGCAGCCACAGGGGGCACTTTCCGTCCCCAGTTCCTCCTGGCTGGCCCCCTGGCAGCTATGCCTGTCTTAGGTTGTTCCTCCTCGAGGAATCTTACCTGTCATTGACTATCCAGCCATCTTACAGGGCCAAGCAACAATAATAGGAACAATGCGTTTATCGTGTGGCCTCCAGGCCTCCATTTATCATGGGGCTGGGCAGCTCTTGCCTACATCCAGAAACTCAGGCCTTTGTTGTGCCTCTAGGCAGCAATCTTGTTTGTTACCTGGACCCTCACTGGAACACATTACTCTCAAATGCTCTGGGCAGAGCACGTGCATTACTCACTAAATTTAATTCTTAAACCAGGAAAGTATAATGTCAGTCCCCAACAGAGGGGTGGCTGGTAGGGAGAAGTATGGATGAAGAAGTAGTTGGTTTACTGCCACTCATGACAGCTCTTGTAGACAGCTCTCGAGGAACTTTAAAAGACAGGGAGCAAAGAGAAAGATTAGACAGATGATGACAATGGGCTTATTAATGGCAATAGCCAGGTACCCAAAGGGAATCGTATCCAGCCAAAGGGGGACACGTCCCAGCAGCGGCGGTTGTGCAGGTCTTTACTCAGGTTGGTGAGCTTGTCTATGTTCTGCTCCGTAAGGCCCGATTCGCTGACATAGCAGCAGCATTCTTTATGAAGGAAAAGGCAGGTTTTTCTTTTTCCAGCTGTCAGGGGATCTGCAAAATCTTGGGCAGAAATGACATTGTGGCCCAGGGCACCTCCTGTGAGCCCTGAGGCTGCAATGGAAGAGGCCAAGCTGAGACCCACCATGACAGGTAGAAAGATGGCTCGTCTCAGCCGGGGCCTTGGGAGAAGCCATCCAAATTTAGACTCACTGTATAGAGTTAATTGAGAGACCATTAAAGGAGTTTAGGAAGGCATGGCAGGCAGGCAGGAGAGTATGTTGAATAATATCTAGCCAGGAGGAAAGAGGAGAGTATTGAGGGCAGAGAGGAAGCTATCTGGCTAGAGTTTGTTTTGCCTTCTGGGAAGTGGTGCCCTCGGGGAGGCGGGATGCCTCTATAACCTGAGAGGCCGAGACCAGGGCATAGGCTGCCCAGCGTTTGCTGTCATCTGCCATGGACAAGCTTGTTGGGGTCTGACATTATACTTTCGTGGTTTAAGAATTAAATTTAGTGAGTAATGTACATGCTCTGCCCAGAGGGTTTGAGAGTAATGTGTTCCGGACAGGGTCCTTGTGACAAACAAGGTTGCTGCCTGGAGGCATAACAAAGGACCTGAGTTTCTGCAAGTAAGCAAGAGCTGCCCAGCCCCACAGCAGTAGGGGTCTGGAGGCCACACCATAAACACATTGTTCCTAGGATTGCTGCTTAGCCCCATAAGATGGCTGGTTAGTCAATGATGGGTAAGATTCCTCAGGGAGGAACAACCTAAGACAGGCACAGCCTCCGGGGACCAGCCTAGAGGAACCATGGCTGCCTTGCCAACCTTGCTAATCTCAGTCTGTGATTTATGCCTGGCACCTAGAGCAACCACCTGGAAACCTTGAGTCAGGGGACATCTGTGTCTTTAAGGCTACGTGTTCTGGAATTTTTGGCCATTGCTGTAATGCCTGGGTGGTCACGTACAAGGAACTAACTTTGATTTTTTAGAGTATAAAAATAAACTGACCAGTGCATTCAGCACTCAAGTCATGTACTGTCTTTGTGTGTCTGTGTCTTTCTTTTGTGTTCTGTGTTCATCCCCCATCCTGTAAATGGGCCACAGATGAGAGAGGGGTTGGTCCGAGAGGTCGGGCCTTGAGGTGGTCCCAGCATCGACCATCTCAGGGCAGGAGTGAGAGGAAAGGGTTAAGGACAGGATGGGCAGCAAAGTAGTAGGATATAAAGTAGGAGACTGTGTTATGGTAATGTTGGGATTTTTTTTGAATAGGAGATGGAATTCCTGTAATCTAGAGGGAGTGAGGAGCACTAAGGAGCCGTGAGTTAGGAGATCTTGAAGGCAATGTGTAGAAAAGACATGAAGGTCCTGTCCTAGGGACAGCTTCAGTGCTTCCCTGGCAAGAGAGGCTGCCACGCCCAGTGCCCTAAGGCAAGGCGGCCAGCCACAGACCGTGGTGTCTAGTTGTTTAATAAGTCTTTGTTTTATTATTAATTTTTGTGCCCTGGTTCCTAATTAGTCTTTTTTAATAGTGGAGCAGGACAGGAGGGCATGATAAGGAAGGAATGGGTGATGGGACGGTCATCTATTAGACAGGTTAGGGGACCGGAAGTAGGGGGCCGTGAAGAATTGCTGTCAATACCCATAACCGACCCCTGGGAAGGATAAGTAGAGCCTGAAAAAGGAGGTGGGGCAGAGCAGGTAGCCCCTGTGTTAACCAGAAAGGACACTGTCTTATCCGCTACCTTGACTGTTACCCTGGGCTCCACCAGGTGATTGGGGTCACAGAGCTGGGGCTTCCTCGGTCTTCTGCAGCCAAGCCCAAAACCGTCAACAGCAAGTCTGGGGGTGGAAGGACTGATGCTCTGGACGTTTGTCCCAAGGGGCAATCACTCTTCCAGTGTCCCTCTTGACCACAGGCCGGACAAGACTTAGTGGGTGAACGTGGCTGCGGGCACCGGCTGGCCCAGTGGCCTTCCTTACCACACTTGAAGCAGGTGCCCGGCAGAGAGCAGCTGGTGGCTTTAGATGAGGTCGATGGGTTCTCAGGCCCCACCGGCCACAGGGCTGCAACCAAGGCTTGGGCTTGCAGGTGTGCCTTTTGGTGGACATGGGCTTCCTTTTGGGCCTCTGCCTGTTCATCTCATGAATTAAATATTTTAGGCCAGGTGTAGTGGCTCACACCTGTAATCCTAGCACTCTGGGAGGCCGAGGTGGGAGGATCACTCAAGGTCAGGAGTTCAAAACTAGCCTGAGCAAGAACGAGACCCCGTCTCTACTAAAAATAGAAAGAAATTAATTGGCCAACTAAAAACATATAGAAAAAATTAGTCAGGCATGGTGGTACATGCCTCTGGGGTCGTTAGAAAAGTAGCCTAAACGCTTTTCAATCAGAGAGATCAGAAAGGGAGAAGGGAACATGCACGTGTACGACCCCTTTGGCACTGGCTACCTATTCAGGGGACAGAGAAGGGTTTGGTCTAAGGGTCTCACGTGGGATCAAGCATGGTGACTAACGGGGCGTTGGTGGAAAGCCAGCACGAGCGGTAGCGGAGAACAGTGGGGCACTAGTAGGAGGAGGACCCAGATGTGGTGGAGGGTGAGCAGGGGGAGAGGTAAGGGAGTCAGGTGGGTCAGAGAAGGTGGAAGAGGTTTTTAATGGGTCCTTCGGCTGAGAGGTGGAAGAGGCCAAGGACGGCAGAGGACTTTACGAAAGGAGGATAGGAGAGGTCATAGGTCAGACAGAGGGAAGGATGGGAGCACAGATAGAAGAAAGCCTGGACATAAAGTTATCCAGATTTTGTAAGATTTTTAAATTGAAAGTCCCATTTTTAGGCCACTGTGACCTATTGTCTAATTTGTACATCAGCCAGGTGGTGTTACAATAGATAATGAGTCGCTTGGGCCAAATAATGGCTAAGAGACAGCCCAGAGGCGTGCTAGATTTGATTTTGGAGGGTTGACTGCCTATGGTGTCTTAGTCCAATGAGGGAAGGACAAGATCGGGGAGCTGGCATCCCAGGTCACTGATCAGGCCTTAGAGAGAAGGCTCTGAGCTTTGGAAGGGACCCATTGGGCTAGGACCACAAGGGGAGAGGGACTTACCCAGGCCAATTAGCTAACTGGCATCCAGTGGAGGTCCTGGTCCGAGGTCCGAGGAAGACAGATAGAAAGAGTGGGGCCAAACCACGTGGCTTTATTTAGTGCTCCTGGACAAGGTTCTGGGGCTCCAAGAGAGGGGGGCCCCAGAAGTTGCCTTCATTTGAAGGGGGTGCAGCCTTTTATACCCTTTGGGACGGGCTAGGGACTTTTGGTGGGAAGAGCTGGGGCAACCTTTGGTGATCATTGAGAAATAGGAGGGGCTGCCAGGAGCCAAAACTTTCTTATCCTGGTGGACATCTGGGTGTGGTTCCTCTCAGCCGGGCCTGGCAGTTTTGTCCTTGGCGGGCCTGGTCTCGTGAGCCTTTTCTTTTTTGATCTAAGGAGAGGAGGGAGCCCGCCACCAGCCTTACAAAGCAATCCTCCTGCCTCAGCCTCCCGAGTAGCTGGGAATACAGGCATACACCACCATGCCTGGCTAATTTTTCTATATATTTTTAGTTGGCCAACTAATTTCTTTATATATATTTTTTTAGTAGAGACGGGGTCTCGCTTTTGCTCAGGCTGGTTTCGAACTCCTGACTTTGAGTGATCCTCCCACCTCGGCCTCCCAGAGTGCTAGGATTACAGGGGTGAGCCCCCATGCCTCGCCAACAATTTCTTTTTTAATTTTTAAAAATGTTTAAATTTTATTTTTTATTCTTCTACTGATACATAATATTTGTATATATTTATGTGGTACATGTAATATTTTGTTACATGCATAGAATGTGTAATGATCAAGTCAGGGTATTTAGGATGTCCATCATCATGAGCATTTATCATTTCTGTGTGTTGAGAATATTTTGAGTCCTTACTTCTAGCTATTTATTTTTTACTTTTTTATTTTTATATATTTTTTTGAGACAGGGGTCTCACTATGTTTCCCAGGCTGGACTTGGACTCCTGGGCACGAATGATCCTCCTGCCTCAGCCTCCCAAAGTGTGAGGATTACAGGTGTGAGCCACTGTGCCTGGCCTGGAATTGTTTTCTTAATTTCACTTTCAGATTATTCATTGCAAGAGTATAGAAATCAAATTGATTTCTGTGTATTGATCTTGTATTTTGTAACCTTGCTTACCTCATTTATTAGCACTAATAGTTGTAGTGGATTCTTTAGGATCTTCTAGATACAGGGTCATGTGTCATATGTAAACAGAGGTAGTTTTACTTCCTTTTGAATGTTGATGCCTTTTATTTCTTTTTCTTGCCTAATTGTACTGGCTAGAACTTCCAGTACAACGTTAAATAGAAATGGTAAGAATGAACCTTCTTGGCCCTTTCATTGTGACAGAGGGTCCATTGGCTGTTCTGTGGCAAATGTAAAAAATAAAGAAGTAAAGAATGAACTTTCTTGTTCCTTGTCTTAGTGGGAAAGCATCCAGTCTTTTACCATGAAGTAAACTTAATGGTGTTTACTGTGAGGAAATTCCCTTCAATTTCCAGTTTGATGAAAGTTTTTTGTTATTTTTTCTTTTGAGACAGAGTCTCACTCTGTTACCCGGGCCAGAGTGCCGTGGCGTCAGCCTAGCTCACAGCAACCTCAAACTCCTGGGCTCAAGCAATCCTCCTGCCTCAGCCTCCCAAGTAGCTGGGACTACAGGCATGCGCCACCATGCCAGGCTAATTTTTTCTATATATTTTTAGTTGGCCAATTAATTTCTTTCTATTTTTAGTAGAGACAGGGTCTCACTCTTGCTCAGGCTGGTTTTGAACTCCTGACCTTGAGCAATCCATCGGCCTTGGCCTCCCAGAGTGCTAGGATTACAGGCATTAGCCACCGAGCCTGGCCTCCTCTTTCTTAATATAGGCACTTACAGCTATACATTTTCCTCTAAGCACTGCTTTAATTGCATCCCATAAATTTCTATCTTTATTTTCATTCATCTCAAAGTATTTTATGATTGCCTTTTGACTTGATGATTTAGGAATGTGCTGTTTAATTTTCATTTATTTGTACATTTCCTCACTTTTTTCCAGCTATTGGTTTCTCATTTCATTCCTTTGTGGCTGAAGACCATACTTTGTATTATTTTATCTTTTAAACGTGTTAATGTTTGTTTTATGGCTCAGCATATGGTCTAGAGAATGTTCTGTGTGCACTTGAGAAGAATGTATATTCTGCTATTGTTGGGTGGAGTGTTTCATAACTAACTGCTAGATCTACTTGGTTTATGGTGTTGTTCAAGTCTATTTCTTTTTTTTTTTTTTTTTTGAGACAGAGTCTCGCTTTGTTGCCCAGGCTAGAGTGAGTGCCATGGCGTCAGCCTAGCTCACAGCAACCTCAAACTCCTGGGCTCAAGCAATCCTTCTGCCTCGGCCTCCCCAGTAGCTGGGACTACAGGCATGCGCCACCATGCCTGGCTAATTTTTTTCTATATATATTAGTTGGCCAATTAATTTCTTTCTATTTATAGTAGAGACGGGGTCTCACTCTTGCTCAGGCTGGTTTCGAACTCCTGACCTTGAGCAGTCCTCCAGCCTCGGCCTCCCAGAGTGCTAGGATTACAGGTGTGAGCCACTGCGCCCAGCCTCAAGTCTATTTCTTAGCTGGTCTTTGGTCTATTTGATCCATTTTGAAAGTGGGTTATTGAAGTCTCCAGCTATTTTTGTTGAATTGTCTGTTTCTTCCTTTATTTCAGTCAATTTTGCTTCATGCATTTTGGTGCTCTGCTATCAGGCGCATATTTATTTATAATTGTTATATATTCCTGGTGTATTGACCCTTTTATAATTATAAACTGCCCCTCTTTATCTCTAATAACTTTTTTTTTTAAACTCTATTTTATCTGATATCACTAAAGCCGCTCCAGCTTTCTTGTGGTTGCTGTTTGCGTGACATATATATGTTTTATTTTTAAACTTTCAACCTATTTGTATCTTTGAATCTCAAATGTGTCCTATGGGCAGCATATAGTTTGATTATGTTTTTAAATCCAGTCAGACAATCTCTTCCTATTGAATATGTTACTTAATCTATTCCCATTTAATGTTATTATTGATATAATTGGATTTATGTCTACCATTTTACTTCTTGTTTATATATATCTTATGCAGTTTTTTGTTCCTCTATTCTTCCTTTATGGCTTTCTATTGCATTAGGTGAATGTTTTCTAAGGTAGCATTTTAATTCCTTTAAGGATTTTTTCAGTACTTTTGTTTTATTTTGTTTTTAGTTTCTTAGTAGTTGCTCTAGCTGCTTTTACATTTGAACTTATCTGAGTCAGCTTCTGATTTATATTAGCTTAATTCTAGTGATATATTTTAATAGAAATAACTCTGCTATATAGCTCTATTCCTCTCCCCCCTTTTGTGATATTATTGTGTATATTGTTATATTGCATTTACTAATGTTATTATTATTATTATTTTTTGAGACAGAGTCTCACTCTGTTGCCTGGGCTAGAGTGAGTGCCGTGGCGTCAGCCTAGCTCACAGCAACCTCAAACTCCTGGGCTCAAGTGATCCTCCTGGCTTAGCCTCCCAAGTAGCTGGGACTACAGGCATGCGCCACCATGCCCGGCTAATTTTGTTTCTATTTTTGGTAGAGATGGGGTTCTCACTCTTGCTCAGGCTGATCTCGAACTCCTGAGCTCAAATGATCCGCCCGCTTTCCGGAGTGCTAGGATTACAGGTGTGAGCTACGGTGCCCGGCCACATTTACTAATGTAATAAACCCAACAATACATTGTTATAGTTATTACTTTACCATCTGTAGTTATTTCCTTACCCCTATATAGATTTGCTCCTGCCTAACTACTTTGTCCTATTATTGGTAAACATATTACACATATATTACATGTTTATGTGTTAAAGACCCAACAATACATTATATACATATTACTTTATACAATTGCTGTATCAGTCAATGAAGGGAAAAAAAGAGAGAGAAATATATACTGTTATGGCAAGGTGTACAGCTAGTGTTACAGTGCTTGACCAGGGAAAGAACCGCACTGGGAGAGTCGGAAAACAGTCTTTATTCCTCCAACAGGCTCAGGCCACTACTGACTTCTGACCCCCTTCCTTGTTCTCCTCCTGTTTTTATACTCTTGGTAGGACTCAAAAAGCGTCCAATCAGCAACAAGCTTTAACATCCAATCAGGCTGGGTGTGGTGGCTCACCCCTGTAATCCTAGTACTCTGGGAGGCCAAGGCTGGAGGACTGCTCGAGGTCATGAGTTCGAAACCAGCCTGAGCAAGAGCAAGGCCCCATCTCTACTATAAATAGAAAGAAATTAATTGGCCAACTAAAATATATAGAAAAAATTAGCCAGGCATGGTGGCACATGCCTGTAGTCCCAGTTACTCAGGAGGCTGAGGCAGGAGGATCGCCTAAGCCCAGGAGTTTGAGGTTGCTGTGAGCTAGGCTGACGCCACAGCACTCTACCCTAGGCAACAGTGAGACTCTGTCTCAAAAACAAAACAAAACAAATCCAATCAGCAACAAGCTTTAACATCCAACCAGCAACAGTGGGATTCAAAAAGTATCCAATCAAGATTGCGCAGCCAGCGCAGCCGGAGGCTGGGAGCAGGTGGCCGAGCACCCAGCGGGGGCCTGGACAGCGGGCGCCTGGACAGCGGGCTTCCGCCTGGGAGGCCCGGCCCCAGCAGCCCGCACTTGCCATGGCCTACAGCCGGCCTGGCGCAGTGCTGGCCGGCGGGAAGACGGAGGGCAGGGAGGCAGAGCGGCGGGGAGGCGGTGAGCGGCTGCGTCCCGGAGCCCGACAGCTATGGTCTGTCAATACTTCTACTGTATTTTATAATGACGTAATTATCTTTATCAGTGCACTTTGTCTTTTCATGTAAATTCAATGTATCATCTGAGGTCATTTGTCTTAGCCTGAAGAACTTCCTTTAATATTATTTTTTGTAGAATGTATCTGCAAGCAACAGATTTTCTCATTTTTTGTTTATCTGGGAAAGTCTTCATTTCACCGTTATTTCCAAGGGATAGCTTAGCTAGATATAGGGTTCTTGGTTAACGGGTTTCTTTTTCTTTGAGCACTTAGAACATGTTGTCCCATTGATTCTGACCTCCGTGGTTTCTGCGGAGAGGTCAGAGGTTGGTCTTATTCAGGTTCCCTTTTAAGTCAGGAGTCGTTTTTCTCTTGCTACCTTAAAGGTTTTCCCCTTGTCTTTGCCTTTCAGCATTTTTGCTATAATGTGTCTGTGTCTCACTGTGTTTATCTTACCTGAAGTTTATTGAGCTTCCTGGATGTATAAGTTATTGTTTTACAATAAATTTGGGAAGTTTTCTGCCATTATTTCTTTGAGTACTTTTTCTGCTCTTTCCCCCCCCACCGCCGTCTGGTAATCCTTTTTTTTTCTTGAGACAGAGTCTCGCTTTGTTGTCCAGGCTAGAGTGAGTGCCGTGGCGTCAGCAACCTCAAACTCCTGGGCTCAAGTGATCCTACTGCCTCAGCCTCCGGAGTAGCTGGGACTAAAGGCATGTGCCACCATGCCCGGCTAATTTTTTCTATATATATATATCAGTTGGCCAATTAATTTCTTTCTATTTTTTTTTTTTTTTTTTTTTGCGACAGAGTCTCACTTTGTTGTCCAGGCTAGAGTGAGTGCCGTGGCGTCAGCCTAGCTCACAGCAACCTCAAACTCCTGGGCTTGAGTGATCCTTCTGCCTCAGCCTCCCGAGTAGCTGGGACTACAGTCATGCGCCACCATGCCCGGCTAATTTTTTATATATATATCAGTTGGCCAATTAATTTCTTTCTATTTATAGTAGAGACGGGGTCTCGCTCTTGCTCAGGCTGGTTTTGAACTCCTGACCTTGAGCAACCCGCCCGCCTCGGCCTCCCAAGAGCTAGGATTACAGGCGTGAGCCACAGCGCCCGGCCTAATTTCTTTCTATTAATGGTAGAGATGGGGTCTCCCTCTTGCTCAGGCTGGTTTCGAACTCCTGACCTAGAACAATCCACCCGCCTGGGCCTCCCACAGTGCTAGAATTATAGGCGTGAGCCACCCTGCCCGGCCCTGGTAACCCTATTATGTGCATGGTGATGTGCTTCATGGGGTCCTGGGTTTCTCTGAGGCTCTCTCCATTTTTGTTCATTTTTTCCTCTTTGTTCTGTTCTGACATGTGCTCTGTCTCACAGGCAGCTTCCGCTGCCTGCTTCTCCCCTCTTCTCCCCTTGTGTATGCGTCATGTTTTCCTGTTTTTTGCAAGTCTCATAATTTTTTGTTGGAAACTGGACATTTTAGAAAATACATTGTACCAATTCTGGCTATGAGTCCCCCCACTCTGGGGCTTGTCATTATTATTTTCTTGTTTGTTTGTTTAGTGACCAGTTGGATTGTTTAGTGAAGTCTATTTCCTCTGCACAGTGTTCAGCCTAGGATGCTGCTCCACAGGGAGGTGCTGCTTTGGGTCTGACCACCAGCACCCTGCAATGACGTGACTTTGCTAGGGCTCTCTTCTTCTCTTTCCCTGACCACACCCAGCTGTTAAGCTGCATTGATTGCCAACTAATTGCTCTATCATTTCAATATTGCCCTGCTCTGTAAAATAATCCAATCAACTCTGGCTCCTTGGAAGGAATAGTGTGTGAGGTCCATATTTGATAATTGCTTTGACCTCAGGAAGGCCACTCCTACCTGTATTATTCCACGTTCTTTCTTGGCCTACAGTTTAGCCTGTGTCTGGAACCTCCTCCAGATTGCCTCTCTCCATACCTGCTGCTCCTCTCAAGAGCACCTTTGGCTTGAATTTCTTCGCTTTGCATTGCAAATGAGGTCGGTTCCTTTTTTTTAAGACTGGGATCTTACTCTGTCACCCAGGCTAGAGTATAGTGGCATCATCATAGCTCACTGTAACCTCAAACTCCTGAGCTCAAATGATCCTCCTGTCTCAGCCTCCCAAATAGCTGGGACTACAGATGTGCACTACCAAGTCCAGCTAATTTAAAAAAACTCTTTTTGTAGAGACAGAGTCTCACTATGTTGCCCAGGCTACTCTCAAACTGCTAACCTCAAGCCATCCTCCAGCCTCCCAGAGTGCAAGGATTACATGCGAGCCCCCACGCCCAGCCAGGTCAGTTCCTTTGGGAAGAGATTAGATCTGTTTTATGGCCTGTATCTTCCTTAGGGAAAATCTCTCTCTAAGCTGGGGCTCTGGAGCTGGGAGTGGAGACAATATCAGGCTTCTCTCTGATACCCTGCTCTAGGAGCTGAGCACTTGGGAGTGAGGAAATGGCCTCAGGCCCTCCCAGCTTGCATCTCCTGGTGTGGAAGCAGAGGTGATCAGGGCCCCAGTATTTGCAGCACTCTGCTCCCAAGGCAGAGCTTCTGTTCCGTGAGGGGGGCTGGGTGGAAGAAGGGAGGCCCCACCTCTTGGCTACGCTCACCCAGGACTTAGCCTCAGCAAAAAGCAGCCTGGGGTAGGACGGGAAAATGGACATCCTGCTCTTCCTGGGAGGAAAGTCTGCTAGTGGGAGCTGGGGGGAGGGAGAGGCTATTTCCTTGGACTGGGGACAGGGCGGGGCCCATGTGCTTGGCTGAAGCATCCAGAGTGGAATCTTGGCCTCACTGAGCTGGGAGGAGGGGAAGGAAGGGAGTGGTCTTGGTTAAAACGACACAGACTTGCCTTTCTTACCAAACTTTCATATATGTTCTGGAATTGCAGTGTGCTCATTTTCTCTCATCCTTAGGGCCATTTCCAGAGGCTTTCATATTGGCTCGCTTGTTCACTAGTTCTCCTGGGTGTGGGTCCACAGAGTCCCTGGCATACCGCAAGTCAGGCTCTGAAGTCAGAGGTTTGGGTTTGGTTTTTTATTTTTTCACTGTTATATGCACAAACTCTCGCATAGAGCCTGGCACAAAATTTAGGCTCAAGAAATTTCTTTTTTTTTTTTGAGGCAGAGTCTCACTCTGTTGCCTAGTCTAGAGTGCTGTGGCGTCAGCCTAGCTCACAGCAACCTGAAACTCCTGGGCTCAAGCAATCCTTCTGCCTCAGCCTCCTGAGTGGCTGGGACTACAGGCATGTGCCACTATGCCCAGCTAATTTTTTCCATATATTTTTAGTTGGCCAATTAATTTCTTTCTATTTTTTTAGCACAGATGGGGTCTCGCTCTTGCTCAGGCTGGTTTCAAATTCCTGACCTTGAGTGATGCTCCTGCCTTGGCCTCCCAGAGTGCTAGGATTACAGGTGTGAACCACCTTGCCTGGCCTAGAAATATTTCTTGAATGAATAAGTAGCCGAAAACAACTTGATTCTTTCTCTCCACCTTCCTTTAAACTTTCCCTGACAAATGTTTTCTTCCCTACTCCTAGATAGAAACTCAGGGAGGTTGCTCAGATGTTTCAGCCAATCTCTGCAGATAGAAAGTCCCCATCCGGCCTCTTCGGAGTGTTCCAGGGTCTAGTCCAGTCTAATACTTACAGGACTTCAAACATCATTGACGTTGCAGCCCCCACTCTGGGCTGGAGTGGAAGGTCATGGTCAATTTCTTCTCTCTGTCCTCATCTTCCTTGTCCTCTAGCCTCAAGCTGCTACCTCTGACTCAGAGTGCTGTGGGCCCGACCCCCTGTGGGCCGACCCGAGGGGGAGGCGTCTCTTGTTTCCTGTGGCTGCTGCAACAAATGACCACAAACTCTGTGGCTCAGACATGCGGGGTTATTCTTACTGTCCTGGAGGCTCGGCCACTCCTTCTGGAGAAGAACCTGTTCCTTCTCCTCTTCCAGGCTCCAGCCTGCATTCCTCCAGCTTGGAAGCTGGCGGTGCAGCATATGGCTTTTGTCATTACAGCTTCTCCTCTTTGTCCGATCCCCCTCTGCCTCTCTCTTATGAGGACCTTCGAGTCCAGGATAATCTCCTGTCTTCAGATCCTTAACTTACTCGCACCTGTAGAGCCCCTTTGCCAACGGGTCCCAGGGGTCAGGACCTGGGTGTCTTTGGGCCCATTATTCAGCCGACCACAAGGGTTTGGGTTTTAAGCACCGAGGCAGTGGCTGGTCTGGCCTGGCTTGGCCAGTGCCAACACTGAGTTTTCCTCCTGTGGGCAGTTTTTTTTTTTTTTGAGACAGAGTCTCGCTTTGTTGCCCAGGCTAGAGTGAGTGCCATGGCATCAGCCTAGCTCACAGCATCCTCAAACCCCTGGGCTCAAGCGATCCTCCTGCTTCAGCCTCCCACGTAGCTGGGACTACAGGCATGTGCCACCATGCCCGGCTAATTTTTTTAATATATATTAGGTGGCCAATTAATTTCTTTCTATTTATAGTAGAGACGGGTTTCGCTCTTGCTCAGGCTGGTTTCAAACTCCTGACCTCGAGCAATCTGCCCGCCTTGGCCTCCCAGAGTGCTAGGATTACAGGCGTGAGCCACTGCGCCCGTCCCTGTGGGCAGTTTTTGAGGGGCCTCCCACGGGAACCCCAGCTGCTGCTCCCAGTGCTCTCCCAGCCACCAGCTCCTGACATCCCTCGTTCTAAACCCCAGCACCTACCTCAGTTGGGGTGCTGCACCCCTCAAGGGTCCTCTTGAGACCAGCCTTTATAAAATTAATAAAGGGCCACCAGGTGGAAACTGTGGCAGGGGAAATATATATACACCCAGCCATTGTTCCCTGGCTTGCTGTCCTGTAATCACTCACTACTCAGGAGTCACATAGCTGATGGCCATAAAGATTCTCAGCTTTGTTCGTTATTCCCACAGATAACATCGCCCTTGTGAAACCTAAGGCTAGTTTTTGAGAAATCTTCCAGCCCTGCATTCCGGTGGAACGGCTGACCAACCCAGACCAGCGGCCCGTACCAGGGAACTGACTCAGCTGGTCTTGAGCCCCCACCCAAGAATGGACTCAGCAAGAAGATGGTTTCTACACTCCTGCGGTTCCACCCCAGACCCAGCCGATTAGCAGACCCAGTTGCCTAGCCCTTTGCCCGCCAAACTATCTTTAAAAACCTTAAAAATTCTTGGGGAGATGGATTTGAGAACGTCCTCTCATCTCCTTGCAGGGCGCCTGTGATGTCAGACCTTTCTCTGCTGTGAGCCTAGTGTATTGGCTTCCTCTTGCAGAGGACGATGAGCTTGGTACAGCTGTAACGCTCTCAGTTACATCCTATTCGTGGCGTCCTATTTGGCCTCTGGATGTTGGGACATATGTACCCTCCAACGGGGATTTGCTGCTCCCTCCTCACCTGGCTGTCTGGGCTCAGTGTGCAGGGGGCAGCCCGGGGCGGGGCTCCTCCTACGGCACCCTGAGGCCTGAGGCCACGCGGCACAGGAGCTATGGGCAGGGACCTGGCCTCAGGCCCGCCTGGGTTTGCACCCCACGCTGCGTCTTACTAGCTGTCGGCCTTTGGGAGAGTTGCCTACCTCTTGTACAGAACGAGGCCCAGAATAAACACCTCCAGAGAACACAAAGTAAAGCAGCCGTCTGGCCCACAAGCCCCGGGGGACACGTGCTCAGTTTCACAAGGGGAAGCCACCCCACCTTTGGTTTTGAGGCACCTCAGATAGGGGGTGGGGGTGGATCTCAACCCCCTGTTGCATCATTCTGAGGCTCTGAAACCTCAGCTGAAACTGAGCCGGAAAGAGGAGTCTTATAACATCCTGTCGCCCTTGGCTTCCTCCGAGGCGGAAAGGGGGTGCTGTGCGCACAGCGGCGCGTGGGAAGGGGCCTCCAGAGTGGGCGGGGCACCTGTTGTCTTCTCTTCTTTCCCCTCAACTTTCTGAAAAAATAAACCTCTTATTTTGAGGTAACTGAATTCACATACATCTGCTCAACTTTCTAGAAGAAATTCAAACCTTCTGAAAAGCCACAAGAACAGTACAGTGCCACCCGCTGGCCCTTCTCCTGTGTTCGGCAGTTCCCATTCAATTGAGTCCATAGTTTTTAATCTATTTTCCATATGTCCATAGACATGGGGATAAATATAGATGCTCTGTCTACTAGGCAATATATTTCTAAAAATTCACACACATACACACACACACACACACACAGACATGACATTTCCCCCCAACCCTGGCTGCTGAGACGGCTGAGCAGTGGCACCGAGCAGTAGCAAGCTCACCTAGCACCTGAGCACCCTCAGTTCCCAAATCCCACCCTCCACTAAAATCCCTTTGGCCATCTCCTTGCAGAGAGGGTTGATTGCAGGTGCGGTCATTCTTGTCATATGCAACTACCACAGAGCTGAGAAGCCAGGGGGAAAAGAACCCAGGGCTGAGGCATTGCTCCAAGACCGCAGTTCCCGTGTGGCTGCTCCAAGTCCCCCTTGTAACCTGAGACCAGTTTGACTGATGGCTTTTGAGATAACTTGCTGCAATTCTAGGACTCATTTTGCCCACCACCAACCACTCACCACCCAGAGTGAGCCACTTCCCACACCTTCCCTCGTGCTCATGAACTTCTTCAAAGAGCAGTACCTAATGTTTCTCCTGTTTAATAAAATCTCTAACCTTCTCTTTGTTCATCCTTCAGGTGTACTAAAGACCACCTGGTCTGCACAGATGGCCCCAATTGCAAGTCTTTCTTCCCAGATGAAACATTACATGTAGAGATTCATGTCTACATTTTTATTCTGACTTTGACTCAGGGCTGGGCAGAGGTGTTCGGGATGAGCCTTGAGCCTGTTGTTAGCCAGGCAGTCAGGACACTTCAGGGAATGATGGGGACAGGTCAAAAGGACAAGGAGCCAGCTTGAAGGGGGTCCCACTGGCCAAATCAGGGACCATTTGAGCATCAAAATAAGTAACAATAGTAATGGATTATAATCCATTGACTAAAACAGGAAATCATGAGTCTGTATTGATTTAAATGAAGGAAGAGAAACGTCTTTGCAGAATAAAAATATCTGACTTCATACCGATCCATCCCGTTCTCATCTAACACCACAGGGCTCTTCCTCCCTTTCCTTCCACGTTCCTGTCTCCTTTCTTTCCTGGAAGAACCCTGGTTCCAAACAACATGGCTATTTTTATCTGTTTATGCTCTATCCTGCATAATAGTTTCAGAATTGCTACACTGGTACCACTGCTCATAACAAGCTCACTACGGAAAGGTCGAGATTTATTTGCAATTCTTTTTTTTTTTGACACAGAGTCTCGCTTTGTTGCCCAGGCTAGAGTGAATGCCATGGCATCAGCCTAGCTCACAGCAACCTCAAACTCCTGGGCTCAAGCAATCCTCCTGCCTCAGCCTCCCGAGTAGCTGGGACTATAGGCATGCGCCACCATGCTAGGATAATTTTTTCTATACATATTAGTTGGCCAATTAATTTCTTTCTATTTATAGTAGAGACGGGGTCTTGCTCTTGCTCAGGCTGGTTTTGAACCCCTGACCTTGAGCAATCCGCCCGCCTCGGCCTCTCAGAGTGTTAGGATTACAGGCGTGAGCCACCACACCCGGCCTTGCAATTCTTTTTGACCTTAGGATATACATCCCACCAAACGTACCGAGTGTTGAAACCAGAAGTACGTGTTGATCTGGGCTTTGATGGATGACTAGCAGTATTCAGGAGCAGAAGGAGGAAAGAGCACTGGGCAGGGGGACAGCATGTGCCACACGCTGGGGATGAAGCCTGCTGTGGCTGCAGTGCAGGGGAATGACAAAGGGTGGGTGTAGGAGCTGCGTGTGTGTGTGCTCCCATGCGTGCGTGTGTGTGTGGGGGTAGGGTGGGGAGTGTATCTTGGAAGGGCCTTGAATGCCAGGCAAGGAGCTTGGGATTGATGTAGCAGGCACTGGGGACTCACAAGAGGCACTGGGGTTTAGGAAATGTGGAGGACAAGCTGGCAAATTGCTGAGGATGGCCGCCACCTGGGGCCATGAGACACAGTGCCTGGGCCAGCAGGACGGCTTTGAGGCAATTCTCCTCCAGACACCTCAGTTTTACCATCTGTAATGCGGGCACAAGGAGTCCCACTCCCAGGGCTGCAGGGAGACTCCCCAAGGGCTGTACCTGGCCTCTGGGGTCTGAGGTAGGGAGGGAGCTGGCGCACACGCCCTCCCTGCTCTGTGACATGTCTCTGCTTCCTGTTTCTCCCCCATCAGGGCAGTCTCAGTCTCAGCTTCAAAAGAACAAACAGGCACTCAAAGCAAAGGAAGACGGTCCTCCACTGCAGAGGAAGCAGGAAGCTGCCGGCCTGCTCCGAGCCCAGCTGCCGGAGCCTGGGGTCAGCAGGATGGAGTCGGTGGCCCTGTACAGCTTCCAGGCCACAGAGAGCGATGAGCTTGCCTTCAACAAGGGGGACACACTCAAGGTAAGGAGCTGGAGCCGGGCTGAGCTGGCCCTGCGTGGCGTGGGGGTGGATTTAAGAACTGGGCCAGGACAGCCCCAGACAGAGTCTGGTCCCTGCAGGACAGGCCCAGCGCCTCCAGTTAGTGGCTGCGTGACTCTGGACAAGCCACCTGCTCCCTCTGAGGCTTAGTTTCCCCATCTAGGAATTGGGGAGGTAATTAATGCTCCCTCCTTAGGGGCTGTTGTGAGGCTTCAAGGAGACATCACCACAGCATCAGCACCCCGTTTTCCAGCAGAAAATGTGAAAGGACAATTGTTGAGACAGTGAGAGAATGTGAGTGACAGAGAGAGAGCGATAGACAGTGGGGTGGGAAGTGGGGAGAGAGAGAGAGGAGGTCTTAGTAAAGAAATAGGTACACAGGATAACCTGGTGGGGCTAATAGCTATCATGTAAGGACATCAAGGATGAACTTCCCAATATTATGGAGAAAAGGGAAAATAGAGTCATACCAGAATTCATTTCTCCTTGTCTGGGCCACTTTTGATGGACATTGCAGTCTTCCAAGATGGTCCAGGAAGATGGGTCTATAGAATCTCTCTCTGGAGACGTCCTTGCTTTAAAATTTGCATGTGGCCAGGCACAGTGGCTCATGCCTATAATCCTAGCACTCTGGGAGGCTGAGACAGGAGGATTGTTTAAGGCCAGGAGTTTAAGATCAGCCTGATCAAGACTGAAACCTCGTCTCCACAAAAATAGAAAAATTAGCCGGGCATGGTGGCGCATGCCTGTAGTCCCAGCTACTCAGGAGGCTGAGGCAGGAGGATTGCTTCAGCCCAGGAGTTTAAGGTTGTGGTGAGCTATTATGATGCCGCTGCACTCTAGCCTGGGTCACACACACACACACACACACACACACACACACACACACACACACAGTTTGCATGTGAAAGCAGAGCCCAGGGGCCAGGTGCAGGATTCAGGGGGTGGCCATGCCATGACTTGGGCACTGGAGCAGCTACTTACTTACCTAAGGAAGTCACTGCCTCTCCCTGGGCCTCAGTCTCCCCACTGGAGCAATGAGTATTAGATTGGATATCCCTCTACTCTAAGCCCCAGGCCCTGCTCTTGCCCCAAGCTTCAAGCACAAGAAGACACAGGACTTCCGTCTGCCACCACCCTACTATGGCCGGGTCCCAAACTCAGCAATGCGTACCAATGTCCCATTTAAGTTGCTGTGGGGGTGGGGGGGATATTAGCACCCCTGTTTCACAGGTGACTAAACTGAGGCAGAGGTAGGTGACGTGACCTGGTTGATATGGGCCCAAATTCGAACCTACACCCCCTTGACTGTGGAGCCTGTGTTTGGTCCCCACAGGGACTGGCCAGGCTGGGCTGGGGCCGGGCTGGGGCTGGAGAGTGTGGCCAGAGTTTGTCTGAGTCACAGAGACGGAGGGCTGGGGGGTGGCACAGAAGATTAGATTGCCTCTGAAAACGCTACTTTTGTAGAGCTTTTGGTGACATAAAAACGTTTATGACGCAACATTAAGTGGCAAAAAGCAGAGTGCGAACGTCTGCACGCAGGGCCAGGTCTGCACAGACGATTGATAGGTACTAACTTCACGGGAAAACCGACATCCACAGCCAGATTTGTGCATAGAGCAAAGATTAAAAAGAAAAGTCTTGCTCAGCCTGCAGCTGTTGACCCCTGGGGTGGCGGGGTAGTGGGTGGCCCTGAGCGATTTGCGTTTTCTTCACTCTTTCCGTCCTGGGTGCTCTGCTAATAAGCAGGGGTCCGTCCCTGCAGGGCCAGGTGTGATGCCTTCACTCTCAGGGATGTGCAAGTACAAGGTCACGTCCACGTGTGTTGAAGACTTTGATGGACATTGTATGCATTAACTTTTAGATAGACTTTATTTCTCAGAACAGTCGTGAGGTTTACAGAGAAACTGGAAGATAACACAGGGGATTCCCACGTCTGGGCGCCCCGCTTCCCCTGTGGCTGCCATCTACTCACCTGGCACATTTCTTACAGTTATTGAGTGATACCGATATGTTATTAGTAACTAACACCCATATTCAGATTTTTGCATTCATTTTGATTTTAATGTGTTGCATTAAAATATTATTTAATCTTGATACCTTTTTGGGGTGTTCCCTTCAGTGTTACACCAAGGTCACCCTCTCCCTCACTCTAGTCCGGACCACTTTCTATAACTGGCAAAAATGTCATGTGTCCCCTGTCATCTCCCTGCAGGCCGGCCCCTCCCAGCAGGGCTCGGAGGGGCTGAGCTCAGGGCTCCCGGCTCCGTGCAGTGTCCCCTGTGGGCCAGGCCCGTTGCAGAGGAGCCGCGGCAAAGCACCTTCTTCACATCTGAATTTTGGTCTTGGATGAATGCTCAGAGGCTCATGGTCTCACTCTGGTTTTTTTAACTTTTTTTTAGATTTAGAGACGGGGTCTGACTGTGCTCAGGCTGTGTTCAGGCTGGTGTCGAACCGCTGAACCGCCTCAGCCTCCCAGAAAGCTAGGACGACAGGCGTGAGCCACCATGCTGGGCCCATGGTCTCACTCTGGACACATGGCCCCAAACGTCCCTTCCCTGGGACAAGCCTCCCTCCCCGACGGCCGAGCATTTCTGGGTGTGTGGTACCCCACTGCTGCCAGCTGGAGTGGAGTGGGGGTGGCAGCTTCACCCTTGTTCTCCACAGACGGCCTGGACCCCAGACCCAGACTCAGGGTGTCCACGGCCTCCTGGACGTGTCCACGAGCAAGGCCGACGGTGCAGACCCCGCGCAGCCCACCCTGGGCCCTGGCCTGCCTCCCGCAGCCTGTCACTGCATCTTGTCCATAACTCCGGCAAAAGCCACCCACTCTGCCCCTCTCCGTGACTCCCGGCACCCCTCCTCCAGTCTGGGTGTCCTTGCCTCTCCCGGGCTGGTGCAGGAGCTCGCCGGTGCCTCCTGCTGTCCTCTGGCTCCCGGCTGGTCCCCACACAGCGGCCCTCACTCAGAGCCGCGTGAAGGTGGTGCTAGTTTGCGTGATTTAACCTTCAGTAGCAGGCAAAACTATGCCCTCCGGCTCCTTCTTTCTTTCTGTTTTCTTTTGGAGACAGGACCCTCTCTGCTGCCCAGGCTGGGATGCAGTCAAGCGACCCTCCCACCTCAGCCTCCGACTAGCTGGGACTGCAGGCGTGCGCCACCATACCTGGCTAACCTTTTCATTTTTTTTTGTAGAGAGGAGGTCTCACTATATTCCCCAGGCTGTTCTTGTACTCCTGGCCTCGGCCTCCCGCAGTGCTAGGGCTCCAGGCGTGAGCCGCTGGCAGGAGCCGCCTGGCCCCTTCTGTGTCAGGGACAGAGCTTGCTCCCGCCTAGTGCTGCCCTCTGCCTTGGACGCCGTTCCCCGCGTCTTCTCACCATAGGTTCCGTCTTGTGACTGGGTCTCAGCCCCATGGCACCTCCTCAGAGAGGCCTTCCTGACCACTCTGTCTGCCCCTGTTGACGGTGTCCCTGCCGCCGCCAGCCGTCTTCATCTGTGCCGTTCTGACGCATGTTGTCAGAGCACTCCCGCTGCATTCAGCTGTCCCGTCGGCCGGTTCCTTCCCTGTTTACGGTCCGTCTCTGCCCACTGGCGCTCGAGCTCCTTGTTCCACGCTGTGTCGCCAGGCCCAGCCAGCGCCCGCACACAGCGGGTGCTTAGCAAACAGCTGCCAAGTGATGCCTGGGACCGGGGACGGTGAGGGGCGGCCGCCTGGCTGGAGGGCACTGCAGGGGGACGGCTGCCGGGCCGGCCATGGTGTCTCACCTCCAGAGGTGAAATTTCCCCTGAGAGGAGCTGGTCTCTGTCCCTCGTGGGCATCCCCGTGTCTCAGAGGGCCTGGGGCTTTTGAACAACGTTAACAGTAAGAATGGAGCTGTGGGACCAGTGAGCGCCTTCCTGGGTCCTCCGGGCGGAGATGAAAGAGAGACAAGACAAAGCGGGGAGCAGACACGATTCGTCGTGTTCCCGTGTCCACCGGGAACACAGCCCACAAGGCACTGCCGAGTTCCGTGTAGGCCACAGGGCGCCCATCCACCGGATGAGGACACTGGCGCCAAGGCCACCAAGAGCGTCAGAGCAGAGTGGCCAAGAGCCCCAGGCCCCAGGGCTTCTTCCTTGAAGCCCGGCCATGGCAGCCTACGGCCCGGTTTTCCTCATTAGGTTGGGGCAGTTGTTTTGTTTTGTTCTGTGTTGAGTGAAAGTTTTCCCGAGTCAGCCACCGGCTTCCGTCTGTCCCCGGGGCCGCTGACCTTGCCCTGCGGGGGCAGGAAGGAAGGCTCAGCCTGGGCTGGCGGACAGACAGGGCCTGGCCCCAGGAAGCAACCCCAGCTGCTCTTGGCCAAGCCCTACTGCCTGAGCTGCGGCCCTTGTGCCGGCCTGCCCTGGGGCCTGTCTTCTTTCCCAACCTTTTCTCTCCACAAATATCCCCATGGGATGGAGCCGGCATTAGAGTCTGTCCCGGACTCGCAGGAGAGATATCCCTCAGGCTTGGGTCCAGAGACAAAGGAGGAGGTGGATTGGGGGTGAACACTGGTAAGCTGGGGCCCACTAGACCAACTGAGCCAAAGACCCCAGGCTCAGAGTCCTGGCTGATCTTGGGTCTGCCTCTCCCCTGCTGTGTGGCCTTGGCTGAGTCACTTCCCCTCTCTGGGCCTTGGTTTTGTCATCTGTAAAATAACACTTGGTGATGTCCACCGTGGAGGGTGGCATGAGAATCGGGGTGATGCGGGCAAGTGTGCCCGGGGAATGGAGGAAAGAGCCTCCTGCGCGCCAGCCCCAGGCCCTGCCCGGCCCCGCCTGGGTCGCTTTACCGGCCACCTGCAGCGGCTCCCGCCTGCTCTGGCTGTTTCAGTTCCTCTTGCCCCACCTGGGGGCGACGGGGGCCTCAGGGGCGTGGAAGAGGAGCCCACAGGACCACAGAGTAGGCAGGGCCTGAGAACCAGCCTGTCTTACCCGCGCCCCAGTGCCTGGGATGCCCCCACTGAATCGTCACCCCTGAGCTGGGACCGAAGGGCTGTTTAAATGCAAGAGACCACAGTCACTGGGCGCAGGCTGGGGCTCCCTCACCTTCCTGGGGACGTCCGACCTTCACCCCAAGGCTCAGCACATGGTGTGCTCAGGGGTCACAGCTCAGAACTGAGGTCCCAGTTCTGCTCCTCAAGGCCGTCTGCCCTGCTGGGCGTCTGGGTGGCGGAGCCTGAGGGTCCAGCTCCAGCCACCCCAAACCCTCGATGTAGGAGGGGCTGTCCTGGGGCCAGCGGGCGGGCCTGCGGGCTCAGGCAGCTGGTTCTGACTCAGCCCTGTGCCCGTGGCAGGACCCTGTCCCAGGGCCCCCAGCCCTCTGTGAATGGGTGCAGGGCTGGTGTGGGTGAAGTCCACCTGGGGCATGGCGTGCGGCGGGATCTCAGCAGGTGACAGCTGTCCCTTCTCAATGACTGAATGGCTTGTGTCCCCTGCCCACAGATCCTGAACATGGAAGATGACCAGAACTGGTATAAGGCCGAACTCCGGGGTGCTGAGGGGTTTATCCCCAAGAACTACATCCGCGTCAAGCCCCACCCGTGAGTGGCCGCCATCCCCCTCCCAGGCCCCGTGGCTGTATGTCCCCACCTAGCCTGGGGCATGGCATCTCTCTTGCACACGGGGCTCCCTCACTCCTGGGCCCGTCCATCTGTCTGGGGCCTCAGTCTGCACAGTAGCCACCTCCCTGAGCAGAGACGGGGACTGAGACGTGAGGACTTGCCCAAGTGGTGGCAGAGCCGGGGCAAGCCCAGGCCTAACGCTGAGAACCTGGCTGCCGCAGGGTGTCCAGCAGGGCCCTGGGAGAGGACGGAGCCCGGGCTCTCAGCTGGCTGGGCCACAGGCTGCTCTGTGGCCTCAGGCAAGTCCCTGCTCTCTCTGTTCCTCAGTTTCCCAAGGAAACTGTAACCCAAGGAGGGCTGAGCTCTAATCTGTCCAGACCATCAGGTCTGTGTAGGTTCTAGAGCTCTCTCTGAGAGGCTGACTCAGCCCTGAGTGGGGCCGGGAGTGGGGGTGGCGACGGAGGGGCGGAAGGTTGGGCAGAAAACCAACTCTGCGGGCCCTGCATTTGCGACGTGGGAGCACACTGGGTGTTGGCAGAGTCTGTGACCAGGGTGGAGTGAGAGTTGTGTCTGGGCCCAGGTATCCTGGGGACCTGCTGGCCCCGGGAAGTCCCTGGCTGTGCTCTCAGCAGATGGCATCCAACATTGCTGCCCCGAGACTGGCTGGGGCAGAGTCCAGGTCACCAAGTAACATGCAAGGAACCAGCTGGGTATGCTTTAAATGACAGCTGAGGCAGCCCCAAGATACAGCCACTTCCTCTTTCACCAAACACAGTTCCAGGGGTCCTGGCCCGGGGGATGCTGGACACACAGAGGGGTCAGAGCAGCCATGTTCTGACGGGGAGAGAGGACATAAAGAAAATACTAGGCTGGGCGCAGCGGCTCACGCCTGTAATCCTAGCACTCTGGGAGGCCAAGGCGGGCAGATTGCTCAAGGTCAGGAGTTCGAAACCAGCCTGAGCAAGATCGAGACCCCGTCTCTACTATAAATAGAAAGAAATTAATTGGCCAACTAATGTATATAGAAAAAATGAGCCGGGCATGGTGGCGCATGCCTGTAGTCCCAGCTACTCGGGAGGCTGAGGCAGGAGGATCGCTTGAGCCCAGGAGTTTGAGGTTGCTGTGAGCTAGGCTGACGCCACGGCACTCACTCTAGTCTGGGCAACAAAGTGAGACTCTGTCTCAAAAAAGAAAAGAAAAGAAAAGAAAAGAAAAGAAAAGAAAAGAAAAGAAAAGAAAAGAAAAGAAAAGAAAAGAAAAGAAAAGAAAAGACTAAATGGGAGGGAAGGCAGTAGTAGGGATTCAGGTGATTAACCAGGGAGAACTTCTCAGAAGTGGCAATGAGTGAGGTTTTGAAGGACGTATAGGAGTTGGCTAAGTAGAAAAGAGAAAGGCATTCCTGGGAGAGAGTCAAGATGTGCAAAGAGGAAGCAATGAGAGAAAATTGGTGGCATGTGGGACTGGAAGGATGGCCTCAAATGCCAGGGCCAGGGTAGTGGGGAGCCATGGGGTGTTAGGGTACGTGGAGGACTCAGTCAGATATGGAGACTGGTGGCAGGGTCAGGCAGGCTGGCGGGGCAGACTGGGACTGTGATGGGTGTGGCTGTGGGGTGGAAGGGAAAGGAGGTACAGGGAGAGGCTGGGGCCTTTATCTGCCTTTGAGTATTTCCAAAGCTGCCACCACCTCTGGCTTCCTGTGCTGGGCATGGTCTTCAGGTGGAGGGAATGGTGTGGCGACGGCTGGAAGGCTGGAAGGCCCAGAGCTGCCAGCAGCCCTGAGCTGGGGCTCCATTCGCTCCGGTGGGGAGAAAAGAGGCCCAAAGAGGCTGTGCTGGGCCCGGCCTGCGGGGCAACACAGAGGCTGGGGCGGGACTCTAGCGGCTGGGAGCCGTGGAGTGTTTCGGCCTCTGACGCCCCTGGGTCAGCTCCGGCCACTTGTACCTGGGACAGAGCAGGGAGGGGGCCAGACCCCTGACCAGCCTGCCCGGGGCGGGGTCCCGGTGTGCTCCTGGTTAACCTCAGCACCTGCTCTGGTCCCAAAATAGCCGCGGGGAAACTCCGGCTCCACACCTGACTCAGCGCAAAGCCCGTGGTGCGTGGGTGGGAGGGCTGGGGCTCCAGAAGGCCTCGTGCCTACGCCAGCCGTCTCGTTTCCGAGCACCCGCTCTCACCCTGCCCGCCCAGGAGCCCCGGGGCAGGGGCGGCACAGTCCCAGTACCTCCAGAGTCAGCCCCATCAGGCAGTGGCCACAGTGGACCCACTTTTCTCGGCCTGTGAGGGTAAGGGAGGGCTTCCTAGAGGAAGGGCACAGCCCAGTGGGCCTGCAAGTTAGAGTAGGAGTCTGCCAGGGAGGGCAGGGGACAGCCGAGCAGAGGGACGTGTGGGAGGAGCAGCAAACACCTGCACACAGCCGCTCCTGCATCCTCCTAAGGGCCCTATGAGGTGAGAATTAGCGTCACCAGCTTTCAGATAAGGCCACAGAGGCACAGAGAAGTTGAGCGACTCGTTCAGGTCACACAGCTGGCCAGTGGTGGAGCGAGACTGCAGCTGCGTGGTGCGAGCCCTGGGCTGGGCTGGGCTGGCTGGAGGGGCAGGAAAGCCTGCAAGGACGGTGGGGCTGGGGCTAGGGGAGAGTCCAGGCCTTGGAGTCGCTCTGCAATTTCGGGGGCTTAGGGGGGCAAGGGGCGGGGCTTCCCTGCCCCTTTCTGGGCTTCAGTTTCCACATCAGTAAAATGGGGACGATGTAATGTGAGGTGGCCACAAATGGAGTGACGCTGGTGTCGGGCAAGAGCTGGCCCTGGGGGCATTAGGAGGTGCTTTCTTCTAGCCTTTAGGCCACCCTGGGTGGGGACAGGGATGTGAGGGCCTCCTTGGTGTGTGCAGTTGTGACACTGTGTGAGGGCACCAGCCACCCACACAGACGCCTCTTTGGGGTTTTTGCGGGTTTTTCGGAGACACCTGGCCCTTCAGGAAACTCCCACCCAGGGCCCCACTGGGCGCAGCTCTGGCAGGATGGGGCTGGGGGCTTTCTGGCGGAAGAGCTTGCAGCAGCTCCCCTGCCAGTACCCCCAGTCCTGGGCCCCGCGCTCCTGTCCCACCCGGCCCGTGGTGTCAGCCTCTGGCCTGGAGACTGCCCCGCTGGCTAGGCCGCAGCCCCCAGGTCTCCAGACTCTGAGAGACCCAGGCGCAGCTCCCCAGATGGTCCCCTGAGTCCCCACACTCAGTGGCCACCGTCCCTGTCCCCCCTCACCAAGGTATGGGCTGAGGGTCCCCACCAGCTTGGGTGGCAGCAGTCTAGAATCTCGTGTCTGGTGCATGGCTTGCCCAGAGCAGCCCCCAAGACAGGGATGTGAAGACCAGGGATTTATTTGGATTTCTTTTTTTTTTTTTTTTTTTTTTTTGAGACAGAGTCTCGCTTTGTTGCCCAGGCTAGAGTGAGTGCCGTGGCGTCAGCCTAGCTCACAGCAACCTCAAACTCCTGGGCTCAAGCAATCCTGCTGCCTCAGCCTCCCGAGTAGCTGGGACTACAGGCATGCGCCACCATGCCCGGCTAATTTTTTCTATATATATTAGTTGTCCAATTAATTTCTTTCTATTTATAGTAGAGACGGGGTTTCGCTCTTGCTCAGGCTGGTTTCGAACTCCTGACCTCGGAGCAATCCTCCCACCTTGGCCTCCTAGAGTGCTAGGATTACAGGCGTGAGCCACCGCCCCGGCCCAAGGGATTTATTTGGGAGTAGGCAGTAGACAGGGAAGGGAAAAAGCCAGCCGGGTGTGTCGTCACCGTCCTCGCTGCTGGGGGCAACTGCAGCCCCATCTGGCCGGGAACAGGGGAGACGGCGCAGGACACGCACCCACGAGTCATCCCCCGCGGGCGGGCGGGCGGGCGGGCGCTGGCTGTCTGCCCACACTCCCGACCTCATCACTTGGGAACGTCCCAGGAGCCTCCGCCCGCCCGCTTGCAGGCCCAGGAAGTCGGGCGCCAGACAAAAGCCCGAGGCAGAATCCCCGAGTGTGTGCTGAGCCGCAGAGGTGAGAGCAAGGGCACAGGCAGGACACCAGCAGCATCTGCTCTCGGGTCCATGCTGGCCACCGTCCCGGGACCACAGGAAAAGTCCCGCCTGACATCTGCCACCTGTGCCAAGCTCAGTCTGACGCAGGAGGCATTTGCTGAGGGAGTGAGAGGAAACGCTTCAGGGAAACCAAGGCTCTGTGTCCTGCCCTTGGTCTATCATGGTCCCACCATGACACCTCTGGCTGCTCTGGGCCTCAGTTTCCCCTTCTGAACAGTAAAGGGGTCTCAGCCCAAGCTGGGCTAAAACACTGGAGCTGGGGAGCCAGCCAGAGACCACCTAGCCCCCCGATGGTGGGTGTCTTGTCTGTGCATGTTCAGGCAGCTCCAACGGAACACCCCAGGCCGGGGGCGTGTGAGCTCACAACTTCGAAGCTGGGAAGCCCTAGACCCAGGCACTGGCGGGTGCGGCGTCTAGTGAGAGCCCCTGCCTGGCTCACAGCTGGCTGAGCCTCTCAGCTGTGTCCTCACGGGGCCTCTTCTATCTATCTATCTATCTATCTATCTATCTATCTATCTATCTATCTATCTATCTATCTATTTTTGTGAAAGAGTCTCATTCTGTTGCCCGGGCTAGAGTGCCATGGCATCAGCCTAGCTCACAGCAACCTCAAACTCCTGGGCTCAAGCGATCCTCCTGCCTCAGCCTCCGAGTAGCTGGGAATACAGGCATGTGCCACCATGCCCGGCTAATTTTTTCTATATATTTCTAGTTGTCCAGATTATTTCTTTCTACTTTTAATAGAGACAGGGTCTCGCTCTTGCTCAGGCTGGTTTCGAACTCCTGACCTCAAACAATCCGCCTGCCTCGGCCTCTCAGAGTGCTAGGATTACAGGGGTGAGCCACTGCGCCCGGCCTACAGGGCCTCTTTTATGAGGGCACTAATCCCATTCATGGGGGCTCCTCATCCTCCCAAAGGCCTCACCTCTGACACTGTCACATCGGAGATTAGGTTTCAGATTAAGATTTTTTTGGGGGACACACACAGTCAGTCCATAGTGATAGCTAAGGGCCAAAGAGGCCAGGGGCTGCCTGGAGTCACACAGCAAGAGCAGGACTGAAGGGAAGTTGGATCCCACCTTTCACTCCCAGACCCTGGGGATCTTGCAAAAGTCTACGCATTTACCAGGCACCTTCTGTATACCCAGTTCTGCTTGGTCAGAGGGAAAAGTAACTTGCACCTGTGAAAAGGTCCAGGTGGCCTGAGTCTGCACCTGTGGAAAGAGTATAAGGAGAAATGTTTTCTCACTAGAATGAAGCCTAAGTATTTTTGTCATGTGTTTACATTAATATACTTTTTGACCTTTTTTTTTTTTTTTTTTTTTTAAGAGATGGAATCTTGATATGTTTCCCAGCCTGGGCTTGAACTCCTGGGCTCAAGTGATCCTCCTGCCGAAGTGCTGGGATTATAGGCATGAGCCACCATATGCAGCTATGTATTTCTTTTACTTTTAAGAATCTACCGTCCGGGCGCGGTGGCTCACGCCTGTAATCCTAGCACTCTGGGAGGCAGAGGCGGGAGGATTGCTCGAGGCGAGGAGTTCAAAACCAGCCTGAGCAAGAGCAAGACCCCCGTCTCTACTATAAATAGAAAGAAATTAATTGGCCAACTAATATATATATATAAAATTAGCCAGGCATGGTGGCACATGCCTGTAGTCCCAGCTACTCGGGAGGCTGAGGCAGCAGGATTGCTTGAGCCCAGGAGTTTGAGGTTGCTGTGAGCTAGGCTGACACCACGGCACTCACTCTAGCCTGGGCAACAAAGCGAGACTCTGTCTCAAGAAAAAAAAAGAATCTACCATCCCTAGTGCTTTGGGACGCCGAGGCAGGAGAATCATTTCTGGTCAGGAGCTCAAAACTGTGCAACATAGAAAGATCGTGTCTTTACGAAAAAATTAAAAATAACTAGCCAGGCATGGTGGTATGAACCTGTAGTCCCAACTACTCAGGAGGCTGAGGCAGGAGGATCACTAGAGCCCAGGAATTGGAGGTCGCAGTGACCTGTGATCATGTCACTGCACTCCAGCCTGGGCAACAGAGTGAAACCTTATCTAACAACAACAAAAAAGAATCTACCATCTAAACCGGAAAAGTTAGACTGAGGTTGGCTGGGTTTTGACTCACTGGAATATGACTTGGTGTTTGCTGGCGTGGTGGGTCAGGCTGGGCTCTGGTGCCCAAACGCTGGGATCATGTTCCAGCTCCTGCCTGCCTCAGCTGTGTGACCTTGGGCACATCACTTCTCCTTTCCGTGCCTCAGTTTCCCCATCTGTAAAATGAGTGCAATCATATCTCCCACGTCTCGGTACTGCTGTGAGGACCCTGGGCTGAGGGCGTGGTGGCCGAGAGCCCGGCCTCCCCCTGCCCTCACCCGCCCCTCTCTCCACAGGTGGTACTCGGGCAGGATTTCCCGGCAGCTGGCCGAAGAGATTCTGATGAAGCGGAACCACCTGGGAGCCTTCCTGATCCGGGAGAGCGAGAGCTCCCCGGGGGAGTTCTCCATCTCCGTGAAGTGAGCTCTGGCCGCTGTGGCTGCGTGGGGGAGGGGGGAGGGGGGAGGGGGAGGGCGGGTTGGCAGCACCTGCACTGAGCCTGGGGGCCGGCCGGGCTGGCTCACGGGGGAGGGGGGGCAGCCTAGCAGAGGCCTGGAGGCAGGCGGTGGTCTGGGCACCCCAGGGTGCGGCCCGGAGCGTTGGGGTGTGTTGGGAGAGCAGGCCCGCCAGCTGTGCAGGCCTCAAGCGCTGCAGGGTCCAGACTTCACGCGCAGTTCAGCAGTTCGTTGGGGAGGACGATGTCACTGCTTGATGTGGTGAGAGGCTGGGGGCAGGAGAGTGCTGAGGTGCCCTGGCAGGTGTCCAGGAGGTGCCCAGACAGGCCCCCATACTAGGCTGACGCAGTTGAGAGGGTGGACCCTGGGGCCAGGCCGCCTGGGTTCGAACTCTGCTTCTACCACTTCCTGGCTGTGTGAGCTCGGGCAAGTCACTTAACCTCTCCGTGCCTGTTTCCTCACCTGTAGAGTAAGTTACTGCAAGGAACAAGGGAAATGATGCATGTAAAGCAATTAGAACAGCACCTGGCATTGAGGCAGGGTGGCTGTGATGGGGACACCTGGCTTTGGGGTAGGGTGGCTCCTCAGCCATGGTGCCGCAGCCTCTGGCCAGCACAGACCCCAACCCCAAAGGCCATAACTGGGGTGACTGAGGAGTGGGGGTGGGGTCGGAGTCATCCCCCTGGCTGGATCTGTGCTTCTGCTCCCAGAGCCCAGAAGATCAGGATTGAGACGCATAAATTCAAGGAGTGTTCACTGAGCCATGTGACAGGCTACTTTGGGGCTGGGAAGCAACACTGAAAAACAACAGAGTTGCTGCCCTAAGGGTTGAAGTCTCAGAGAAGGAGACAGTGAAAAGAAAACATAAATACAGACAGAACCCAGGTGGTCAGGGAAGGCCTCTCTGAGGAGGTGGCATCTGAGCAAAGATCTGAACTAGGATGTGGAGGCTGCCCAGGTCCCGGGAACAACGACCTGGGAGGAGAGGCTTCCAGGTAGAGGGGGCAATAAAAGCTAAGGTCCTGGGGTAGGAGTGCACTGGGGGCACGTAGGAATCCAGAGGTGGCAGCGTGTCTGGAGCAGAGTGGGCAGGGGGCGGAGGTGGAGGTGACAGTCACGTGCAGTGACCACACAGGGCCCGAAAAGGAGGTTGGGATTTTTCTCTTGGAGCAATAAGGAGCCATGGAGGGTCTTGGGCAGGGGAGAGGTATGATCGGATTCCATGTTTTAGCAGATCCCTCTGGCTGCTGTGAGGAGGAAGGACCGTTGGGGTGACAGTAGCAGCAGGGAGGCCAGCGGGGAGCCAGGTGGGAGGTGAGGGATGACGGAAGGGGACACCCCCAGAGAAGGGCAGCGTGGCCTCTGGGAGGCGGTGGCCAGTCAGGGTGTTCCGTGCGTGTGTGGGGTCCATTTCCCGGAACTGAGCTGATTCCCAGCTGGCGGCTCCGTGACTTTGTAAAGGTGAGCGAACACACACAGGACCACTTGGGTGGTTAGCACCGGCTGGGCGGGAGACTCAGTGTGACGGGTCCCAAGACGCAGAGGATGAAAGACTTGGAGAGGGACTGTCCACGTCGGCCCTGTGCAGCTCCAGACAGGTGGGGCCGCGGTGGCCCACGTGCAGGCTCCTGCTGCTGAGAAATGTCCCCACTTGATGCCTTGCAGGCTCTGCCAGGGCCCTGTCCCTTATGTGTCGTCAGCCGGTCCATCTCTGAAATGGGCTCTTCCCGCCCGGGGTCAGCACATCCCCTGCTGGCCCTGCCAGGTGGCATCTCCCCTCTGGGCCCACAGGGGCAGGACCACTGTGGACAGAAAGGCTGCTCCGGGGGCAGATCTAGCAACTCCAGCACTCACCGAGTCCCCCAAGCTGTGTCGCTGGTCAGCTTTGTTCACTTCCCTATTCCCTGAGAGCAGGCTGGTTACCCCGAGGGGCAGGAAGGGCTCTTGCCCTCTCTGAGCCTCTACTGGCCCATCTTAATGGGGGCACCTTGATGTTTGTAGGGGGGACGGGAGGGATGCTGTGAGTCCCTGAGCCTGACTGTCCACCCCCCACCCCCCATGGTGGGCACCTAGAGCCTGCAGTCCCCGCTGGGTCACCCCCACCCCCAGCCAGGTGCCCTTCCCACCAGCTCCCGCAACCCCTGGGAGCTGACCAAGAGAGAAGATGGGCGGTACTAAGGAACAGGTTTTGTCCTTTTCTTTCTTCCTTTTTTTTTTAGACAGGGTCTCTCTCTGTTATCCAGACCCAAGTGCAGTGGGTCTGGGTAACGTAGCTCACTGTAGCTTTGAACTCCTGGGCTCAAGTGATCCTCTGGCCTCAGCCTCCCGAGTAGCTCAGTCTACAAGTGTGCGCCACATGCCCGGCTAATGTTTCTTTTTTGTACAGATGAGGTCTTCCTATGTTGCCCTGGCTGGTCTGAAACTCCTTGCCCCAAGCAACCGATCCTCCTACCTTGGCCTCCCAAAGTGCTGGGATTGCAGATGGGAGCCACCGTGACTGGCCTTGGGAGCAGTTCTCGAGCAGGCAAGCCACCAGCACCTCCTGGGCAGGGATCTGAGAGCACCTCTCAGAGAAACCCTGGCGCACCCCCACCGCATCCTGGCCAAAGGGCCCAAGGTCAGAACCGGCCAGAGCTTCCTGGGCTCTGCCAGCTGTTTCACGTGAACCACCAGGTGGCGCCCTTGACCCTTGGTTCTGCCACGCTGGGCCAGGATTCCTGGTCCTGCTCCCTGTTGGTCCCGCATCTCTCATGGGGCCTCGCTGTGGTCCTTGGATGACCACTGAGCAGGGGTCCTGAGACTCAGATGGGGCATGTGGCTAAGAACGTGGGATTTTGAGAAAGAGTCTCAGCTCTGACACCTACCAGCTGTATAATCCTGGGCAAATTACCCTCTGAGCCTCAGTTTCCTCATCTATAATATGAACATCGATGTAAAGTGCTCAGTGTGAAGACTAGCACATAGTAAGTGCCAGTTGTAGTAATTACCGTTATATGAACCCCCCAAGGACCACACAATGTGCTGGCGCGGGTTTAGGGAGCCCTCTGGCCTGGAAGGCTGCTCCCTGTCTCCCGCCCGTGCATGCAGGGTGCTCAGAAGACAGGCAGCTGCTCAGGCTTGACCTGGCTTTCCCTGGGCCTGCTGCGTAACCCCGGGCAGGTGCTGGCCCTCTCTGGACTGTCTGGTCCTCATTTATGATGTGGAGGCAAAGAACCCAGCTGCTCTGAAGGCTTGTGACCCAGCGGCCATCTAAGAAAGTGACAGCTTGGCAGATTCGTGTGTAAGAGCCCTTCTGGGCCTGGCATAGTGGCTTGTGCCTGCGATCCTAGCACTCTGGGAGGCCAAGGCGGGAGGGTCGCTCAAGGTCAGGAGTTCAAGACCAGCCTGAGCAAGAGTGAGACCCTGTCTCTACTAAAAATAGAAAAATTAACCGGGCATGGTGGTGCATGCCTGTAGTTCCAGCTACTCCGGAGGCTGAGGCAAGAGGCTCTCTTGAGCCCAGGAGTCTGAGGTTGCTGTGAGCTGGACTGACACGAGACTCTAGCCCAGGCAATAGAGCGAGACTCTGCCTAAATAAAAAAAAGCTCTTCTGCCCTTACTGATGTGGCACGTGAGCACTCTGACCCACTACGCGTGGCAGCCCCTGCACACTCATGCCAAGCCCCATAAAGCTGTCAGAGGTGGAGTTTATGGGCCTCCTGCTGCCTCACAGAGCGACAGTGGCCACAGCCAGCTGCCCTTTACGAGTTTACAAAGGTCTGTCCCCTCCACCTCCAGAAAGCCTGTCTGAGCTGTTGGCTGGGGGGCCAGAGGCCAAGGCTGGCATGCAATGCTCGGGCTCCTAGCTTTGCCCTACCCTCCCGTCCAGAGTACAGTGGACTCTTCTGCTACAAATGACCTTGTGCCCAAGGGAAGTGTTTTGCTTCCTTTCCAGCCAGAGATTCCCTGGAGACAATGAACATGTGTTTGCTCTGCCCATCTGGTCACTGACCACCTACTGTGTGCCAGGCTCTGTCCCAGGTGCTGGGGATTCAGCCACCAACAATATAGGACAAAGCTGCCTTTCCTTTAGGTATTCACATTCTACTGGGTGACGGACAATAAGCAATTAGTAAATTATATAGAATCTGGGCTATGATCAAGGTTTTAGAGAAAATAAAGCATGGGGGGTGCAGCAAAGAGGGGGGTAAGTGTGGAAACTCGCGTGATCCCCAGAGTGGAAACTCATGTGATCCCCAGAATCCCATTTGCAGGTAGGTGAACTGAAGCCCAGAGAGGCGCAGTAACTTGCCCAAGGTCACACAGCAAGGAACAGCAGAGCTGGTGCCCACTGGCCTTCTGCGCCCTGATAGGCCTGGCCACCTCCTACCCACCTTCCCAGACCCCCGAACCCTCAGGACTCTGTCCCCGCCAGCCGGGCCCTGGCCTCTCTGAAGTCACTGGATGCTCTTCCCTGGCTGCAGCGTGGGTTACTCCACCCTCCCTTTCCACAGGTGGCAGGACCCGCCAGAGAGGGGCCATGTCCACTGGAGACCACCCTGAGGGCAGTTAGCACTCTGCCCAGGTGGGTCCCCGGGCCCTGGCTCCTACTCCCACCCCAGCCTTGTTTTTCATCCCTGGGCTGCCACTGTCTGTCACCTTTGCTGCTGCTGCTGCTGCTGCTGACACCAGGCCAGAAAAACCCGCTGGGCAGGACTGGCTGCTGCCAGAGTTAGGCCTGACTCGGTCCTTAGGGTTTTTCTGACAGCCAAGGGCTGGCACAGCCCCTGTCCCCTCACACACCGCCCCACCCCCGTGGGTGGGTCATCTGGACTGAGACTCAGCTCTTCCTGCAAGCCCTGAGGCCCCGAGGGCCTGGGCCTGGGGCTGGTGGAGGTCTGGGGAGGCCCCGGAAGGCAGCCCCTGCCTGAGAGGTTGGCGGAGGCCTTGAACCTCCATGTGGGCCGTGAAGGCTGGCCGAGGCCGAGGCTGAGGCCAAGGCCAGGCAGAGGAAAGGGAAAAGGCGACATTCCCACAGACGGGCGGGAGCAGCGGCCGGCAGACAGGCCAGGCTGGGAGGCAGAGCAGCGGCCCGGGTGCCGGGTGCCCCAGACAGGGCCGGCTCGCAGGAGGGCCGTGCCCATGCCATGCATGGCATTAGCCCGGCCTGCCTGCCGCGGGCAGGCCCCTCTCCTCTCTGGCCTCACTCTCCTCCACTGTGAAACAGGAAGGCGGGACGAGGTGGGAGAAGGGACGAGACCTGCCGTTTACTGAGCCCCGACTGTGTGCCACACGTGGGCTGGGGCTGGCGTGGGCATGGTTCCCAGATTTGAAAATTCTCCAATTCCCAGGTTGGAGGGTTCTAGAATTCCTGGGTCCCTTGCCCCTGCCCCTCATCTCATCTCCTGTTCTCCACTCCCTGACCCTCCCGTGTGATCAGAGAACGCTTTGTTTTAGATAACTTTCCAGGTAACTGCAGATGACCTTCAAATACCAAAACCTTCAAAGTTGTGGTCATTTGGGGTTGAAATCTCATTCAAATCTGTCACACCCCTTCTGCCCCCTCACCCAGAGGAACGCAGCCACCCCAGGCTGCACCCCAGGCTTCTCCTTGGGGCAGGCAGGGAACAGGGCCTTCTGCCCGGCACTGGGTGCCCAGACACAGAGCTGCTGCGGTCCCTGCTCCCGGCCTCGCGCCTGCCCGGCTGTGGGCTCCTCACTCTGCAGCTCGGAGCGACGGTCCTCCCTGTGCTCGCAGCCAAAATCTAGGAACCTGCGAGCTCATCAGAGCGTGGCCCTGAGGAATCATGGGGCTCAGAGGTGTCTCTGGGAGGCTGCCACGGGCCAGACAGGGCAGGGGACCGTCCCACAGCTGACGACACAAGTGGCTTAGTCATGGGGAACAAGACCTGCCCAGGGCATGTGAGTGGCTTTGTCTCAGGTTTGGGGATCATTGCTCCATCTGGCCTCTGTCCTTGAGCGGAGAACCGGCTCCCTTTGTGGCTGAGCTGCCCTGGGAGCCAGACACCTCTTAGAGTGCCGGGCCTGCCACCAGAGCTCCGGTTTCAGGGTCAGGACACCCAGAAGGTGGGAATCCGAGTTCAGAGCCAACAGAAGAGGGTTTCAAGAAGAAAGCATCTCTTGGCTGGGCGCAGTGGCTCACGCCTATAATCCTAGCACTCTGGGAGGCCGAGGTGGGAGGATTGCTTGAGGTCAGGAGTTCGAAACCAGCCTGAGCAAGAGCGAGACCCCGTCTCTACTATAAATAGAAAGAAATTAATTGGCCAACTAATATATATATAAAATTAGCCGGGCATGGTGGCGCATGCCTGTAGTCCTAGCTACTCGGGAGGCTGAGGCAGCAGGATTGCTTGAGCCCAGGAGTTAGAGGTTGCTGTGAGCTAGGCTGACGCCACGGCACTCACTCTAGCCTGGGCAACAAAGTGAGACTCTGTCTCAAAAAAAAAAAGAAATCAAGAAGAAAGCATCTCAATGAGGACTTAAGGGTTGGGCAGGGATGCTCCAGTCGCTGAGTCCCAGGTAGACTGGACCCTCTGGGCCTACTCCTGCCTCCCTCCCTGTCTAGTATGCATGCCATTATGAGCAGCGGGTCACAGAAAGGCTGTACAAGGCACTGAGGGACCCAAGAAGGCTCCTGACTCTGACTGAGGGGTCTGACACTCGTAGAGAATGGGCTACTTCACCTGGGCCTTGAGGCACGAATGATAGGAGTTTGAGAATTCCTTCCAACTAGAGGAAATAGTGTGTGCAGAGGTGCAGAGACCTGGAGTTGTGTTTAGAGTGGAGAGAGCGGTCCTGTGTGGTTTGGACCCTTTGACTTGGGCAGGGTGGGGACCCCACTTTGCCCTATCCTTCATGCAGACGGGAGGGTGGTTGCCTTGAACAAAGCTCTGTCTTCAGTGTTTACTTGTAAACCCTCAGGGAAGCTGCAGGCCAGCCCCGCAGCTGACAGGAAGAGAAGCTGAGCTGCAGGCAGACTGGGACAGAGAGCAGCAGTCTGGGCAGCCGGGTGATGGACACCCCCCTCTTGTTCAGGAGGACTGCAGGGACTAGGGGCTGGCACGTGCCAACCCCAGCTTGTAAGAGCATTGCCTTCAAATTGCTTACCCAGATTCTAATGCAGAAGCCAGGAGGGGCGTGTGTGTGTGTGTGTGTGTGTGTGCGTGCGCACCATCAAGTGTCTGAACACGGGATTGGATCTCATTTCGCCTGAAATGTGAGCAAAATGAGCCATGGCTTGTGGCTCAGGAGGCTGAGGGGCCGTGCTGGGCACCCCATGCCTGGCCCACCCACAGGTCCCTAGGCTTTCCCAGCTCTCACCTGCACCAGCCACCTGGACAGGGACCTTCCCCGGGCTCCGAAACTGGCTCCTTCCCAGCTGGGAGCCGGAGCTGTTGGGTGCTCTCCCCGCAGGCCCAGCCTGGCCGGGTGGCCCGGACAGCTCTGTCGGCCGCGTCCCAGGTCTGCCTCTCCTGGGAGGGTGCGCCAGTGCTCCCCACTTCGGCAGGCAAGGACAGAGGCCTTGAGGGGTGGGCCTGGCTGTCAGCTGGGCCCTGTCCAGCTGGGAAGGGCGGCTGAGGTCCAGCCGGGCGGAGAGGACAGGGAGGGAGGCCCCTGGGGGGCACAGCTCAGGCAGCAACAGGGCAGAGTAGAACTGGACTTGGAATGAGAAGATCTGGGACACTATTAATATAATTGGAATAATTATTATTGCTATTGTATAATAATCAATTGAGGAGCACATTGGGCAACACTCTACCTGTGTGAGCTCAGATGTGACCCTGGCTCTGACCTTTCTTGCTATGTGGCTCTGGGCAGGTCTCAGCTGCACTCAGTGCCTCAGTTTCCCCACTGTACAAGGGCCCGACTTGCTCCTCCTGGCTGTGAGGAGGCCGGGCCGTCACAGTAGCCGCACCTGCCCCGCGTCGGTGCCACCCGGGCGCGGCCTGTCCTGGGACAGGCCGCGCCCACTGACCAGGCTGGGCGAAGGCGGGAGGTGAGAAGGAACGTCGGCTGACTGCGTCGGAGAGGACGTAAAGGACACCGGGCAGGACGCGCAATCAGAGCCAGCGCTTGAGTCTGAGCTACCAGGGCTTTACCTTGAGGGCAGTGGGGAGCCACAGAAGGTTCTTGTGGGGGGACACGAAGCACCCAACACACCTGAGCTCCTGTCACAGCAGCAGGCCTGGTCATGATGCTCTTAGGCCTCTCTCGCTCCCCAGGGACTGTGGGGACAGGGTGGGGGCGGGAGGGCAGAGAACGTCAAAGCTGCGGGTGTCACAGGGATGTGGAGGAGGCGGTCTGAGCGCCCCTCGCTGGGAGGTGCCCCTCTAATGCTGCCAACCGGGCGGCATGGCTGGCACTTCCCCGCACGGGAGATGTCAGTGTGAGGAAACTGAGGTTCCAAGAAGTTAGGTGACTCGCCTAAGGTCACACAGCAAGAAGTGTCCTCTCCCGGGCCCTAGGTGGGGCGGGCCGGTGGGTCTGCGCTGCCCGCCCCTCCTCCCGCCCCCGGGACCCACCGGGAAGGGCCAGCAAGGGTGGTGGTGAGACGAGCGGGGGACCACGCCAGGCGGCCCGCTCTGAGGTGGCCGCGGGTCCTCTCCCCTAGCTACGGGGACCAGGTGCAGCACTTCAAGGTGCTGCGCGAGGCGTCGGGCAAGTACTTCCTGTGGGAGGAGAAGTTCAACTCCCTCAACGAGCTGGTGGACTTCTACCGCACGACCACCATTGCCAAGAAGCGGCAGGTCTTCCTGCGCGATGAGGAGCCCGCGCTCAAGGTAGGCGGTGGGAGGAAGAGGGAGGCAGGTGCAGGGAGGCAGGGGGAGACAGCGGGAGGAAGGGGGGAGGCGGGGGAGGCAGGGGGAGGAAGGGGGGAGGCGGGGGAGGCAGGGGAGGCAGGGGGAGACAGGGGAGGCAGGGGGAGACAGGGGAGGCGGGGGGAGACAGGGGAGGCGGGGGGAGGCAGGGGAGGCGGGGGGAGACAGGGGAGGCGGGGGGAGGCAGGGGAGGCGGGGGGAGACAGGGGAGGCGGGGGGAGACAGGGGAGGCGGGGGGAGACAGGGGAGGCGGGGGGAGACAGGGGAGGCGGGGGGAGACAGGGGAGTCAGGGGGAGGCAGGGGAGGCGGGGGAGACAGGGGAGGCAGGGGGAGATGGGGGAGGCAGGGGGGCAGGGGGAGGCAGGGGGAGGCGGGGGAGGCAGGGGAGGCAGGGGGAGACAGGGGAAGCAGGGGGAGGCAGGGGGAGATGGGGAGGCGGGGGAGGCAGGGGGAGATGGGGGAGGCAGGGGGAGACGGGGGAGGCGGGGGAGACAGGGGAGGCAGGGGGAGGCAGGGGAGACAGGGGAAGCAGGGGGAGGCGGGGGAGACAGGGGAGGCAGGGGGAGACAGGGGAAGCAGGGGGAGGCAGGGGGAGATGGGGAGGCGGGGGAGGCAGGGGGAGATGGGGGAGGCAGGGGGAGGCAGGGGAGGCAGGGGGAGGCAGGGGAGGCAGGGGGAGGCGGGGGGGAGGCGGGGGGAGGGGGGAGGCAGGGGGAGGCGGGGGGAGGGGGAGGCAGGGGGAGGCAGGGACGGCCTGCGAGAGCCTCTGCAGTCTCCTGCCCGTCCTCCAGCGGCCGGTGCTGCGAGAGGGCCAGCCCGGCTGCAGAGGCGTGTTCTGGCGGTGCTGCAGGGAGACAGCACGGGTACAAGGGAGGCGAGGGGAAAGCAGGAAGGAGCAGAATGGCAACTCCATGGGCGCAACTCTAGCTTGTTCTCAGCTCCTGGAATAGTGTGTGGCACATAGTGGGTGCTCCATAAATGTTTGTTGGATGAATGAATAAAGGTACAGACACCCACACCAAGCCTACTGGTTACCACGCACAGAGCTGGTCTCTGTACTCTGGAGGGCTTGTTGTGCCCATTGTACAGATGAGGAAACTGAGGATCAGAGAGTGATGTGACTCCCCAAGGACACATACTGGTAGGCTTAGTCCTGGTTTCTGCTCCCATAGGAGCTGGCTTTGGGTGTGGGCAGTGTGAGCGCTCGTGGGCGAGGTCTGGGCAGCCACAGGGTGTGTGGGGTCTGTCCACCCCTTTCCTCACCATAATAGCAATTTGCCAGCCAGCCCTTTCATCAAGGGGCCCCAAGGACCGGCTCTTACTCTCATTAGGCTGACAACAGCAGCCAACGGGGTCATTAGCCCCACATGCTGTTTTGCTCCAGAGGAAAGGCCTGGGGCTGGAGGCCAAGACCCTGGCACCCCAGCACCGGGTTCTGCAGAGGGGATGGGGAGCGTGGCCAAGGCTTGGGGAGGGGGCTGACAAGCGCTGCAGAGAAGCTCCAGTTCTGCCCTGATCCTAGCACCCCCCACAGCCTCGCGTGTGACCTGAGGGCCAGGTCATCCCTTAACTGGGCCTCAGTTTCCCCTCTGCCCAGTAGGATGAGCCCTGGGGTCTGCTGTGCCAGGTCAGTCAAACAGTGCCTTGGGAGACCCCACCAGGGCCCTCTGGTGGCCTCCTGTGCCCAGCCCTGAGGGCCAAGGTCAGCCGTGAGCTCCTGGTCTCAGGGACTCTTCTCCAGCTGGGCCCAGCCTGCCAGACCTCTGCCCTGCTCTTTCTCACTGCCTGGGCCAGCCCTGCCTGGGAGAGCATGAGGGAGGCAGGACAGAGCTGGGGGTGACTGAGGGCTCCCCTACACTCATTGCCTCACTCTGGCCTGGGCTCTGGGGCACCCACCCTGTGCGGCGACTCTGAAGCTGGCTCAGTCCCTTGGGACCCAGGACGCCTCCTCCTTCCTGGGCAGATAAGCGCTAATTACGGCCCCTGCTGATTCTATCTTCCACCCTGGATGGGATCTGCAGGCTCAGACTGAGATCCTAGTGGGGCAGGCAGGGCTGGACCACTGGGTACAACAGTCGCAGTATCGGGCAGAGTGCCCCTGTCCAGCTACCATGGAGAGGTGGGGAAACTGAGTCCCACAAAGGGCAGGGACACACCCAAGGTCACACATGTGGTATATAGATAGGACTGGAACAGACCTGAGGGCTGAGAGCAGCTCAAAGTGACAGTCCTTGCCCTCAAGGGCAACAGCAGTAAACTCCACTCTTAGCTGCACATCACTTTACAGTTTATAAGCCCATTCCCGTGGCTCCGTGGCCTGGAGTCAGAGTAATCACGGCTGCCGCAGAGCCAGGGAAATGAGACCGAGACATAAGGGACCCATACTCAGGTCTCCTGACCCACCAGCCCTGTAGACCCAGCTGGGCCACCAGGAAAGTCATGTTTTATGTAGACGCAGAGTCTGCACAGCACACATGCAGGGGCCTGGGCAGCAGGTGGCTTGTGGGGTGGTGTGGCCACTATCTGGACTTGGAGGTGGAGGCAGAGTTCAACTCCAACGCCACCCAAGACCCTCCCCACCTGCAGCAAGTCACTTTTCTTGGGACCTCGGCAGGGAGAGCAGGGTGGCAGTGCTCCTGACGGCCCTACTAACTGCTCCCTTGCCTTGCAGCCGCCCCGGGCCTGCTTCGCTCAGGCTCAGTTTGACTTCTTGGCCCAGGACCCGTCACAGCTCAGCTTCCGCCGTGGGGACATCATTGAGGTGCTGGAGCGACGAGACCCCCACTGGTGGCGGGGCCGATCCTGCGGGCGCGTGGGCTTCTTCCCGCGGAGCTACGTGCAGACTGTGCACATGTGACCTGTGAGCAGGCAGAGCTGATGGCCCATCCGGCCAACGGGCCATTCCACGGGAACTGCAGTCCAGAGAGAGGACGTGGACACCCCACCCTGTGTCACACAGGGCTCAGCAGAAGGCCCTGGAATGAACGTGGGCTCCCAACTGCCTCCAGCCACTTTGCACAGACCGGGATGGGCCCCAGCGCCCCAAAACTGCAGCTGTGTTTAGCAATGGCAGGGTGAGGGTAGCTCCCAGGGCTTCCCACCTGGCCACTTCCCATTGGCCGCCAGTGGTGTGATGTCACGGGGCGGGGTCTGCAAAGGGCCAACCCGCCTCCTCCTGTCAACGGCCCCTCCTCCTCTGGGAGGGTTGAGGACTCCAGGTTGCACCCACTGGGGGCTCAGCCCAAGGAACCCACGGGCTGTTAGGGAAGGGGCCCTGCCCCTAGGGACAGGCTGCATACTGTTGACTTGGATCCTTGGACAGAGTCCAGGTGGACACCAACTCTTCTGCAGCTCCATGACTTTGGGGTCCACCTGGGGCATCAGCGTCTCCACGCCCGCCACAGACACTTTGGAGAGGGGCTAGACGGGTGCCCTGAGCCCTGAGGAAGGGGTGGACAGCGGGTGCGATGGGGGCAGCGCTCCTCTCCTGTTGGTGCTCCAAGAGGCAAGCCCCGGCCCAGCCCCGCGGGAGACCGAGGCTGCACCGGGGCTCAGGCCCAGGTTGCCCAGACCGGGCCCAGGGGAGCTGGGGCGGCCAGCAAGCCTACCGGGAGTTGGAGCCAGAGCAGGGACTTAGAGACCTGCAGGACCCAGATGTAGCGGGCAGCCTAGGCAGGGCCCAGCCCTACCTGAGAAAAGGAGGGATATCAAGGCGGGAGACGCGCCCAGCGTGGGGCACCGCCTGCCCAGAGCCTGGGCAACTGCAGGAGCAGGACAAGCCAGGGGGGCTTGGAAAGGCTTTGTACACCAGGCTGATGGTGGAGGGGAGGTGGCGGGCAGGCACGGAGAGGAGGCGCCCCCCCCCCCCCCGCACTGGGCGCAGGTGGGATGGAGGGGGCCCTGTGCTGTGGACACGTGGGGGCCCAAGACCCGCAGAGCCCTGAGCTCTGGCAAATCACGCCGCTCCTTCCCTGGGCCCATGTATTCAAAACAAAAACGATAATACCTATATAAGGATGTCCATCAGAAATCTAATTTTCTTTCCAATTATGACCACTTTTGGTGCTATTTTTGAAATATCACAATTTTCCCCCATTTCCCCCTGATTTTTGTGGGCTCCTGCTTTGCTGGCTAGGCCAGTCCCGGGGCACTGACCCATGCACAGCTGTGAGGAGAGTCTGCACCTCTCTGGGCCTCAGTGTCCCCATTGGGGAAAAGGGGGACCGGAGGACTCAGGCTCCTGCTTCCTGCCCGCGGTGGCAGCGTCAGGCGAAGTAGGCGTAGAAGAAGATGTTGACGCACATGAGCAGGACGGCGTTGAAGCCACAGACACGGGCCCAGAACGTGTATTTCTGGGGCGTTTGGCCATCACCTGGAGGGAGTTGGAGAGGAAGAGAGGGACAGATGAGGGACACAGGCCATACTGGCACCCTTGCCCCAGCCTCAGGGTGGGGATTGAGCGGGAAGGCCCAGGGTCCCCCACTTGCCTGCTTTGGCTCTCAAGGGCAGGTCCTGAGCCAGAGTCCACCAGGTAAGGTTCTCGATCTGCAAGGAAGGAGCAGGGAGGCAGGAGGCGGTGTGGCCTTTGTCCCAGACAGGAGCAGGGGTCAGTGATGGAAAGCTGACAGCAGAGCTCAAAAAGGGATGGGGTCAGGGCCAGCCAGGGTCAGGGGGCTGAGGGCTAGACAATTCTTGAGTCAGAGAGGGCCAGGGATCAAAGTGGGAGACAGTCAGAAATTGTGAGGGGTCGGGGTCAGGGTTGTAGTCGGGGTCAGGGCAGGCTCACCTGAGCACCCTGGGGGGGTGGGGTCAGCAGGCTTCCGGCCACCACGATCGCCCCGCTGAGCACAAAGAGGACGGCGGCGAAGTGCAGGTAGTGGATGCTCTCCAGGAGGGCCGGCCGCGTGTCCGGCTCGCCGCAGGGCGGGGCCGGGTGCAGGAATTCCAGGACCAGTCTGGTGGCCCCCACCACCAGCCCCACGATCAGGCCCCAGAAGGCCCCCTGGGAGGAGGGAGGCAGGGCGTGTGGGCTGCGGGAGGGACATCGAGCCCCCCAGACACACGCACAGGCTGCAGGGCAGGGGTGAACAAGCTGCAGCGCATCTGCGGGGTGAGGCTGGGAGCCCCCAGCCTGCCCTGCGTCCCTCCCTGCCACCCACCTGCTCATTGGCACGCCGCCAGAAGATGCCCAGGATGAAGACCGCAGTGATGGGCGGCGCCAGGGAGCTGGTCACCGACTGCATGTAGGTGAAGAGCTGCCCGCTGTTGGAGCCCTGCAGCACGGGGATCCAGGCCACGCTCACGCCGATGAGCACCACGATGACCAGCCTGCGGCAGCGGGCGCTGTCACCCCCGACCCTCTGCAGCCCTCCCCCACCTCCCCGGTCACTGGGACTTGCTCTCCAATCTGTCCCCTGCAGCCCCAGCCTCCTCCCTGGCCTCTGTCCATGCCACCAGTGACCTGGCCAGTCCCGTCCTGCACCACTCCCTTCCACAGCTCCGCGCCGCCTGCAGGACGGCCCCGACTCAGTGCTATCTGCTCCCTGCCGTCCCTGGGCCCCATGAGTCAACCCTTGAAGTCCTCCACGGCCACCCAGGTTCACCTGTCTCTCCTCGAAGGCACTTGTCCCAGCTGCTGCATGCACGTGTATTTGGGTGTTGCCTGTTTACTACCTGTGCCCCCTCCCGACTGGACGCGCTGGGCGGGCCGGAGCCTCATCTCCTTAGCTCACTGCTGTGTCTCCCGGCACACTGAACATTTGGTGATGGCACGAATGACCCACTGCCCTCGCGTCTGGGCCAACCGACCTCCTGGCAGTTGTTTGAACACTTCCCACCGCCCGTCCTCTGCAGTGGCCCCGGCCCCCCACCAGCTCTTTGCTGTTGACTCACACCCGTTACAGGGCAGCCTTCCTCCCAAGGGTGCAAGTGTTGGTGTCTGGACCCCTCAGCCATGAAGCCTGAGCCTTTCTGTGCCAGTGGAGCCCCTCCCCCACGCTCCCTGCACCCAGTCCTCCCATCTGCCCCTCCCCCATGCTCCCTGCACCCAGTTTTCTGTCTGCTCCTGTCCGCCCTGCCCCTGGGCCAAGAGCCCTTCCACAGCAGGGACGTGCTTCCTTTGTTCACTCAACAAACCACTCACGAGGTGCCCACCTGGGTTCAGGGCGCTGTGCTAGGAGCCCGACTCGGTGATGGAAAGGCCCTGGGCCTGCCCAGCACTCGGAGTCCAGCAAAGAAAACAGGTGAGCCTGTCACCTGCTCTCAGAGTGGGGCTGAGGGAGCTGAGAGAAAACATCAGTCTAGGAGGGGTTCCAAGAGGAGGGATCCCCAGAGCCTTGAAGGGGCGTGGGACTCGGCTAAGGGGACAGGGCTGGGGCGAGGTATTCATCTGCTGGCCCTGGCTGAGCACCCCCCAGCCCCAAGCAGGGAGGTGGGTGACGAGCACTGGAGCCCCGGCCGGGCCAGCATGGGTGACGGGGAGGCTGTGTGTGCAGCGGGGTGGGTCCCCCGCCCGCCTGCCTTTCCTCCCTTCCAGGCCTGCGGAGAGGGTGGAGGAAGGAGGTGCCGCCTTGATTAAGGCTAATTAACCCTTAGCTTGGCGGTGCTGCCTCATCAAAGGCTCAGGCGGGCTTCCATTAACACCTGCCACCCCGCCCTCTGCACACAGCTCCCGCGGCACTGGACTGCACAGCTCTGTGCCAGGCCACGGCCTCTCCAGCCAGCCCGGACCGGGCCCTCACCTCACCTTGCTGCCACGCAGCCAGCTCCAGGCCGCCAGAGGCCCCAAACCCAGAGCTGCTCCCCTGCCTGCCCTGCCCTTCCTCACCCCTCCCGCAAGGCTCGCCCATCCTCGGGAGGCGCATAAGCCCACCGCTTCCGCCACCCTCAGGAGGGACGGTCACAGCCAAGCCCCTCAAGGCGGGGTCTGCCTGCGTCCTGCACGCGGCCAGCTCGAAGGGCTGGGCCTTGGGCCCCACCCGTGGACTGGACAGCAGAGGAGGCAGGCGGGAGGGACAGCTCGAGGCAGGAGGGAAGGAACAGAGGACGGGGTGTGGGGGCTCGGGGCAAGCAAAGACACAGCCCCCGTCATTGCTGCTTCCGCCGGTGACAGCTCCCACAGCCCCTCAGCCTGACCCCGTCAGGGTCCCTGGCCTCCCCCTGTGGCCTCTGCTCTGCTCTGCTCTGTTGCCCCTTCTCCGTGAGTCCCCTGTCTCCATGATGGGGCCTCAGATCCTGCCACCCACCCTACCAGAGGCCCGAGACCCCACGGGGCGGTGGAAGTACGGCCCGAACCGTGGTGTTTAGGCAGCAGGAGGCTGAGACAGGGCTGAGTGGCTGCACGTGCCACCGGTTTCCCAGCGCTTCACCAGGGAGCGGGGCAGAGCTGACCAGCCTGACGCCGGCACGGGGCCCTTTTCTGCTGCTTTGAATTGGCTGCTGAGAGAACTTGGGCCCAGAGAGGGTGAGCCACCTGCCCAGCACCACACAGCCTGTGCCCTGGCCCACGGGGAGGCTGAACACCAGGCTGGCAGGGCAGGTGGGGGCGGGAGGGGCGTTGACTTGGCAGGAGAGGCGGGAAGGAGGTCGAGGGCCGGGTGGCCGGGCAGGTGAGCTGCACGGAGCAGACGCCTGGTGGGAGCAGGGGAGAAGCCTGCTTCTGAGCAGTCTGGGCAGTACTAGGCAGGGGACATGAGGGCCACTAGGCAGGTGCAGAGGCTACCAGTGTCCCAGGCCAGAGGGCCAAGGCACACGCTGGGTACATACAGGCGGGGACCCAGGTCCTGGTTCCGGGACGCTGGCACAGGGAGGGGCCTAGAGTGGGGTTTGTCCACAGAGGAGGTGCTGTGGTCAGGGCCTCTGCGAGGCCACACAGCGCTCGGGGGGGGGGCAGGGAAACCTGAGCGAAGAGGTGGCCAAGGGGCCGAGCGCCCAGGACGCACCCGTGTGGAGGCCTCCTGCGTGGTGAGAGGCGAAAGGCTCCTTGTTTTGGCGGAGCCTGCGGGCTTGCCGATGAGCTCACGCGCACACGCCACCGGGCGTGTCCCAACAGGGCCCTCCGACAGAAGCCGGGCTGTTTTGTGCTGGGACAACTGCCTGGGCTCTGGGGAGACCCCACCCCGGGGACAGGACCCTGGGCAGAGGGTGCTCTGTTGGCCAAGCTAAGCGCCGACGGCTGTGTCCCTCGGGCAGCAGAGTGGGGCCCACGTGGCTCAGGGGGTACGAGCAGGGGGACAGGAGTGGGACGAGGGGTGGGAGAGGGCCCAGGTAACGGCTGTGGGCACACACTCAGAGACTCCATGGAGCTCACCCCTACGGGACTCCTGGGTGCTGGCTGGGCACGGGATAGAGGGCGGGCCGGGCCAGCCCTCCATCAGGAGCGCCCAGGCGGGAGCCCAGCTGGATACGTTGGCCTCCTCGTGTGCTGCGGGAGGAAGCTGGCAGTAGTGCCCTGGGGCACGGGGGGAAGGGGGCTCATTTCCTGGCTGGGGTGTCAGGGAGGACCGCATGGGGGAGGGGATGCGGGGTAGAATCGGGAAAGCTCAGGTGAATCACTGAGACGGGTGAGGAGGGGACGAGCAGGGCTGGGAGGGCAGGAGCTCAGTGGGGCCAGGGCCCCCCAGGCGGTCCCCAGTGCTGGCACGGAGCCCTCTTTTGGGTGACTGGGAGCCGTCAGAGGGCCGGTGCTCAGGTCTGGGAGGACAGAGAGGTCTCAGGGACGGCGGGGGCAGGGAGGGCTGGCTCCACAGAGGGAGGGGGCTCCGGTCAGAGATGCACCCGACGACCGTGAAGGGGGACAGGTCCTCGGCCTCTCCTCTCCCCTCCTTCTTGCCATCTGCCCTTCTCCCTCAGCCCAGCTGGGGTGGGCATGTGGCCGGGTGCTCCCCAGCGCCGCCGTACCGGCCCACGAGCAGCAGCTCCCGCTCCCCAGCGCGGGGCCGCAGCCGCCTCCAGATGTCCATGGTGAACAGCGTGCTGCTGCTGTTGAAGATGGAGGTCAGCGAGGACATGAGCGCGGCCATCATCACGGCGATCATCAGCCCGCGCAGACCTGGGCGGAGGGGCTTGCTGTGACCCTGCCTGGCCCCCCTGGCCCCGGGCGCCCCCTGCCTGGGCCCCGCAGCCATTCGCAAGTCCCTGGGGCAGGGATCTGGGAGGGACAGAGGCCCAGGATGTCTGAGGTGAGCAAGACCCAAAAGTAGGCGGGGGGGGGGGGCAGGGCTGGGGGCTCAAGCAAGCACTTTGGGAGGTGGAGGCAGGAGGATCAATGGAGGCCAGGAGTTCGAGACCAGCCTGGGCAACAGAGCAAGACCCCATCTCTACAAAAAATAAAATGAGCTGGTCATGGCATCTGTAGGCCCAGTTACTCTGGAGGTTGAGGCAGGAGGATCACGTGAGCCCAGGGGTTAGAGGCTGCAGAGAGCTGTGATCACACCGCTGCACTGCAGCCTGGGTGACAGAGACCTCATACCTAAAAAATAAAAAATAAAAATAAATAAATAATAGGCTGGGGAGGCCAAGGACAGCCCACGGGGACGTGTGAACTTGCTGCTTGAGCCTACAGCTTGCTGGCAAAGCTAATTCGACTGTAATTACTGGTATTGTCTAGGACGCTAGGATCGGCTGGAGCCTGGCAGTTGACAAGGCACTTTCACACCCATGACTTCATTCACCGGAAGGATTATTAACCCGTTTGACAGCAGAGGAAACGGAAGCTCAGAGAAGGGAAGAGAGTTGCCCAGAGACTCACAGCGGGCCAGAGGCAGAACCTCGGGGTGGGGTGGGGGCGGTGAGGAAGGCTTGGGGCGGGACCCTCTGCTTGGAGGTCACACCCTGGGCAGGGCTCCTGTCTCACCCCAGCCTGCAGTGGCCCGGCTGGAACTTCCCACCATTTCCTGTGCGTGACAGGACCCAGCAGGCACAGGGGATCTTTCTGGTTGGTGCTGTCGCTCCCCAGCAGGGGAGCAAGGGAGGGCTCAGTCAGGGGTGGGGGAGGCATTGTTGTGCAAAGCCGTCTGGGGGTCGTGGGCTCAAGAGGGAGACCCCTAAAGAGGAGGAAGGATGCTTGACTGCCAACTCCCAGCTGTGTGGCTTCAGGCCAGTCACCTCCACTCTCTGGGCATTGATTGGTCTGAGTCAGTCTCCAAGGACTCTTGCAAGTTTTCATCAAGTGTTTAAGCACCTCCTTCACCTCTACAACCTGCCTGCCCATCTGTCTTCCACCCCTTGTCCTGGATAAGCCTGACATGGAGCCCCCCTTCCCTGGGGGTTCAGGCTTAGAGGTGCCATTTGTGTCCATGGGGTGGGGGTGGGTGGTTAGGGCGTCCCTCATCCAGAGCAGAAGGGGACGGCAAAACCCAGAGTCTGGGCGGAAGCCCACAGTGTGCGCCATCCTTGAGGGTAGTTTTCGTGAGCTCAGTCCCAGCAACAACGCTGAGGGTGGGGGAGTAGATGCCATCATCTCCAATTTACAAACCAGGACACTGAGGCTTCAAGGCTTCCAGCAGGGAAGTGACATGGCCCAAATATCTTGGCCAGCAAGCGGCAGAGCCAAGATTTGATCCCAGGTCTGTGCACTCACTTCCCTTGGGCCTGGGCTCTGCAGGAGGGACGGAGGGGAGGGAAGAGAAGGGGGATCACCTGAGGAACCAGGAAGCTTCAGGGAGGGGGCGAGAGGGAGAGGGGAAACTCAAGCCCCTGAGAATTCTGAGCTGAAAGGCTCTGGCTGCAAAGGGCTCAGAAAGCCGTTTCCTCTTTGTGCTCAGAGTGGGGCCTCCGTTGTTTTTACTTACACACCTCCTGTGTTGGGAACTCGCCACCCTGTATCAGACTGGCAGGGCTGCTGCCGCCATGAGAAACATGGAAAAAGCCGAAACCTGCCCCACAGTTCTACCTGTGGGCCCGCAGTGTCTCTGGGGGACACAGAGGATGGGGGCCCGTGGCTGCGGGTGTGGGGATGGGGATCCTGAGCTCCTGGTCCTGGCAGAGTAAGCAGCGGACTTGGGTTTGTGTCTCAGTCACTCCCTAACCTCATACAAGACACGTTCCCCTCTCTGTGCCTCAATTTCCCCATCTGTAAAATGGAGCCAATACCCTACCTCATTTAAGGAGAAGCTGTTTTGTACAAGGGCCTGGCACCCAGCAGACACGTAAGAGGAGAAAGTAAGTGACCTTTCTGGAGAGATGGTATAGCATGGGATGAGAGGACAAGGTCTGCAGGCAGATTAATTGGGTTCAAATCCCAGCTTGCAGCTTACCTGACATTGGACGTTGGCCAGGTCACTTAACCTCTCTGGGTCTCAATTTCCCTCCTTTAAAATGGGGATGAGACTAACAGCATTAGGGTCCCTGACTGAGGGGAACCCAGTGCATGAGCAGGAAGCCCCTGGGACGGTCCCAGCACTCGGTAGGCGCCGACTGTTTCCTACCACGGTGCTTCTCCTCTCTTCCCCTAGCAGCAGGACATCGGACCCAGATGTCATCTTGGATCCAGGGTGGCCCCCACTGCCCCCAGGGCCCTCCACGCTTACTGGGCCCCAGGTTCCACCTCGCCCACCCCCGCCCGGACCCCCCACCCGGCCTCACCTATGGGCATCAGCTCCATGACCAGCTTGGGGTAGGCGATGTTGGAGCAGCCGACCTCGGCCCCGCAGGCCCGCAGGCACTCGGACGGCACCACGCAGCCCACGTCATCTGCGAGACAAGGACGCTCGGTGCAGACAAGGCACCGCGCTGGGCCAGACCCGGCTGGGGCGGGGCCTGTCCCTACGGGCCGGAGCCTCCCGTCTGGGCCATGAGGAGGGGTGTCCTCTGGGAACTCTTCTGGCTCCAACGCCCCTGACTCTTTCCCCACCCTGCCCTCCATCACAACCCCTTCTCCCTGTCCCCACATCCCCAGGCCAGGGGCTGGGCTGCAGTGTGGCCCTGCCCACGTGAGCAGCTGGCCGTAGAGCCTATCTAGGGTGCCAGTCTCCCCACTCCCCGTCCCAGCCATTCTGGCCTCGGTGTCACGCCTGCAGCTCAGAGGGTGAGAGCCCCAGTGCCACCAGCAAGGCCTGCCTGCTTGAGCTTGCCTGCTGTAGGCGAGGGGTCACTGGCCCTCAACCCCGGGGTCAGAGCTTCCGGCCAGGCCATTTCCTGAGCCAAAGCCCAGAACTCCAATGGGTCAGCTTCTCGGTGGTCCGTAAGACCCTCTGTGATCCAGACCCCTGCCCCTCCTGGTCATGCACCTTGCTCCCCTCACCCCACCCCTGCTGTAGCCACGCGCCTTCCCAGGGGCTGCCTCCTCCCCCGTCCCTGCTCTCCATCTGGCCCCTCTCCCCACATCATTTTTTTCCTCATTCCTTGTCATCCCTGACGTGTTTACCGGGTTCTCGCCTCTTCCCTATGGTGGGAAGCCCCGCGAGGATGGGGACTTTGCCATGTGCTGTCTCCGTGGCTGGGGCAGTGCACACGGGTCATCCCTTGAATGAATGAATGCATGCATGAATGAATGAATTTCCTGGGCCTGGGCCAGCCCCGGGCTGAACCATAACTGTGGGCGTCCTGGCCCCCAGCCCTGTGTGGGGCAGAACCCCGCCCCTGCGCCCGGGCCACTCCGCTCTGCAGGACTGTGGCCCCGGGCAGTCGCGGGTCTGCTTGCCTCCCTCACCAGCAACACGCAGCTGCCGAGGGAGTTGACTGACCCCACGCTCACTCTTCCTCCCATAAAAGACTTTCCACAGACCTCTGGCCCCTGCCCCAAGGGTGTTCAGCAGGGCCCATGCAGCGCAGAGCAAACAGGAGACCGCGACTGTGGGGGTTCAGGGACAGAAGCCAGGCCCACGTGCACAGGAGGCAGGAAAGGGAGCCTCCTCAAATGCGGGGGCCTGCGGGAGGCCAGTAAAGTCTCAACAGGGCGTTTCTGTGCAGCCACCCCTCCACACGCCCCTTCTGCGAGGTCCTGCGGCAGACGCCCAGCCACGGAGGAGGGTGGGTCTCGGAGCCCTTCCTCTAGGCCACCTCCGCCCCCGCCACGACCAGCATGCCCACACTCCAGTCCCCAGCCCAGCCTCTCTGAGCCCTGGACAGTCGGGGCCATCCGCCAGGCAGCTCCCCAGGCGGCGTCTCCTCCCCGCCTGCCAGCCCCAGGCCCTTAAATCACAGCTCTCCTCGTGCCACGTGCTCCTCAGGACCCTCCTCCCCACCTGCCACCCCAGGAGCCCGTGGCATCCTGGAAATGAGGGCCTTTTCTGTGGCATTCAAGGTCCTTGAAAACTGGTCCCGGAACCTCCCATCCCAGCACTGGGCGCCAGCCGCCCTGACCTGCTTGCATTTTCTCACACACGCCCAGGCTCTGCCGCCTCCCTGGCCTCCAGACGCCACTGTCCACTCAGCCCCACCCCCACCCTGTCTGCCTCGGGCTTCCAGGCCCAGGAAGGGCTTGCCCGCTGAGGCCCTCCCTGGCTCCCCCCAAGCCCAGGCAGTAGCAGCTTCCTCCCCAGGGCTCCTAAGGCCGAAGACTGAATCACAGTTGTTTGTTTACACAGTCTACCTCTCCACCAGAACAGGAGCTCCCCAAGGGCAGACACTGGGTTTGAATCATCTCCAAGTCCCAGGTATCGCCCAGCCCAGGGCTGCGCCCAGAGGAGACATTCTGTGAACATTTGTTGAATGAAGGAATGAGTAAGTGAATGAATGCTGGGAAGTAGGGAGGAAAGGCACAGGGGGAGAGGAGAAGAGGAAGAAAGGATCCTAGAAAGAGCCATGGAGGAGTTCAGGCACCATTTGATCCAGCTGCCCTACCTTACCGCCTCCACCCCCCACTGGTTTTGCAGGACCAGAAAGGACATAACTTGCCTGGAACACACAGCAGAGCAGGGACAGAGCCTGGGGCCCCATGGCACGACCCTGACGCCACGAGGGTCAGGTGATGGACTCTGAGCCTGCACCAGCTGAGTCTGGCACTTAGAGGGCCCAGCCCTCCTGGGAGGGCCAGGCGAGGTGTCGCAGGCACATAATGGCTCAGAAAGCACAGCCAGGAGATTCTCCCCAAGTTTGCCCAGCCCACTGCAGGCTGCCGGCACGGGGCACCACCTCTGCACCACTGGTTCAACCAAGTGCTGTGCTGAACAGCAAGAAAGAACAACCTCTCCTGTATGAGAACAGCGGTGGCAGTGTCGCCATCGAAACACAGTCCCCCAGTGTGCCAGCTGCCAGGTGCAGCCCAGGGACCCGTGAGAGTGGGGGACCAGGCCGGGTTGCCCTGGCTTCTGCAGGCCTGGGCGCTCCCGAGCAGCCCGGCCGACCAGGAGCTGGGAGCTGACCCTGCCCTTGCCCCGTGCCTGCCCTCCCCACAGCAGTGCAAGCCCTGCTTGGTTATGGGACTGTGCCACCTCCTCACTGCCCCCCCACCTCCGCTGCAACCAGCAAAGGGAACTTCTAAAGCCATCCCGTGCGCACGTCCCCCTGCTCACAGCCCTCTGTGGCTCTCCAGCCCCTGCAGGGGACCGTGGGCTCTATCCAAGGCCCCCCACCCGGGTGGCCACCCTCACCCCACTCATTTCACCCCGACTTCTGGCACCCAGGCTCTCTTGGACACCTCTGTGTCTGTTTGCGGCTCCCTCTCCTGGAATACCTTTCCCTCTTCATAAACCAAGGGGTCCATGCCCATTCCTCAGGCTCATTATGGATGTCCGGGGCCCCGGCTTTGGGGCAACAAGCTCCATGGCACCAATAACTCCATGACCTGTGTCTACCCTGCCTCACCACCAGACTCTGACTGTGGGACCTTAGGGAGAAGCCCAGGCCCCAACAATCTCTGCCAGCGTTTGCTGACCGACTGAATGATCCTCTCTGAAGGAGGCCAGCAGACACAACACGTCAAGGGGTAATCAAGGTGTTCCCTACTCCCCAGCCAGGCCTGGTCACCCCTGGGAGCCAGCCCAGACACTGCCGTTGCTATAGGAGCAGGAGAAAGGCTCGCAGGCCTGGGTTCGAGTCCAGCTCTCCCAATCCTTTGCAGTGTGCTCCGAGTGATTGCTTAAAGTCTCTGAGGCTGTTTCCTCCTCTGTAAAAACCCTTCTGGGGACATCCATAGGCCAAAAACCTAACCTCAACCTAAACTACACATTTTATATAAACTTAACTCAAAATAGATCATATGGCTGGTCCCAGTGCAAGGGTGTTTGTTTACCACTAATTGATCACAACCAGTTACAGATTCCTTTGTTCCTTCTCCACTCCCACTGCTTCACTTGACTAGCCTAAAAAATAAAAATAATTTTAAAAACCTAGCCTAGGCCGGGCGCGGTGGCTCACGCCTGTAATCCTAACACTCTGGGAGGCCAAGGCGGGAGGATTGCTCGAGGTCAGGAGTTCGAAACCAGCCTAAGCAAGAGTGAGACCCCGTCTCTACCATAAATAGAAAGAAATTAATTGGCCAACTAATATATATAGAAAAAATGAGCCAGGCATGGTGGCGCATGCCTGTAGTTCCAGCTACTCGGGAGGCTGAGGCAGGAAGATTGCTTGAGCCCAGGAGTTTGAAGTTGCTGTGAGCTAGGCTGACGCCACGGCACTCACTCTAGCCTGGGCAGCAAAGTGAGACTCTGTCTCAAAACAACAAACAAACAAACAAAAACCTAGCCTAAAAAAGTAAATTAACAGAAAACAAAATAGATCACAGATTTCAATGTAAAATATAAAAAAACTATCAAACTTTTGGGAAAAAAATAGGAGAAAATCTTCAGGCCCTGGGTCTAGGCTGTGAAAGTTGATCTTACAAATTGGGCCATTTTTGTCACACTCAACTAAAACAGAGTCAAAAGGTGGAGAGAGCAGTTGGGGGCACATAGCATTGCTGAAAGAACGCAATTCTCCGTGAGCCTGGCTGCTGAAACTGCCTGTGTAACCTGAAACCAGTTTTATCTACAGCTGCTGAGATAACTTGCTACAGCTCTAGGACTGCTTTGGCCACTGCCATCACTGACCAGTCAGAACTTTCCAGCTCCCCAACTCTTGCTAGTGCCAACGAACTTTCTCAAAGAACAGTAGGTAACGTTTCTGCTTTTTATAAAACCCCGAACCTACTCTTTGTTCTTTGGACATACCAAAGACCACGAGGTGTGTGTGTATGCCCCGAAGTGCAGTTCTTTCTTCCTAAATAATACCATTAAATGTAGTGATTCTACATTTTGTTTTTTTTAAGCTATAGTCTCGCTCTGTTGCCCTGGCTAGAGAGCAGTGGCATCATCATAGCTCACTGCAACCTCAAACCTGTGGGCTCAAGTGATCCTTCTGTTTCAGCCTCCAGAGTAGCTGGAACTAAATGCATAAGTCACCATGCCAGGCTAATTTTTTTTTTTTTTAGAGACAGGGTCTCACTATATTTGCCTAGGCTGGTCTTGAACTCCTGGCCTCAAGCAATCTTCCTCCTTCAGCCTCCCAAAGTACTAGGATTACAGGCATAAGCTACTGAGCCCAGCCTCATCTCTACATTTTTCTTTTTTTTCTTTTTTTGAGACAGAGTCTCACTCTATTGCCCTGGCTAGAGTGCTGTGGCGTCAGCCTAGCTCACAGCAACCTCAAATTCCTGGGCTCAAGCAATCCTCCTGCCTCAGCCTCCCAAGTAGCTGGGACTACAGGCATCTGCCACCATACCGGCTAATTTTCCTATATGTTTTTAGTTGGCCAATTAATTTCTTTCTTTTTTTAGTAGAGATGGGGTCTCGCTCTTGCTCAGGCTGGTCATCTCTACATTTTTATTTTGACCCTGGCAAGGCAAGGAGTTTTTAGACTTGACATCAAAAGCATGATTCATAAAAGGAAAAGTTGATCAATCGGACCTCATCAAAATTAAAAACTTTAGCTCAGTGCAAGATACCTGTGAAGGTACAGACTGGGAGAAAATATTTGCAGGCCACATACCAGACAAAAGCCCTGCATCTAGAATATGTAAACAGCTCTCAACACTCAATAGTAAAGAATAGAAAATCTGATTAGAAAATGGGCAAAAGACATGAACAGACATTTCACTGAAGAGGGCAGAGAGATGGTAAATTAGCACGTGAAAAATGTTCAGTGATACCAGCATCAGGATAGTGCAAATTTAAATCACAGTAAGGTATTGCATACCTATCAGAGTGGGCAAAATAAAAAACTAGTGGTGACAGCACACCTGCTCAAGGACATAGAGAAACTGGGTCACTCACACATTGTGGAGAGAACGTAAAATGATGCAGACACTCCGGGAAACAGTGTGGCGGTTGCTCAATGAGCAGGCAGGTACCGCGGGACCAGGAGCAGCACGCAGGCGCCTGTGCCAGACAGGCGCAGCCCGCGAGCACGTGCGCGCTCGGATGCTCGCGGCAGGTTACTGGCAATAATGAAAAGCTGAAAACAAGCCACATGTGCTTTGGCCACTGAGGTGGTTAGGCCGTGGCAATCCACACTAGCTGAATGCTAGTCAGCAGTGAAAAGGAGCAACCTGTATGAGACGCTGGACAATTATGCCGAGTGGGAAAAAGAAGCCAGTCCCAAAAGTTTGCGTCCAGTGTTTCCCATTTATACAGCATCCTTGAAATAACAAAACTGCAGCGTCGTGGATCAGAGTAGTGGTTGCCAGGGGTTAGCGACGGGGGAGGAGGGGAGGTGTGGGCGTGGCCGCACAGAGGGAGAGCTTTGCCCTGGCGGGACAGTTCTGTCTTGCTGTGATGGCTACACACATGGACACATGATATAAGGTGGCACACACTGCTACACAGGCACACACAAATGACAGCACTTAAAACTGGTGCAAACTAAATAAGCTCTGTGGATTGCACCAATGTCAATTTCTGGCTGTGATATCATTGTATTAATACAATAGCTACGCAAGATGTCACCACTGGGGGAAACTGGGTGAAGGATGCAGATGACCTCCTTGTTCATTTGTTTTTACAACTTCCTGTGAATGGATAATTATGGGCAGGTAACTGCAGTGGTTGGAAGGCCTGAGGTCTTTCAGCCCTGAGCCCCAGGGCCTCTGTGTACTGGTAAGAACAAAAGGAGAAGCTGAGGCCCAGAGAGGGTGGGGGTGGGAGGTCCACAGTGGCAGAGAAGCTGTAAATGACCGTCAGGGATCCAGGCAGGGTTCACCCACTGGGACCACCGCCCCTGTCCCCTGTCGGGCCCTGGAGGCAGGCGAGCATGCAGGTCTGTGCGCAGGCACGCGGGAGGGGCCCAGGTCAGGCCCCTCCATTCAGACTCAGTGTAAAGCCCTCAGGGCCAGGTGGGGCTGTATGGCAGGGACTGCAGGACTGAGGCTTGAGGGTCAGTGATGGGAACCACAGGGTGCTAGGCCTGAGAGCAGTCACTGCTCAGGGCAGTGGACTCAGGGGCAAGGAGGCCTGACAGGTGACGCATGGCAGGTAAGGAGGGGGTCTGAGAGCACAAGGCCTGGAGATGTCACCAGCCAGCCCTCAGCAGCAGAGAGCAGTGTCCTCAGGGCCTCAAACCAGCCCCATCCAGATCCAGAGCAAGGATGGGGGCGGGGAGGGCTGGCCTGGGTGCCTGGCAGACTGGCTGTGCCACGCCATGGGGTGGGGGCTGTCTGTCAGGCTGAGTTTAATGGGCTTTGCCGTCCCACGGCCCTGACAGCTTGCCTTCAGTTGTGGTCTCCACACCCCCCATAACTGGGGTCCCAAGCCCAGGGGAAGCCAAGCGGAGAGAGAGCTGGACCTGACCCCAGTCCATAGCAGCCCTCTGGGCCCCTCCCTGCCCCAGGGTTCAGGTGGGGCACTGCTCATGGCACAGGACCAGCCAGGAGCCCCCTTCCCGCAGGGAGCAGGGCTCAGGACTAAGAAGTGGTGCCTGCTCGCCCCACACTGGCTCTGTGAAAGCCCCTGAGGTGGGCTCAGACAGTGCCCAGACCCTGCCTGGGGGCTTCCCGTCCAGGACCCCAGCCATCCTTCTAACACTGGATGGCTGGGTATCTATACAGCTGCATGGACTTCTCATCCCACCTCCAAGACTGGGCACAGCTACTGGTGGTCCGGGATGGCCAACAGGCCCTAGAGTCACGGGGGTGCCAAAGCTGTTGACCCGCTGTGTGACCTCAGGGAGAACACCTTCCCTCTCTGGGCTGCAGTGTTCGGGGAGCTCCAGGGCTTTGGCCTCTGAGCTTTCTGAGAATTCAAGCAACAGCGGGACAGGGGCGGCACACTGGCCCCACGTCTGTTAGTGTCTGTCGAGGGGTGAATCAGCTTCCGGCCCCGCCCCGGGACGGCACGTGACCGCAGGTGTCGGCTGCGGGGTGGGCGGGGCGACACTTAGTCTCACCGGCCGGCCTTGCCCTGCCCGGCCCCGGCCCCCCGCCGCATGTGCGCCCCGCCCGCCCGGTAAGTGCGCCCCGGAGCCCCCAATCCCGGGTCCCGCGGGCCGCCGCCGCCAGCCCGCCGCGCTTCCGGGTCCCCGGGACCCCTCCCCGAGCCCCGGCCTCCTCCGGGCAGGCCTCTCGGGTTGCAGAGCCCGGCCCCGGGGAATTTGCGACCGCTCCCTTCCCGGAAGCCCTGGAGATGCCGGGCGCAGCGGAGCCCGCGTGCAGCCGCCGCCTCCGCTCGCGCACCCGTCCGAGGGCCCCTCAGAAGTTGCCGGGGACTCGGGAAGCCTTCTGGGTTGCGGTCCCTGTCCCCTCCGCACACCGGCGCGCCGGACCCTGGGACGTGGCCCTGTCCCGACACCCCCTGCATCCTCCCACCCCCGGCCCGGCCCTCCGGTCGCCCCGCCCCGCCCCGCCCCGCCGCCCCTGCGCCCGCGCGGCTCACCCGTCTCTCCGCAGGTCGCTCGTGGGCAGAGAGCAGGGCGCGGCGGCCCGGAGCGCGGGCCGAGCTTGCCGGATCAAGACCCGACCCTGCCGAGCGCTCCCGTCACCCACCCGCCGCCGGCAGGAGGGCGCGGGAGGTGGCACCATGGCCTTCTCCCAGGTGCAGTGCCTGGACGACAACCACGTGAACTGGCGCTCCAGCGAGTCCAAGCCCGAGTTCTTCTACAGCGAGGAGCAGCGCCTGGCGCTGGAGGCCCTGGTGGCCCGAGGCCGCGACGCCTTCTATGAGGTGCTGAAGCGGGAGAACATCCGCGACTTCCTCTCCGAGCTGGAGCTCGGGCGCATCCTGGAGACCATCGAGGTGTACGACCCGGGCTCCGAGGACCCGCGGGGCGTGGCGCCCTGCCCGGGGCCTGAGGACCTCGCGGTCGGGGACGGCGAGGAGGCCAGCGCGGCAGGAGGGGCGCCCGCTGAGGCCAAGCCGCTGCCCTCGCTGGAGTACTGGCCGCAGAAGTCGGACCGCTCCATCCCGCAGCTGGACCTGGGCTGGCCCGACACCATCGCCTACCGCGGCGTGACCCGGGCCAGCGTCTACATGCAGCCCCCGATCGACGGGCAGGCCCACATCAAGGAGGTGGTGCGCAAGATGATCGGCCAGGCCCAGAAGGTGAGGGGCGCAGCGGGAGTCGGGCCGGGGCGGCCGGTCCTCAGTATGCCCGGCCTCGGCCTCGGCTGTGGACCTCCACACGGTCCCCAGGGGTCTCTTGGCAGCTCCCCTGGCTGTCTTCTGGAAGTTTCCTCCTCCGCTTCCTGGGGTTCCTGGGTTTCTTTGCAGAGGGGTAGGGTGCCTGGGTTCTCTAGCAGGTGACAGTGGGCTGCCCCATCTCAAAGGGCCTTTGTGCCTCCCTGGGGGATGTTTTTGGTTTCCCCAGTCCTGGGGAGCAGGTTCCCCAAAAGAAGGTGCTGTGATGGTGTGGGGCGGGGAGGAATCTCTGGGCCATTCCTCACTCTCCCTTAGGGTGGCTCTGATTCACCCTGAGAAGCAGGAGGCTCTCCCACACACCTTGAGATCTCTGGTGGGGAGAGCTTTTGTTGGAGTTAGGGAGATGGGCGTGGGGATTGACAATGAGCCTAAGCCCATCTGAGGCTGACCTGGAGGTCTGAGTTCAAATCTGTTTGTTTTCTGGCTGTGCTGAGCATCTGAGAGTGAGTTGCTCACCCTCTCTGAGCCTCTGTGAATTTTGCAACGGCAGAAACTTTCCAGGTTGGGATGCATAGATAGAGGTGGTGTGGTCCTCATTGGTGGAAGTGGAGTGAGTCCAGCCAAGGGTTGTCCACCTGGATTCAATTTTGCCACTGGAAGGGACCTCAAGTGTTCTCTGGACCTTCCCTCCCTGACTCCTGCCAGGCCATGGAGAGCTCCAGCTGTGGGTGGGTGACCATTTCTTGGCTGACACACGGACACACATTCTGAGAAGGGGTGCTTGCCACTTGCAGAAACAGCCAGGCCACTGCTGGACAGCTGTGCTCATGAGCAGGTGCTCCTTCCTGCTGAGTGGAAGTCCCTTTTCATCGTTTCAAAGCTCCTCCTGGCATGACTGATACAGCCTATCTAGTGAGCTCTGTTGACAAGGATTCTGAAGGCAGGTCTGGCCGCCGGTTGTGGGATAAGGTAGTCCTGGCATGGTCTCACCTCTTCGCACGTCTTCACTGTTCCAGTCCCAGAGCAGGGCCGCTAACTGCACAAGGCCAGAATGCTGGCTTTGGGGACCACCCTGGCTGACAGACGGAGCCTGGGGCAGCACGTGGGCAGAGAAACCAGAAGTGGGTCAGGAGCTGACGAGGTGGCCCGGACTCAGGTTTCCAGGGAGGTGGAGTCCCTGCCACACCAGGGGCGGCTGAGTCAGCCAGTCACCTCGGAGCCTGGCCTGGCTCGCAGCCGCCTGCTCCCACCCCGCCGGCTCACCCCGGCAGCTCTGTGGCTTCGGGTTTCTGGCCTGCGGAGTGGAGGTGGTGAGGATGGAAGCTGCACCTTTGGCTATTGTGGAGATGGGCTATCAGGAGACGGAATGAGGAAGGAGTTGGAGGAAGAGGAGGTGGAGGAAGGGACCTTCCTAGTTTTCAGGCAGAATGACCCGCCCCACACCTGCCTCAGGGTAGGAGGGTGCTGTTGTCGCTGATGGAGATGACTCTGGTTGGAGGCCACAGCACCCGGTCCCCTGAGAGGACCTGCTGGGACCCCTTTACCCAGCCTTCACCCCCTTTTTAAAAACGGGGAAGCCGTGTCCCTGGGGGAGGGGGCTTGATTTGCTGTGCCAGGGCCCCTTCCACGCCTCTCCTCCCCATCGGCAATAGGAGGGATCGGGCGGAAGAACCAGAGGGTCTAGTCTCTTGCAGACAGGAGGACGGACAGCCCAGCCCAGGGGTGGGCACGTGTGGGTCCCTGCTGGCCTCACTCGCTCCCCCGTCTCTATGGCCACAGCTGAGACCAGCACTCCATGCAGTCCCATGGGCCCCAGAGCTTCATTTGCTTCCCACAAAAGTCCTGCAAGGTTATTGGTGTCACCTGTCTAAAGTGACAGGGCCAGGAAGAAGTCCGTCTGGGGTTTGAGCCCTGGTCTGTCTGTGTGGCACCACCATGGGTGATTTCCTGCGGCCCCCCACAGGTGGGCCCTGCCCTCTGCTTTTACACCCCTCAAGACAGGGCACTGGCTCTGAGACTGCCCCGCCCCCACCCTCAGACAGAACGCAACAGGAGGGGCCTTAGACTTGCTGGAGGCCAAGCGCCTTGTCTTACAGACAGGGACACTGAGGCATATAGCACTGTGGCGAGCCAAGCCCCTGCTCTCAGGCTCCAAGTACTTCCCTTCCATGTCCATCCTGGGACGCAGGGCCAACGGCACCTGTAGCGGCTGTAAGAGCAACACCGCTGCGTACTGAGTGCAAGGCACTTCACAATCTCCGGTAGTGTTATCTGCCCCATTTTTCAGATGTAGAAACTAAGGCCTGACTGGTTAGTCCCTGCCCAAGGTCACCTAGCTAGTTCTTGGGTGGAGGGGAGACTAGGCCTGTGCTGCCCTCCAACTCTAGGACGAGTCCCCCACCCCTTGTGCCCTGGCCCTAGCAGGACAAAGTGACAGCAGGGCCTTGGGGGGGCGGCTGATCCAGGCCACCTGCAACCCTCCGTCTCCCCTGCCCCAGCTGCGTCCCAGGCTAGCAAGGGCTGGGCTGGGACACCCTGCCCGGAGTTCTCCCGCCTTATCTCTCCTGTGAGTCACCTGTCGTCCCCTTGCTCCCACCTCCTTTTCTCACCTGGCACCAGAGTAGGAGAACCCATCCCCCACCTGTGGCCTGGCACGGGGATGCCTCTGTCCAGGCTACCTGGCCGCACACTGCCCCTTCCCAAGGGGCCTTCTGGGCGAGGGCTGCTGGCGCTGAGTCAGGGAGGCCCAGCCCGCCACCTCCTCACTTACCTGCCCTGTCTCAGCACAACAGGCAGACCCTGGGGCAGGGAAGTGACACAGCACACACACGCATGCAGGGGAGCGGCCGTGTTCCTGTCAGGACCACTGCCAGATCCACCCCCTTCCCAAAATACTGGAATGGAGCTAGCGGGCACAGTACCAGGAGCCAAGGGTGCTGGGGTCAGGTCCCTGCTCTGCCTCTGCCTGGCTGTGCGACCAGGACAAGTCCCAGCTCCTCTCTGAGCCCCGATCATACCACCTGTAAAATGGGTACAGGCCTCCAAGACTGTTGAGGGTCCCTTCAGCTGTGACCCCCTCCTGCCTGGTGATTCTAGACTCCTGGGACAGGACGCAGATGGGTCCTGGGTCTCACTGCCCTGGCACATGTCTGGAACCACGGTGGCTTGTGCCCTCTGAGCTTCGCTCCAGCCTCAGTGGGCTCCAATTCTGGTATGGAAGGTCCTCTGCCTGCCCTTCCCCCTGCCCCCGGGAGCCAGGGGTTTGTCTGGGGAAAACCTGCTGTGGGGTTCCAGCCGCATACCAGAGGCCGGGCCTGTAGGATCACGCCTGGGAGGGCCAAGCCCGGCCGTGCTCGGCTGCAGCCTCCGAGAGGGGTGAGGCTGGGCCGGGCCCGGGAGGGGGCCAGGGAGGGACAGCCGCAGCCAAGACAAGTGGCTCTTCCAGCAGATGCTGGGCACCCCAGCATGATGGCGCGGGCTGTGGGCCCAGGGTGAGGCCCTGGCGGCAGGGGCGAATCACCTTCCCCATTGTACAGTTGAGGAGATTTCGGGAGGGCGCGGTGCAGTGGCCAAGGCCAGCCTCGAACCCCAGATCTCTGCCCGCCACACCAGGGCTTGGAACAGACCCGGAGAAGTTAAGTGGAGCCCAGTTTCATGGTGCCTGACGAACCCCACATCTCGTCTGCCCAGCCCCTGCCCTCTCGCGCTGACGTCCTGGCCGCGGCTCGGCTCCAGGAGAACAAAAGCGGCTTAATGAGGCGTTCACCAAATGCCAGCTCCACGCCAGGTGCTGAGTGGGCACCTCACCTACACCGTGATCCTCACCACAGCGCCATACAGGAGGTGTTGTCGCCCTTGTTCGGATGAGGAAACCGAGGCTCGGTGGGCCTCAGAGAGGGCGAACGAGTTGCCCGAGGTCACAGAGCTGATAACTGGCGGAGCTGGGCCCAGACCCCAGGTCTGAGCGCCCCGTTCCCTGGAGAAGCAGCGTGACCGTCCTTCTCAGCCCTGCCCCTGGGTGGACACAGCGGAGCCTCACGCCTGCCCCCCGCTTGACTCAGGACAGTGAAAGCATGTCACGAGGCTCCCTGGCACGGGAACACTGGGCTCCCTGGTGAGGGACAGGTGGGGCAGCAGTCTGAGCACACCGGGACTCCAAGGACGGGGATGGTGAGCACGGCCACTGCCTGTCTCTGGCTGGGAGTTGCCGGGTCCCTTCCTGGGGACCAGGAAGGTGGGCTCTCACCGCGTGCCTCAGCTAGGCAGCTGGGACGGCCCGCAGCGCCGCCAGCTGGAGCCCCGGAGCGAGCCCAGGTTCACGCCCAGGCTGCTGCCACGGGTCGGGGCAGCTGCCTCCTGCCTGCTCTGGCAGCTCCCCGCTGGTGCCCAGGGCTGGCCGCTGCCAGGGTGGGGACCATCTGATAACATCATCCCAGGTGTTGGCTCCTGGCTTCTGCAAGGCTCCCTGTCCCACGGTGCTTGCGTCTTAATTAAGCGTTTAGGGGAGAGTCGGGAGCAGCACAGCGCAGGGACGCCCTCGCTCCTGTGGCCCGAGAGGCGGGGCCTGCCGGCATGCTCCGGCGTGGCTGGCGGGGATTGGGTTCTGCAAAGGCCCGGGTCTCCCTCGTGCAGGAGACTCGCCCTGAAGCTGAGGGTCCCGGCTTACATACCCCGCTTAGCCACTCACATGCTGGGTGACCTTGGGCCTCAGTTTCTTCATCTGTAAAATAGGGACCAGGCACTTGTCTTGAAGCAGTAGCAGAAACGAGCGCCCAGAAGTACTGAGCTGCCCTGCTAGAGAGCAGCCCGGAGGAAGCTGGGGTCTCGCCCCGCCCTGGCGCACGCTGCCCTGCCCGGGTGAGCTGCAACAGGCTCCTTCGTCCGAATGACCCCCGGGAAGGTCCCTTCCCAGGTTAAGTGCCATGTGGGGCGGTGAGAAGACAGGTGTTGGTATCATGTGGGCCCAGGCCCGAGCCCCAGCTCTGCTGTTATCGTTCGTGGCCACCCCAAGATAGTGGCTTTGCCTCCTTGACCTTTCGTTCCTTTCTCCTCGGTGCCACAGTGATGCCACCACTTGGCTCATAAACCCACGGCGAGACGTAAAGGGAAAAGGGGATGTACAGCACTGGGTGTGGGACCTGGCACAGAACTGGCATGCACCCCTCTACTGAGAGCCTTTCCCTGGGAGTAGTCTGGCATGAGAAGTGGTGAGCTCCCTGTCCTGGGAGGCATTCAAACAGAGGCTTGGTAGATTACAGCAGAGAGGATGTGGACTCCAGGTGGCCCAGGGGCCTCGACCCTTCCCTGGCTCACTGTGTGTGACCTTTGGCAAATCCTTTCCAGGCTTCCCGAGGGATTAGGATGCTCCATGACATCATTGTCTGTCGATATTGGACCCTGGAGAAGCTGAGGTTTTAAATGCTTTCACATCTGTGGTTCCGACACTCTCAGCTGGTGCCATTTGCTGCCCTGCTGGGCTGTCCGGCTGGACCCTGCACCTGTGGGTCTGGGTGCTCTGAAGCCCTTGTGGCTGGTGGAGGGGGAGGGATCTTGTCTCTTGCCTCATCCAGGGGCAATGCCCTGGTCACCACGGCAAAGCCCAAGCTCTGCCAGCTCTTGTGTCCGTAGCACCCCCAAGCCGTGGCGAGGAGGCGCCGTCCACGCCCCGGGGCTAGGCCGGCTTCCCGGGCTGCTGCTCTGGGTGTGGCCAGTGTGCGCTTCTTGCCCTCGACCCACTGCAGCCACCTGGTGCTCATGAGGCCCGCGCCTCCTTTGATTGGCTTTAATGAGGCTTCAGGCTTAACAGCCAGAGGGTGGGGAAGGCGTTCAGAGACCTGATGAATGTCGCAGGGGAAAGGGACCTCAGGGTTCATCCAGTTCAACTCCACATGTCACTGAGAAGAGAAACTGAGGCTTAGAGTGGGGAATGGACCCTCCATAGGCCACCGGGGGTGTGGCAGGGCCAGGGAGGCCCAGGGCCATTGAGCATAGTGCTGAGGGGCAGGTGTTTGTTTCAGGAGCCAAGGTGGGCTCTGGGGGGCTGTGGGTGGGCTCAGAGCGGGGAGCCAGGCAGGCTCCCCCATGGAGAGGAGAGCCTGGGACCAGGAGGCCTCTGCTGCCAGCTGACTGTGTGGCCCTGGGACAGCGACTATCCCTCTGGAAAATAGGGGTAGTCATCACCACTCTTCTGTGTTCTCCAGAAAAGGGGCTCCCATACGAGTGTTCACTGGTGCGCCTGGTTATCCTGCTGGGGCTGGTCAGCATGTGTCACCAAGCACACAGGCTCCTCTACCCCAGGAGGCTAGACGTGGCTGTCACTGAGACTAGTCCTCTCTCAGTGACAGGCCCTCAGAGCCAGAGGATGGGCACATTGGTTTGGAGAGTGCCGGGAGCTGGCAGGGACCACAGTCCAGGGATCCTGGGAGGCCTCCCTAATACCCAGAGAACCTTGCCAGGCCTCCTCAGATGGCTTCTTCTTGATCCAGCCAGCCCGAGGGAGCCGTGGGGACACTGAGGTGCTGCCGCCAGGTCTGTCCCCGGCCTGCTGCTGGACGAGGGGTGTTGGGGGCAGGAGAGTAGCTCTGTCTCCATTCCACACCCCCAGGAAGGGAGAGGAGGGCCGGAGCCCATGCCACGGAGGCAGCCACAGCACTCTGGAGCCTCAGTTTCTCCATCTCTGCAAGGGGCTGGTAACTGTGGTCAGGTCTGCTGGGGGCGAATTCTGTCAGCTTTTGTATATGTGAAAAATACGTCTGGTTTTGAAAGATGTTTCCTCCAGGTGTAGGGTTCTATGTTGATGGTTTTTTCCATTTAGTACTTTAAAGATATTGTTCATTGTCTTGTGGCTTGCACTGATTCTGAGGAGACATCTGCTTACTTTGTCCCTCAAGATGCTGCTTTTGAGAGTCTTTCTTTATTACTGATTTTTAAAGTGATTTGATTGTGATATTCTCTGCATAGTTTTCATCCTGTCTCTTCTGCTTGGAAGTCATTGAACTTTTTCAACCTGTGAATTTAGTTTTTATCAAATGTGGGAGTGTTTTGGTATGTTTGTTTTCAATTTTTTTTGTCTCTCCCCTACTCCCAACCGCAGCACTTTCTGAGACTCCAATTATACATACATTGGATAGTTTGAAATTGATCCACAGTTTGCTGATGCTCTGATCATGTTTTTCATTGTCTTTTTCACTGTACGTCATTTTAGATAATTTCTATTGATATGTCTTCAAGTTCACTAATCTTTTCTTCTATAGTGTTGGATCTATTCTGCTTCATATATTTTTCATCCTAAATGTTGCATTTTTCACCTCTTAAGGTTCAATTTTTTGGCTTAAAAATATTTCTTCCACATCTCTCCTTTTTTTGAACAAATAGAATACAGTTATAACTGTTTTCATGTCTTTGTCTACCAGTTCTAACATCTGTGTTGGTTTTTGGTCAATTTTGATTGATTGATTTTTCATGTGGGTCTTATTTTCTTGTTTCTGTGTATATGTGGTAATTTTTAGGTAGATACCAGACATGGTGGGTTTTTTGTTTGTTTGTTTTATTTTTCCTTTAAGTATTTTGGAGCTGTATTTTGGGATGCAGTTAAGTTATTTGGAAACAATCTAATGCTTTTGAGGCTTGCTGTAAAGCTGTGTTAGGCAGAACCAGAGCCAACTTAAGTGTAGGGTAAGAGTTGGCAAACTATGGACCACAGGCCAAATTAAGCCAACTGCTTGCTTTTAAAAATAATAGAACACAATAATTGGCCAACTAAAAATACATAGAAGAAAAAATTAGCCAGGCATGGTGGCGCGTGCCTGTAGTCCCAGCTACTCGAGAGGCTGAGGCAGGAGGATTGCTTGAGCCCAGGAGTTTGAGGTTGCTGTGAGCTAGGCTGACGCCACGGCACTCACTCTAGCCGGGGCAACAAGAGTGAGACTTTGTCTCCAAAATAAATAAATAATAGAACACAGACATACGTTCCTTTATGTCCTATCTGTGGCTGCTTGTGTGCCGCAACAGCAGGTTTGAGTGGCAGCGACAGAGAACATATGGCCTGCAAAGCCTAACATATTTACTTTCTGGCCCTTCATGGAGAAAGCTCGCTTCTGCCTGGTCTGGGACTTGTTGCCCACTCCTTAGGCAGTGTCCTTCTGAGGACTGTCCTGCAGGCCTGTGTGTTAGGAGAGGTTTCCACTCTGGTCCTGCAGGAGCACTGGCAGTTGTTGCAACTGCTCCTCTCCGGGTGGTTCTCTCCCCGGCCGCAGGAGTATCCCCACGCCGGTGCTGCCAGCGTCAGCCGAAGACTCGAAGGAGACGCTCTGCGGGTCTCTGGGGTTCACTCTGTGCAGCTGTCTGCCCCCAGGACTTTGTCTTGCACGTGCAGCTGCCACACTCTGAGCGAGCCCACTGGACTCCAGCAGGGGTGGAGCTTAGGAGTGGTGGGTTTGTTCCCCTGCTCCCAGGGACCACTGGGCTGTGCCACCTGCTGTCCACGGCTTCATAGATTTTGTCCGGGTTTTTCATCGCTCAGGCAGGAGGAGGGTAAAGTCAGTGTCTGTTATCCCATCATGGCTGGAAGTGGAAGTTGAATCCAAGGTCTTGATGGCCGTTGCCCCAACCTTCAAGACAGGCTGCAGCATTCCCTGCCGTGCCCGCGAGCAGCACTGCCACGTCGCTTACTGCTTCCACAGCCTTCTGCCGGCCGGAGGGAAGTGAGAGAGGGGCAGGTGACAGTCCCTGGCGTGTTGCCCAGGGGAGCTGTGGGCCCGGCGCAGTGGGGCTTGGCTGGCGGGATGAGGAGGAGAGCACGTGGTCCCCTGCTGGTGCCACACCTGCGGTAGTCCACTCGCCTCCAGCGACCTGCGCCGGGGGATCGTTACTCTCCCCGTGGGGAAGCCGCCGCCCCTGCCCACGGCCACGCAGCTTCCCAGGATAGCTGGCATGGGAGCCAGATGGGCCAGAGCCCACACGGATGGTGTCTGCCATCAGAGCCAGAGAGCGATGGACCCAGAGATGCGAGACTCTCCTCTGCCCCCTGCATTCTCGGGGCGGGGGGGGGGCGGCGGGGGGGTGAGGCCCAGCAAGGCCCGGGGTGTGTAGATGTGCACCGCGTCACAGGCCCCAGGCTCTGGGGCAGGCTGGCGGCTGTCTGTCCCCCACCCCCTGGAACACATGAGAAGAGAGACTGCGGCCAGTTCTCCCTGAGCCACCTCCAGGGATCTCTGAGCCTGGGAGGGTGCCACAGTGGGACCCTCCCAGAGGGCTTGTCATGTGCAGGTCGGAAACTCTGCCCCTTGCCCGCGTCCCGGGGTCCAGGCCCTGGGGATGCTCTGTTGCCATGGCATCTCCAGAAACGCACAAGTGATACAGGCGCAACCCAGACAGGCCAGAGCCATGACGGAGGAGCCGGGGGCAGCATTTCAGTTGGGATTCGAAGGATGTGTACGAGTTGACTGGGAAGAGACGAAATGGGCCGGCAGGCAGGTGGGGGATCAGCGTGTATGAGAGGTGGTAGGTTGAGGCAGGATGTTTGGGGGAGACGAGCCAGGGCCCCCCAGGAGAGATGCTGCTGCAGAGGTGTGGCCCGCACACCAGGGTCAGAACCAGCCGGGCTCATTTCACCCCACTCCTCCTCCCCAGGCCCCTCCATGGAGGCCTGTCCTGCCCTCCTGCCCCACAAGGGTGCGCCTGCATTGGGAGTGGGTTCTGTGGTTGGCGGAGGGCTAGAAATGGCTGTTGTGGGTGTCAGGAGCCACAGGCCGCCAGCACTTCCTCTCCCAGGCCCATGGGTACGGCGAGACACTCCAGCCGGCCCAGACAGGCCTGCTGGGCACTGGGCAGGGCACAAAAGTCAGGGTCCCTCAGCAGGGATGTCAGGGACAAAGGGCCTTGGACATCTTGTCCACCTTCCTGTTTCATAGATAAGGAAACTGAGACCCAGAGAGGGGTTGCAGCGCACCTGAAGCCTGGCCTAGAGCCCAGGGCGCTGCCTCTGGGGCTGCTCTGCCCTTGCTCAGGGGCCCAGGCTGGGCTGAGGGGGGCTGGAGAGGACACCCCCCAGGGCTCCCTGCCAGCGTGACCGAACGCCTGTCCCTGCACCAGCACTGGCGGCTGGTTTTACTGGGCTTCAGGCCATGTCCGTTGGCAGGTGGCAGCTACAGGTGGGGACTGCCCCTTTGCCCCTCAGACACTGTTCCTCCAGCCCCCAGTTCAAGCCACTCTGGTCCACCCAGGCGACGGAAGTACTCCTGGCCGGACACTGGAGACCCTAACGCACCACCCCGCTGGCTCGAGGGCGCCCCTCCAGGTGGTGCCCTCCCAGCTCTGGGCGGCAGCTTCAGCACCTCTCACGCGGGCTCAGATACCCACCTGTCCCAAGGATACTCTGCGGATTCTGAAACCACCAGAGCAGGGCGGCAGGGACGGAGGAGGCCGGCGAGCGTGGCTGCATGGAGGGGCAGGGATTCGAGATACAGGCGGGAGGCAGCCGGGAGGCAGCCCCGGAAGGGCATGGCGAGGGAGAGGAGCTGTGGCGGGCCAGTCAGGAGGCGAGGGCACTTATTTGGGGGACTTGCACATACCGTACCCCCAGGGAGGCATTTGGGTACAGGAGCCGGCAGAGCATGGGCTGGGCGGGGGCAGGGGCACGCTCAAGCCCAGGGCCCACGTCCTCCCTGCGGCCCCTGCACCGCAGCCCAGCCTGCCTCATGCCTAATGCGGTCCCCTGACACACAGCGGGGCAGAGGTGCTCTAGAGTCCAGCCTCCCTGCTCATCTCCTCCTCAGCTTTGGCCCTGCCCACCACCTCCAAGGGCTGTGTGCGGGCTCAGGGCTCCAGGCTGGCGCTTTCCTCTACGGGGCCAGCTCCATGGTGTTCGAACTGGATAGAACCATAGGGTGAGCCAGGCCCATATCCCCATTTGGCAGATGGGAAAACTGAGGGCCCAGGAGGGGCCGTGGCCTGTCCCAGGTGCCCTGATCCCTGCAGTCTTTTCTGGACCACGCCATCTAATCTGCTGGTGTTCTCGGTTGGTAACAGCTCCCTGAGACCTGCCTTGGGCCAGGCCCCGTGCTGGGCCTGGGCAGGGGCTCTGGTCTAGATGAGTTCACCGTGTCACGGTGAGCTGGGCCACCCAAGCAGATAATTAGACATGGTAGTGAATGCCTCTGTGCCTCAGTTTCCTCATCTATAACATGAGAAAAAGAACCACTTCCTCATGGTGTGTTGGAGGACCAAACAAGGTAACGGTTGCCAAGGCTTGTTATAAACATCAGGGAGCTCGAGGGCCGGGGCTGGCTCCTGTCTCTCGAACAGAAGTTTCTCTGGGTGAGGCGCAGGGCCTGGGTTCTAGCCTCAGTCACTGGCTCTGGTCTCAGCTTCCCATCACAAAATGGGAAGGGCATGACGGGACACAAAGGCGGCCAAGAAACCTCCATGGCTCTGTGGATAGGCCAAGCTGTGGGTGTTGCCTGGGGAGCGCCCTGCACCCCCTGGTCCCCAGCATCAGCTGGCACCTGTTGTGGAGCCCTCCTTTGACCACCCCCAGGCACTGAGCGCAGTGCCTGGGGAGAGCCAGCACTCAGCCACAGACCTCATGGAGGGACCCCCCTGGAGGCAGGCCCCAGTGGACACTACCTAGCAGCAGATGGTCCCTGGATCAGGTACCCTGCCTGGCCAAGGACAACGTGGTGAGCGTCCTGCTGGGCACATTCCTGTCTGCTCTGCCCTGGAACCTTCTGGAAGGAGTGGGAGGGCTGCATCCTGATTAGGCTTCTGTCCAGGGTGGCGCAGGAAGCTGTTTGCCTGCCTAGGAGGGGCTTATTTGAGGGGATCCCAGGGCTGGAGTGGCTTTGGGGCTGTGGGATTCCAGGCAAGGAGGCCTCTGCCACCCCCATCCCCGCCCCAGGGTCTCAACACCCTTGACTGGAGGTGAAATCCAAGGTCATTGTGAGCTCACCCAGCCCACACTGTGTGTCCTCTGCCCTCTCACCCACACCCTCCCTCAGGCACTCTGGCCTTGCTTGAACATCTCCTGGGTCACTCCCTTTCAAGACCCCTCCCTGCCTGACAGCCCCAGGGGGGCAGAAAGTGCTTCCTCACCTGGTGCAGACACTTGCCTCCCGTCGGTTTACCCTGCCTCGACTGTACCCACTCCGTCTGCCCCACTCAGACAGCCCTTTGGAGACCACACCTCCACTCTGGACAGCGTCTACCAGCCCCTGCAAGACTAAACGTCCAAGGGAAGGGGCTGGAGACTGCCCCTGGCCTGGCCTGGGGATGGGTCCAGGCCCTGCCCCAACTTGCTTTGTGGCCTCCAGCCAGCCTTACAACTTCACTGGGCCTCAGTTTACCCAGTTACATGCTAGGCTCTCACCACCATGGTGCATGCAAGAGGTTGGAGGAGTTGGACCGAGAAGACCTGTACATTTCAACGTGCGAGGCTGATTGTGGCAAAAAGCAGCAGATGGGTGTCCCTGAGCCCCTCCTCCTGGGTAGGGCCCTCCACAGGTGCTGCTATGTTTGGGCGAGCTTGGTTCTCCCACGGACCCTGTGTGCCGGCCCAGAGGAAACAGGTGTTTCGCTCAGGGTCACACAGTGAATCCAGGGCAGGGTAGGCACGGAGCCCTCCCCTGCTCGGGGTTTGGGCTTTGGTGCCAGACAAGCAGCGGGTGTCAACAGCGGCCTGATGGGCCCGCAGGGGCCCGCCTGGTGAGCTCACTGTGGGGTGTGCAGACACGTCCCCAGCAGGCTCCAGGCTGCCTCCGTCACCCTGTGTCTACGGATCCCTCTTGGCGGGGGTGGGGGCTGAGCTCTGCTCCCTGGCCAGCCTGGGTAGGCTCTGGCCTGACTCTGCCCCCAGCTCGCTGTGTGGCTTAGGGCACATCCTTGGCTTCTCCAGGTACTTCCCAGACCCGGGACGGGGTGCGGAGGCCAAGAGTGGGGGCGGGGCAGCCCAGACAGCGGGACTTGTGTCTGCATCAGCAGCGTCGGGCAGCTGTGACCAGGCGTGATGACTCCTCTGCTTTGCTGCCAGTGGACAGGGAGGGGACAGGGTGAAAGAGATCAAGGCACAGGAACAACCACGCCATTGCTCTGTCCTGTCCCTGTGCCTGCTCCGCCTCGTGCCTTCACTCCCCGGGCCCTGCCCCAGTGCTGGGCTGGGTTGGGCTGGGGAGGTGTACTCTGACCTCTGGGGCACCACCCTGAGCCAGGTCCAGCTTGCTGTGGGGACAGATGTGGTCAGGTGACAGTAAGAAGACACGTGTGGGTTTGTGCTCTATCTAGACCAAACAGCAGTGGTGGCAGCAAGGAGGCTGACAAAGTCCACCCCAGCCCAGGGACGCAGGGGAGGCCCCGGTGAGCGGCCACGCTGGCTGCTGCCCTCTGCCCTGGCTGTGGACACATCGGGTTCATCTCAGCATCCCAGCTGTTGCCAGGAGGGCAGTGTGTAGCTGGCCCCGGCGTGGGAAGGCTGACACAAGACCCCAGGCTGAGCCTGGGCTGGGATGGCAGCTAGAACTAAAGGGCCAGAGAGGCCCATGGCTCTCAGTCCCAGGTCCCTGCCCTGAAGCTGCCAGCAGCGGGGTAGGGTGGGCATCCCCCAGAGGGTGGCGGCGTGGGAGGGCTGTGTGTCCTGTTGGGGCACCCTGTCCCCACGGCTGCGCTATCTGATGGGGGTCCCGGTCTCTCTTCCTGCTCCCAGGTGATAGCCGTGGTCATGGACATGTTCACCGATGTGGACATCTTCAAGGACCTGCTTGACGCTGGCTTCAAGAGAAAGGTAGCCGTGTACATCATCGTGGACGAGAGTAACGTCAAGTACTTCCTGCACATGTGTGAGCGGGCCCGCATGCACCTGGGGCACCTCAAGGTGAGTAGGCTTCCTGCTTGTCTGGGTAGCCGGAGGGCAGGGGTCATTCAGTCAATCAATAAACACTTTGAGTGCCTGCCTACTCTGGATGGAGCCCTGTGCCAGGCACACAAAGTTCAATAATCCTAGAGCCTCCTGCTTGAATGCCTCGAGGGACAGGATACTCACTGCCTCCAATGGGCAGAGATAAGATAAACCTTGATTAAGTGCCTGCAGACCAGCTGCTGGAGCTCACTCCAGTTGCCATATCGTGGGGTATTTCAAAGCAGCTCCTGCCACACCGGTTACCCGTATGCTTGCATACCTCTGGTGTCAGGAAGCTCCATACCTCCTCAGGGAGCGCATGGCTCATCTATCTGGACAGCTCCAACTCCTAGGAAGTCTTTAGGCTAAGCCAAAATCTGCCTCCTCAGAATGTCCACCTGCTAGTTTAGCATCTGGTCCGATAGAAGAAGCTCCCCCAGGCTGGGTCAGGGAAGGCTTCCTTGATGGCTGCGGAGTTGAAATGCATTTGAGGTGCAAGAGCAGAGTGGAAAGGACCTTCAGGGTGGGGGACACCATGGAGCAGAGGTGGAAGGGAGAAGCCTGCCGGCGGGGTTGGCGGGGGTGGGGGGCTCTGGGATTCTCAGCGCTGCTTTGCCGTGTGTCCTTGTGCAAGGTAGCCTGCTCTCTGTCCAGGATCTCAGTGGTGCAGTGGAGCGGCAGGTGAGCCGGGTGGCTGCGCCCATATACCTAGATGCTGTGGCATTTGGTGCCTTGCTTTGGGGCAGGGGACCCTCCTTCCACCAGCCATTGCTTGGCACCTGCTGTGTGCAGAGCCTTTCCCTGAGCGTGGCACAGTGTGGATGATGGCAGCCAGTGCTTCTGCAGCATTTGCCACGCGCCTGTCCTCGGCAGTTTACCTGGGTTCGTCACAGTCCAGTGAGATAGGGCAGTGGCTCCCATTTTGCAGATGAGGAAATAGAGCCACGTGCCCAGGTGCCACTGCTAGTTAAGCTAAGAGGGGTGGGGGCCCAGCACCCATGTCTGACAGCTCAGAATTCCTCGGGGTTTGGGCCTGTGATGCCAACAAGGATCGCAGGAAAAGGGATGACGTGGGCTGGTTAACAAGGGCCGGGCTCTGCGCCTGTAATTTGTTGGCACTCCCCCCCCCCAGTCCTTTCAAGTGGGCTCGAGCACTCTAAGGCGAGTCTCTAGCTCCTGGGACATTTTTATGTGGTCTCCTTGTTAGGTTGACCCCAAGCTCCACGCCCACCCACCTCACTACCTGACGTGTAATTAGTGCCAGGAATCGACTCTGGTGGCTGACAGCTCATGCCCGAGAGAGGCACAGTGAGGAAAAGGCCACTTCCGAAACGTGACCACAGAAGCCCTGGCCTGTGGCAGCAGATCAGAACCCTCAGGGCCGTTTGTCCAGTCCTCGCCCTGCCTGCAAAGAAGCCCGGCAGGGCTCGCCGCCGCCACCGTGCACCTGCCGCGCCCGGCCCAGCGTGAGGACGCGGTGGGGAGTGGGCCTGTTGGTGCGGGGCGGGGCCCTGACCCGGTACTGGCTGCTGCGTAGGCCGCGTCCTGCCAGCGCCCGGCTCCTGTCAGCAGAGGGCCCTGGCTGGCCTCCACTTGAGGTTTCCTGAGCTCCCAGGAAGGAGGAGGTGGGTTGGGCGGGATGGGGGTGGGCTGTGGGCTCCTGCCCCATGGCTTTGTGGGGGCCTGGAATGCCAGGGCTGGAAAGGGCCGTGAGGCCATCCAGATGAGGCTCTCACAGGACAGATGGGGAAACTGAGGTTGGAGGGAGGCCGTGACTTGCCTAAAGCCACTCCTGCCAAGTTAGGGCTGAACCTAAAAGCCAGTAGTGAGAAATTGTATCCGATGAGGGCGGTACAGACCCCCGGAGCAAGACGTCCCTGGGCGGAGGCCACCCCTGCCGGCACAGGATGCCCTGGACTGCCCACCGGCTCCCTGGCCACTGGCCCACTGTGGGACTTGGGCATGGGCTGGCCTCTCCTGGGCGGCTCCAGCACCACATGGCCATAATGATGCCTCATGGGGTTGTTTGAGGATGGAATTGAAGGAGACAGAGGTGTAAAAGTGCTCTGCACGCAGAGGGTAGTCGTGCGGCTGCTGGCAGTAGCGATAGATTAGAGACCCCAGACCCCAGGCTGGGGCAGAGGCTGGGTGTGAGTCCTTCCCCTTTCTACCCCCGCCCTTTGGCTGGCCCATGACCACGCGGGGCAGGGGGAGGGCAGCTCTCAACTGCGGGTCCCTGGCCTAGCCTGCCTCCCTCTCCAGGGAAGGTGGCAGGGTCTGCAGGGTGACATACCCAGGAGCCAGACGCCTTCATGGGAAAGTGACCCGGCTTCCTCATTCTCAGCTCTGAACCTGCCACCTCTGCAGCCCTGACAGCCCTGGGCGGGAGGCCAGAGGCTCCTGTGGACCCAGCCCTGGCCTAGTGTCACCTTGCTCAGGGCCTGCTTGCCTGGCCGACCTCCCTGCCCGTGGGCTGGCTGGGCCCAGACCTGTCTCCGAAGCACTTCCTTCGCCACTGATCCCGGGGCCCGCCCTTGGCCAGCTGCCACCCCTCCTCAGCTCTGCGCCGACCTGCCTCGGATCCTTTGGGCTGAAGGTGCAGGTTGTGCCTGGCAGGGTCATCCTTGTGACCACAGAGGTATTGGGTGCCAGTTCAGGGGTGACACCATGAGCCAAGCCTGTGTGCCAGCTCTGCCCGGGGAGCTTGGGCAGAATCACTGAGTCTTTCTGGGCCTCTGTTGTCTTGTATAAAAACGGGGATATTGTCATTGATCTGGCAGGGCTGCTGTGACGAGTGAAGACCACGTGTAGGAGGGCTCCCTTCCGTCCTGACTGGGTGGGGATGGGCCGGCCCCTCCCGCGAGACCCGCTCTGCTCTAAGTGCCGCAAGGCTTCCCTTTCCCTCCGCACGGGGTCTGGCTGGGGTCCACCCCCTTGGCTCCTTCCTGCTAGCGTTGAGCCCACACCGTCACATTCAGGAGATGGCAGCGTGTTGCTTGGGCCGAGCCCACTCCCGGTCCCTGGGTGAGGTGGGGGCAACGTGCCACCAGCATCTCCCCAGCTGTGAAGCTCCCAGCCATCCCTGAGCACCTGCTGGCTCAGCCGGCTCCAGCCGGCTCTTCAGGTGGGAGTAAGGGCAGGGTCACCCCACATTACAGATGGGGAGCAGACCTGGGAAGAGGGCCTAGCCTTCCACCCCCACCCCCCAGGGTCACATGCAGGCTGCATGACTTGGCTGCATTTGGGGGTGACACTTGGTGTGGAGGGATATGCCCGAGCCAACGAGAGCCGGGCTGGGCCTCGGGGCTCACGGCTTAGGACCAAACAGGACCATGGATGCCTGGCCCATCTGAAAAGCTAGTCGGTTTGTGCAGCCAAACAGGAAAAACCAGCAGCCCCTGGGCGAAGCCAGACCTATTTCTGAGGAACAAAGAACGTCAGCTGGGATGGCGTGGGAAGGGACGTGGTGAAGATGTGAGGACCAGCGGCAGCTGGGTCTCATGGTGGACGGCCTGGCCCAGCCCATCGGTGGCCGGGGCTCCCCCTCCCTGGGCCTGCCCGGGTGCTGCCTTCTCTGGTCCGGGCCTCGGGGTTTAGGGAGGGCCTCTCGACCAGGGCGGTTTGCCCTGCTGAGGGACATTTGGCCATGTCCAGAGACATTTTTAATTGTCACAACTCGGGGGTACTCCCGGCATGTGGTGGGTAGAGGCCAAGGATGTCGTTCAACATTCTACAGTGCACGGGGCAGGTCCCACCACATGTCATGCCCTGGCCGAGCAGCCCTGTCCCCTCAGGCAAGGAAGGGCCCTGGAGCCAGGCTGGCTCAGCCCTGCCCTGTCCCTGCCGTCAGATCCCCTCTGTCCCCGTCACATCCCTTAGGCCACAGGCAGTTTACAAAAGGCTCCCCATCCCAACTGCACGTAGCCCAAGGAAGCCAGGGTGAGTGCGGACTGCCCTGCGCACCTATGGAGGTTCACAGAATGAGACGAGCCCTTAGAGGAGAGCAGAGGCCGGCTGGGGCCCAGCACGACAGAGACTCGGGCTCCTGCCTCTCCCATCCACCTGTGTCCCCTGTGTTCCTCACACCTGGCTTTTCCTGGCCTGACCTCTGTTCAGCTCAGGCCTGGTCAGGGTGCATCTTTGGGCCTCCCTACTGCTCCTCCAGCCCAGGAGATGCTGGAGAGTGGGCGGTGAGGACCCACCGTGGTGCCGCTGGAGCCCTGGCCTTGGGTCTGGGCTGGGCCCAGCTCGCTGGGGGAGCGTGGGCAAGTCACTTCCCTCCCTGAGTCCACCTGGCCATCCACTGAGTAGGGCCAACAATCCTGGCCTCCCTGAGGGTCCATGCCATCCCAGATTTTTCTGGTCCTCTGCCTTGGTCTTCCATAGCCAGCTGTGCCAGCTCAGGTTCGTGGGGTGCCCACCGAAGGCCAGGCACCTGCCTGAGTGGGTCCCCCCTGCACCGAGGCTTCATCAGTCCTCACAGCAGCCCTGTGGCCCAAAGGTGGGCAGGCCCATTTCACAGATAGGAAAACTGAGGTATGGAAAGGCCTAGTTGGCATCCATTTGGCACCAGGGCTAGAGCCATGTTTGACTGGAGCTCAAGAATGCCTGGACCCACCGTGCTCCAGCGGGCCCTGGCCTCAGTCCCCTTTGCCCCACACCGGCCCAGGCCTAGATGCCAGTGGGCTCAGTACAGGGTCAGGTCACGTGTCCTTAGGCACAGGAGGCTAGGGGATTCCGGGCAGGGTGTGGCAGTTTGCCCGAGCCCTGGTGCCCACCGCCTTGCCCACACACACTGAGAGCAGATGAGGCGCCGCCCAGACGCCCTCCCTGCCCTGGCTTGCCCCTGACGTCCTCTTACATACGAGGAAGCTGGGGCATCGGGGGTCCAAGGGCTTGCCCAGGGCACCCCACTTGGGCCAGCCTGGTGTCCCTCCACCCCATCCACCCATCCTGTGCTGGGGGTGCCCCAGGAGCTGAGAGACAATGCGGCTTTGTGGAACCTCACCTCTGCTCACGCGAGCCCAGCCCCCGAGACGTTACCTCATCCGGGCCAGGCCCCGTGGGGTGGGGCCGCCCTGGAACGAGCTGGGGAGCAGGCCAGGAGGCAACGGGTGGGCCCTGCCACAAACCCCTACCTGCTGCTGAGCCCCAGGGGGGTGGCCCAAGAATTCCCGAGAGTGCAGACGGGGAAACTAAGGCCCAGAAAGGTCCAGAGCCTTGCTTAGGGTCACAGGGCGATCAGCGGCACAGCGAGCTGAGTCAGCCTGAGGTGGAAGTGGTGACTTTCTGAGCCCTTCACCAGGACAAGGGGTGGGTGGGGACAGACACCAGGGAGAGGAGTGTAGAGGCTCTGGCTGGTCTCCCAGGCTGAGGAGGGGCCTGTGGCCAGGCCAGGAGCCCGCAGAGGCCGAGGAGCCTCGCTGTGGTCGGGCTCGGGTGACAGGGAAGGCTCACACCCCCTCCAAGATCTTTGTCTGATTTCTTGTCCTGAGCGTGCTCTGTGTTGGGTACAAAGTCACGAGCACTAATTGCTCTGGGCCGTGGCCAGCTTCCTGCTGAGCTGGCTGTGGGACAGGCAGCCTGTGCAGAGCGGCCCTGGGAGCAGAAGCTGGCGCCCACGACAAGGCGACCATTCACCCCACAGTGGGCATGTGGGGACTCGGGGACTCACCCCGGGCCACGCCCACCAGCCTCCGTGGGTGCTGTCCCGGGCGCCCCAGCCACAGGGCTCTGAGACAGAAGGGACTGAGGGGCAGGAGCTGGAGGACGGCGGGAGGCCCCCTCGCCCATGGCAGCCTCCCCCTTCGTTTCGCGGGTCCTCCCCCCCAGACGCAGGAAGCTCCGCTCCTGAGATGCAGGTCCAGCCCCGCCCGCCACTCTGCTCTAAATTCTCGCCTCCCCACGTCCGTGGCCAGGCCCGGGCCGTTCAGCAGGTGCGGGTCCTGTCCGCAGCAACCCGCCCAGCCCGCTCTGCAGCTGCGTCGCCTACCCCTCCTCCAGGTGCTCTCCTGTGCGGGGCCTGTGTGTCCCTCGCCCGAAATGCTCACCCTCCTCCCACGCCGGCCCACGCCATCCTTTCTCGGGAGCCTCCCCTGCCAGCCCTTGAGCCTCGGGCCGCTCCTCTGTGGTCCAGGGCACTCCCAGTTGTTTTTGTTTACTCGCCTGCCTCCCCCTCACCTCCAAGGTGGGGTCCTTGTCACAGTCATCCCTGTGTGACAGCTGTGGGCCTCGGCAGGGCTCGATGAACGAGTGGGCAGTTACAAGCTGGGGCCAGTGAGTGGGTGAGGGGACACGGGTAAGTCACAGCTCAGTCTGACAAAGAACATGTCACTGCTGAGAGCTCAAAGCTGGCACAGAGCCTCTCCAGAAGGAGTGAGACTCCCGTCACAGGAGGCATGCAAGCAGACCAGTCAGGATGCCACTGAGCGGGTTCTTGCCCTGAGCAGGTGTCAGAATCCCTGGGGCTTATGTTAAAACTGAAAATCCCAGCTGACCACAGGCCTCTTGAGTCAGACTTTGAGGGTGCCCAGGAGCCTACATTTCCCACAGTGTGCTGGTGCCAGTTGGACCGGATGAGCCCCAGGTCTCCTTCCCACCTTAGGGTCTACTTTGCATGCCCTCCGCCATTCCTCAGAAGCCGGTCTCAGCCCGGCTTGCCTTGCCCTTCCCGGGGTCTGCCGTGCCCAGCACTGGCCTCTCCTGCGTGCCCGTCCCCAGAGCGGGGTGGGGGCGCACCCCAGCCTGCAGCACCAGAGCCTCTGCACTGGGGGAGAGGTCCTTTCCACAGCAGCGACCTGGCCTTGGAGCCGAGGTGCTTGGTGGCCCGCTGTGCTGCTCCTGCCCGGGAGCCCTGTCCTCTCTCTGGTCCATGGTCACCGTTGCCGTGGTCTCCGAGAGCCTTCTTGGCTCGCTCCCGGGCCGGACAGTGCAAGCTTGGTGAAGACTCAAACCTGACCCCTTACTGAGCCTGTCCTGGGTGCCAGGCAGGGTCCTGGCCACAGGGAAGGAAGAGAGTTTGCTATGAGCCCTGCCGTGGAGCGCAGAGCCCAGCGGGGACAATGAGCTGGGTGTCGAGACGAATGTGGGGGGGCCAGGCAGCCACTCGTCCTGGAAGGCCACACACTTGCCAGCGTGAGGCCCAGGTTCCTCGGGGCAGGCACCCTTCCTGCGTCCCTTCCCCACCCCGTTCCCAGCTGCACAGCCCCCCAGCCGTCCATGGGGCATTTCTATTATGAAGTGCGTGAACATCACCTCCCACTCAGGACCTTGCCACAGCCCCCACCCCCCAGCCACGGTTCCAGCCTGGCGTGGCCGGGCAAGTCTCACCCCTCGCGGTGCTGCTCCTCACACGCCTCTGGGGCCAAAGCACGACCGTCGCGCCCCTCACCCCTTGTCCCCAGGCTCCCTCTGCTCTCCGGCTCCGTGTCCCTCCTTACACTGGGCCCACGCCACCCCCTTGCTCCAGGCCTTATAGCCTCTTCCTTCCCACCTGCGCCCCCAGAGCCCCCGAGCCCGGGCAGCGCAGTCCGTGCCGTGCGTGTAATTCCGTCTCCTGCCCCCAACACAGAACCTCAGAGTGCGGAGCAGCGGGGGAACCGAGTTCTTCACGCGGTCGGCGACCAAGTTCAAGGGTGCCCTGGCCCAGAAGTTCATGTTTGTGGATGGAGACCGGGCCGTGTGTGGCTCCTACAGGTGACTCCCTGGCTTTCTGGGGGCTTGGGGCAGAGGCGCCTCTGGTTCCCAGCCGGTCTCTGCCCTTAATCCCGACCATGACACCCTCGTTATTCCGGTTCACTGGGCCCAAAACTGCTGAGCTGCGCGTGGGGCCAGGGCACACCCGCCCGCCCGTCTGTCTCTGGAGACAGGCAGAGGAGGGCGTTTGTCCAGAGACACTGCCGTTCCATCCTGGCGTCACCAGCCTGGAGTGGGGTATGGGCTGGCCAGGCTGTGCCTTCCCAAGCCCGCAAGGCGTGGGCAGCTCCATGCGGGCCAGTGGGGCGAGGGCTGCCCGTAGACACTCGGCCGGCAACGGCAGAGGCGCCGATGCGGCCCTAGTTGCCATGTGCTACGTGACCTCTACTTTGCAGAGCGGGGCTGCTCTGGGCCATCTCACGCCGCCCTGGCGGCTCCAGTCTGAGAGGAGCGCGGCGCCGAGCCGCTGTGCGGGTGCCTCACCTGAGGGCGCAGCTCGGATCTGCCCCACGGCTGTGCCCCGCCACTGCCCTGCTCACTTCTCCGTCCCAGGGCCCTGCAGCCAAAGCCTGAGACACACCAGCTGGGGGGCCGGGGGGTGGGGCCGGGCCCGGGGCGGGAGGCAGGCCCCGCGCCTGACCAGCGCCGCCCTCCCTCTGTGTTGCAGCTTCACGTGGTCGGCCGCGAGGACGGACCGCAACGTGATCTCCGTGCTGTCCGGCCAGGTGGTGGAGATGTTCGACCGGCAGTTCCAGGAGCTGTACCTCATGTCGCACAGCGTCAGCCTCAAGGACATTCCCATGGAGAAGGAGCCGGAGCCGGAGCCCATCCTGCTGCCCTCCGTGGTGCCCCTGGTGCCTGCGGGCACCGTGGCCAAGAAGCTCGTCAACCCCAAGTACGCGCTGGTCAAGGCCAAGAGCGCCGACGAGATCGCCAAGACCTCTGACAAGCAGGAGGCCAAGAGGCCCCCGGGGCTGCGGGGCCCGGCGCTGGCCGAGGGGCCGGGAGACCTGGCCGAGCCGCTGCCGCCCATCCACCCCGGGCTGCTCCACCTGGAGAGGGCCAACATGTTTGAGTACCTGCCCACGTGGGTGGAGCCTGACCCCGAGCCGGGCAGTGACATCCTGGGCTACATCAACATCATCGACCCCAACATCTGGAACCCCCAGCCCAGCCAGATGAACCGCATCAAGATCCGCGACACGTCCCAGGCCAGCGCCCAGCACCAGCTGTGGAAGCAGAGCCAGGACGGCGGCACCGCCCCAGAGCTCCGCCCTGCCCCCGGGCCCGGTGCCCTCCAGGACGGCGCCCCAGCCCAGAACGGCCTCCCCCAGGTCGACCCTGAGCCACTGCCCCCCGTGCCCAAGCCCCGGACAGTCCCTGTGGCAGACCTGCTAGCCCACGACGATGGCAGTGTTGGCTGGGCCGTGGGGACCTCAGAGGAGGAGGCACCCCAGAACGGGACAGGCCACAGTCTGCCCAGGCCGGTGGGCCCAGGCCAGGCCCCGCTCCAGCGGCAGCTGTCAGTGACCCAGGATGACCCCGACGGCCTCGGGGCAGGGATCCTGAATGGGCTGGACCGGGAGGAGGAGGAAGATGACGATGACTATGTGACCCTTAGTGACCAGGACAGCCTCTCGGGCAGCTCCAGCCGTGGCCTGGGCCCCCGGCGGCCCTCAGTGGCCTCCTCCATGTCGGACGAGTACTTCGAGGTGAGGGAGCGCTCAGCCCCTCTCCAGAGGCGCCACTCGGAGCAGGTGGCCAACGGCCCGGCCCCGCCGCCCCGCCGCCAGCTGAGTGCCCCCCACATCACCCGAGGGACCTTTGGCGGGCCCCTGGGGGGCTCCCCGTGGGCCCAGGGTCGGGGGAGAGAAGAGGCGGACGTGCCAAGGAGGATGCAGGCCCAGCGCCGCTCGGACAAGGACGCACAGGTGGGTCGGGGCCCTGCGCGCCCCTCCCTGCACGCTGCCTGAGAGCCTGGAGCTGCCATCGGGGCCACCACCTCCCTGGCACCAATGGCTGTCTTGTTGCAGATGGGGAAACTGATGAACGGGCAGGGTGGGGCCCACCCAGGGCCACGTGGCAGACCATCGCTGACGCTGGAGCCCCTTGGTCCCAGCATCCCCGGCAGGCAACCTAAGAGGGCAGACCCAGAGTCTCGAACACCTGTTATGGGACCTTGCTGCCACCTGCCAGGGGGCTGGTATAGTCCCTAGTCTATAGACGATGAAACGGCGGGGCAGGGATTCCTTTACGGCCTTGAGGCCACACAGCACAAGCCTTACTGGTCCAGACCTTGTGCCAGGCCCTCTCCATGTCGACCCCTTTGATTGTAGCCCTGGGGACCACTCTCCCCTCTGCCCCCACCAGGGTGGGAAACGTTGGCATGGATGCCTTGCCTCTCCTCCTGGTGGCCTTTGCAGGACACCCCAGACCCTGGGTGTCCCGTAGCCTGGGCTCAGCACCCAGTGCCCGTCCTACCTGGGAACAGCGCCCGGCTGATCATGCCTGGCATGATGATCAGGCCCATGGGGAGCATCTTGAGGTAGCTGGCCAGGATGGAGCCGCCCCTGGCGTGGTTCAGGTCCCGGGCGGACAGTGACCGCTGCACGATGACCTGGGGGTGGGTGAGAGACGAGTGAGTTCCAGCCCAGGGGTTGCCCATGTCAGGACTAGTCCCTCGTGGGCTTGAGGGGGTGGTGTGAGACAGCACTGTCCCATTGGCCCCCGACCTGCCCGAGACAGCCACACTCAGGGCCCCAGGCCTGACAGCATCCCACCAGGGGCTCTGTCCCTGGCTGGCCGAGCAGCGAGGGCCAAGGCACACTCCTTCCCGGGCACTCAGTCCTCGCCTGTCAGTAGGGAAGTTTGGATCCTGCCCCGACAGCTGTCAGGGCTGGGAGAGACCCATGTGACAGTCAGCGCCACGACACCCCGACCCTCATCTCCTGGCCCTCGCGAGAGTGGCTGGCACGTTCAGAGTGCCAGGATCGGCACGGGCACACTGTGTTACTGCGGCTGGCAGAGACGGGGGCTTTCAGAGCTGGGATCCGGGAAGCTGCAGTTGGGCTGTGGGGAGGCTGGGTGCTGCCCGAGGGCACCAGCTCCTCTGGGACTTAGACAAATCCTAACTGGGCCTCAGTTTCCAGATCTGCATAGTGGGAGGACGAAGTGGTGATTTGGACTGAGGACGTCTGAGATCCCTCCCAGCTCTGATACTGTGATTCTATTGAAAAAAGAAGTGTAAGCCTAATAACAGCTTTGTCGAGATACAATTCGCTGGCCTCACGGCACCCACTTACAGTGTGCACTCCTGTGTTCTTTATACGTTCACAGTCGTGTGGCTGGAACTCTGAAATATAGTATCTCTCTTTCGCTGTTCCACAGTTTAAATCACCACCTGTGACTCAGAAGTAGGAATTGCCAGCGATTTTTGCTTCATTTCCAAGCATGCCAGCCTAACGGTAGCTCCGAGCATTTACCCCAAGGCGTGGCTGTCACCGAAACTTTAATTACAGAGGCAAAGAGTGTCCGTGGGCTGCAGCCTTAGGAAGGTGGGGCAAGCTGAGGCCCTTCCTGGTTCTCTGCCAGCTTGCCGTGACTGGGGACAAGTCCTGCCCCAGTTGGGCCTCAGTTTCCCCACCTGGACAATGAGAGGTTCTGTCTAGACTCTTCCCCTCAACTGTCCTGTGATTGCAGGAGCCTGGCCTCGGTTCTCACGGGAGCACCTGCCACCTGCACATCATGTTCTGCCATGGACAGGGACGTTGGCATCTGTGCTTCATTCTGTGCTCCTGGCAGGGCAGAGAAGCTGAGGCTCAGAGTTTCTGTGAACCCTGAGGCCTGCAGCCCCCACCCAGCAGGACAGGGTCCCCCACCCCGAGTGTCAGGGAGCAGGCTGGGGCCCTCCCCTCCATGTCAGCGGGCCACTGTCCCCCTAGTCCCTCTCAGTCCTGGCCGGGCCCACACGCGCTCCCAAGCTGGTCATTTCTCCTCCCGAACCCCGGCTCCTCCTCTGCAAACAGGTTATACCCCGACCCGCAGGGCTGATGCAAGGACGAAGCGAGGCCTCAGGTGCAGATGGCCGAGCTTGTGCCCGGCCCGTGAAGGGCCTTCAGCAGATGTGAGTTCCCTTCCTCCGTACGTCTTAGGGTGTGGCCACCAGAGGCAGCCACGGCTGACCACGAAAGCTGTGGCTGCTGTTACAACTGAGGCTGCCGCTGCCGCTAATGAGGAGGACGCCCGTCTCGAGCTGTGGCGTCAGCAGGTGACAGGAGCTGGCAGACCCCAGGTGGCCTTCCATGCAGATGGGGACACTGAGGCCTGAGGAGGGGCAGTGTCAGAGCTCACACGGGAGCCCAGGCAGGGCTCTGCCCACAGGGTCCTCTGCCTCTTTATTTGTCAGTGGCCTTGTTTGTTCCTGATTACAAAAGCTCCACCTGCTCATCGTGGATGAGCCAGAAGACAGTGAAAAGTCTAAAAAAGAAGAAAACAAAAGCTCCCGTGTCTCCCACGCAGAGCTGCTGCTGCCCTCTGGCCGGCCTGGCCTTGGAGCTGGGTGCAGTCAGACCCAGGGGCCCTGAAAAGTCCCAGGTCCCAACAAGGGCCGCGCAGACTGGGGAGCCTTGAGCAGGCCCGGCCCCGCCAGGGGAGCTGGGGCTCTGAACCGAGGCCCTGCGACTCCAGGCAGCCCCGGCTGGAGGGGAGGAGGACAGGAAGGGCAGGCGCCTGGCCGAGGGCCTGATGCCAGCTGATGCCCTGGACCACCTGGGGTCAGAGTGTCCCTTGTCCTCCTCCCTGTGTGACCCTCCCTGGGCCTTGGCCTCCTCTTCTGTGCACTGGGGCCCATCCAGCCCTGACCCCAGGCCGGCACATGTGCTGACTCATTTGGCCTTCATGGGAAAATCTCCTGAATGGCGTTCCACCCAGAGATGCCCGTGCTGGGCCAGGCCTGCCCTGTGTTGGGGGGACGGGGGTGGCCAGGGTAAAGAGGCACAGCCGCAGGGGCATCCAGTGCCTGTCCTGCCCTCCATGGCCAACCGTTCAGCCAGCCCCTCGCCCACTCAGCCCTCCCGTGGGAGCCGGGCACATGCCTGCCGAGTGCCCACTGGTGCCCGGGAAGGGCCCGCGTGAGGCGAGGCCGATGTGGATTCTCTGGAGTGGAGGGTGCCAGAGTGGGAGGGGCTTGCTTGAGGGCCGCGTGTTACAGATGGGGAAACCAAGGCCCAGGCTCCCTGGGCTTCTGACCCCTCCCAGCCCGATCACTTCTCAGTGTTGGAACCCAGGGGCGTCTTCGGGCGGATGCTGCCGGAGCCCCTGCTGCTGGGGGAGAAGCCGGGCTGGAGCCCGGACAGGCCACTCCGCTCTGGGTTTGGATCCGGCTCCGTCTCTGGGCCTGTTTCTGGCCTGTGACGGGCCGGCTGGGCCTACTCACAGGCAAGGCTGTGTGAGGGCACGGCAGCTGGCCCTGGCCTCCTGGCCTGGCTGCCTCATTCCGTGGCGGGGCCCCAGGGTGGGTCTGGAGGCGCGGACAGTTGGGCCCGGGCCACGCAGCCCCTGCTGCTGCGCGGGCCTCCCCTCCCACGTGTGCCCGGACGCCCACGGCCTTCGGGGCGCCATCTGCTTCTGCCCAGAGAGGACAAGTGGCTTGTCTGAGGTCACCTGGGAGGGCTCATGCTGGGACAGGACCTGAGTCACCCCCTGCACTCAGCAGAAATCCCGGCGCTGCCTCGACAACCCCAGGCAGGCTTTTTCCGCCCACACCTGGCCCGGGCACAGGTAGAGGTGGGGGGTGAGGAAGAGCAGCAGGAACTCGCCTATCACGGCCACAAAAGGCAGAATTGCTTCATATGACAGACGAGGAAACTGAGGCAGAGAATGGTTAAACCAGCTGATGAATGGCAGAGCCAGGAGGCGAACCCAGGTCTGCCCGCTCCGGCATGCCTGGGGATGGCCCTGTGCTGGGGGTGGTGCTGGCCCTCCCTGCCCCCAGCCTCGGGGTCTCACTCTGCTTTCTCTCTCCCAGGGCCAGCAGTTCCAGCACTGTAGGGTCCCTGCCTCGGGGACCAGGAGTAAAGATGGCTTCCCAGGAGCCTCTCGGTACCGCGCTGCTGCTGACGGCGCCCAGAGCTCTGCCAGGAAGGCAGGCCCTCACCACTGGCAGGCCAGGGGTGGCCCGACACCCCGCGTGCTGCCAGACCCTGCGAGCCCCAGGCTGGCCCGAAATGCACAGCCCCTGGCCGGTGGCCGGGCCGCTGAGGAGCATCCGAGCCCCTTCGGAATCCCGTACTCCAAACTGTCTCAGTCGAAGCACCTGAAGGCCAAGACAGGCGGCGGCCAGTGGGCCTCATCCGACTCCAAACGGAGGGCTCAGGCCCCCCAGGACCCCAAGGACCCCTAGCAGCCTGCCCCAGCCTGGAGCCATGCCCCCAGGCCTCGCCCAGCCCAGACTCGCGATGCAGGAGAGCTGACGGCCGCCTGTGCCCCCGCAGCCCGCCTGGGGTGGCGGGAAGGGGGGTGGGCAGGGATGCTGGCACTCACCTGGTCAGTGCACCAGTACCAGGTGGCCATGATGGTCAGGCCGAAGGTCATGCCGGGCCACGGCAGGTCCCCTGTGTGGGCGTCCCGGAACATGTGCATGGCGTCTGCCCTCGGCAGGTGGCAGGTGGTGTTGGCGATGGTCCTGGAGGGCACGGCCTGGGCGTAGGCTGCCTCCAGCTGCCCGTAGCCACCGATGTGCTCGAAAGCTGGAGGGATCAGGGCAAGGGACAAGGACAGTTTGGAGGTTGGGGGACCTGGCTCTGGGCTCCCACCGCTCTCATCTCGCACGTAACTTCCTGACACTCCAAACTCTAGTCTTTCCCACCGCGTCCTTCCCAGTGTTGGGAAAGGTGTGGAGGGTAGAGGGTGTAAAAAAACAAGATGACTATTTTATTTGTATTTAAGTAGCACTATTAAATGAGCGTTTTGCACGTGGGGACCCCAGTGTCTGGCTAGCCGGGCAGGGTCACTGCTGCCTGTGGGTGCCTGCCGGCCGTGGGCCAGCACGAGTGTGTTTGCTCGGGCGTGACACCTTCCTGAGGCGTCTGAAGTGTTGGAGTATCTGGCCAGGGCGCCCAGAGACAGAGCTAAGAGTGGCTGCGCCCTCCCCGGAGCCGCAGGTCCAGGCAGGGGCAGGGGCCCCACCAAGGTCACGGTCCATTGGGAGGGGTCAGGCCAGGGCTCTGTCCTCCTAAGTCCAGGCCACACTTGCCACACTTGCCCCACTGTTCCTTCTACCTCAGGGTCAGGGCCCTGCGTGGCCAAGCCCTGGCCCGCTTGTGGCTTTTGCCGTCTGTGGTTGCTCCCCTCCTGTCCACACGGCCTGGTTGCCTGGGTCTCTCTTGTGCAGCGGGCTGAGGGACACGGGCCCCTGTTCCGAGAGGGAGGAGCCTGGAGGTGGGAAAACCCCTGTCTCCACCCCAGGCCTCATTCCCCATCCTGTGGAAGGGCAAGAAGGCTGCTGCCTGCCTCCCCGGCCCTGCTCTAGGCCAGGGGCTGTGTTCATACCAAGGATCCTTGTGGGGCTCAGAGCAAACAAACACTGCACAGGTTCCCAGTCTGAGTCTGGAGGAGTATTTGAAGGTCTCCGTGTATTGAGTATTTGAACTCTCTGCGGGGTTCTCCTGGCTCTGCTTGCATACTTCCAGGGACAGGGAGCTCACTACCTTACAGCGCAGCCCCACAAGCTTCCTATTTGTTCCAGGTTAATATTGCCAATATGTCTAAGCTCTCTTCTCTCCCGCCCCCTACCGAACACCTTTGTCTAGCAGGAGGTGGCATCAACTCTTGGGATTTTGTACAAGATGTGAAACAATTGGAGGAGATGCCCAGGCAGTTTTGTGGCCTCCTAATCATGTGTCTACACACCTGCCTGTGGCCCTGCCTCACTGGACCAGCCCAGTGTTCCTGAGTCAGCTCCTCGCCAGACCCAGAGCCGGCCTGGAGCTGGTGACAGCTTGGTGCGCAGCACCAGTCCCCAGAGGGCTTGCTGCTGGACAGCCCCCCCGCAGCTGCAGCCCACAGTCCTCAGCCCTCACCTCTGACCGCCAGGATGACGGCCCCCACCACCATGATGAGGGTCTGCAGGGCGTCCGTGTAGATCACAGCGGCCAGGCCCCCTGCCGGTGGAAACAAGCTTGCTGGAGGGGACCTGGCCCCAGGGAGGACAGACACAGGAAGGGACTTGCAGAGCTCCTCCGAGGTGGCTGTTCCCCATGCACGGCCCTGCCCTTTATACGCAGGTGAGCTGAGCCTCAGTCGGGCTCGACTCCACCTGGCCACTGTGCAGGCTGCCCCCCGGGCCTGGAGGAGGAGGGGCCCTCTGCCTCCCGCACCCGTCCCCGGAGCCCCGTGGGGCAGGGGCAGCGTACCTGCGATGGTGTACAGGGCCGTGATGACCAGCGTGAGGATGGTGGAGAGGTAGAAGTTCCAGCCCAGGCAGATGTGCACAAAGAGAGCCCCGGCATACAGGTCCAGCTGGGGAGGGAGACAGTGTTGTGTGGACGTCCCAGGTCGCCGTTAGACCCAGCGGTCCAGCAAGCCACTCACCCGCCATGTGACCCTGGGCAAGGGCCTCTGGGTTGCCCTTGTGGTTGAGGAGGGGAGGCCCCGTCCGGCTGCCCGCCTGCACCACAGGGCTGTTGTGGGGAGGAGGGACAAGCCAGATGTACAGGGGATGTTGCTGTTCTAATAAAGTGCGACTGGCCATCGCCCACCCGAGAGCAGCGTTGTTACTGCATCTGGCCCTGGCAGGGAAATAAAGGCACCTTGACAAGGCGTCGTCCAAGAGGAGTTCATGGGGGTGTCGGTGGAGACTGGTGGGCTTCGGGAACTGTGCGTGCCAGGGCGGGCCGGGGGGCGGTGAGGCAGTCTTTCTTACCACCCCCGCCTTGTGGGGTTGGAACCGAAGCCAGGGGTGGCTCAGAGGCCCATGTTTCAGGCCAAGGCTGGGCCCAGGCTGGACTGGACACAGCCTCTGCCGTTCCAGAACCTGGGGCCACGTGTGGGACAGCAGCTCTCATGTGGGGAAGGCCAGGCTCAATCTGGAGTGGGCCTTACAGCCCATAATCCCACCCTCTGAGAGCCAGAGAAAAGGAGGGTTGGACCCTGCCCTGCAGGACCTGGGTCTGGGTAAAAGGCTCCACCTCAAGTCCCCAAACCTACCATTCATTCTGTGCTGGCTCAGTAGAGGGGACATAACCGAAAACACAGCCTCTGGCCCCGGCCTTGCGTCACAGAGCCCTCTGGCTGGTATGGGGGATACCTCAGTCTGAGGTTCAGGAGGTGCAGGCCTCAGGCCCCTTCAAGCTCCCCAGGGCCTGGCCCAACTTGGAGCAGACCAGCCCTGCCTGGGGCCAGGCTCCAGGGACCCCACTTGTCCCTGGCCCAGTCCCAGCCCCAGGGACACAGGTCCCAGGCCACGGGGATCTGGCTCCAAGATACCTCCAAGGCCTGCACCTCTCCTTGAAGGCACCTCCCTAACCCTCTCTTGGAGAGACCGGCCAGTTTGGAAACTCTGACCGGGTACTCTTGGGAGAGCACTGCCCCCACCCTGGCCCTGGCTGCGGCAGTGTGTGTGTGCACGTGCATGTGTGCATGTGAGTGTGCATGTGTGCATGTGGGAGTGTGTGCATGCGTGTGCATGTGAGTGTGTGTGCATTTGAGTGTGTGTGCATGTGGGTGTGTGTGCATGTGAGTGCATGTGCACATGGGTGTGTGTGCATGTGAGTGGGTGTGTATGTGGGGGTGTGTGCACATGTGTGTGCGTGTGGGTGTGTGTGCATGTGGGTGTGTGTGCACATGTGTGTGCGTGTGGGTGTGTGTGCATGTGGGAGCATGTGCATGTGTGTGTGTCCGTGTGCACGGAGTGGTTCACAGAGATGGTATCTGCCTCCAGCCCAAGCAGAGAAGCCCAGAGGTGCTGAATACCGGAGCAGAAGGACTTTCTCGCCCTCGCCCCGTCAGACTATGGGAGAAACCAAGGCCCTGGGAGAAGGGACTTCCCCAAAGTCAGGCCCCTGGTAGACATCAGAGTTGGAGTTGCTGAGCAAGGAAAAGCCAGGAGGGGGCAGGAGGTGTGTATAAAAAAAAGCCTGCAGCGCCAGCCCCGACACCTGTCTTCCCTCAGCCGCTGCTCAAGACCCCTCGCTGGCCCCGGCCACCTCTCTCCAGGACAGAGCCCCGTCCGTGCCGGCCTCCAGGCGCTGGCTGCAGCAGACTCACCCGTCACTCTATGCCCGATCTCCCATGCCCACGGCCTTCCCAGACTCTGCCCCTCGCCTTCCCAAACCCGGCCGTCCCAGAGTGTCCCATACCCCTCTGCTCCTTGGGGATGGCTGACTCACCCCTCCCCCTGCCATGAGGGGTCTCCCAGGTGCAGGACCAGCTCAGGCAAAGGTGTGAGTGGGACTTTAACTGCTGTCTTCCCTGTGGACTGGACCCTGCATGGCACCCAGTCCACTCTAGGGCACGTCTGAGGCGGAAGGAGGTGGGGGGATGCCTGGTGCTCCAGCTGCCCCTCACCTGGGCCCCCACCGTCCCACCAGGCCACCTTCCTCCATGGAACCCTCCTCGCCCAGCCTCCATGGGGCAGCAGAGAGGCTGGGGTGGGCCCTGCCCTGACACTTACTGCGCGTTTGCTGTGTGAGCTCCGCTCAGACCCTCCCTTGCGTCCTGTGCCTCCAAACCTCGTCCGTTTGCATAGATGTCACCACCCTCAGGGGCTCAGACCAGACACCCCTCCCTCCTTTGCCACATCCCCTGCGTCCCACCCACCCCACTGCTACCGCACGCCAGGCCCGTCCCTTTGCAAGCCCCTCCCTGGCCCCCTGCACCCAGCCTGCTCAGAGGAAATCCGGAGGCGCCCGCATTTCTACCAAGCCGGCAACGAGGCCCACGCGAGCATGCCGGCCCTGCCCGGGGACCTTGCGGGTCCCGTCCGCGTCGCTGCCCCTTCCTGCCCGGAGAGCCCAGCCCCGCCAGCTTCTGAGCTCCCGGCCCCTCTGCCCGAGGCGGCACTTCGCCCGGTCACTCTCAGCGAGCTGCCCCGCCCGCTCTCTCCGCTCCTCGCTCTGCCCGTGTTCACTGCGTTTATCGCCCTTTGCCCATTTATTATGATTTTACGGTCCGTTTCTTCATCTCGGCTGTCTGGAAAGCGCCAGTGGTGGGCGCTCACCCCGAGCCGGGCACACGGTAGGTGCACGGGAAGGCAGTGGCAGCTGCAGGCCACACCCGCACGCCTGACCCCCGCTGCTTTGGGGCGCCACAGCTGAGCCGGTGAGTCAGGACGGAGACGGGGACTGCAAAGCTGCTAGCATGTGCTGTCTCCACGGAAAGCAGTGAGCTGCCCGGCATACGCCCCTCTTGGTCCCGCGAGTTGCCGGGCATGCGGCAGCACTGGGGACGCAGCAGCACTGGGGACGCGGCAGCACTGGGGACGCATCACGAGCAAAGAGAAGCAGGGCGGGGGCAGTGGATGGACGCTCTGAGCCATCACACGGCATTCCAGAAGGTTCCGCGTGTGAGGAGGGGCAGCAGGTGAGGGGCGGGCCGGCTGGTGCAGGGTGAAGGGGAGATTTGACGGTTGCCATGGGGACGGCTGGGTTGGGGTTCCAGGCAGAGGCCACGGCGAGCGTGAAGGCCCGAGCGGGACATGCCTGGACGTCGGCGGGAGTGCCAAGAGGCCGTCTGGCTGCAGCCAGTGGCGTGGGGTACCATGCCTGCTTCCCTATTGTCCAGAGGTTAAATGGCGGGCCCAGAGCCCCAGAGTGATAGAGCTGGACCTCAGGCCCCTGCCCCGTGGTTGAGGGTGGCGATCCTCCGTCCCCTGCCACTGCAGGTCCTCTCTGCAGGCCAGCGCCCCCCTGAGGGATGGCAGCAGGCAGCCCTGTCTCTGTCTGGGGACAAGGCCGTGTGCAGACACAGGCGGTGCTCCTGGGGCGCAGCCCGTTGGGGTCAGGGGCGCTGGGTGAGCGCACTTTGAACTGCTCCTCTCCCGGCCGCGGCCAGGGCGGCCCCGCTGTCTCCCGCGCAGCAAGCCCCGCACCCCCAGCCTCATCCAGGCGGCCAGCGCTGGCTCTGCCCCCAGCCTCGGTACGAGTGGGTTTCTCCCCGTGTCACAGCTGGGAAAAGCAAGTCACCCCCTCCAGGAAGTGTGGCTGGGAGGACCATGTCCTGCTGCTTCAGGGCAGCGGCGAAGTTGGGCCCCTGGGCCGGCAGGAGAGGCTGGTTGTGGCCGGGGTCTCTGCCTGGTTCGCGGTGACCGTGGGCAAGCAAGGGCCACTCTCTAGGAGGTTCCAGAGGGCAGGAACACGCAGCCCTGACCACATCACACCCTGCTCACGGCCACAGCGCCCCTCGGCCCCTACGGTCGAGCTCCCTGGTCTCGTCCCTCATGGCAGGCCGGGAGTTGAAATGTGGCGCCCCGAAGCCAGCGTGGCGCACAGGCCTGGCCGGTGAGAACGCCTCAGTCCCCACCGCTCCCTGTCGCCTCACCCAGCCCCTCCTCAGGCTGCTCGCCAGCCGGTCCGGGAAGTGCCTAACTCAGTGGCCCCTAGAGCCTACCCCCGACACACCTCCCACCCGCCTCCGCCCTTGGCCTTTGCCCCCTCCCCGATCAGTGTCCCTGTCCCCATCAGGGACCCACTCAGATGCCCACGGCGAGCCCCGTCACGCCCCGCTGAGGCCCGTGCCCGCCCGTCTCGTCTCGTTCACCCAGCCACCTCCTGCGGCGGCGGCCCCTGGTGGGTGGAGCCAGGTCTCAGGTTGTTTCTGTGTCTTGGCTTCCAGGGAGGTTGCTGCTGGGGCGGGTGCTCAGGAAACGTAGGAGAGCGAGCAGAAAATTCCGAACTTGTCCTCAGAACAGCCCAAGGCCATGTCCCCCCAGACTCTGAGGGCGTCTCCGGGGAGCAAACCTCCTGGCTACCCGAGAGCGCCAGTGGAGACGGCAGTGCAAGGCTCGCTGCTGACCACTCGCGGGAACCTGCCGCAGAGGGCGAGATGCCCTGGCCACGTCCTGGAGTCGCCCGTGGGCACCGGTGCTGACGGAGGCTGGCCGGGGCCGCGGTGGGGACGCCCCGGGAGGGTAGGGAGCAGGCCAGATGCTGGGGAGCCTACGCAGGGGCCAGCGGGGGCTCTGGCGGAGCCTCCCAGGCCCCATCCCAGGTGCCCTGCCCACAGCTCCCCGCTACCCGTGAGGCCTCTCTCTACCGACCCACACCTGGGTTCCCCGGCCCCAGCGCTGACCAAGAGGGCCCAGGAGGCGGTGTCAACAAGGAGTAGGCCAGGCCTCACACGACACTTCCCGCAGACGGCGCAGCAGCCCTGGAAGGCCACCCACCCTTGCAAGTGAGGCTCAGGGAGGCCCGGGGACTTGTCCAGTTCCCTCAGCCAGAATTAGGCAGCCCCAGGGCTCACGCTCCCTTCGGAAGCCTGCAGCCGAAATGGCCGGATGCTGCCCGGAGTCACTAGGAGGTTGGGACAAGCTCCTTCCCCTCTCTGGGCCTCAGTTTCCCTATCTGTAAAGCCAGGGACTCAGCTCCTCCTGACTCTGACATTTGGGGTGTGCTTCCTGCTCTAATGTTCCAGCGGGCTGGGCCGGGCCCCTGAGGAAGGCCGAAGGATGGAGCTCACCTGCCCCGGGACTGGCCGGACCGCAGGGCTTTGGTGCCCCCTAGTGGTCAGTCCCATACACCTCAGTGCGGGCCCAGCGCTGACCCCTCACCTCGAGGACAGTCCTAACACTCCCCACGTCTAGGACCTGGGGCAAAGCACTAGGCCACATTCTGCTACTGACGGGGCCAGCTGCCGAGCCTGCACCTCAAGGGCCCTGGGCAAGTCAGGGTCCCTCACTGGACCTCAGTTTCCCCGCTGTTAAACAGGGCTGGATGTATGCAGGGATGGATGTGAGGAAGTCAGGTCTGTTTGAGGGGCCCCAGATCAGGGGTATTCCGGGCTCTGCCATCTGGGAGCTGTGGGGCAGCTCACCGATATCTTGGTGAAGACAGACATCAGCAGGGACAGGACAGACAGGTACACGCGGATCCGCTGGCCTCCGTAGCGCTTCTGAATGTACTCGGGCAAAGTGACGATCTGGAGAGGCACAGGCCCAACATTCAGGGCAGGGCCCGTCCCAGTGCGGGAAGCAGCCACGAGCCCTCAGGGACAAGGCCCGGGCCCTGGTTCCTTTCCGCCCCAGCCCCAGGCCTGGCGCCCCAGGCTGAGCTCCCACCGTCCTGAGGGTTGCGGGCCGGGCAGTGGCATGCTGAGAAGGCGCCTCAGGGCTGAGATGAGGAAGGGACTGGAGGGGCCGTGGCTCCGCACGGGGCACACGCTCAGAGGCTGTTAGGACAAATCCAGATGAGCCATGACGAGGCTGGATGGGGGACGTGGCTATGAGGGGCAGAGCAGGGACAGGCTGAGGCAGATCCAGGAAGTGGAATCGACTGGACTCAGGAGTGCCAGAGTCAAGAATGGTGCGGCCAGCTGTGCCGCCCAGCTGTGCAGCTTATGTGCCTGAGTGGCTGAAGTGTGACGCCCGAGACGCAGCATGCAGGACCGTGCAAGCCAGCCGACAGGGCACCGGGGCTGAAGACCACAGGGAGCTGCCTTCACGGTGGATAAGAGTGTTTGTCGGACTCGTAGCAAACTCAGCCCTGAGTTCACTAACTTGCGACGTGAGGCCGTGGGGCTCCTGCCCATCACCCCCACCAACTTGGACCAAGGCCCAGCTTCTGGCTAGAGGCCCCAGGAGCAGACTCACCTCCGAGGACAGGTAAATGGGCACAAAGACCCACGCCAGCGCCAGCAACACGTACGTGGCCTGCAGGGACAGAGGCAGGGGAGACCATGGGCACAGCTCTCACAAGCCGGGGCACGGCTGGGCATGGCTGGGATGAGCAGGTGGGAGGCCTAGCTCCCACCACCTGACGTGCCAGAGAACCTGGGCAGCCCTGTTCCCTGTCTGGGCTCGGCACACTAACGGCCTGGGCCGCCAACAGCTCCCTGCCAGCTGTGGTGTCCTGAGGACCAGACTTGCCCAGGAATATCACTGCACAGAGCCCACCTGGACATCGGCTGACACCGTTGCTGGGTGCTGCCCCCATGGGGGGGTCAAGGTGGCCGCGCCCTGGCCCCAGCCCTCCCACAGGCTGCACCGGTGCCCGGGGCTCACATTCCACTCGAAGCCCGCTACAGCCAGTCCTCCAGCCGCGCCCGAGCCCGCCAATCCGATGAAGAGGCCGGAGCCCTCGCTGCTGGCAAAAAGGGAGGCCCCGATCTGCAGGACAGAGAGGGACACGCGTCAGCCACAGGCCCCCGCGCCGGCCACACCTTGCGCCCGACAAAATCTTCAGCCCCAGGAGCCTAAGTGGGCCCTCTCCCCACTTCACAGAGGAGAAGCCCGGGTGCGGGTCCCCAGGGCCGGCCACACAGCGAGGAGCAGACGTAGACGTCAGACCGCAGGGCCCCGCGCCTTGCAGCTCCTCGCGGCCCGGCCTGTGCCTGCACTCCCTGCTAGCCTCGGCCTGCCCGTGCAGCCCATCTGGGCAGTGACCGTGGTTGAGGAAGACGCACAGAGTGACCCAGGGACGCAGGTGCTGGCTGGTCTCAGAGCAGACGTGGCCCCACAGATAAAGGAGCGCGTGTGAGAGGTCAGAGTGCACTCACCGGCCACCACGTCATGTCCCGGCCTGCCAGGAAGTAGCCACTCACTGTGTTCCTGCTCGCCCGGCAAGAGGACTGCGAAGACAGAAAGCAGAGGCGGGACTTGGAGCCGTGTGCGACGCTGGCGGGGATGCAGCGTGGGGCTTCCGTCCCTGGCGACAGCCCGGTGGCTCCCCCAGAAAGGAGGCATAGAACCACCAGGTGACCCAGCAGTCCCACTCCAGGTATATGTCCAAAAGAACTGAACACGTGTGTCCACACAAAACCTTGTACCGGAATGCTCGTTACAGCATCATTCACAATAGCCGAAAGTGGATGCACCTAGATTTCCACCAGCCAATGAATGAATAAACAAAATGTGGTCTGTCCATACCAGGGCATATTATTCAACCATCAAAAGTCATGACGTTCCGACACCTGCTACAAACTAGATGCAGCTGCAGAACATGATGCCCAGGGAAAGAGGCCAGGCACGCAAAGCCACGCACTGTGTGGCTCCGTTGGCGTGCAGTGTCCACAGCGGGCGAACGCAGAGACGGAAAGAAGGCGAGCTGTTTTCAGGGGCTGGGAAAGAAGGAGTGGGGAGTGACTGCTGATGGGGACGGGGTTTCCTCCTGGGGTGACGAAGGTGTTTTGGCGCTAGCTAGAGGTAGTGGATGCGCAACACTGTAAATTTACTAAATGTCATGAGTTGTACATTTTTTAATGGCTACAGTGGTGAACTTTACATTACGTGTACTTTACCTCAATTAAAAAAAAGAAAGAGCAGGGGCGGTCAGTCCCCATTCCTGGCCGGCCACCCTGGCCCGAGGCACCAGCGGTCGCTGCTGCAGCCTTTACTCTGGTGCCGGCTCACTCGGAGCATTGCCCAAGCCCCGCCCGGCAAGAGCTAAGGCAGGGGCGCAGGTGGGGCCTCGGACACCCCTGGGGGAACCTCTCGGCTTCGGGGAGGAAAGGACACAGACAGACAGGCAGCTGCTCCCTCTCCTGACCCTGTAAACAGCCTCAAGGGAGTGTCCGTGGCCCTGAAGGCCAAGTCCAGGCTTGGAACTCTGGGAGATCGTTCCAGAGGGAGCAGCTGAGCCGGGGTTGCCTTTGTTGTTCGTGGTGAGGACTTTGAACCAAGGAATCTGAGAGCCCTTTGCCCTTGATTTCTTACTTCTAATATTTATATTTCTGAATCATTTCAGCAAGCATCACCTGACTATTCCTGCAGGCCTTTTTTTTTTTTTTGAGACAGAGTCTCACTCTGTTGCCCTGGGCTATTGTGCCATGGTGTGAGCCTAGCTCATAGCAACCTCAAACTCCTGGGCTCAAGCAATCCTCCTGCCTCAGCCTCCCGAGTAGCTGGGACTACAGACATGTGCCACCATGCCTGGGTAATTTTTTCTATGTATATTAGTTGGCCAATTAATTTGTTTCTATTTTTAGTAGAAACGGGGTCTTGCTCTTGCTCAGGCTGGTCTCAAACTCCTGAACTTGAAAGATCCTCCTGCCTCGGCCTCCCAGAGTCTGCGGCCTTTTGTTTGCAGGGAGTACAGAATTCTGTCCTCCATGTTATGGGATGAAGAACCGACAATCAGAATGTCTGGGAGTAAAACCCTGGTTCCTCTGCAGGCCGTGTGACCCTGAGCAAGTCACACAACAATGCCTAAATCTCCCCAGTTGCAGTGAGGGCCCAAGAAGTCCTTCCCTCGCAGGGTTTCGTGAGCTTGAATAGCCAGCACATGGTGCCTGGGGCCTGGTGCTCAGCAAGGCTCAGAGATTATGGGGATTTTTCAAGCACTATCTGGATGGGAGAAATGGAAAAGATGTGAAATCAAAACCAGGAGAAATTTGAAAAGAGGGACACAGGAGGTGTATTTAGATACACAGTTTGCATTTCTTTTTCAGAACATATGCCGATCACAAAATGTCAGTCAATAAGCAGGTCTCATTCTTCCTGACTTCACTCACCCTGCTTCATACTCAGGATGGTTAAGCCTTGCTGTACGCACCCACTGCTCAAAGCTTATTTCCTTGTTTGTTTTTGTTGTTCGAGACGGGGTCTTGTTTTGTTGCCTAGGCTGGTCTCGACTCCTGGGCTCAAGCAATCCTCCTACCTTGGCTCGAGAGTACCTGGACTACAGGTGTGTGCCACTGTGCCCAGCTTCAAAGCTTTCAATGTGGCCCCTGTTTCTTTCCAGCCCCAGCTGCCACCACCTTCTCCTTGTGCACTGTGATCTTGCTGTACTGACCTAAGCATAGTCTGAAGACTCACAGTCCTCACCAGGAGGGCCATATCCAGATGTGTAGGCTACGCACTGCGTAACTCCGGAGCAGCTCCAATCATAGGGAAAGCCCATGATTTGCCCTAATTAATACTTCTCGTCTCTCAAGGGTGCAGTGGGCACTGCCACTTGCCTCCGTCCATCCCTTCCCCTTCCTAAGTCCCAGCCATTGGTTCAGGTGGTCCCAACCCCATCTCCAGTTCAGGGACCCTGAGACACGGAAGCTACAGAGCCTGCCACATCCTTTGCTATTGTGCCTGGTTCAGGGACAGTCACTGACTTAAGTGGGTACAGAGTGCAGCTGGGGTCGCTCCATGGTCTCCCGGGAGGTGAGCATGGAAGCTGGGCTCTGGGGGCTGCTGGCGGCCACGTGCCCTGGCTAATGTTCACTGAGTGCCCCCTGTGCCGAGTTGGCTCCAAATGCTCCACCTGTAGGAGGTTTCTAATCTTCACAAAAGGCCCAGGTAGGTACCATGTTACTAATGGGGAAACCAAGGCTCTCAGAGGTGAAAGGGTATCTGGCTAGTAAGTGTCAGAGCCAGGATTTGAACCCAGGCTCAACCACTAGGCTGGTCATCTTGCCTCAGGACATGAGGGGAACAAGGCTTGGAACAAAGCCAGACATGGGTGGAGGCTGAGAGAACCACAGTGGAGTGTAGCGGTAGCCTTGCCACTGCTATAAGCCCCTGGATCATACTGCACCTGAAGCCTTCCCTATTGCTGGATTTTCTGTATGGTCTATTACCCTTCCTTCCCTGTTAGAGCTCACTTGGAGGCAGTTTGCTGTCACTTGTTAACAGATACCTTAATGAATGCAAAGGCTCAGCTCACAGTTCCCTCCTCCAGGAACATCTGCTCCTTAAAGGCTCTTCCCTGGGCACACCCAGACCCTCCATCAGGCATCTCTGCAGGGCCACACCTGCCCGCGCACGCTGTCACGTCTGGACCATGAGCACCTGCTGTGCTCCCTGCCGGACGTGGCTCTGGCGCCGTCCCTGAATGACCCTAATCTTTCCTGGTGTGTGGCTGCGCTCCGGCCGGCCGCACACAGCTGGGCCAGCGTGGCCTGCTGGAGCGACAGGGCAGGCTCCACAGCCCTGCCACCTGGCACCAGCCGCCCACAGGGCCCAGGCCGTGGGGGTGGCTCCCAGGAGCAAGGGCCCGAGGCGCTGGGTGGCCGAGACTGGCCTCAGGTGCCCGGAACATCTTTCCTAGACGTGCTCTTGCGACACGACACCCGGCCATGCCGGCCCGCAAGCCTAGACCCCTCCTCTGCCCTCCTCAGACCTCGCCTGGCCCCGCCGTCCCTCGCCCGGAGAGCAGCGGGCGCCCGGGACCCCCGCCGCCAGCTCCCACGGCGCTCACGCTGCAGTGGAAACAATTTCCACATGGCTGGCCGCGTCTTCCCCAGAACAGTGCTGACAGGGGACGACCAGACGCCCACGGGGTGTGCACGAGGACGCCACACAGCCCAGTCACAGCCTGAGCAGCCAGAGCCACGACTACCACATGCCTTTGCCAATGGCCAGCACTGGGCGGGGTGTGATTTCGTATCTAATTACCCAACAACAATGTCGATTACAGCTGCTTCTGCCAACACCACCACTGCTACCACCACCTTAACCACAACCGCTGCCACGGCAACCACCACCACCACTGCTACCACCCCTCAGTACCACCACCGCTGCCACGGCAACCACCACCACTGCTACCACCCTCAGTACCACCACCACTGCCACAGCAACCACCACCACCACTGCTACCACCCCTCAGTACCACCACCGCTGCCACGGCAACCACCACCACCACTGCTACCACCCCTCAGTACCACGACCACTGCCACGGCAACCACCACCACAACTGCTACCACGCCTCAGTACCACCATTGCTGCCACGGCAACCACCACCACCTCTGCTACCACCCCTCAGTACCACGACCACTGCCATGGCAACCACCACCACCACTGCTACCACCCCTCAGTACCACCACCGCTGCCACGGCAACCACCACCACTACTACCACCCCTCAGTACCACGACCGCTGCCATGGCCACCACCACCACTGCTACCACCACCTCAGTACCACGACCACTGCCATGGCCACCACCACCACTGCTACCACCCCTCAGTACCACACCCACTGCTATGGCCACCACCACCACTGCTACCACCCCTCAGTACCATGACCGTTGCCACGGCAACCACCACCACCACTGCTACCACCCCTCAGTACCACCACCGCTGCCACGGCAACCACCACCACCACTGCTACCACCCCTCAGTACCACGACCACTGCCACGGCAACCACCACCACAACTGCTACCACGCCTCAGTACCACCATTGCTGCCACGGCAACCACCACCACCTCTGCTACCACCCCTCAGTACCACGACCACTGCCATGGCAACCACCACCACCACTGCTACCACCCCTCAGTACCACCACCGCTGCCACGGCAACCACCACCACTACTACCACCCCTCAGTACCACGACCGCTGCCATGGCCACCACCACCACTGCTACCACCACCTCAGTACCACGACCACTGCCATGGCCACCACCACCACTGCTACCACCCCTCAGTACCACACCCACTGCTATGGCCACCACCACCACTGCTACCACCCCTCAGTACCATGACCGTTGCCACGGCAACCACCACCACCACTGCTACCACCCCTCAGTACCACCACCGCTGCCACGGCAACCACCACCACCACTGCTACCACCCCTCAGTACCACGACCACTGCCACGGCAACCACCACCACAACTGCTACCACGCCTCAGTACCACCATTGCTGCCACGGCAACCACCACCACCTCTGCTACCACCCCTCAGTACCACGACCACTGCCATGGCAACCACCACCACCACTGCTACCACCCCTCAGTACCACCACCGCTGCCACGGCAACCACCACCACTACTACCACCCCTCAGTACCACGACCGCTGCCATGGCCACCACCACCACTGCTACCACCACCTCAGTACCACGACCACTGCCATGGCCACCACCACCACTGCTACCACCCCTCAGTACCACACCCACTGCTATGGCCACCACCACCACTGCTACCACCCCTCAGTACCATGACCGTTGCCACGGCAACCACCACCACCACTGCTACCACCCCTCAGTACCACCACCACTGCCACGGCAACCACCACCACCACTGCTACCACCCCCTCAGTACCACGACCGCTGCCATGGCCACCACCACCACTGCTACCACCACCTCAGTACCACGACCACTGCCATGGCCACCACCACCACTGCTACCACACCTCAGTACCACACCCACTGCTATGGCCACCACCACCACTGCTACCACCCCTCAGTACCACAACCACTGCTATGGCCACCACCACCACTGCTACCACCCCTCAGTACCATGACCGTTGCCACGGCAACCACCACCACCACTGCTACCACCCCTCAGTACCACCACCACTGCCACGGCAACCACCACCACCACTGCTACCACCCCCTCAGTACGACGACCGCTGCCATGGCCACCACCACCACTGCTACCACCACCTCAGTACCACCACCGCTGCCACGGCAACCACCACCACCACTGCTACCACCACCTCAGTACCACAACCGCTGCCATGGCCACCACCACCAGGACTGCTACCACCACCTCGGTACCACGACCGCTGCCATGGCCACCACCACCACTGCTACCACCACCTCAGTACCACGACCAGTGCCATGGCAACCACCACCACTGCTACCACCACCTCAGTACCACGACCAGTGCCATGGCAACCACCACCACGACTGCTACCACCACCTCAGTACCACGACCAGTGCCATGGCAACCACCACCACGACTGCTACCACCACCTCAGTACCACGACCACTGCTATGGCCACTACCACCACTGCTACCACCACCTCAGTACCACAACCACTGCCATGGCCACCACCACCACTGCTACCACCCCTCAGTACCACACCCACTGCTATGGCCACCACCACCACTGCTACCACCCCTCAGTACCATGACCGTTGCCACGGCAACCACCACCACCACTGCTACCACCCCTCAGTACCACGACCACTGCCATGGCCACCACCACCACCACTGCTACCACCACCTCAGTACCACGACCACTGCCATGGCCACCACCACCACCACTGCTACGACCACTTCAGTACCATGACCACTGCCATGGCCACCACCACCACTGCTACCACCACCTCAGTACCACGACAACTGCTATGGCTACCACCACCACCACTGCTACCACCACCTCAGTACCACGACCACTGCTACCACCACCTCAGTACCACGACCACTGCCATGGCCACCACCACCACCACTGCTACCACCACCTCAGTACCACCACCACTGCTACCACCACCTCAGTACCACGACCACTGCCATGGCCACCACCACCACCACTGCTACCACCACCTCAGTACCACCACCACTGCTACCACACCTCAGTACCACGACCACTGCCATGGCCACCACCACCACCACTGCTACCACCACCTCAGTACCACCACCACTGCTACCACCACCTCAGTACCACGACAACTGCTATGGCCACCACCACCACCACTGCTACCACCCCTCAGTACCACGACCACTGCCATGGCCACCACCACCACCACTGCTACCACCACCTCAGTACCACCACCACTGCTACCACACCTCAGTACCACGACTGATGCCATGGCCACCACCACCACTGCTACCACCCCTCAGTACCACGACCACTGCTATGGCCACCACCACCACTGCTACCACCCCTCAGTACCACGACCCATGCCCACGGCCACCGCCACCACTGCTACCACCACCTCAGTACCACAACCGATGCCATGGCCACCACCACCACTGCTACCACCCCTCAGTACCACGACCGATGCCATGGCCACCACCACCACTGCTACTCACACTACTGCTGTAGAACCAGTGGCGGCGTCCCGTCCCGTGCGGGCCCCTTTCACAGGGAGCTCAGCCTGTGGGATTCAAGGCGTTTTCCATCTGACCGATCACTGAGGCCCAGAGTGCTGAGGGCACACGCCCCATGTGCGGGCGCTCGGGCTTAGGGCCGGCTCTACAGAAAGCGGAAGGGTCTTCATTCTCTCCAGGAGAACCCCGGGGCTCTGGGTCACCAGCCTGCGCACCGTGGGGCCGAGCAGGTCACGCCCGGGTCCCAGCCCTGACACGCAGCGCGCAAAGTGGAACGGGTGGCGCTGGCCCTCCCGTCAGGGAAGCCCCACGGCCGCACGGACGGACTAAAGAGAGCCGCCTGTGTGCAGCGCGGCGCTGGCCTTGCCCAGGGCCTTGCCCAGGGCGGCGGCCCGCTGCCCCTGGACTCCTGGATGGGTCGAGTCACTTCCCCCTCTGCCGCGGGGGGCAGAGCTGGCTGAGGGAGGAGGCTGGGCGGTGGGACGGCCCTCTCCCCGGGGCTTGTTGAAAACACAGACCCCCAGGCCCTCGGGCCCTCCCCGCCTCCGCACTACGGTCCAGGGCTCTGGGTGCAGCCCGGGAACCCTGGATTCTGTTGTTCAGGCCAACTCTCGCCCCGGACACACACGACACCGTGTAGAACGCGACCAGGACAGCAGGCCGCACCCGGGGCCCCAGCTGTTAGAAAGACCTTCCTCCTCCTCGCTTTGCCGGTGGACGAGCCGTTGCCCAAAGGGAGAAAGGGGCTCGGGCAAGGTCTCCGAGCAAATCTACGCAGGCCGGCAGGAGGGCCAGAGCGGGCCGTGGCCACCAGGTGAGACTGATACTGACCCGCAGGGCCGTGCCAGACCCAGTTCCCATCCCAGGCACCCGCCCAAGAGCCCAGGTGGCACAGGCCCCTCACCCATACGCCCACGGCCACGTTGAGGGCAAAATACGCGGCGATGACACCGATGTCAGCCGCACTCAGCTGCGGCCCGGGAGCGTGGAGGTCGCTGGTGGAGTCGTTGGCCATGGCTGTCGCCGCGGTGCCAGCTCCGAGCAGAGGAGCTGAGGGGCGAACCGGGCTGCAAAGGGCTTCCTGGCAAGGCATTCATTGATAATTAAACCGGCGGGCGGCGGTGGGCAGGGCAGCTCCCTCCCCGCTGCGGGCTCGCCTCCTCCCCCAGAGGGACTGGGGAAATAACCGCAGCGTAGTGGGTCCGAGACAACCCGAATTGACCCGGGAAGGAAGGGCAGAGTTGCCTGAAGGGCGGCTTGCGCGTCTAGCGTGCAGAGGAAGCACAGCGTGCTGGGATGGACGCCTCGCCTCTGGGGACCCTGCCACACGGCAGCCCCGTCTACCAGAGCCGTCGGCTGTGAGTGGGCCGGAGGGACTTGGGATGGGGACTCTGTCATTGTGGCTGGCTTCCAGCCATGACAGCCCTGTCTCGGATATGTCCCCACGTCGGACAATGAAGTCCTGTTGCCGACACCACTGCTCCCTTTTCCTAGAAGTGAGACAGCCCTGAGCCCCTCAACTCAGCCACCCATTAGGGCCCCAGTTCTGCCTGGGACCAGGAGGGCCCAGCACGCACCACACACCGAGGCCCACGCTTGGTTGTCCTGCACGTGATCCCGTTTCGTGCCCAACGCAGCCGAGCCACACAGCCGGCGGTGCCTGGTCCCAGCCAAGGAAACGCGGGGAATGCGGCCCAGAGGCCGAGCCACCTGTCATCACAGTCATGGAAGGGGCAGAGCTGGATTCGGCTCAGACCGGGCCCCAGTGTCCCCATCGTGGTGACAGCGATGGCTCTGGTTCCATTTGGGTTCCATCCTGGCCTGACGCTCGCTCGCTAACTCAGTCCGCGCACACAGCCGGGCTGGCCAGCGGGCTCGTGCCTCTGCTCGGCGACACGGCCGGTGACTTCGCAAAGCATTTGGAGTTTACCCAGACACGCGGCCCTTCCAGAAGTGTTAATGAGTGCGTGGCTGCCACCGAGAACGCGCTGGCCTGCGCCCCGCGGGGCCTGTTACTGGGTAGCCCTGGCGTGGGGGTGAAGATTAACCCCGGCACGCAGGGCCAGGCGGAGGAGGGAGACAGCCAAGTCGCTGCTGACAGTAAACCCAGGCAGGCTCAGCCTGTCACCCTGCCACCCACCCCAGCCTCCCACCGACCTCACGTGGCGTTCGCTTCCCAAGTGGTGGCTCGAAATGTACTGTAAATCGAAAGGTCGCTGCACACCGGCCAAGGGGCCCAGCGGACACTGCCCGGATTGAGTCCGCCTCTCTCATTAGGGTGAAGCAGTTGAGCCGACCGCATTTGGTCCCTTCTCCTTGGCTGGGTCTCAGAAGGAAATAAACCATTTACAGGTGCCTGCCCCTCTCTGAGCAAAGTCTTAGGGAAAGAAGCAGTGACTCTGGCTCTGCTCTGAAGGATGGGGACGGGGAGGCCGGCAGCGGGGGACACAGAGGCAGGAGTACCTCCCACATGTGGCCGAGCCTGGCCACACTCATGGGGGGAGATGCCCCCAAAGCCCAATCACACCCGCACTCCCGCCTCGCCCGACCCAGCGCGGTCTCACGGGCCCACCCCTTCCGAGCAGCCCTCCCACGGACACAGACACGCTCTCAGCCGGAAGCCGCCGCACACGCTCCTGTAAGCTCGGCCCTCCGAGAGGCCCAGACGCGAGAGCACTGCCCCGGGCAAGGGGGGTGTGCGGGGCTCGGCGGGCCCATTTGTGTCGTGGGCGGGGAGGGAACGTCTGTGAGTTCATTTTCTTTCTTAAGTGCCTCGGAATTGTGACCGAGGCTGGACTCAGCAAACCAGCGGGGTGAGCGCGGAAGGACAGCGCAGGCTGTGGGTCACTGAACTGGGCCACTGCGACACTGCCACCTGCTTTCCACACTCACATCTCTTCCTTCCTCAACTCTTCCACTGCTTCCTTCTTCCGTGTTTCATAGACACAGTCTAATCTACCATTTGATTCCCTTTCCTTCCTTTTACTATATAGTTTTTACTTATTTTCTTAGTGGTTGCCCTGGGGATTATAATTAATATCCTCATGTGATGATTAATTTGTGTGACAACTTGTCTGGGCCGTGGTGCCCAGTGTTTGGTCAAACCGAGCTACATGTTGCTATGAAGGTCTATTCAGTAGGCTTTGGGTAAGTAGATGGCCCTCCATGATGTGGTGGGCCACATCCAATCAGTTGAAGGCCTTAAGAGCAAAGATTGAGGTCCCGAAAGGAAGGATAAATTTTGCCTTTGGACTGAAAATTGTAACATCAACTCTTCCCTGGGTCTCCAGCCTGCAGGCCTGTCCTGCAGATGGTGGCCTTGCCAGTCCCAACAATCACATGAGCCAGTTCCTTAAACTATTAATAAATCAACAGTGCTCTGTCTCTCTTCCTCTCTCTGTATGTATATATACACATAAGTAAATAAGTACATATACATATATATAATCTCCTATCAGTTCTGTTTCTCTGGAAAACCCTAATATCAAATAATTCTAATTATCAACTTAGTTTCAATAGTTTCAGAAACTTTGTTTCTAATAACTCCATGCCCACTATGTTGTATTTTCACAAATTATATATTTATACATTGTATTCCTATCAATGTAAGTTTATGATCAGTGTTTTATGTAATTGTCCTTTAAATCATATAGAAAAAAGTAGTTACAAATCAAAAACATATTAATACTTTTATATTTATGTATAATTATCTTTGCTGGTGTTCTTTATTCTTCATGTGGATTCAAGTTATTGTATAGTGTCCTGGTTGCTTTTTTGGAGACAGAGTCTCGCTCTGTCCCCCCAGCTAGAGTGCAGTGACATCATCACAGTTCCCTGCAACCTCCAACTCCTGGGCTCAAGCGATCCTCCCACCTCAGCCCTGCCCAGGTTCCACCAGTGGTGCTGTAGGCACATACCACCAAGCCCAGCTACTTTTTCCTATTTTTTGGTAGAGAGGGTCTCTTGCTGAGGCTGGTCTCCAACTCCAGACCTCAAGGGATCCTCCCACCTCAGCCTCCCAGAGTGCTAGGATCACAGGTGTGAGCCACCGCGCCCGGCCTGTATAGTGTCCTTTCATTTCAGCCTGAGGGACTCCTACTTACAGCTTATTGAGCTTCTTCAATATACAGATTCTTTCATCAATTTTGGGAAGTTTCCAGCCATTATTTCTTCAAACATTCTTTCTGCCTCTTCTATCTCTTCTTTTTCTGGGACTATGCATTTATTGGCACACTTGACGGCGTTCCACGGGTGTCTTAGGCTGTGTTCATTTTCTTTCATTCTTTTTTTCTGTTTCTCAGTCTAAATAATCTCAATTGATCAATCTTCGAATTCACTTCAAGTCCACTTTCTTCTGCTTGCTCAATTCTGTTGAACCCCTCTAGTAAATTTTTCATTTTAGTTATTGTATTTTACAAGTGCAGAATGTCTACTTGTTTTTTTGTTGTTGTTGTGTTTTTTTTTTTGAGACAGAGTCTCACTTTGTTGTCCAGGCTAGAGTGAGTGCCGTGGCGTCAGCCTAGCTCACAGCAACCTCAAACTCCTGGGCTCAAGCGATCCTCCTGCCTCAGCCTCCCGAGTAGCTGGGACTACAGGCATGCGCCACCATGCCCGGCTACTTTTTTATATATATATCAGTTGGCCAATTAATTTCTTTCTATTTATAGTAGAGACGGGGTCTCACTCTTGCTCAGGCTGGTTTTGAACTCCTGACCTTGAGCAATCCACCCGCCTCGGCCTCCCAAGAGCTAGGATTACAGGCGTGAGCCACAGCGCCCGGCCTTGTTTTTGTTTTTTTGAGACAGAGTCTCGCTTTGTTGCCCAGGCTAGAGTGAGTGCCGTGGCGTCAGCCTAGCTCACAGCAACCTCAAACTCCTGGGCTCAAGCGATCCTACTGCCTCAGCTTCCTGAGTAGCTGGGACTACAGGCATGCACCACCATGCCTGGCTAATTTTTATATATATATATATATTTAGTTGGTGAATTAATTTCTTTGTGTTTTTAGTAGAGATGGGGTCTTGTTCAGGCTGGTTTCGAACTCCTGACTTTAAGCAATCCACCCGCCTCAGCCTCCCAGAGTGCTACGATTATAGGCGTGAGCCTCCACGCATGGCCTTTTACTTGTTTTTTGTTATTTTTATGTCTTTATTGATATTCTCTATTATGGTGAGGCGTAATTCTCATGGTTTCCTTTGGCTCTTTGAATGTGTTGACTATCGAAGATTTAAAGTCTTTGTCTAGTATATCCAATGTCTGGTCTTCCTCAAGGACCAGTTTCTAGCCATCTCTTTTTTCCCCGTGTGTATGCTCTTTTTGTTTCTTTATATGCTCTTAGTCTGTTTTGTGCTGCTATAACAGAACACCACAAATTTTATAATAAGCACATTTATTGGCTCACAGTTCTGGAGGCTGGGAAGTCCAAGGTCAGGGTGCTGGCACCTGGAGAATGCCTTCTTGCTGCATCCTCACATGCCAGAAGGCAAGAAGGTGAGAGGGCAAGAGGGGACCGAACTCATCCTTTCATAAGGTCACCAATCCCACCATGAGGGTGGAGTCCTCATGGCCTAAACACCTCCCCAAAGTCCCACTTGCCAAAATAGTTACAATAGTAACTATTGTAACTACAAAATAGTTACAAATTTCAGATTCTGAAATTTAACCATAGCATATGCCTCAGAATGTTTTGTTGAGAATTAGATATTTTAAATATTGTAATGTCAGAAGTCTGGATATCAGAATCTCCCTGCTCCCTGGGGCTTGTTGCTGCTTGTAGCTGTTTATGTCTGTGTAGTGCCCATCTGAACTGGTTTTGTAAAGTCTTTATTCTTTGTCATGTGTGACAACTGAATTCTCTGTTCAGTTAGCTGAGTGGTCATTAGAGACTTTCTTTCTTTCTTTCTTTCTTTTTTTTTTTTTTTGAGACAGAGTCTCACTTTGTTGCCCAGGCTAGAGTGAGTGCCGTGGCGTCAGCCTAGCTCACAGCAACCTCAAACTCCTGGGCTCAAGCAATCCTACTGCCTCAGCCTCCCGAGTAGCTGGGACTACAGGCATGCGCCACCAAGCCCGGCTAATTTTTTCTCTATGTATTTTTACTTGGCCTATTAATTTCTTTCTATTTAGAGTAGAGACAGGGTCTCGCACTTGCTCAGGCTGGTCTTGAACTCCTGACCTTGAGCAATCTGCCCACCTTGGCCTCCCAGAGTGCTAGGATTACAGGTGTGAGCCACCACGCTTGGCCATCAGAGACTTTCTTAAGAATCTGAAACTGAAAAATGAAGAAAAAAAGTCTCCCAGTCCGCAGTTCACAACTCTGCCTTAACCCTCAAGACTTCTTGCTTGTGCCAGGCCTGACAGCCAGAAAGGGGACTGAGGGCTTTCTCAGGTCTTTTCTGAGCATGCATTCAATATGCAGTCACGTGGCCTTCTAGGAATGGGTTGGAGCTTTCCAAAGCCCTTTCTTTCTAAAGCAACTCATTTTCCAGCCTTTCTTCCCAAGTGTTTTGGTTTTATTGTTTGCCCCCAAAGATAATGGCTAATACTTTTGCCTTTAAACTTCACCAATTATCCTGCTCTACTCTGGGAAAGTTCCAAGTTAGACAAAATACAGGCAAGTCCTTTGAGCCAGTCCTTCAAGGAGCCACCAAACAGGTCCCAACAAGCCGCCATAATTCTTTGAGAACAAGGTCCATTCTGCTCAGGTTGGTACCAGGAATCCACACCAGGAGTGGGGCTGTCGTCTGCGAGGCTGCCGTGGAGCTGGCAGTGGGCCACACGCCAGGGCGAGTTAACATGCCACAGAGCTCTAACTGGGATTCAGCTGGGTTTTTCTCCTTGAGTAAACATTTAACTTGGTTGGTGTAAACTTTTAATAAGTTCCCAGAGTGCCACTCCAACAGTTGATTCTGACAGTTTTTGCCAGTTTATTCTCTGCTTTTGTTGGGCAACAGCCTTTTGGAATTCCCGACTCAACCATTTTTGCTGATATCTGCAAGCTTATTATTTTTTGAAGTACAAAGAAAACTCGGGTCATCCTCAAGAGTTCCCTAAAATAAAGAAAACCATGCTCACGGGGCACCACGGGAGAGCTTATTTTAAGCCTACACGGTCCTAAGGTAGCAGCAGTTAATGTGCCATGTTAGCAATGCAGATTTCACATCAATGGGTATTATTAATATTTCACGTAATAACGTGTCTCATGCACTTGCAGGAGTACAACCACCATGGGGTGTGCGGTTGAGGTGTGGTGTCAAAGGAGAGGGGCCAGCTCTGGGAACACAGACCTGTGTCCAAATCTTGACACTGACCAGCGGGAAGAGCACTTCACCTCTCTGGCGTTTCCTCGTACATCAAATAGAGATGCTGTCACAACGGGGGACAGTGAGGTAAAGGGACAGGACAATGCTTGGCATGCAGTGGTGCTTAACAAATAAATGCAGTTTCCATTATTAGTGACCACAGACAACCTGAAACTTGTAGGCTCAAATAGTACCACCCAAAGGCTGTGCAGGCAGGCCGGCCCCTCCAAGTTCAGATTCTGAGTGAGGATGACATGAGCCAAGCCAAAGCTGCCTCGCTCCACCCCACGCCGAGGGGCTGGCGGGCCTTTGGTCAGGAGATCCTGAGACGATGGGAAAGAGTGCTGCCCTGGAGGAGGAAGCTTCATTCTGACTCGGGCTCATTGGTCACAGTGGGGCCGCTGGAGGTAGTAAGTTATGAGCCAAAGGACTAATGCTCTGGCACTCAATGGCTGAATTGGTGGCTATCCATCCACTCATGCCCCTCAGCAACATCTGGGGTTCTTGACGCCCCGAGAGCATTGTTCTAACCCATGTTTGTCTGTCAGGTAAAGACATCACAATCGGAATGGGAAACTATTAGCCTTTTTCCTGTTCTTAGAACTTTGGGGTTCACCTCCCCCATTATCTCTGGTCACTAAGCAGTGACAGCAGTCTGGGTTTCTCTGACTGAAGCAAATCCCACAATACCTGGGAAAATTGGTCTCCATGGCCGCCTCCGGGGGGGAAAGTAGGCGTCCTCTGCACTGGACGCTCCTGTGGCCCTGAGTCTCAGCGCTCCCAGCACGCCCGAGCCCGAACGGCCCCCAGCCACCCCAGGGCCTCCGTCCTCCTGCCCCAGGGCCTTCTCCCCATCCTCTGGCCTCTCTCCTAGGCCCCACACAGAAGAGCAGCTCCGCAGCCCGCAGTGCCTGGGGCTCCCGCCAGGCGTGGGTTCCCCCCAGCTCCCGTCACCTCCCTCCAGAGCTAACAGGGATTCTGAGTCTGTGTGGGTGTGGCGGATCCTGGCTTTACCCAAGTTCATCACTCAGAGGAAAACACTCCTGCTACACGTTTTCATCCATTTCTGTAAGTGGGGCTTTTCTTCATGAAAGATGACATGCCAAGAAAACCCAGGGAGGTCAGACTCCACTGGACACGGGCAGCAGGAGGCTCCCCTGAAGGAGCTCACAAGCACATGTTCTCCCAAACGAATTCTAGAGCAGAGAATCCTCCCTGCTAGTGCGACACTGCCATCCCTGGAAGGGCCACTGTGCCAACAAAGCCACCTGAGGATGTGCCCTCAGGCCACTCAGTGTGTCACTTGCCCTAAAGCAAAACTAGGCAGGGCGTGGTGGCACATGCCTGTAGTCCCAGCTGCTGGGGAGGCTGAGGTAGGAGGATCGCTTGAACCCAGGAGTTTGAGGTTACAGTGAGTTATGATGACACCACCGCACTACAGCCTGGGTGACAGAGTGAGATCCTATCTCAAAAATAATTAAAAAATAAAAATTTTAAAAATCAAAAAAATAAAGTCAAACTACACGGTGACTTCAATTGTCATCTATAACAGAAAATGGCACACAGCCCCCACAGGGGCAGAGGCGGGATAAAACCCAAACACAGCAAGTCGAGATAGGAGATTTGCAGCTGAAGCTTCTGCAGCCCATTTCACAGGATTGTGGGTCTGGCGCCCCAGGCAGGCTCCCCTCCTGGGTAGTGACAGCCTGTTCCCAAAGCTCCTCTCCCAAATGTGGCAACTGGAGAGAGGATGACACCTGCTGCTGGCCAGTGCCGCGCTGGCCGAGGAAGCCATCCAAGCAGTGCTCTGCAAGCCGCTCATGGGTGAAGATCGCGAGCTCCCATTTCCAGGAACAGGTTTGCGAAAAGCAAGGACACTTTTTCAAATAAACAGCTCTATCATTAACTAGATTTGAAAACTTTGGGTGAACACCTTTCTCCCAAGCTGTCTCCTTACAAGTGAAATGGGGGCGTGGGGTGGCGCCCCTGGCTGAGCTGAGGGTGGAGGGGTGTGTGGGGGTCACACACACTCAGGCAGCTTCCAGAAGCAGAGTGCTTGGAGCTTCTGCACACACAGGGCCCGGCTGCCCTGGGCGAGCCACCAGAGCCACGCTGCTTTCTGTGCAGCACCCAGAAAGCCCAACATAGCAACAACAATGATCTTAACACTACAAATACCACACACTGCATCAACGGCTGTTTTATTCCATATTCTACCACCGGCAGAAAGCAAAGGTTTAAGGTGTTTTGGGAGAAAGAAAAATTAATCCTTGTGAGAAAGTCTACATTTTTTCCTCCATGAACCAAGTTCAGTGGCAGGACACGCGGCCTGACTCCCGGGCGCCAGTCCGGGGGCGCCGAGTCCGACAGACTCCAAAGTGGAAGTTCAGAGTTTTAAACTCCAACCTCCAGGACAGACGGTACTTGACAAGGGTCACATCAACCACGCTCCCCCAGAGCATGCGGTGGCATGACCTGTGTCAAGAATGGCGGTGCGTGGAAAAGGGAGCGGAGCCACATCATGGAGACGGGATGGCAGCCTGCGCCCTCGCTGCCCTGTGTCGCGGCCTCGTCCTGAGATCAAACCCCTCCCGCCCCAGTCACGCAGCTCCGCGTCAGGAACTTTCAGGGTCTTTGACAAAGTGTCAGAACAGGGAATATTACACCCCCGAGAGGCAACTGCATCCCCAAAAAGCTGCAGAAGAGAAAGGAAGCTAATGAAGTTTCAAAATCCACAGCATGAATATTCAGCTTTCATTTTATTTTAGTTATAAAACAGTTTCCAAAACACAAAGTTTTAAAAAACACACACAAACACAAGTTTTTATTCGTTCTTCAGTTGCAGAAAATAAATAGCATCACATATTCCATAGGCTTGTCTATAAAAACATTTCTAAAACCGTCATTTACCGGATTCAACAGTATAAGCTTTTTGGCTTCTCAACTGCAGGTACCATAGAGTAGACCATTTTATTTTATTAACTTTTTAAAGCATTTGGCTCAAGCAACTTTGGAAAAAGGTTGTGAGCTTAAATATCTTATTCTAAGTTATTTCTTACATAGTTAAACTAAAACAACCAGATCTTATTTTATTTAAGAGGAGAATAAAGTATTTCTTTTATAAAAATTGCCCCCCAACTCACACACGCCTGACCTGACATAAAAAGTTGGTCTATCTTCATAGGAATCAACAAGAAGAGGGGTACGGGGACAGGGACAGGGATAGGCAGAGCAGGAAAGCTCTGAGCAGGAAAGACGCCAGCAAGCGTGAGCCCGCACGGTGTCATTCCTACGTTTCCAGTTTGGCCCTCAGAGCTGTACAGATGGACAGCGTTCAGTCATCTAAACCGATGTTTCTGAAAAGGTAGGACATGGACTCCCCGTTGTGAATCCGACGGATTGCTTCTGAAAGGATCATGCTGATATCCACAGTTTTAATCTTGGGGCACTGGAGTTTCTGGATTTCGTGTGGAATTGTGTTGGTGACCACCACCTGTGAATCAAGAGAAAAAACAAAGAACACCAAAAAGCCAAGTAGCTTCATGCTTTGGTCTGAAAATGTGATGTACTCCCAAAATCTCTAGGTTCTTCTAGACAGGAAGACAGTCTACCCTACAACAACGTTTCTAGTTAATGTGAAGCTGCCTGTGTTTCTTAGTTTCTTAGGTTAAGGTTTTGTGTTTTTTCTTTTTTTTTTTTTAGAGACAGGGTCTTGCTCTGTCACCCAGACTGGAGTGCAGTGGTACAGTCAGAGCTCACTGCAGCCTGGAACTCCTGGACTCAAGAGATCTTCGTGACTCAGCCTCTCAAGTAGCTGGCATGGGCCAGCTACAGGCATGGGCCACCACGCCCAGCTAATTTTCTTATTTTAGAGACAGGGTCTCACTATGTTGCCCAGGCTGGTCTTAAACTCTTGGCCTCAAGCAATCCTCCTGCCTCAGCCTCCCAAAGTATTGGGATTACAGGCATGAGCCAGTGCACCCTGCTAAGATGTGATAACCTCATACCCACTAGGACAGCTATAGCCAAAAAGACAGTTATAGCAAGTATTGGTGAGAATGCAGAGAAACCAGAACCCCTATCACTGCTGGTGGGATGGAAGATGGTTCAGCTGCTTTGGAAACCAGTCTGGCAGGCCCTCAAAAGTTTAAACACAAAGTTACTATATGACCCAGCAATTCTAATCCTAAGTATATATCCAAGAGAACTGAAAACATGTCCATAGGCCAGGTGTGGTGGTTCACACCTGTGATCCTAGCACTCTGGGAGGCCAAGGTGGTAGAATTGCTTGAGCTTAGGAGTTGGAGACCCTGAGCAACAGAAAGACCCTGCCTCTAATAAAAACAGAGAAAAAAAATTGCCAAGCAACTAAAAATACAAAAAAAAAAAAAATTAGCTGGGCCTGGTGGTGGGCACCTGTAGTCCCAGCTACTTGGGAGGCTAAGGATCCCTTGACCCCAGGAGTTTGAGGTCACTGTAAGCTAGGTTGATGCCACAGCACTCTAGACATGCTACCCAGGGCGACAGAGGGAGACTCTGCCTCAAAAAAAAAAAAAAAAAAAAACCCCAAAACAAGTCACCTGTGAAGGAAAAAAAAAAAAGTCCATGCAAAAACTTATATATAGTGGCCAGGCATGGTGGCTCACACCTGTAATCCTAGCACTCTGGGAGGCTGAGGTGGGTGGATCATTTGAGGTCAAGAGTTCGAGATCAGCCTGAGCAAGAGAGAGACCCCGTCTCTACTAAAAAAAATAGAAAGAAATTAGCTGGACAACTAAAAATATATAGAAAAAATTAGCCAGGCATGGTGGCACATGCCTGTAGTCCCAGCTACTCAGGAGGCTGAGGCAGCAGGATTGCTTGAGCCCAGGAGTTTAAGGTTGCTGTGAGTGAGGCTAATTTGCCATAGCACTCTAGCCCAGACAACAGAGAGACTGTCTCAAAAAAATAAAGTAAATAAATAAATAAAAACTGCACACAAATGTTCACAACTACATTATTCATAATAGTAGAAAAATAGAAAAAAACCAAATTTCCATCAATGTATGAAGAGAGAGAAAATGTGGTATATCCATACAACGGAGTATTACTTGACCGTAGAAACGAACAAAGCATTGCTCCATGCTACCACATGGAGGGACCTTGAAAACACTGTGTGGAGTGAAAGCAGCCAGCAGCGAAAGCCCACACACTGCACGATCTCATCTACATGAAATGTCCAGAAGAGGCAAATCCACAGAGACAGGGAGCAGATTAGGGCTGCCAGGGGCTGGGTAGATTGAGAGAAAATGTGGAGTGACTGCTAATGGGTACGGGGTTTCTTTTGAGGGACATAAAAATTTTGTAAAATTGCTTGTGGTAATGATTGTACCACTATGAACTTTCTAAAAACCACTGGATTGTATACTTTAAATGGATGGATGGCATAGTATATGAATCACATCTCAATCTGTTATCTAAAAAAGGGGTAGCATTAGAGGCTTATATTCAATGAAACCCAATATAACCCACCTTTTGAATCCATTCATAACTACAAAAGAACTCGCTCTTGTACCTACTTTCTGTAGCTAAGGATCAGGATGTGCCAAAGTGCCAGGCAACTGTGCCCACACATGGCCTGCCCCTTACCTCATCGATGGCAGACTCCTCAATCAGGCGGGGGGCATCAGAAGACAGCAAGCCATGAGTTGCCATCACGAAGATCTTATATGCACCTCTTTCCTTCAGGGTCTCTGCTGCAGCGAGAAAGCTGTCGACATCATCGATGATGTCATCCTGCCAAATCACAAATGGAGCAAGAGGTGCATGAGCACTTTTGCAAGGGCAGGTTAGACAAGCAGGACAAAGGGTCTGCCTAAATTACCACGATGAATCTGCTCTCTGTCCCACCATGTGCAGGCAGCACAGTCCCAGGCCCGTGCTTGTGCTGCACGGCCCCCTCCAGGCCTTGCACGCGAGCTGCCTCCTGCATGCCGTCTCCACCAGCAGAGCCGTCTCCAACCAGGCCCAGGCTCCTGGGTGAGAAAGCTGTTTCCATCTCTGCACCCTAGCTGGCCAGAGCTGTGCCCTCATAATGCAGGTGGCACCAAAAATGATGCTGGAATAATTTTTTTTTTTAAATACATAGAAAAACTGTTACAAGATGCTTTTTTTTTTTTTGAGACAGAGTCTCGCTTTGTTGCCTAGGCTAGAGTGAGTGCCATGGCGTCAGCCTAGCTCACAGCAACCTCAAACTCCTGGGCTCAAGCCATCCTTCTGTCTCAGCCTCCCAAGTAGCTGGGACTACAGGCATGAGCCACCATGCCCGGCTAATTTTTTCTATATATATTAGTTGGCCAATTAGTTTCTTTCTATTTATAGTAGAGACGGGGTCTCGCTCTTGCTCAGGCTGGTTTCGAACTCCCGACCTCGAGCAATCCACCCGCCTCGGCCTCCCAGAGAGCTAGGATTACTACAGGCGTGAGCCACGGTGCCCGGCCTACAAGATGCTTTTGACCATGGGTAATGGAACTGTGAGTGGCTCTTTCCCCCCTTCTTTTTGCTACTTTTCCTTATTTCTAAGTTTTTTCCACCAAGCATATGGGAAATATGCTTTTTTCATGTTATTACAATGGGGAAAACAACAGTGATTATTGTTCTTAATAACAAATTAGCTTTCAAGCAGCTGAGACTACAGGCACATACCACCACACCTGGCTAATTTTCTTATTTCATAGAGATGGGTCTGACTATATTGGCCAGGGTGGTCTTGAACTCCTAGCTTCAAGTAATCCTCCCATCTCAGCCTCCCAAAGTACAGGCATTTACAAGCATGAGCCACTGTGCCTGGTAGCTTCTAGAGGTTTCCAACACATAGACTAGGTTCCCAGGCTCCCAGAGTTATTTTATTTTTATTTTTATTTTTTTTTTTTTTTCTTTTGTTAACCAGAACATGTGGATCCCAGAGTTATTTTAAACCCATTATGGTAGCCAACATTGTCTAGTGTTAAATAAATATTCACGTTTATTTTACATGCATACATTACTCTTCAAATGCATAACAAAATTAAAATAAAAAATATACATACATTAATTTAAAAATGCTATTGGTAAAATGGTATAGCCACTTTGGAAAACTGTTTGACATTTCTTATCATACTAAATTCGCAATTACCAGGAAAATCAACAGAAAAATTAAAGTTCTCAAAATGCTAGGATTATATTTAACATTCTTAAATAACAATTATAGAGATAGAGGACAGAACAGTGGTAGCCAGGTGCTGTGGGCTGAATGTTTTTGTCCCCTCAAAATACACGTTAGAAACCTACTGCCCAATGTAACAGTGTTGGAAAGTGGGACCCTTTTTTTTTTTTTTGAGACACAGTCTCACTCTGTTGCCCTGGCTAGAGTGCCATGGCATCAACCTAGCTCACAGCAACCTCAAACTCCTTGGGCTCAAGTGATCCTACTGCCTCAGCCTCCTGAGTAGCTGGGACTACAGGCATGTGCCACCATGCCCAGTTAATTTTTCTATATATTTTTAGTTGGCCAATTAATTTCTTTCTATTTTTTGTAGAGACAGGGTCTCGCTCTTGCTCAGGCTGGTTTCGAACTCCTGACCTTGATCGATCCTCCCGCCTTGGCCTCTCAGAGTGCTAGGATTACAGGTGTGAGTCACCTCGCCCAGCCAAAGTGGGGTCTTTTAGGAGGTGTTTAGGTCGTGAGGGCTCCAGCATCACAAATGGAGTAATGCCGCTATAAAAAAGGCTCGTGGAAGTGGGTCTCTGGCTCCTGCACTTTTGCTATGTTGCACAGAGTTAGTCCCCTTTTGTCTTCTGCCCTCTATCATGTGAGGACACAGCACACATGCCCACACCAGACCAAATGCCAGCGCCTTGATCTTGGACTTCCAGTCTCCAAAACTGTGAGAGGATAAATTTGTGTTCTTTTTTCTTTTTTTGAGACAGGGTCTCACTCTGTCACCTAGGCTAGAGGGCAGTAATGTCACCATAGCTCACTGCAATGTCAAACTCCTGGGCTCAAGTGATCCTCCTGCCTCACCCTCCCAAGTAGCTGGGAACATAGGCATGCACACCATGCCTGACTAACGTTTTCTATTTTTTGTAGAGATGGGGTCTCGCCCTTGCTCAGGCTGGTCTCCAACTCCTGAGCTCAAAAGATCCACCCACCTGGGCCTCCCAGAGTGCTAGTGGCATGAGCCACCACGCCCAGCTTAATTTCTGTTCTTTATAAATTGCCCGGTCTCAGGTATTGTGCTGATAGCAGCACAAAACAGAGTGAGACATCAGGAGCTGGGGCCGGTGTGCAGGATGTGGCTGTGGCTTCGGAAGGAGGCAGGAGCTCTGGGGTGAGGGGCACTGCAGTGTCTGGATGGTGGCTGGCCCATTAACTGCCTGGGTATGACTGCACACAGCTGCGCAAACGCAGTGCATGTAAAACTGCGGCCGCGCAGCTGGGGATTTCCAGGCTGTGTTATTGTAACAAAGTTAAGTGAGACACAGGAAGCTGGGTAAAGAGAATGCAGTACGTCCCTGTACATTTTTTCCGACTTTCTATAAATCTACAATTACTTCAAAATAAAAAGGTTTTTTTAAAAAAGCACTTGAAATAGAAAGGAAACAAAATGCTGCTGAACCCAGAGCATTTTGTTACTATAGACTTTGCCAGTTGGGGAATAAATTAGTGGACAGCTATTAGCCTGTAGGGTGACATGAGAGATTGTCTAACTTGAAAAAGATGACAGCATAATTACCAAGCACCGGGGATAACAAACAGGGAGCACCCACCACGGAGCTCGGGAAACCCTGCTGTACAACCACTTTATCTTCAGACCCAGCTCTGCTCCCAGGTACCTCAAAACTCTCCCATGTATACAGCAGAAAAAAAGTACAAGAATGTTCAAAGCAGTGTCATTTGGAAATAGAAAAAAAACGGATGTTCAATGCCTGCAGAACAGATAACTCAGTTGTGTAAGTTACACCAGTGAAAAAGAATAATGTACAACTATCTGCTACTACCTGAGTAAATTTCAACAACAGTGTTGAACAAAAAAGTCAGGAAGGACACAAAGACATCTTTTATGTAAACATCAAAACCAAGCCAAGCGAAACAAGACAGGATTTCAGGGTATGTGCATTCCTGGCAGACTGTAAGGATAAGGAAGGGCACAAATGGACAGATTTTGGGTTAGGGACAACCTCTGAGGAGGAGAGAAAAGAAAGAGCCCCAGGTAAGCCGACAGGAGGCTTCAGGGTACCTGGTGATGTGCCATCCTGCAAGTGGGCTAGCAGGTACCCAGGTGTTTATTCTTCAAGCTACATAGGCATTAAGTATATTATTTTGTGTACTTGTTTTACGATGTGTGAAAGCACATGTGTTTTTAACAGTTACAATCAACTTTGCTTCCTACTCTTATCACAAAACAATTTCTGTCTGGGCACAGTGGCTCATGACTATAATCTTAGCACTTTGGAAGGCTGAAGGGGAGGACTGCTAGAGCCTAGGAGTTTGAGATCAGCCTGGACAACATAGCAAGACCTCATCTCTACAAAAAACATTTTTAAATTAGCCAGGTGTGGCGGCGCCTGCCTGTAGTCCCAGCTACTTGGGAGGCCAAGGCAGTAGGATCTCTTGAGCTTAGGAGTTGGATGTTGCAGTGAGCTATGATGTGTGATACCACTGTACTCCAGCCTGGGCAACAGAGTGAGACCCTGTCTCAAAATAAACAAAATTTCCCATGTTATAACAAATAGCTGCACAATATTCAGTTAACTATGTAGTTAGCAATTTTTAAAGTAAACTAATGATAGCATTTCTCAGTTTCTGGGCCAAAGTAAACGTTTAGCACAAGGCACTAACTTAAATGAGATGTACCCGACAATACCACTACATCCCTAGGTCTTTTATTTGCCCACAATTAACAAGTCAGTCAACAGAATCACAATGGTAAATACTAAAATTAATAACAAAAGAAGGCTACATACCACAATGATGGCAATCCTTCCTCCAACATCACCAACAACTGTGATTGGGGGCTTTTCTTTAGGAATCAGCACTGGTCAGAATAAAACAAACACACCAAAATTTTACATTAAAAAGTAAAACAAAACCTTTAGGAAGTTAATGTCTCATGATCTCATGATAAAAACACCAAACAAAATAGGAACAGAAGGGAATTCCCTCAAGTCTACTAAAGGGCAACTATGAAAACCCACAGCTGACATGACACTTCATGATGAAAGACTGAAAGCTGTCCCCTAAGATCAGGAACAAGATGAGGATGCCTGCCAGTTCCACCATTATCCACCACTGTACTGGATGTGCTAGCACAGGTAATTAGGCAAGAAAAAAAGGCATCCAGATCAGAAAGGAAGAATTAAAACTCTATTAGCAGATGACATGATCCTACATGTTAAAAATCCCAAAGAATCCACAAAAACTGACCTAAGCTAATACAGGAATTCAGCAAAGTTGCAGAGTACAAGACCAACACACACAAATCAGGTGTGTTTCTACCCACCCACCAACAATGAGGAACCCGAAGAGAAAATTAAGAAAGTAATTCAATTTACAAAAGGATCCAAAGGAAAAAAAACCCTCTAGGAATAAATTTAACCAAGGAGGTGAAAAACTTGTGAAAACTATAAAACACTGCTAAAAAAAATTAAAACAAGAATCTTTTTTCCCTCTTTTTTAGAGCTGTCACTCAGGCTGGAGTGCAATGGCTCAGTCATAGCTCACTGCAGCCTCAAACTCCTGGGCTCAAGCGACTGTCTTGCCTCAGCCTTCTGAGTAGCTGGGACTACAGGTGCACAGTACCACACCCAGTTAAGTCTTTCAAAAAAATTTTTTTTGTTGAAGGAGGTCTCACTATATTACACAGGCTAGTTTTAAATTCCTGGCCTCAAGCTATCCTCCCACCTCAGCCCCACAAACCACGTGAGCCACTGCGCCTGGCCAACATTCTTAAATATTACACCAAAAAACAAGCAACAAATAAAATTCAGACCTCATCAAAATGTCCTTTTGTGTGCCAAAGGACACTATCAAGAAAGTGAAAAGATAACCTAAAGAATGAGAGAACATTTGCATACCATGTATCTGATGAGTCTAGTATCCTAAATATACAAAGAAAGCTTACGACTCAATAATAAAAAGATATACAACCCAATTAAAAAATGGGCAAAGGGGCAGGAAGGGGAGAAAGATATTAAAAAGAAAAAGAACAAGATTTAAAAAAAAATGGGTAAAGGATTTGAATAGACATTTCTCCAAAGAAGATATATATATATATATATCCAACAAGGCCAGGTGCAGTGGTCACACCTGTAATCCTAGCACTTTGGGAGGCCAAGGAGGGAGGACTGCTTGAGGCCAGGAGTTTGAGACCAGCCTGAGCAAGAGTGAGATCCCACACCTACAAAAAATAGAAAAATTAGCCAGCTGCACCTGCAGTCCCAGCTACTTGGGAGGCTGAGGCAGGAGGATCGCTTGAGCCCAAGAGTTTGAGGTTATAGTGAGATATTATGATGCCACTGCATTCTAGACTGGGGGACAGAGGGAGACCCTGTCTCAAAAAACAAAAACATTCTCATGAACGAACAGGTAAAGAAAAACAATTGGCCAAAAAGCACACGAAAAGGTACTTAACATCCTTAGTCATTAGGGAAATGCAAATTGAAACCACAATGAGATGTCATTTCATACCCACTAAGATGGCTACAATAAAAAAAAAATCAGAAAATAAGTGTTGGTAAGGATATGGAGAAACTGAAACCTCTATGCATTACTGGTAGGAATGTAAAACGGTGCAGCTGTTGTGGAAAACAGCATGGCAGTTCCTCAAAAAGTTATATTTAGAATTATCACATGTCCCAGAAATTCTAATCTTAGGCATATATACCAAGAGAAGTGAAATATATCCATACAGAAACTTGTACATGAATGCATATAGCAGCATTATGGCAGGAAGGTAGAAACAATCCAAATTCCTATCAACTGATGGACACACAGAGAAAATGTGTCGGATCCATACAACAGAATATTACTCAGCCATCAAAAGGAATGAAGTACAACATGGATGAACCTTGAAAACATGCTAAATGAAAGAAGCCAGACACAAAAGCCCACATATTGTATGATTCCATTTATATGAAATGTCTAGAATAGGTAAATTCACACAGACAAAAGGCAAATTAATGGTTGCCAGGGTGTGGGGGAAGTGCGCTTGGGGAGTGACTACTTAATAGGTTACAGGGTGTTCTGGAGTGATGAAAGTTTTGAAACTAGAAAAAAATAGTAGTTGCACAACATTGTGAATATACTAAATTCCAGCCAATTTTACACTTTAACATGGTTAATCCTATATTATGTGACTTTGACTTCAATTTAAAAAAAGCTCAATGTCACTGAAGGAAAAAAGTAGACTATTCTAGATCAGGGCTTCTCAACCACTGACATCTTGGGCCAGCTTTTTGTTGTGAGGGATTGTCCAGTGCATCATGAGAAGTTGAGCAGCAGCCTTGGCCTCTACTCACTAATGCCAGTAGCAACTCCCTCAATCACGATGATCAAAAACATCTCCAGACATGACCAAAAGTCCTTCAAGAAACAAAATGCAACCTACCCCCAAACTGAGAACCAATGGTCCAGATTAAAAGAGACTAAAGATGTGACAATCAAATGCAATGTGTGAACTAGGTTAGTGTCAGGGAAGGGACAAAAAAGTAAAACAAAATACCAGAACTGAAGTGAATGTTTATATTTCCAACACTTCTTTTCCCAGGACACTTGACCTCAATGCTGGTAGAAAGTATAATGGATAGACCTTTAGAAAATCAACCTGACACAGAGTCACACAATATTTATGCCTTTAGACTCATTAATCGCACATTCAGAAAGTTGTAATGCAAAAACCAAAGTATGGGAAAAGTTTTTTACCCATGTATGTTTACTGCCACATTATATTGGAAACAAAGAACAAACACTCCAAATTAGGTTGTGGTTGGGCAGTCCAAGCCACAATCATCAGATGGGATATTACACAGCCAATAAAAATGCTATTTACAAACGTTTCTGATGATTTGGTAAAAAATATGTTATGCAGCTGGGAGAAGGCAGGAATATGCATTATTATGTATTCTGCATGGATCACAGCTCCATGAAAATAAGGACAGAAAAAGTGAAAGGTGGCTTACCAAAATATAAAAACTGGTGTCTTAAATAGTGGGATTAATCACTAATTATTTTCTTCTAATTTTTATGCATTATGTTTATGCATGTTTTAAAAAATTATATAATGTATTTATATTCTGAAAAAGAATTTTTCATTATTTTTAGTTGGTATTTTTCATCTATAAGAAATCAGAAGATACAAAAAAAAAGGTTTTTTTGAGACAGTGTCTTGCTCTGTCATCCAGGCTGGAGTTCACTGGTGTGCTCACAGCTCACTGCAGTGTTGGAACTCCTAGGCTCAGGTGATCCTCCTACCTCAGCCTCCCAAGTAGCTGGGGATATGTGTGCGTGCCACCACACCTGGATAATTTTTCCTATTTTTTGTAGAGATGACATCTCGCTGCGTACCCAGGTCTTGACTAACTCCCGGCCTCAAGTGATCCTCGGCCTCCCAAAGTGCTGGGATTACAGGCGTGAGCTACCACACCTGATTTTTAAAATCTAATACTAAATATAAAATCTTTATATTTGAGATACTATAGGAATAATGCTTTCTTTCCTTTTTTTTTTTTTTTTTGAGACAGAGTCTCCCTTTGTTGCCCAGGCTAGAGTGAGTGCCATGGCATCAGCCTAGCTCACAGCAACCTCAAACTCCTGGGCTCAAGCAATCCTCCTGCCTCAGCCTCCTGAGTAGCTGGGACTACAGGCATGCGCCACCATGCCTGGCTAATTTTTTCTCTATATATTAGTTGGCCAATTAATTTCTTTCTATTTATAGTAGAAATGGGGTCTTGCTCTTGCTCAGAGCTGGTTTCGAACTCCTGACCTCAAGCAATCCACCCACCTCGGCCTCCCGGAGTGCTAGGATTACAGACGTGAGCCACCACACCCGGCTGGAATAATGCTTTCTTTTCCCTTCATACATTATTTGCTGTTAACATAAAAAAAGCATTATATGTAGGGTCGTCAAATGATCCAAAAAAATTCAATATTTAGGATCTGCAAAATTAAATTCTAGTACATTCCCAAAGTATATAATGACCACTACTTGAGTCAAAATATAAACACAGAAACATTATAATTAAAATTGTGAATGAAACAAGCTGAAACATAAAGACCAAATAAGTAGATAAAGAACTGCTAGAAAGAACTTACAAATCATCTTGTTCCCACGCCCTCACTTTCAGATGGGAGACCTGCAGCTCTGGTTCTGCAGTCCAGAATCCACTACCTAAGGCCACACTTGAAGCCAATGCCCAGCAAGTCACAAAGTCATCTAAAGATTGCCAACATGCTCCAGATCATAGCCCACGCACTTGCAAGACTCCATAGGAACATACTGTCTTTCATGTTCAAGGGCACGTCTCGGCCAGGTGTAATCCTAGCACTCTGGGAGGTTGAGGCGGGCGGATCGTTTGAGCTCAGGAGTTTGAGCTCACCAGTTTGAGACCAGCCTGAATAAAAGCGAGACTCCGCCTCTACTAAAAAAATAGAAAGAAATTAGCTGGACAACTAAAAATATACATATAAAAAATTAGCCAGGCACGGCGGCACATGCCTATAGTCCCAGCTACTTGGGAGGCTGAGGCAGGAGGATCGCTTGAGCCCAGGAGTTAGAGGTTGCCGTGAGCTAGGCTGACGCCACAGCACTCTAGTCTAGGCAACAGAGTGAGACTCTGTCTCAAAAAAAAGGGCATGTCTCATCAACAGACCAATTCAGCCCTGTGGGCTCCGCTGAGGTTCCTAGACACAAGCCCCTCAGTGGCCAGGCAGACTCTGAAAGGGAGTGGCAGCACAGGCCGCACCCAATAGCTTTGGAGCAGGAGCCAGCAAGAAGGATGCACACCAGGAGGACTTTGCAGCCCTCAGTCAAATGCTTATCAGCACTTTCCCAGACCTCAATTCTATACCCTGGCTCCACCTCCTGCCTTCCTCCTCTTTAGCTGAGTCCAAGAGACCACAGGATGGGAAAGCACAGGTTTTAGAGTCAGACAAGCCAAGTGCTGTCATTATGTGGGAAGTATCTTTCCCTTTCTGACCCTGTTTGTTTATTTATAAAATGGAATATCATCATTCCATTAAAAGGGCTGTCCCAGAGATTAATGCAGTATAAACATCTGTTCCCAGGCCAGGTGCAGTGGATCACGCCTGTAATCCTAGCATTCTGGGAGGCCAAGGTGGGCGGATTGCTCGAGATCAGGAGTTAGAAACCAGCCTGAGCGAGACCCCATCTCTACTAAAAATACAAAGAAATTAACTGACCAACTAAAAATACATATACAAAAAATTAGCCGGGCATGGTGGCACATGCCTGTAGTCCCAGCTACTCGGGAGGCTGAGGCAGCAGGATTGCTTGAGCCCAGGAGTTTGAAGTTGCTGTGAGCTAGGCTGACACCACGGCACTCACTCTAGCCTGGGCAACAAAGTGAGACTCTGTCTCAAAAAAAAAAAAAAAAAAAAAAAAATCCATTCCCTCCCACTGTCTTTTGTTAACATCTTCCAGCATGTTCTGTCACTTTCATTCCCATTGCCACCACCCCTTAGAGCAGAGATGTGATGTACAACAGAAACACAAGGCAAGTCACAAATGTAAGCCACGTGTAATTTTAGGTTTTCTAGTAACCACATTACAAAGGCATAAAAAAACAGATGAAGTTAATTTTAATAATATATTTTATTTCAATGTATCAAAAATATTATCATTTTAACATGGAACCAATAAAAATGTCACTAATGAGATGTACATTAATGTTTTCACATCATGAGTGTGTGTCCTTCACACTCCGATCCATCCCCAGCGCTACGCCCCGCATGTGGGAGCCAGATGTTGCCAGCCCCTGAGATGAAAGCCCCTCCATGCCCTTGCTTAACTTCCTCAGCCTCCAGGATCTGGCCTCCCGTTGCCGGCTCTCTTCCCTGCAGTCTGCCCCGACACGGACACAGGCCTGGCCTGCTGAAACGGTGCCCTCACTAACTGCCCCGGCTCGAGAGCCTTTCATGACACATGTGAGGTTTACTCGTATTCAGAATCCTCCTCCCAGCAGAATACTGCGAATTTATCCCACCTCTTCCCTCCAGTCACCTTCGCTTAGTCACCTTCCCTCCAGTCAGGCTGTGTCCTTCCTGGCCACAGCCCAGCTCATCCCAGCAACAACAGTCATCACCGCAGTGCTAGCTCATTCACGGAAACAACGAGCAGCTAAGTCCTATGGGCTCGGCCTGGGCTCCCCAAGGTCTGGGCACGTCCTATGGACCAACTCTGACACAGGGCCTCTAGCTGTCCCTCTTTTTCAGATAAAGAACAGGCCTAAGGACACACCGCTAATAAATGACAGAGCCCAGTCCCTAGGCCCTAAGCCTGCCTTCTTCCCCTCAGCCTCCCCGGCACAGAGATGCACCCCTCGCCCAGACTCCTTCTAGCTCCACCTCTACTGACATCTACAAAGTACAGCTGGAATCTCAGCTTTCCCATGATTATTCCAGCGACACTTACTTCCTTCTCTGCATTTTTCTGTTTATAAATGAGCAAAATCCAAAGCAAAGCAAGAACCTAAAGGAGTCCAGAATACACCCTGTGGCAAAAATCATTCTGAGCTGAAAGCATTTGAGTTCCTGAAATCCTTCATGTGCCAAAAAGCAGAACCTCCCAAAAGAACTTAATTGTCACAAATCCCCTCCCTGGTGTTCTAGGACCACTGACTCTAATCACCCAAAACCAGAAGTCAGCACCCCCTAAACAGGCACTGTCACAGAACTGCCCCACCTCCCCTCTCCTCAGGGCCCACTGTCCCCGAGTGCCCTTTCCCTCCTCCCCTGCCCCTGCTAAGAGTTGTCTGTTTTCCCAGATGTGCCTTTCTGCCCCTCCCCGTCCCCTGTAAGATGATTTATGAGCTCCAAATTCTATCCACCTCTTTGAGTCACACTTTTGTGAACTCCTGTGTGTATGTGATTAAAATCTATCTTTCCTCTTGCTAATCTGTCTTTTGTCAGTTTAATTTATGGGCTACCAAACACTGAACCTAAGAAGAGAGAGGGAAAGTTTTTCCTCCCCAACAAAGGCAGTATTTTTTTTTAATTGGAAAATCATCATTAAAGTGTAAAAAAAGTTTCTTAAAAAATAAAAACAAAAACAAATCCTTGCACAACTCTACTACCCTATTGCAACTACTTTCTTTTTTTTGAGACAGAGTCTCACTCTGTTGCCCGTGGTGTCAGCCTAGCTCACGGCAACCTCAAACTCCTGGGATCAAGCAATCCTATTGCCTCAGCCTCCCAAGTAGCTGGGACTACAGGCATGTGCCACCATGCCCAGCTAATTTTTTCTATATTTTTAGTTGGCCAATTAATTTCTATTTATAGTAGAGACGGGGTCTCGCTCTTGCTCAGGCTGGTTTTGAACTCTTGACCTTGAGCAATCCTCTTTGGCCTCCCAGAGTGCTAGGATTACAGGCGTCAACCACTGTGTCCGGCCCACAACTACTTTCATTCTTCATATTCCCTCCTGGTCCTCGCACAAAGACAGTGCTATGATCTGATAGTTGGCGTCCCCTCAAATGCACATGCTGGAGCCTAATACCCAACGTGATGGTATGAAGAAGTAGAGCCTTTTGGAAAGTGATTAAGTCCCCAAAGCTCTGCCCTCATGAATGAGATCAGTGCCCTACAGAGGCTAAGGAAGCTAGTGGCCTTGCCCCTTCCACCATGTGGGGGAACCGACAAGGTGCCATCTTAAAGGCAGGGCAGGCCCTCATGAGACACTCAATCTGCTGCCACCTTCATCTTGGACCTTGTAGCCTCCAGAACAGTGAGTAATAAATTTGTCGTTTATAAATTACCCAGTCTGTGGTATTTTGTTATACCAGCCTGAACAGACCAAGACAGATATTGGTACTGAGAAGTGAGGTGCTGCTGTATCAAATACCTAAAACTGCAAGCAGCTTTAGAACAGGGTAGTGGGCAGAGGCTGGAAGAGAAGGCTAAAACCTGCTATACTGTCACGTACAGACCACGAGAGTGACTGTGCTGAGGCCTCTGCTATGGCCGGGTATGGTTTCTCCCCAAAACTCAAGTTAAAACTTGACCTGATGTGGTGGTGCTGGGAGGTGAGGCCTAATGGGAGGTGTCTGGGTCAGGCGGATGGATCCTTCATGAATAGATTAATGCCCTCCTGAGAGGGTGAGTGAGTTCTCACTCTCGTCACAATGGATTAGTTCCCGCCAGAGAAGGTTGTTATAAAAGCCAGTTCAGCTTCTTACACTCTTGCTTCCTCTGTCACCATGTGAGCTCTTTGCACACACTCACTTGTTTTTCTGCTTCTCTGCTGTGTTTTAACCCAGCACGTGGCCCTCACCAGAAGTCAGCCAAATGTGGCAACAAGCTTTTGAACTTACCAACCTGCAGAAACATGAACTAAATACAGTAAGTCCTCACCTAAAATCATCAATAGGTTCTTGGAAACTGTGACTTCAAGTGAAACAATGTATCATAAAACCAGTTTTCCTATAGGCTAATTGATATAAACAAGAGTTGAGTTCCTATAGCCTATTTCTGGTCACAAAACGATTGTCAAACTTCTAAGTAAAGACCCAAAACGCGCTTCTATTAAACATTGAAATAAAAGTTGGCTGTATGTACATTTAAGAGACATTAATATAAATAAGAAGGATAAATATTTACCCAATTTTTGGGAAATCAGTGATTGATAGGATTCATGGTGGTAGTGGTGGGTTAAATCAAGGAATAATGTTTGCAAAAGAAAAATTTTAAGAAGTACCTCTTCCTATTACGCAGTTCATAAATAAGAACAAACATGGCAGGCTCACTGAGCTCTTTTGTACCTCTTAGTTTATGTGTATTTGTATGTTACCACACTTTATGAATTTTTATTTTGTAATAATTTGTATTCATTCATTCATTTTGCAACCTATGTTCAGGGTCTCAGATGGCCAGAGTTTATCCCAGCAACTCAGGGTACACAGTGGGAACCAACTCTGGTCAGGACACCACTCTACTGCAGGGTGCATTCACACCCAGACCTACACTCGCTCATACTTGGAAAATTTAGACTCACCAATTAACCTAAATGTGCACATCTTGGGAGGAAACCAGAGCACCCAGAGAAAGCCCACACAGGCCTGGGCAGCACGTGCAAGCTCCACACAGACAGTGGCCCCAGCTGGGAACTGATGTTTTTTTCATCAACATTATAACAAAATGAAATTGAATGAAATGACGTTATTTAAGGACCTGCTGTAAATGTCTTTCCTTTATAAACTACCAGTCTCGAGTATTATATTACAGAAACACAAAATGGACTAAGACAGGCTCAGAAGAGAAGAGCTGTAGAGAAAGCCTGAATCTTCTAACAGATTAACTAAGTAATCAGAATGTTGGTAGAAATATGGACAGTAAAGGCTTTTCTGATGAGGTTGCAAACAAATGAGCAACATGTTAATGGAAATGAGGAAAGGCTAACCTTGTTTTAAAGTGGTAAAGAACTTGACTAAATTGTGTTCATGTCCTAATGTTTTGTGAAAGGTAGAACTTAAAGGGTATTTGGAAGAAGAAATCATCAAGCAAAGTGCTGAAGGTGCAGCATGGCTTCTCTTGACTGCTTACAGTAAAATGTAAGAAAGAAACAAATTAAAGATGGAATTTATAATCAAAAAGGAAGTGGAACTTAAATATGTGGAAAGTTATCAGCCTGGCCATATTATAAAGAATACAAAAGCATGTTGAGATGAGAATGCCAAGGATTTGGCCAAGCAAATGTTTGACAAGATTAGTATGGACAGAAAGCCACCAGATGCTACTTTTGCAACCTGTTCAGGGTCTCGGATGGCCAGAGTTTATCCCAGCAACTCAGGGTACACAGTGGGAACCAACTCTGGTCAGGACACCAGAATACAAAAGCATGTTGAGATGAGAATGCCAAGGATTTGGCCAAGCAAATGTTTGACAAGAAGATTAGTATGGACAGAAAGAAGCCAGATGCTACTTATCAATATAACGGAGGAATTGGCCCTCAAAGGTATTTCTAAGATCTTTGAGGGCTGGCCCTCCCATCACAGGCCTAGAATGGCAGGGCCTTGATGGCAGAATGATTTCAGGGCTCCTTTCCTAGCATTCTGCTGCAGTGCTTCTTGGCTGCCCTAGCTGTGGCTCAGGCAGGCCAAGGTGCAGCTTGGGCAGTAAACCTACCATAGTGGTACCTGTGCATTGCCATCTCCATGGTACACACAGTGCCTGAGCTGTGGCGGTATGGCTACCGCCACCTAGACTTCAAAGGATGCCCCAAAGAGCCTCAGGGCCCAGGCAGAGAACCACCACAGGTACAGGGACACCACAGTGAGCTCCCACCAGGGCAATGCCCAGTGGAGTTGTGGAGGCAGGGCCGCACCCCAGACCCCAGACTGGTAGAGACACCAGCACGCAAGGCTAGCCTGAGAGACACATGCGTAAGACTCCAATGTGTAAGAACTACCACATGTGCTGCTCCCAGCAAAGCCATGGGAGTAGGGCTGCCCAGAGCCTTGCAGGTCCAACCCCTCCCCCAGTGTGTCTGGAAGGTGGGCCTTTGAGTCAAAGAAGATTATTCTAGAGCCTTAAGATTTAATGTTGTTTGTCCTGTTGGGTTTTGGACTTGCTCCTTTTCCTTCCTATTTCTCCCTTTTGGAATGGGAATGTCTATCCTATTCCTGTCCTATCACTGCATTTTGGAAGCATCTAATTTGTCTGATTTCAAAGGCTCACAGCTGAAGAGAAATTTGCCTCAGAATGAATCCTAGGACGAATCTAATTTAGATGATATCTAGATGAGACTTCGGACTTTATACTTTTGCATTGATGCTAGAAGTTAAGACTTAACTAGAGTTAAGACTTTTGGAGTCATTATGATGAAATGAATGTATTTTGCATGTAAGGCATGTAAGATATGAATTTTGGGGCCCAGGGGCAAAATTTTATGGTCTGAATGTTTGTGTCCCTCCAAATTCATGCTGAAACCCACTGTGGTGGTAATAAGAGCTGGGGCCTTTAGGAGGGGATTAGGTCATGAGGGCTCCACTCTCATGAATGGGATTAGTACTCTTATAAAAGATGGTCCAGGGAGCAGCCTTCCACCCTCTTCCACCACAAAAGGATGCAGCAAGAAGGTACTGTCTATGGAGGAACAGGCCTTCACCAGATACTATGAAAAATAAATTTCTCTTCTTTATAAATTGTCTAGTCTAAGATATAATGTTAAAGCAGCCTGAAGTGACTAAGACAGACAGGTATACATCTTGTATTCTGCCTTATTCACATATATTCCATGTATTTTCTCTTGTTTCCATATAGTCTTGATTACTTCAAAGGGCTGGATAATTAGCTGTTCTGATACAATTTATCAAGCCCTACCCTTTGGAAAACTATTTAAACCATTCCAATATTGCGTATTAAAAATAACACTAGTCAATAACTTTATACATAAAAGGGCTTTTTGCTTATGTCAAACTACAATCTAGGATATACTGCTAAATGAATCAATAAAATTCTCTGAAATGCCATAACTGAGTCTAAATAGTTTGAACATTTCCATAGGTCTTGCTCTTGCAAAGGACAGACTGCTTGCAAAGGGCTCTGTAATTCACAGGATCATCAGAAGTGCATTCATTACTATGCTACCAGGAAAGGTGTTAATTTGTTTTTGCCAACTTAAAACAAAGTTTCACCTTGAAAAGAAAAACCCCCACAACAGTTGGTCTGAAAATCGAGGCAAGCAGCGAAGCGGCTCCAGCACACTTACTGGGGATCTCCAGGCTGGGGTGGATGGCAGCCACACTCCTGACCATGGGCGGGGAATGGCGTCCGTCCACCAAGTCGGACTCTGCATCCTGCGCTTCTCCATGAATCACGGCGATTCCCAGGCGCAGGCGCTCAGCAAAAGACTGTGCCCTAAGGGAAAGCACCAGACGCAAACTCAAAAACCATGCAAACCTGTTTTCTCCTCATGTCCAGGGGAGAAAACATTAAGAGAACATAAGTAAAATGTAGTTTCCCAAAGTAATAAGGAAGAAAAGAGAATAAAACAGCCTCAGACTCAGAATCCAGGACTAACTGTGGAGACCCCACACGCCAAATGCTTCTCTCTGGCCACTGCACCAACGACGGGCAGTGGCCTGGCCTGGTCTGCAAGCAGCTGGCTGGGAGAGCCCAAGTGAGCCAGTTACCCGCCTCTCAGCCTCCTCACTGATAACTGCTAATTCCACCTACCTACTTACCCACTTGTGAGAACCAACCACATGGGACAAAGTGCATTAAATAGCCATCAAAGTATTAAGCACCAATTTTTTAACAACTTTATAGAGGTATAATTGAAATGCAAGAAACGGTACATATTTAAAGAATACAATTTCATAAGTTCTGATGTGTGTATCTGCCCACATACACATTAACACAATCAAGACAAGAAACACATCTATCATCACCAAATGTCTCCTTGTACCCCTCCACTGTTTGTCCTTCTAGCCCCAGGCAACCACTGATCTGCTTTCTGTCACCATAGTTTCACCTTTTCTAGAATTTCATGTAAGTTACTAGAACCACACAGTGTGTAGTCTTTTTTTGTCTGTCTTATTTTACTCAGCATAATGTTTTGGAGATTCATCCATGCTATGCCATATATCAATAGTTTGATCCTTTTCACTGCTAAGTAATATTCCACTGTATGAACATATCACAGTTTATCCATTTTCTTATTGATGGACTTCTGGGGTGTTTCCAGCTTTTAGCTGTCACAAATAAAGCTGCTGTGAACATTCACACACAGATCTCTGTATGAGCATACACTTTCTTTTCTCTTGGTAAATACCTAAGAGTGAAATTGCTGGATCACACAGTAGGTATATATAATATAACACCTTAAGAAAAGGCCAAACTGTTTTCCAAAGTAGTTATACCATATTACACATTTTCATGAGCAGTGCATGAATGGTCCAGTTCCTCCACATTTTCACCAACCCTTGGCATAGTCAATCATTTAAAAAAATGCATTCTAAGGGTGTGCAGTAGCACTTCATGGTGGTTTTCATTTGGATTTCTCCAATGACAAATGGTATTTTGAACATCTTGTCATGTGCTTATTTGCTATCCATATATACCCTTTGGTAAAGAGTCTGTTTATCTTTTGCCAATTTTTTTTTGAGATAAGGTCTTACTCAGTTGCCTAGGCTGGCTGGAATACAGTGGGATGATCCCAGCTCACTGTAACTTCTGGGCTCAGGTGATCCTCCTGTCTCAGCCTCCCAAGTAGCTAGGACTACAGACACATGCCACCACACCGAGCTATTAAAAAAAATTTTTTTATAGACATGAGGTCTTGTTATGCTGTTCAGGCTGGTCTTGAACTCCTGGCCTAAGGTGATCCTCCCACTTCAGCTCCCCAAAGTGTTGGGATTACAGGTGTGAGCCATTGCATCTGGCCTCTTTTGCCTATTTTTAAATTGGATTAGTTCCTTGATTAAGTTTTGGAAATTCTTTATATATTCTGAGCACAAGTCTTTTATCATATATATCCTTTACAAATATTTTCTTCCGGCCGGGCGCGGTGGCTCACGCCTGTAATCCTAGCTCTCTGGGAGGCCGAGGTGGGCGGATTGCTCAAGGTCGGGAGTTCGAAACCAGCCTGAGCAACAGCAAGACCCCGTCTCTACTATAAATAGAAAGAAACTAATTGGCCAACTAATATATAGAGAAAAAATTAGCCGGGCATGGTAGCGCATGCCTGTAGTCCCAGCTACTTGGGAGGCTGAGACAGAAGGATGGCTTGAGCCCAGGAGTTTGAGGTTGCTGTGAGCTAGGCTGACGCCACGGCACTTACTCTAGCCTAGGCAACAAAGCGAGACTTTGTCTCAAAAAAAAAAAAATTTTTTTTCTTCCAATCTATGCCTTTTCCTCTCATTTTCATAATAATGCCTTTTGAAAAGCAGTATTTAATTCTGACGAAGTACATCTTACCCATTTTTTCTCTTATGAGGTGTGTCTTTGGTGTCATATTTAAGAAGTCTTTGCCTAACCAAAGTCACAAAGATTTTTCCCTATGTTTTCCTCTATAAGTTTTTTTGTTTTTAGAGACAAAGTTTCACTCTGTCACCTAGGCTAGAGTGCAGAAGCACAATCATAGCTCACTGCAACCTCGAACTCCTAGGCTCGGGTGATACTTCTTGCCTTAGCCTCCTGAGTAGCTGGGATTACAAGTGTATGCCACCATGCCCGGCTAATTTATTTTTTGTAGAGATGGGATCTCACTATGTTGCCTATGCTAGTCATGAATTCCTGGCCTCAAGCCAGCCTCCTGCCTCGGCTTCCCAAAGTGCTAGAATTACAGGCATGAACCATGGCCCCCTCTAGAAGTTTTAAAGTTTTATGCTATCCACTTAGGTCTATGATTCATTTTGAGTTGATTTTTGTGTGTGCTGCAAGGTATGGCTCAAAATTCATTATTCTACACATGAACATCCAATTATTCTGTTTTTCAACCATTTGTTGAAAGACAAGCCTTTCTCCATTTAATTGCATTTGCACCTTTGTTAAAAATCAGTTCTCCAGATATATGTGGGTCTATTTTTGGACTCTCTATTCTGTTCCACTTATCTATTTTTGTATCTTTATCCCAATACCACATTATCATGATTGTTGTAGCTTTATAATAAGTCTTGAATACAAGCAGTGTTAGATCTCCAACTTGTTCCTTTTTAAAGTTGTTTTGGCTATTCTAGGTTCTTTCCATTTCCATGTGAATTTTAGAATCAACTTATCCATTTCTACAAAAGAGCCTGCTGAAATTTTGATTGGTATGGTCTCAATTCTATAGACCAATTTGGGAAGAAATAACATCTTAACAATATGACTCTTTCAACCCACGATTACAGTATCTCTCTCTCCATTAATGTTGGTCTTCTTTAATTTCTTTCAGCAATGTTTTCTAGTTTTCAGTGTACAGGTCTTACACGTCTTTTCTCAGATTTATTCCTAAGGGTATCACTTATTTTGAGGCTATTTGAATGGTTTTATTTTTCATTTCAATAAATGTTCATGTCTAGTATACAGAAATAAAAATTAATTTTTGTATATTAATCTTATATCCTGCAACCTTGCTAAACTGATTAGTCATAATAGCATTTTTATAGATTCTTGTTTTTTTACTGACTACTCATTCATCAGTCACATACATTTTTATAGATTCTGTTTTTCAAGTGATCATGCCATATGCAAATGAGATGTTTTATCTCTTCCTTTCTATACTAGATTGCTTTTCTTTTTTTTTTTTTTTTTTTTTTTTTTTTTTTTTTTGAGACAGAGTCTCACTTTGTTGCCCAGGCTAGAGTGAGTGCCGTGGCGTCAGCCTAGCTCACAGCAACCTCAAACTCCTGGGCTCGAGTGATCCTTCTGCCTCAGCCTCCCGGGTAGCTGGGACTACAGGCATGCGCCACCATGCCCGGCTAATTTTTTATATATATATCAGTTGGCCAATTAATTTCTTTGTATTTATAGTAGAGACGGGGTCTCACTCTTGCTCAGGCTGGTTTTGAACTCCTGACCTTGAGCAATCCGCCCGCCTCGGCCTCCCAAGAGCTAGGATTACAGGCGTGAGCCACAGCGCCCGGCCTTGCTTTTCTTTTTTTTAAATTGCACCATCTAGAACCTCTAATACAATGTTGAATAGAAGCAAGAAGAGCCTCATCTTGCTCCCGATCTTACGGGAAAGGAAATCAGTCTTTCACCATTAAATGTGATATTAGCTGTAAGTTTTTCATAGATCCCTTTATCAGATGAGGAAGTTCTTGCCAATTCCTACTTTGCTTAAAGTTTTGCCAGGAATAGAAGTTTGATTTTGCCTAAAGCTTTTTGAATCTACTGAGATGATATAGCTTTTCTTTTTTAGTTTATTAATATGAATTACATTTATTGATTAAACCAGCTGGGCATAGCGGCTCACACCTATAATCCTATAACCCTGGGAGGCCAAGGCGGGAGGATTGCTTGAGGTTAGGAGTTTGAGAACAGACTAAGCAAGACCCAGTCTCTACCAAAATATAGAAAAATTAGCTGGTCATGGTGGCACGTGCCTGTAGTCTCAGCTACTTGGAAGGATGATGCAAGAGGATTGCTTGAGCTCAGGAGTTTGAGGTTGTAATGAGCTGTGATGATGTCACTACACTCTAGCCAGGGCAACAGACCGAGACTCTGTCTCAAATAAAAAAGTTAAACCAACCTTGCATTCCTGGGATAAACCCCCAAATAATCATGATATATTATCCTTTTACATATTGTTGGATTCAGTTCACTAAAATTTTGTTTAGAGCATTTATATCTATGTTCATGAGAGATACTGGTCTGTAGTTTTCTTATATGTCTGTGTCTAGTTTTGCTATCAGGGTATAATCACTCATGGAATGAGTTGGAAAGTATTTGTTCTTTAATTTCTGGAAAAGCTCATGTAGAATTAGCATTATTTCATTCTCAAATGTTTGGCAGAATTCACCATTGAAATCTGGGCCTGAGAATTTTCTTTATGGGAAAATTTTCAATTTAATTTCTTCAATAGATATAAGTCTATTCAGATTATCTAGTTCTTGAGTAGGTTTTGAGAGTTCGTGCTTTTCAAAGAAGTTACTGGCATAATGTTGTTATAATAGTCCCTCATTATCCTTTCAACATCTGTAGAATTTGTGGTGATGCTACCTGTTCTTTCCTAATATTGGTAATTTGTGTCTTTTGTTCCTGACCAGTCTGGATACAGGTTTATTAATTTTACTGATTTCCTCAAAGAACAAACTCTTAGCTTTCATTGCTTTTCTCCACTGTTTTTTGTTTTCTATTTCATTGATTTATGCTTTAATCTTTATTATTTCCTTTCGTATGCTTACTTTGGTTTTACTTTGCTTTGCTTTTTCTAATGTCTTAAGGTGGAAGCTGAGATCATTGATTTGAAATCTTCTTTTCTAATAAAAGTACACAGACTGCAGCTTAAGTATTGTTTTAGTGGCATGCTACAAATTTTAATGTGTTATGTTTTCATTTTCATTCAGTCCTAAATACTTTCTAATTTTCCTTTTGATTTCTTCTTTGACCCTGGTTTACCTAGAAGTATATTTAGTTACTAAATATGTAGGACTTTACCAAAGATACTTCTATTATTAGAATTATTCTTAATTCCAGTGTGGTCAAAGAACATATTTTGTATGGCTTGAATAATTTTAAATTTAAGGCTTATTTTGTGGCCCAGAATATGTTCTACCTTAATAAATGTGTTTGGGCTCAAAATGAACATATGTTCTGCTGTCCGTGGATGGTGTTCTACAACTCTTGATCAGATCCAGCTGGCTGACAGTGTTTGTCTTCTGTATCCTTACTGATTTTCAGTCTACTTGTTTAATCAACTACTGAGAGAGGAGTGATAGAACTGCTGACTATTATAATGGATACGACTGTTTCTCCTGCAGTTATCAGTGCTTGCTTCATATATTTTTAAACTCTGTCATTCAGTTCATAATGTTAACGATTATGATGTCATCTTGATGAACTAATCCCTTCTATCATTATGAAAAGAACTTTATCTCTGATTTGTCAATGTTAATACAGCCACTCCAGCTTACTTTTAAAGAGCTAGTTCTACCACAGTATATTATTTTCCCAGCTTTTTATTTTTAATCTATTCCTTCCTCTTCACTGCCTTGTACCTTGCCCCAGAGCATGTCCACCTCCCCAGTGGACTAGAAACCTGAGGGCCAACACTGAGTCTTACTCTTTCTTCCATCTTCAGCACCTAATGCATGGTAAATGTTCAAGTGCTTAAGGATCCAAAAAGTTCTCCCAATCTTGGTTTTCCAACACCAAAAATTCAAAACAAGTTCTTATCTAACAGCTCACAAGATTGACTAAAAACAAACAGAAAAACCCATTAGTGATTACACCAAAGCCCACCAGTGCCATCTATACTAGACAAAGCCAAGGCATTTACATGACACAGGAAGAGCAGGACACTTGAAAACACTAAATAGTATTAAGTATGTAGACTCTTGTGAGTAGTGGGAAATCTCACTCTACTAGGTTTCCTACATACACTATTCCACTAAGGAAAGCTTTGCTACAGTGTTCATAATTATTTCAAGAAGTTTAAATTCATGCTTAAATCATTCTATTTCAAGATACTTTTTTTATAAAGTTATATTTTGCTTCTCTCAGTAGAAAGCATGATATTACTATAGCACCTGTAGTTAACTCCTGTGTGGTATTAAAAAACAATCTCAAATGCATGTTAAGCAAACATTTAGCAGTCTGTTCTTATCTATGAGGAATCTAATTTATATTTCCAAAGAAAAAATATAAGCCTTCATAGGAATAGGACTGTACAACATAGTCAAACACAGAAAACTATGTGTGTGTGTGTGTGGGGGGGAATATGTGTACTTAGGGATACGAGGGAGAGTCATAAACAGGGAGAATATTTTCATAAACATTGCTAAATAGCCCAAGATTTAATATTTAGTAACCTAGTCTTATAAAAAATTCAAAATAATTTTCAATAAAATTCTGAAAGAAAAAAATTTCAGACCACAATGGCAGAGTCTTCACTAGAGTCTGGCACCATAAAGATCAGTTCCTCGTTCAAATTCAAGATTGGCTTGGCAAATAAAATCGTTGTCAAAGAAGTGACCTCTTAGTTGTCCTATAAGGAAGTTTTTCTTCTATCTGGGATCCATGGAGGTTTGCCAATTCCGAGATTAATACTACTTTAATAATACTAACCTCCAGAAAATACAACACTTTCAATATAAATAAAACCATTACCTGCACATTGATGGTAATTTCTGGATACTTTATATAATTTAGTCACATACCTTGCATTCCCACCTGATTCCAAAAAGGATCAGGATTATTTCTGTATGTAATTTGGTTTATACATTGACAGTCATGAAGGAAATCCAAAGCAACTCAATCTTGCTCCTGACTGTACAAAAATGAGGGTTGATTTACATCATAGGTCAGAAAGAACAAGACACAGGATCTCAACTCTCATTTCTTTTCCCTATTCATACAGTTTCTAAGAAAACAATTCCAAACAACTCATTAAAGCAAGTTTGATACCTTATTAAAGCAACATTATATTCTCAGATGATCCCTTCTGTTCCAAATAACTGCTCACTATCAAAGAACTCCAAAACAATAGCTCTACACTTAAAACTGCTCATCAATAATTTCAGGATTCTAAAGGAACTAGCCACCACCATTCTATGTAGTGATATTTAATTTGCAAAGTGCTTCCATATGTTCTTTGATGCTTATTACAACTCTGTAAGATAAGCAATGCAAGTGTTACCCCATCTCACTGGTAAGGAAACTGAGGCTTGCAGAGACTCCCTTGACCAAGGTTATCACGGACTGGCTAAGCCACAACTGGAAGCCCATGTCTTTCTACTGCTAGTTTAACTATTTTCCTGCTGCCTCGGCTATCTTTTAAATTAACTACAACAGTTTTCTAAGGCTAGGTGTCAAATGAAAAACTTGGAGGAAGAAGCTAGGAACAATCAGATAAAAATGGCTAGGCCAGGCCGGGCGCTGTGGCTCACGCCTGTAATCCTAGCTCTTGGGAGGCCGAGGCGGGCGGATTGCTCAAGGTCAGGAGTTCAAAACCAGCCTGAGCAAGAGTGAGACCCCGTCTCTACTATAAATAGAAAGGAATTAATTGGCCAACTGATACATATATAAAAAATTAGCCGGGCATGGTGGCGCATGCCTGTAGTCCCAGCTACCCGGGAGGCTGAGGCAGAAGGATCACTCGAGCCTAGGAGTTTGAGGTTGCTGTGAGCTAGGCTGACGCCACGGCACTCACTCTGGCCTGGGCAACAAAGCGAGACTCTGTCTCAAAAAAAAAAAAAAAAAAAAAAAAAAAAAAATGGCTAGGCCAGAAAGTGCCACCTTGTACTTGAACTCTGTATGGATGTGCAAATCACGACATCAGAACACAAGAAATCACCACCACATAGCTAAGGGAGATGGAAACAGTCAAAGTTGACTTAACTGTGTTAGATACTATGCCTACAGAACTCTTGCTCACGACACCTTAAATGCAGAGACCAAACTGTCAAGCCACAACTGTATTATTTTATTACTTCATCCATAGAAAACTAAGCCTTTTGTAGCATCCTGCTCTGTCCTAAAACATTTATTTAACGCAGTGTGGCCTACTGTGGACTCAATTACAGGATCTGGGAAAAAAAGAGATTGGGTCCTTTGTTCCAATCTACCCAAGTAACCTATTAGACAAATAGCACATAAGGGCAGTCTGCAAGCTCCACAGGAGCAGAGCAATGTCTGTTCTGATCACCACCACATCCACAATGGCTGGCACAACAGTACTCAAGTATGAAGTGAGTGAAGACTGAGTGATGGGGCAAGTCAATTTCAATCATATTTGGCCAATACCCAAATCTCATAATCACTGGTGTGGAAACACTCTAAGAAGTAATTAGTTGCACCACCACTGAAACTGCCTATATTAAAATAATAGTAAGACCACAGGACATGAACTGTGATAAAAGTCTGATCTCTACACAAGGATAGACATAGCTAAAAGTTAACCAGCCATTGTTCCCTAACTTGCCTACTGCTGTAACTGCTTACTGCCTTCCAGGGAGCAAGATTTGTGACTTTCCCAATCACTTCTATAGATAATATTGATATTGTAAAACCTAAAACTGGTCTGAGACATCTTCTAGATTCTGTATTCAGGTGGACCAACTGACACCAGCTAGACCAGTGGCCATGCATGGGAAGTGATCCAACAGGTCCTATGATCCTCTACCCAGGAATTGTTTTAGCCAAGAAGACAATGTCTGCTTCCCAACCCTATGAGTTCATTCCCAACCAATCAGTAGACCCAATTCTCTAGCCCTTTGTTCATCAAACCACCTTTAAAAACCACAGCCCCAAAATCCTCAGGGAGACAGATTTGAGAAAATTCTTTCATCTCCTTGCTTGGTGCCTTGTGATATCAAACTCTTTCTCTGCTGCAACTCCTGCTGTCTCAGTATACTGGCCTCTATCTTGGCAGTAGACAAGGGACCCATTGGGTTGGGCGGTAACACCACCTTCAAGTAAACATCTGGCTGAACCACCTTGGAAAAGTTCCTTCATCTCCTTGGGTCTGTTTCCTCGTCTGTGAGAGATGATAACTGCTGACCTCCTAGGTTAAGAAAATCAAATGAGATCATGTAGATAAAACATATGATACCGCACACGTATTCCAGGGGGCATCTTCCCGGGCCTCACTGGACTTAGTACAATAGGTTCTCAATAAACCTCTGAACAGATGAATGACAAATGTCACTGACAAATGTCAAAGAAACTGAGCAAAAGGCTACCACATCCATTCCTCTATAAAGACATGGGTGCTTAGATGCTCGCTGAAGATTCTGGAAGTTATCAGAAGCCTACCCAGATGGGAAAGTCAAAACAAAATTCATCATTTTCTTCTGATAGTTAGTGGGGGAAAAACGTATCAAAATACATTATTGCCACTTCTGCTTCCTCTAAAATGGATTGCCGCACTCCTTTATTAAGTCTAACTAAAAACTCTGGACATTATATACAAAACAAACATGAGAAGACTCTAAAAGGCACGGAAAAGAAGGTAGACTGGAGAAGGACCTTGAGGGACCCTAGAACCAACACAGTGGTGGCTTCCTTGGGCTTTCTTTTTGCCTCATTATTCCAGACTTGTAGCTGGAGAAAAAAATCAACAACCCAAAAATGCCAGTGGGCAAAGACAAGAAAAATCGCTACAAAAGCCTGCTCTCTCTGGCCAGAGAACCAAGAAAAGGGCAATCAAGTCAGAAAACATTTAGAAGACAATAACTGCCCTACTCCAGACAAATACTACAGGAAAAACTACAGCCCCAGGTTCCCCTACGTGAGCAAAGGCCAATGGCAGGCCTGAACCTCCTGGTTTGCCCAGCTGTCAAGAGGCACCTCAACCTCTGATAGGGTGGTTTCATGGTAGGGAGTTGGTACTTTCACGCTCACTTACTAGAATGAGCACCCTGCCTGTGCCAGTGGAGAGTGAAATCTGGATTCTACCCCCAAGTCAGCACTAAAGAGGCACCCTCCCCTGCCCACTGTGGCAGTGTCAGAGAGGCCTAGTGGTATCAGGAATTCCACCCCCACTCCCAGTGGTAATGAAGCCACTCCACCGTGGTGCCAGTGGAGGGCTCGTGGGGAGCACCTCCACCCACAGGTAATAGGGAGCCCCTTCCACCTGGTCAACACAGGCTAGGTGGGGAATCTAGACTTCTACCCCACCCAGCGGTAACAAGCACATATGCCACTTTCCCTGTTAGAGCCCTAAGAAGCCAGCAAAAACAGAAGGTCTAAATAAGATGCACAGTCTCATACACAATATCCAAATGTCCAGATTCCAATCAAAAATCACTCACCACACCAAGAGCCAGGGAAATCACAACATGAAGAAAAAAGAAAATTAATAGATCCCAACACCAAGATGACAGACATGTCAAAATTATATGACAAAGATTTTACAGTAGCCATCAGAAAAATGCTACAAGGAGCAATTAGGAACATGCTTGAAACAAATGAAAACAAGAGAAGATTTAAGCAAAGAAACAGGAAGTCTAGTCAAGGAAATAAGATATGAACAAGAATCAAACAGTAATTTTAGGACTTAAAAAATATAATAACCAAATTAAAAAACTTAGGTGGATAAGCTCAAATGTAGAATGGAAATTACAAAAGACAAAATTAGTGAACTAGAAAACAGAACAATAGAAATTACTCAATCTAGACAACACAGGGAAAAAAAAGACTGGCGGAGGGGACAATGAACAGAATGTCAGGGACCTGTGAACTATAACAAAAGATTTAACACTCATGTCATCAGAGTCCCTGAAGGAAAGAAGAAAGAGAGCTGGACTGAAAAGGTACTCAAAAGATAGCAGCTGAAAACTTCCCAAATTGGCAAGAGACATAAACTTACAGATTCCAGAAGCTGAGCAAACCTCAAACAATATAAACCCAAAGAAATCCATGCCAGGACACATTATAATTAAAGTTTTAGAAACTAAAAACAAAGAAAAAATCTTAAAACATAATTCAGATGACAACCAACATTTCATCAGAATCATGGAGATCAGAAGAAAGTAATACAGTACCGAAAGAAAACAAACTGTCAACCCAGACCCCTAAAGCCATCAAATAACATTCATCAAAAATGAAAGGATGAGGCCGGGCACAGTGGCTCACACCTGTAATCCTAGCATCCTAGCACTCTGGGAGGCCAAGGTGGGCGGATCGTTTGAGCTCAGGAGTTCAAGACCAGCCTGAGCAAGAATGAGACCCTATCTCTACTAAAATAGAAAGAAATTAATTGGCCAACTAAAAACATATAGAAAAAAATTAGCCAGGCATGGTGGTACATGCCTGTAGTCCCAGCTACTTGGGAGGCTGAGGCAGAAGGATTGCTTGAGCCCAGGAGTTTGAGGTTGCTGTGATCTAGGCTGACGTCATGGCACTCTAACCCGGGAAACAGAGCGAGACCAAGAATATTTGTTGCTAACAGAACTACTATTTTAAAAGGACAAAAGGAAGTACTTTAAATAAAAAGGAAATAGTAAACAGAACTCTGGAACATCAAGAAGGAAGAAGGAACCAAAAATATGAGTAAATATTCTAGGCTTTCCTTCTCTTCTTGACTTCTCTAAATTATATTTGATAGTTAAAGCAAAAATTATAACAGCTTGATATGGCTCTACAAATATGTACAGAAAATATTTAAGACAAATATAAACAGGGAGAGTAAAGAGACATTAAAGGGAGGTTAGGTTTCTTTCCTTTTTTTCTTGTGTTTGGATTCAGATGGAGGGAGGTTAGGTTTCAACATTTCACTTGAACTGGTAAAATGACATCAGTATATGTAATGTACATATAATGTAATACTTAGAGCAACCACTAAAACAGCTACATAAAGAAATACATTCTGGCTGGGCGCAGTGGCTCACACCTGTAATCCTAGCACTCTGGGAGGCCGAGGCGTGAGGATCGCTCAAGGTTAGGAGTTTGAAACCAGCCTGAGCAAGAGTGAGACACCATCTCTACTAAAAATAGAAAGAAATTAATTGGCCAACTAAAAATATATAGAAAAAATTAGCCGGGTATGGTGCCTGTAGCACATGCCTGTAGTTCCAACTACTTGGGAGGCTGAGGCAGGAGGATTGCTTGAGCCCAGAAGTTTGAGGTTGCTGTGAGCTGGACTGACACCACGGCACTCTAGCCCAGGCAACACAGTGAGACACTGTCTCAAAAAAAAAAAAAAAACAAAAAGAAAAAAGAAATACATTCTGTCCATAATCCTAGCACTGTAGGAGGCCAAGCAGGATGGATCATTTAAAGTCAGGAGTTCGAGACCAGCCTGAGCAAAAGTGAGATCCTGTCTCTGCTAAAAATAGAAAAATTAGCTGGGCGTGGTGGTGCACACCTGTAGTCCCAGCTACTCAGGAGGCTGAGGCAGAAGGATTGCTTGAGACCAGGAATTAGATGTTGCAGTAAGCTATGACAACGCCATCGCACTCTAGCCAGGGTGACAAAGCAAGACTCTGTCTTTAAAAAAAGAGAGAGAGAAATACACTGAAAAACGCTATAGAAAAGAAGCACTCTGGGATGGTGGAATAAGGACCTCAGAAAACCTACTCCTTCATAAAAACAATAACTCTAGCAAAAATTGTGACAATCGGCTTTTTTAGAACTCTGGAAGTTAACCAGATGATTGCGATAATCTGGAATGCTTAAGAAAAATAACTGAATCTTGCTAAAAACAGCAAACTTTGGGGGTTTTAACTTGCTCTATTCCTATGTTCCTCTTGGCAGCTCTGTAGTGGACAAAAACTAGAAGCCTCATAACCATGGTAGCTGCGGAAAAACAGCAGCCTAGCAATGGAGAGGACAAGAGAGGTTTGGAGCTCCTCAAGAAGCCTCATTCTCAGGTAACTGTCAGCATTACACCTCTCTATTGGGAAGCTTGCTGTGATTCAGGGCTGGAGAGTATGACCTGATTCAGAGCCTACTGTATGTGAATGGCCCTATCCCCAGAGTGTCAAAAATAATAAGCAGCAATTGTTTAACACTGCAGCTGCCTGAAGTGACAATACCAGATGAGTCAAACAAGAGGCTAGCCAAAAAACAAAAGGAAAATCTGGGGAATGAGATGCCCATATGGGCCTTGAAAAAATTCTGCATGCGCAGGACACAAGCTTACCAAGGAAGGACCCAAAAAGGCCTCAAACTTGAACCTTGGCTGAACCTTGGTTTGAACCTTTGAGGCACTGTGCAAGCAGGAAGTAAAGGCTAAGGCAGAGTTGTATGCTGCTAGGAGAACGGAAGACATGCCCCAACATGCATACACAGGCCCTGGGATGATGATGGGAGAACTTACTGGCTCAAAGCATTTAAGGAAATCTCTGTCCAGTCATTAGCTGGCCACTAAGCTAACCAAGCAAAGACTTCAGTGGCTGCCTCTTCAAAGAATACAGTCTTTGCAGAATCAGTACAGGAAAGCCACTAAAGAAACATACAGCAGAAACAACAGCAGTAACAACATATCCTGGGAATTGGTATGCTGGATGCTCAGATTTGTCACTTTATACAACTTAAAATGTTGTTTCTAACCAAAAGTTGTAAGACATGCAAACAAAAAGGAAAATACAGCCCCCACACAGGAAAAAAGCAGTCAACAGAAACTCTCTTAAGAAGCCCAATGTCAGAATTACTAGACAGAGTAATCAACTATTATAAATATGTTCAAAGAAATAAAGAATACAATCTATAAAAAATTAAAGGATACCCAAAGAAATAGTACATATAAATGTAACAAAATGTGTACAAGATCTATATGAGGAAAACTACAAAACTCTGATGACAGAAATCAAGAGAGCTATTCCATGTTCATGGATAGGAAGACTCAATACCGTCAAGATGTCAGTTCCTCCCAATCTATAGATTTAACACAATCCCAATCAAAATCCCAGCAAGTTATTTTGTATCAATAGATATGAACAATCTGATTCTAAAATTAGTATGGAAAGCCGGGCGCGGTGGCTCACGCCTGTAATCCTAGCACTCTGGGAGGCTGAGGCGGGAGGATTGCTCAAGGTCAGGAGTTCGAAACCAGCCTGAGCAAGAGCAAGACCTCGTCTCTACTATAAATAGAAATTAATTGGCCAACTAATATATATATAAAATTAGCCGGGCATGGTGGCGCATGCCTGTAGTCCCAGCTACTCGGGAGGCTGAGGCAGGAGGATTGCTTGAGCCCAGGAGTTTGAGGTTGCTGTGAGCTAGGCTGACGCCATGGCACTCACTCTAGCCTGGTCAACAAGCGAGACTCTGTCTCAAAAAAAAAAAAAAAAAAAATTAGTATGGAGAGGCAAAAGATCCAGAATAGCCAACACAAAATTGAAGAATAAGAACAAAGTTGGAGGACTAACAATACCAACTTCAGGACTTACTATTTTAAAGCTATAGTAATCAAGACAGTGTTGTACAGGTGAAAGAACAAATAGATCAATGGAGCAAAATAAAGAGCCCAGAAATAGACCTACATAAATATAGTCAACTGATCTTTGACAAAGGAACAAAGGAAACACAATAGAGAAAACACGGTCTTTTCAAGAAAAAGTGCTGGACAACTTGGAAATCCACATGCAAAAGAATGAAGCTGGATGCCTAGTTTAATTCACATATAAAAATGCTAAAAAACCTAAATGTAAGAGCAAAACCCAAAACTATTAGGAGAAAACATAGGATTAAAACTTCATGACTGGCTGGGCGCAGTGGCTCACACCTGTAATCCTAGCACTCTGGAAGGCCGAGGCGGGAGGATCACTCAAAGTCAGGAGTTTGAGACCAGCCTGAGCAAGAGCGAGACCCCGTCTCTACCAAAAATAGAAAAAATTAGCTAGGCATGGTGGTGTGTGCCTGTGGTCCCAGCTACTTGGGAGGCTAAGGCAGGAGGATTGCTTGAGCCCACGAGTTTGAGGTTGCTGTGAGCTAGGCTGACGCAACAGCACTGTAGCCCGGGCAACAAAAGTGAGACTCTGTCTCAAAAAAAAAAAAAGAAAAAAACATCATGACCTTGGAATTCGCAATGAATTCTTAGATATGCCACCAGATGCACAAGCAGTAACAAAAAAATAGATAAACTGAACTTTATCAAAATTAAAACCTTTTATCTATCAAAGAACACATCAAGATGGTGAAAAGACAATCTACAGAATGGGAGAAAATATCTGTAAATCATGTATCTGATTAAGGGTCCAGCATCGAGAATATATAAAACACAACTCAACAAAAAGTTAACTCAAATACAAAACGAGCAAGAGACTTGAAGAGACATTTCTCTGAAGATATACACATGGCAATAAGCATATGAAGAGATACTCAACATCATTAATCGTTAGAGAAACACAAATCAAAACCATAGTGACGTACCACTTCATTCCCACTAGGATGATTACAATCGAAAAAATAAAAAAATTAGTGTTGGTGAAGACGTGGAGAAACTGGAACCCTCATACAATGCTGGTGGGAATGTAAAATGGGACAGCTGCTGTGTAAAAAGAGTTTGGTAGTTCCTCAAAAACCATAAATAAAAATACCAATATAACTAGCAATTCTGATCCTAGTATACATCCACAGGAAATGAAAACATGCCCACACAGGAACTTAAATATGAATGTTCACAGCAGTACTATTCATAACAGCCAAAAGGTAAAAACACAAATGTCTATCAACAGATGAATGGATAAACAAACTACAGTATATACATACATGGAACATTAATCATCAAAAGGAATGAAGTACCAATACAGTACACCATGGATGAACCCTGAAAACACTACTCTAAGTGAAAGAAACCATACAAGAAAGGCCCACATATTGTGTGATTCCATATGGATGAAATGTCTAGTATAGGCAAATCCATAGACAAAAAACAGATTAGTGGTTGCCAAGAGAGGGGGAGACAAGGGACAAATGGTGGGGGATTACTTAATGAGTACAGGGTGCTCTTTTGGAATGATGTAAAAGTTTTGAAAGTAGAGAGAGGTGGTGGTTTCACAACATTGTGAATGCACTAAATGCCAGTGAATTCTATTCTTTAAAATGATCATGTATATATTATGTGATTTTAAACTTAATTTTTTAAAAGTATATATATGAGAGAAAAAAATAAATTATTAAATTAAAATTAATTCAGCCTTTGAACAAATATTTAGAAAAGCTGTTTGAAATGTTTGTACTTCTGAATGAATCAAGGTTTCCAGGCCGGGCACAGTGGCTTGTGCTTGTAATCCTAGCACCCTGGGAGGCCTAGGCTGGAGGATTGCTCAAGGTGAGGAGTTCGAAACCAGCATGAGCAAGAGGGAGATCCCATCTTTACTAAAAATAGAAAGAAATTAATTGGCCAACTAAAAATATATAGAAAACATTAGCCAGGCATGGTGGCACATGCTTGTAGTCCCAGCTACTTGCGAGGCTGAGGCAGGAGGATCGCCTGAGCCCAGGAGTCTGAGGTTGCTGTGAGCTAGGCTGACACCACAGCACTCTAGCCTGGGTAACAGAGCAAGACTGTCTCAAAAAAAGAAAAAGAAAAAGAAAAAGGTTTCCTACAACTTAATTAAATGGACCAGAGGAGACCTGATACTACAGCTTCCTGAAGGACACATGGGTGGGCACAGAGGTCAGCCACAAGAACACAGCTAAGTAATGGTTTTACCCAAATGCCAACTTCTCTTTCTTTTTGAAATAGGGTCTTGCTCTGTTGCCAGGGCTAGAATGCAGTGGCATCATCATAGCTCACAGCAACCTCAAACTCCTAGGTTCAAGTGATCCTCCTGCCTCCGTCTCCCGAGTAGCTGGGACCATAGGCATGCACAACCACACCCAGCTAATTTTTCTATTTTTCTGTAGAGACGGGGTCTTGCTCAGGTTGATCTCAAACTCCTGGGCTCAAGTGATCCTTCCACCTTGGCCTCCCAAAGTGCTAGGATTACAGGCGTGAGCCACTGCTCCTGGCCCCAAGTGCCAACTTATTTAACATACTAAGTGCTATTCTTAATTTATAATGTCAGATGACTTACTTATAATAGTTTTTTAAATCAATGGCTTACTATGTGCAAGTCCTCCTTCATCCTTCAATACTAACAGCCTACAGGCTCTGGGATGAGATACTTTTCTTTCACCTCAAAGGTCTCAACAAGATGCAGTAAGCAAAGATGTATAATTGGAAAATAATTTTAAAAGGCTTTTTTAGGACAAGCCTTTATTCGTACATGTGATTTTGTTCTTCCCCTCTCCAATGGAGTGGCTTCTCCACAAAACACTGGTATAGGAAGTCCTCTCAACCAAAATACGATTTTCAGTATATGTAAGTGACTCATCAGTTACTCTAGGTTAGATATAATTCATTCTACTGATGCCCTCAGGGCTGGCCCTTTTTGTATACCTCAGGGTTATTTATTTATTTTTTTTTTTTTGAGACAGAGTCTTGCTTTCTTGTCCAGGCTAGAGTGAGTGCCATGGCATCAGCCTAGCTCACGGCAACCTCAAATTCCTGGGCTCAAGCAATCCTACTGTCTCAGCCTCCCGAGTAGCTGGGACTACAGGCACGTGCCACCATGCCCAGCTAATTTCTTCTATATACATTAGTTGGCCAATTAATTTCTTTCTATTTATAGTAGAGACGGGGTCTCGCTCTTGCTCAGGCTGGTTTCGAACTCCTGACCTCGAGCCAACTGCCTGCCTCGGCCTCCCAGAGTGCTAGGGTTACAGGCGTGAGCCACCGCGCCCGGCCTACCTCAGGGTTTTTCAGTTTTGTAAAATATCACTTTTTAACATACAAATATGTGGCCTCTCAGCTGGATCTAACTCTGTTAATAAATTGTTGATTTCTTCAAATAAGAGGCAGTAAACAACTGCAAAGTATGTTTGCCAGTATTTGAAACGTCAGACTTAAAGATAGACGAGTGCTTGCCAATCTGGTGTGAGGGAAGCACTAGATGGTATTCCCCAGACCTCGATGGCTTGGGTAAGAAATATGATTGGCTGTTGTAGATTGGGAATAGAAAAAAAAAAGAGGAAACTAAAATATTTACTTACTAAGTGGAGTTGGCAGAATAATCTTAAAGTATCAGTCCAAGGAAGAAAAATAAGTGATACCAGTGGGAACCACTTAAGTCCAGTTTACAATGCCTAGGAATCCATCAGCAACGTGATCTTTAGAAGCAGATCTGAGATCCCACCTACCTCTTAGCTGAGGCTGGAGACTTGGCCACAATGACTGCATTCCTATAATCTGGTATCTGTGACAGACAAGAGATCAGAGATTACTACATGTTTCCAAGAGGCTATTTTCACAATCAGCAAAAAGGAATACTCCAACAGACTCAAAAATGTCATCTGGTTACTTGGAAGCATTCCCAAAAAAGAAAAGGATCAAAGTAAAATCTGCTTTGGAAAATGAAGAAATACCTACCTAGGAAAAAAGCTTACTAAAGTATAAGCCACTCAGACTTTTAAGAAAAAAGTAGGGATAATCAGTGATTAGCTCATATCTCTATGCCAGCAAATACTGATAACTCAGTGTAAAGTTGTTTTAATAATGTCAAAAGGAAGTCCTATTCTGAATCCTAATTACATGTAATCTTTCTTTCTTTCTTTTTTTTTTTGTTTTAAGAGATAGGATCTCACTCTGCCCCCCAGGCACCCGGAGTACAGTGGCATGATCATAGCTCACTGTAATCTCAAACTCCTGGCTTCAAGTGATCCACCCGCCTCAGCCTCCCGAAGTGCTGGGATTACAGGCGTGAGCCACTGCACCTGGCCTACATGTAATCTCATAGTACAAGGATGGTATAAATCCAATCTGATTCTAAGTCAAATTCCAAACAGATGACTATCTAGCATACTGTAATCATGACATGTCAAAGAAACCAATTTGTTAAAGGACAATCAGCTCAGTGCAATTTAAAAAAGATATTCAGAGCCCTTAAAACAAACAACAACAAAAAAAAAACCCTAAAATATTAGCTGCTCTGGAGTCTTTTTATTGTTGAAAATTTAAGTAATCTGTGCTAATGATGATCATAATCAAAGATGTACTCATTATCAAGGTCTGAAAATACAGAAAACATGACTACTTTTAAACTGAGCAGTGGTTTGTTATTTCTGACTTCATCTTGGCAATATTTTCAAATTCTGTTCTTGAAATCTAACCATTTCATTCAAATATATTCCCACTGCTTTGTTTCTCACAATTACACCAGTAAACATTAATATAAGTGGCTATTAACATCTGGCATCTTGTATAATGTCTAGCACATTAAGAGTACTAAATAATAAATAGTAAATGAAGAAAATACTGACTGATTTGAAGAACGATCTAATATAGGTGTACCTGGCATAATCACATGGATCAGATGTACATATTTAATACAAGACAGCCTAATCTACCCAGCCTTCTCAGAGTTATTTTCATTTAGGCACTTTAATTATTTTTTCTAGGAGTTTTTATAAACTGTTTCATGTATGTCCTTGCCTTATCAAACAGCACCAATCCCAGCCAAGAGAAAATCTAACAACCAACCAAGGAAACATTTAATGAAACAAATAATAGGACACTTAAAAGAAAGGACTCTTCAATAAAAATAGATCTGTCTCTTCAGAGGTTAAAATAGGAAAGCGTATACATAAAGAAAGAATGAGTTGTTATGATAAAGAACTAAAAGGAAATCAAGGAGGAGGAAGTTATTATGGCCTAAATAACAAACTCAATAACTGGGTGGCTGAACAACAGAGCGAACAGAGCTTTAAGAACAGACCTGGGAGGATCAAGCCAAGTAACCGTCCCAGAATGGTTATATATAAGCATGCGAAAATTTAAATAAATTTTAAAAAGTTACAATATAGAGACTAGATCCAAATTTCTAGGGCCTAACAGTTCCCAAAGGAAAAGAATAAAGAAATAGAGGGAATGAAATAACTCAATTAACAGAAAAAAAATTCCCGAAGAATGAAAGGGACCCCCTGAGCATGTAATGAGATGAACGGAAAAGGAGATCCACAAAGACACAACATGGTGAAACTTCAAACCACAAGCAAAGAGATAAAACTCTATTTTAATGGGGGAATTTTGCCCCTTGCCTCCCCCAAAACACATAATAAGATACTCGATCTCAGTAGAAATCAGAGAAGTAAAAAATTTCAATAATATAGTATTGTTTTACCCACTAAACTGGCAAAATTTTTCAGAGTCGTAACATTAAGTATTAGGAAGGGCATGGGGAACGGGTTCTAATGTGCGTACTGCTGGTGGAAATGCAGAGCCGCAAAGAGACAAACTGCCCCACTCCACACACTCCTTTGCTACTACCCTACCGTTGTCCCATTCCTTGCCATATCTCATTCCTGGGAAAATGACAGTGGCTTGATATAAAGACTCATGGGAACAACCCAGTGAGGAGAAAAATAACTCCGGAACCAGAAACAGATAACTCTAGAAGTTACCTAAAAACCTGGAGAGACAGGATGAGATCTATACAAACATATGCCATAAAAAAAGATAATAATTGTGATCCTCCTATTTTATTTACTCTTCATATTATCCTTTTAAAATGCTGGTGCAGGCCAATGATAACTAGGACTACAACCATTATACCTAATCACTTTTCAAAAACATGCAGTGTAGGACGAGCACAGCAGCTCACACCTCTAATCCTACCACTTTGGGAGGCCAAGGTAGGAGGATCACTTGAGCCCAGGAGTTGGAGACCAGCCTGAGTGACATAGCAAGACCCCTGCCTCTACAAAAAATAGAAAAATTGGCTGAGTGTGGTGGCACATGCCGGTAATTCTGGCTACTTGGGAGGCTGAGGTAAGAGGATTGCTTGTGCCCAAGAGTATGAGGTTGCAGTGAGCTATGATGACGCCACTGCACTCTAGCCCAAGCAACAGAGCAAGACCCTGTCTCAAAAAAACCCCTCCCCTCCCTGCAAAAAAATGAAACCATGCACTGTATTTAATCAATGCCAAACCACTTTTTGTCATATTTTAGTATCCCTGACACTGGGATGTATCACACTGGGTAATGTCACACAGTAGCTGGGATGGGCTTTTTCCCCCTTCACATGCATAGTGGCCACAGCGTTCCTATGGTCCTCACTTCAAATGAGGCACAGGCACTGTTGGTTCTATTCTGGCCGTGTCTGACTGCTATTCAAAATGTCTCCAGAAAGAGTTCATGATGATTCTTTTCATTCAAGTAAAAAGTTATCATGTCCGGACAAAGACAAAGGAAGAGAGCAGCAAGGTATAATTCTATATCCGTGAATCAAACATACATCACTGGAGGAATGACCACAATTCCTTATGTTCTTGCAAGGCAACCATCAAATGTTTTATGAAACTAAAGAAAGGAAGAGATCTCTACCAGTAGGTGAAGCTATAAAAAGGACTGAATCTGAAAAGGACTGCCAGACACATGGGCAGCAATGCAACTCAGGCAGGAGACCTGACCCCTCAGAACAGAAGATAAAAGTTTCAAGGCTACAAGCATCCTGGTACTAGGACATTCCTTCTGACTCTAGCAGAAGGTGCTTAAATTCCAGTGACAGGCCGGGCGCGGTGGCTCACGCCTGTAATCCTAGCACTCTGGGAGGCCGAGGCGGGCGGATTGCTCAAGGTCGGGAGTTCGAAACCAGCCTGAGCGAGACCCCGTCTCTACTAAAAAAATAGAAAGAAATTAATTGACCAACTAAAAGTATATATACAAAAAATTAGCCGGGCATGGTGGTGCATGCCTGTAGTCCCAGCTACTCGGGAGGCTGAGGCAGGAGGATCGCTTGAGCCTGAGCCCAGGAGTTTGAGGTTGCTGTGAGCTAGGCTGACGCCACGGCACTCACTCTAGCCTGGGCAACAAAAAAAGTGAGACTCTGTCTCAAAAAAAAAAAAAAAAAAAAAAAATTCCAGTGACAAATTCAAGAGAAACAGAAAGCACAAGTTGTCAAATACGAAAGTGTCACCATCAAAACAGGAAAAGTAACAGCATCAGAATAGGATCATTAAGTGACAAGAAGGCATCATGCCATAGTATAATTAGCAGTGCTTTCTTCTTTTTTGGTGACTTACAAAATAATATAAGCCTTGATTGACAGCATCTTAGATTCAGTGAAATATGGTATATCTATCCCCTGCTTTAAGAAGCTCTAACACATGAAAACAAAAGGCATACAACAAGTTTACTGTTAAAAGACAATACAATAAAAATTTCTTTTTAACAGTAAACTTCCATATAGTATTTAATTTTATGTAGCTTTTTAAAATTTTTCCTTCGAATAAAGGACAGAATTTTAGTATGTTTGGAGTCATCACTATTGGCTCAACATCAGAAACAAAAAACCACTTCCCTAGTTTGCTGAACCATAAACATCATAAGAGAGGGCTCAGTTTTGATTTCTTTTCAACAATGAAACCGAAAATGGGGATTTTTCCAGTATTAATAGAAGGCAACCTGGTCCTGAGGCAGAAGCCTATGCTAATGGCAATGACTAGCATGGAGCTGCCAGCCCAACCTTGCAGCCAGTATGAGGATGCTCCAGCCTTCACTCTTCAGGCCCACGGGGCACCCTTAAGAGGTTCTGTTGCCATTTATGCCTTGAGACAGTGGCACACAACATATCTGTGTCCTGAGCGGAAACATCCCCGAAAAGCACAAGATGTGGACATCAGCCCATACAGGTCTACAGTGACTGTTCTATTTCTTCCAAAACAATAGGTTTCTCTAGCAGGCTATTAATAGTTGTTAACTGGACCACATTCTCCTGCATACACAATTCTCACCCTCTCACTCTTCTCTGCCAGGACCTCAGAATCTTTCAGCATCAAGACATTTGCTGATTTCTCTCTTATCCTTTCCTTTTCCTTAGCTGAGAGTAATATTCAGGTAAAATTACAGTCTATATTATATTATTTTCTGAATTTATTAGGGTTTTTGGTTTCCTGTGTGTAACTTTGAAGAAAAGAGCAGAATATTTGACATTTTTCTCTTTCAAAAATACTTAAATAGGCCAGGCGCGGTGGCTCACGCCTGTAATCCTAGCACTCTGGGAAGCCGAGGCGGGTGGATTGCTCAAGGTCAGGAGTTCGAAACCAGCATGAGCAAGAGTAAGATCCCGTCTCTACTATAAATAGAAAGAAATTAATTGGCCAACTAAAAATATATAGAAAAAATTAGCCAGGCATGGTGGCACATGCCTATAGTCCCAGCTACTCAGGAGGCTGAGGCAGAAGGATCGCTTGAGCCCAGGAGTTTGAGGTTGCTGTGAGCTAGGCTGATGCCACGGCACTCACTCTAGCCTGGGCAACAAAGTGAGACTCTGTCTCAAAAAAAACCCAAATGCTTAAATATATTTTCCCTCTGAGGGCCTATAGTAATTGCTGGAGGATGGAGAAGGTCTGTACTCTTACCAGAAGAAAATTCCTCTGACACTTATAAACTGACATCTTTTAAATATAGTACTATGAAAAGAAGTTCTCTGGAAATGTAAGAGAAAAATAATTCATAGAAGAAAAATAGTTCTGTCTGGTTTAATTGTAGTGGGTTATCATCAGTGTCACTAAAGTTGATAAACGACCCCCCACTGCTAAATTTGACTGGCTTTAAAAAAAGAAGAAAACAAATTTCTAAAAGCAAAACAGCTAAGTATAATATAAATTAAATAGTAAGTCACAAAAGTGCTTTTGTATCAAAGAATAGCAAATGTGACTGCGACTATATTAAAATTACACAAGTCTGATTTATCCCAGGATGCAAGGGGGGTTCGACATGAGAAAAGTCAATGTAATACACCACATTAATAGAATGAAGAAAACTAAATCCACACGATCATCTCAACTGATACATAAAAAATCCAATACCCCTCGGAATGGTAGTTCCCTGGGGGGAAGGAGGGAGGGGATGGGACAGAGAGGGAGCACATGAGCAGATGTAAGTTATGATGATGATTCTAGTTTTCTTGTTGGGTAGTAGTATCATGGGTGCTGACCAACTAGAGATGGATGGACAGAGAGCGGGTGGATAGATACAAAAAAAAGGGCCAGGACCAAGCATGGACCAATAATGAGAGTGAGTTACTTTTTACAATCATGACTAATCTGATTCTAGGTACTTGAGGTTCAAAAGAAAATGCAATTTTAAGAGCCTGGCAAACAAATCTCAGATTAAAAAGTTTAAGATAGACTAAAAAAAAAAAAAAAACAAGTTTAAGATACACTGAATTACATTTATAAAGTATAACAGTGCTTTAAGCAGAAGATTACATTAAGTTTTAATCCTTTAGGGACAGATCAAGGAAATGGAAATACATCTTTCAATCTTAATCAGAATGTTAAAAAAGTTTGAGCTAGCTCACCTCTTCTTGAATATACTGTAATAAGAAGGGAGATGCTCTTAAATTATCCACAGGAATATTGAAGAAGCCCTGAATCTCCTTCTGGTGTAAATCCATAGTAATAAGATGAGTTAGACCTTTGAAAATAAAACAGACAGAAACACATAGTTTAAAAACAAGTTGCGCTGTAATCCTAGCTCTCTGGGAGGCCGAGGCGGGTGGATTGCTCAAGGTCAGGAGTTCAAAACCAGCCTGAGCAAGAGCGAGACCCCGTCTCTACTATAAATAGAAAGAAACTAATTGGCCAACTGATATATATATAAAAAAAAAATTAGCCGGGCATGGTGGCGCATGCCTGTAGTCCCAGCTACTCGGGAGGCTGAGACAGAAGGATTGCTCGAGCCCAGGAGTTTGAGGTTGCTGTGAGCTAGGCTGACGCCACGGCACTCACACTAGCCTGGGCAACAAAGCGAGACTCTGTCTCAAAAAAAAAAAAAAAACAAGTTGCGGCCGGGCGTGGTGGCTCACGTCTGTAATCCTAGCACTCTGGGAGGCCAAGGCGGGTGGATTGCTCAAGGTCAGGAGTTCAAAACCAGCTAGAGCAAGAGTGAGACCCCGTCTCTACTATAAATAGAAAGAAATTAATTGGCCAACTAATATAGATAGAAAAAATTAGCCAGGCATGGTGGCACATGCCTGTAGTCCCAGCTACTCGGGAGGCTGAGGCAGCAGGATTGTTTGAGCCCAGGAGTTTGAGGTTGCTGTGAGGTAGGCTGACGCCATGGCACTCACTCTAGCCTGGGCAACAAAGCGAGACTCTGTCTCAAAAAAAAACCAAAAACAAGTTGCACTATATGTAATAAATACTATATAAAATTCTATATATAATAAATTACTATCAGAAAATTGCTCTCCCATCAAAAAAACTCAGCACCTTTATTGTTCAGATTTTTTAGTACTATGAGATGCATGATTTTCATATCAATTTAAAGTCTTGAAATAGCAAAGATATAACAGTAATACAGAAATGTCTCTAAAAATTCTAATAGAGCAAATTATATCTCCTTGAAGTTTCCTTAATAGGCATGGCAAAGCCCAGTCTTAAGATATCAAAACAAACTGCACCAGCCTGGAAATTGGGAGAAAATATAGAACCTTTACCCCTATTATATCCTTAAGGATATCTGAAATGATCACTTGAAAAATATAAGGAAAATTCTATATGAAAAATTTTAAAAAACATCCAGACACGGTGGCTCATGCCTACGTTCCTAGCACTTTGGGAGGCCAAGGGAGGAGAAGTGCTTGAGGCCAGGAGTTCGAGACTAGCCTGAGCAACATGGTGAGACACCATCTCTACGAAAAAATTTAAAAATTAGCTGGGCATGTGGGCATGCCTTTAGGCCTCAGGAGGCTGAGCCAGGAATATCGCTTACCCCCAGAAGTATGAGGCTGCAGCAAGCTATGATTGCACCACTGCACTCTAGCATGAGCAACAAAAAATTTTAAAAAGATATACTTGCCCAAAAGAACAGGAAAGTAAGCCTGCTAGCCTATCCAGGAGCAAGGCTAGAAGAGAGGGCAAAACCTTTCCGGAAGATTCAGTGAGCTAGCCTGTTCCCTTTCACCAGCTGCCTGACACAATGTTTTCAATGGGGTAGACTGCTGAGGTTGCTGGAGTTTGGGTTTAAAAAAACTTTTGCTTTGGCATTTATTGGAATGTTACCTTGGAAAATTTATTCTAGAGTAAGTATCTGTGTTATGTCATCTGTGATATATACCTTCTATAATCATATAAACATATATAAGCACACACACACACAATAGCAACTATGAAGATTATTTAGACACAAGGTGAAAATACTTCAGATGTTACCTGAAAATTCCTAACATGAAATAATATATATGATTTACAAAATATGCCTATCTGAGCTAGGTGTGGTGGTGCATGCCTACTGTCCCAGCTACTCAGGAGCCTAAGGCAGTAGAATCACTTGAGCCCAGGAGTTCAAGGCCAGCCTGGGTAACATGGTGAGACCTTGTCTCAAAAAAATAAAAATAAAAATAAAAATAAAAATAAAAATAAAATAAATATTTATATATGTCCTAGGAAAGGAAAGAGGCTAAAAAAAAAATGGTTGCTGCAGAGTTTAGAATGACTTTTCCCCTTTCAAAAGAGCTCTGATATGACTGTAAATTATCATATCAATACAATATTAATACAAAGAATTCAGGAGAAAGTGGAAAAAATAAATCATTCTCATTACCTTGAGTTTTAGGGAGTTGAGACTACAAAGAGAATGCTCTGCATTGTCTTCTCCTTATAAACTAACTGTCTGTAAAAGTTGCATCACTATTGTACTCTGTTCAGCATCCTAATTTAAATATGTTAATACTTTGAAATGTCTGAAGTAAAAATAAAACTCCCAGTCCCCCAACTGTCAAATACCTGCCATTCCTACTTACCAGCTTTGCACATCATGGAGGCCAGCAATTTAGAGACAATGGAGCCTCTTTTCCTCATCTTGCACTGCTTGCTGTAAGGAAAGTAGGGGATCACGCCAATGATGCTCTTGGCACAGGAGGTCTTACACGCATACACCATGATCAGGAGCTCCATGATGGTGGTGTTCACATCCCTGTAATCAAGATCCAGCAAATCCCATCAAGGGAGCTAAGACACATACTATTTCCCTGTTTCACAAGTGTCAGCAGTGTGCTGCTAATGCCTCTGTGAGACTTAAAGCATAAAAAGGAAACTAATATATTCCTCTCTTCTCAGGCCATCAGCTCCCCCATATTCACTCTCTGCTGATGACCTTACTTTCTTTCTCACCAAAGAAGTACTCCACTGGAGGAGCGCATGCACAGGCTCCCACTGCCACGAGTCTGCACCTCGAGAGTCGCCTGTCCTCAGTCAGCAGTCAGTGGAACTTTCCATGCCAGTTACCCTAAAATTAATCCTTCCAAATTATACCGCTACTGGAAGACATTGATACAGGAGTTCTCCCTCTTCTGCCTCCGCCATCAATCTGCCACGCTCCCTTGGCTCATCCCATCAGCCTATAAATACTCTGTTACTTCCTCCATTAAAAACAACAACTCAGCTGGATGTGGTGGCTCGAGACTATCTTGCCAGCACTCTAGGAGGCCAAAGCAGGAGGACTGCTTAAACCCCGGAGTTCAAGGTTATAATGAGCTATGATCACACCACTGTACTCCAACCTGGATGATAGAGCAAGACACTGTCTAAAAAAACAAAAACGAAAAAACAAGACACTGCTCATGTCTGTGCTCCCCTTTGTAGTACACCTCAAGAGAGTTATCTACACTCAACATCTCTGATTCATCCACTCTCGTTCTCTCCCACACAAATCCTGATGAAGCTTTGCTCTCATTGAGCTCATCAGTGGCTTCCACGTAGCTACATGCTCCAATCAATCCTTAGTCCTCCTTTCTCGACCCCTCAGCAGCATCTGACAGTTACTTGTCCCTGTTCCTTGATGCACTGTATTCCCTTGGCTTCATGGATGCCCCTTTGGTCTCCTCCTGCCTGCCTCCCCAGCCTCCTGCTCTAAGAGTTGCTATTTGTCCTCTCCTGTCTCCCCTCATCCCTTGGGCTTCTCATCAGTTTCATAGCTTTATAAATGCTGGCGATGCTCACATTTGTATCTCCAGTCCAAGCTTCTCTTCTGAACTCCAGTCTAACAAATTCAACTGCTACTTGACAATTCCACTGGAATGTCTGTTAAGACATCTAAAAACTTAACATACCCATTCAGAACTGCTCATTCCTCTGCTTCACCAGAAAACTTCTGACATCTTAGCTGATAGCAACACTGTTCCTCCAGTTTATTCAGGACAAAAATCTTGAGTCATCTTTGGCTCCACTCTTATCCAGAAAGTTGCCATGTCTCACCACTCCATGACTGCCCTCGGGGACTGAGCCACCTCCACTGGGTGACTGCCCTGCCCGCACATGGGCCTGAGGCCACGGCACTCCTCCTGGAATCCCTCTGCATCGCAGGCTCCACACAAAGTCGGCCTGCCCTTAAAGTGAAAGTCACGCCTTGTACTCCTCTGCTCAAGACCCTGAAATGATTTCCAACTCTGCCCACAGCAAAAGCCCATGCCTCACTATGGTCTCCAGACCCCTTCATGGTCCACCCCACCCACCCCTTCTTTCCCCTCCTGCTCCACACCCCTCTCAGCCAAGCCACACTCCACCCTGGTCAGCCCTCCCCTGGCAGCTCACTGCCACTGAGGCCCTTGCTCTAGGTGTCCTCACTGCCTGGAACACTCTGATTCCTGCCTCGCCACCTGGCTTACTTCCTTACCTTCTCTGGTCTTTGCTCAAATGTCACCTTCCCAATGAGGCCTGCTCTGTCTGCCTCTCACCACCCTTTCACCACCAACACTCCCAATTCCTCCCCGTGCTGCTTCATTTTTTCCCTATAGCACTCATCACCTTCTGACATACTAGACAATGTAGTCACTATGCTCGCTGTGTGCCTTCCTCCACTAGAATATAAGCTCCATAAGGACAGGATCTTTCTGTTTTAATCATTACGGCACCTACCGCACCAGTAACAACTGTAACTACTATATAGTAGACATTCAAAATAAGTATTTGTTAATGAATGGAAACACAGAACATTTGGTGAGCAGGTTCTCTTTCACTAACCAATAACAAGCCTGACATCTGATGAGTTAAGAGACTTTCAGAAAAGCATTATACAAGAAGGATAAGAGCAGGGGAAGCAACAGTGAGTGTAAAGTCACTCCAAGGCTTGCAGACCACGCTCCCAGGAACACCATTTTTCTGTGAGCTAGAAAAAGGCTTTCCACCACTCAACTCAAATAATTCAAGTCTCACTTGAATTACAGAAAAACTTCAGTTAATGGAATTATTTTAAAATTTAAGAATTTCCTTAACTTTTATTGCCTACCACTAGTCTGTACTAAAATGAAGTATAAGCTGTATCTGAAAATACCAAATTTCAATGCTATTTCATGATATTTCATAAAGAAGACCATGATGTCAAGGCTTTCTGCAACCCGGACAAGGCTGAAAACCCAAGTTAACACAAGCTTCTGGCACATACAGAGCAATGCAAAATGAAGCATAGAGAGAAAATGAAGGGGGTGCTGAGTGGCTCCGACTAGAGTAACACAAAACTGACAAGAGGCAGGGGCACCAAGTAACAGTATTGAAATTAACAAAAATACAGAAAAGAAATAAAAGAGCTTAAAAATGGGATAGATGGGCAGTCCTCCTTCTGAAGTCCTGAATTCTAAGTCCCATGGGGCCTTCAATGTCTACTTATCCCTTTGGGTAACCCACACAACCGCTGGGCATTTATCCAATAGAATTACACACCTCTCTGAGGAAATAAAAGTGCTGCAGACACCCAGGAGCCAGAAGCAGCATAAGTTGTTCTGTGCTTGCATCTTCCCCACCCTGATGCCAGAGGTGAGGTACGGTACAGGCACAGGTGCATCCTCCTCTAACATCCTGGCCAGCAGCAGGGGCAGCGTGCACCTGGTGCCCCCATGCTCAGCTCTGCTAAGGATTCCACGTGTCAGAGCATAAAGTGAAGCCAAGGCACTGCCACATCCCTCCTTCCTTCAGGCACACTCACTCTCCAGGACGATGGGACGCAATGACAGGTCCCCTACCACTCCTTTTCCCAGGAGAGTCACAGGGTTTTGTGACTTCATTTCAATGAACCAAAGACCAGGACAGAGATGTTCAAAATTTAGTTGAAAGTATGTGTATTCCAAGGCTAAATTTCCCTAAAATTTGGCTCTTCTTCCCTTTCTTTGATATACATACATACATACATACATACATATGCAATTTTCAGGCTCTCCAAGCTAAAATGTGATGCACTACACAAACTGATTTCTAGACATTATTAAAAATCGCTCTGATGGAAGAACTTCATACACAGAGGCATTTGGGGATACATGTGGACAAACACACAATGGACAGTTGGGCTCCATGTGACCACTCTCCCTTCCAGAGTTGCACAGACAGCTTCACTGCACTGAATCTTCTATACCCAGCTTACACATTTGTGACCTCAACAACTTCCAGAACACATGTATGTCAAATGTCACACCACAGAGGAATACACATTCATTCAGCAGTCTTTTATCTTCCCAGCTCATTTAATACATGCAAGAAAATAGTAAGTGGTGATCACTTTGAAATTATCAGCAATAAAAGCTCTTACAAATTCTGGCTATTCATTGTTAAGAAATTTAATGGGTTCTATTTTCATCAAGAGCCTCTACTCCAATTTTCGGTTATTTCCACCCATCAAGAACACCGAAAGTACACAAAAAAGTCAGCAGTTATGTCAGGAAAATTAGCAGAGTAAGATATACCAACTTTAAGACTATCATAACTTTCTGTCTAGCCAACTCTCAAGATTCTAAACACTCATTCCTACAGAGACCCAGAAAACATTCCTGCTAGATAACTACTTACTTTGAAACGGTTTGGATAATGAAAACATCTTTTCCCCTCACAGACTCTTGAATTTGTACTCTTGTTTCTGGCAGAAAAAGAAAAAAGATGAAAAGCAAAGGCATACAGCTCAAATTTTTCAAAATACATAAAAATTATGCATTATTCCCCAATGTTAAAAAATACGGAAACTGGAACTGTTACAAAACTCAGTAGGTGTCAAATGCTACAATGGATAATAAACATATTACCATTAATCACACTTTTTAAACAGTTATGTGACAGCTTTAACAGGGAATTACATTTCTGACTTGAAATAAGCAAATCTACACTTCTCACCCCTTATATGTATAAGCACTGAGTACTGTATCACTCTGAGCATAAGATCTTAATAGGAAATTATATACACATTCATTTGATTCATATCCATTAAGAAGTTACTAGGTACAAAATGTTATATTAATATGTGTGAGAACAAAGATAAGTATGATCCAATATCCCTACTCTCAAAAAATATGATATCAGCAACAAGGAATAGTTAGACAAATCCAGAATGGAACATTCCACAAGTCAAGCTCTTCAATAGTCAATGTCAGGCCGGGCACGGTGGCTCACGCCTGTAATCCTAGCACTCTGGGAGGCCGAGGCAGGTAGTTGGCTCGAGGTCAGGAGTTCAAAACCAGCCTGAACAAGAGTGAGACCCCATCTCTACTATAAATAGAAAGAAATTAATTGGCCAACTAATATATATAGAAAAAATTAGCCGGGCATGGTGGCGCATGCCTGTAGTCCCAGCTACTTGGGAGGCTGAGGCAGTAGGACTGCTTGAGCCCAGGAGTTAGAGGTTGCTGTGAGCTAGACTGATGCCACAGCACTCACTCTAACCTGGGCAACAAAGTGAGACTGTCTCGAAAAAAAAAATAGTCAATGTCATAAGCAGAAGAAAGAGAAGGTGAGGGAAATGTTCTATATTAGAAGAGACTACAGAGATATTAAAAAAAACATCGCTTAACTAAGAATCCTGGTTTAGGGGTGGGCTGGGGAAGGTATAGGCCAGGCATAGTGGCTCATGCTTGTAATCCCAACACTTTGGGAGGCCAAGACAGGAAGATCATTTGAGGCCAGGAATTTGAGACCAGCATGGGCAACATAGCCAGATGCTGTCTCTACAAAAAATTTAAAAATTAGCCAGATGTAGTGGTATGTGCCTATAGTCCTAACTACTCCAGAGGCTGATAATGGGAGGATTGCTTGAGCCCACAAGTTTGAGGGTATAGTAAGCTATGATCATGTCACTGTACTCCAGCCTGGGCAACACATCAAGACCTTGTCTCTAAAAAAAAAAAAAGTTATAAAAGACACTTCAGAACAACTGGGTAAATGTGAATGTATACCAAATGTTAGATGATTAAAGAGCTATTGTTAATTTCTCTAAATTTGACAATGGTATCATATTTATGTAAGAGAAAGTATTTAGGGGATGCGTGGTCAGATATTCAGGGCTTAAGTGTCTTGATGTCTGCAACTCACTTTCATATAGTTCCATACCTACATATTCATATAGCAAAATGTGGTTTTTCTTGTTTTTGTTTTTTTTGTTTTTTTGAGACAGTCTTGCTCTGTTGCTGGTACTAGAGTGCCGTGGGGTCAGCCTAGCTCACAACAACCTCAAATTCCTGGGCTCAAGTGATCCTCCTGCCTCAGCCTCCAGCGGAACTGGGACTACAGGCAAGTACCACCAAGCCTGGCTAACTTTTTCTATTTTTTAGTAGTTCCTGGCTAATTATTTCTATTTTTTTAGTAGAGACAGGGTCTCACTCTTGCTCAGACTGGTCTCAAACTCCTGATCTCAAGCGATTCTCCTGCCTTGGCCTCCCAGAGTGCTAGGATTATAGGTGTGAGCTACTGTGCCCAGCCCATATAGCAAAATGTTAACTGTTGAACCTAAACTGTTGAACCTATCTACCTAGTGGTAGATAGACATATGGATGTTCACTGTATTATTCTTTCAACTTTCTGAGATGTTTGAACATTTTCATTAAAAATGCTGGAAAAGGCCAGGCATAGTGGCTCACACCTGTAATCCTAGCATTCTGGGAAGCCGAGGCAAAAGCATCACTTCAGGTCAGGAGTTTGAGACCAGCCTGAGCAAGAGTGAGACCCTATCTCCACTAAAAATTAGAAAAAATTAGCCAAGCATGGTAGCACATGCCTATAGTCCCAGCTACTCGGGAGGCTAAGGTAGAAGGATGGCTTGAGCCCAGGAGTTTGAGGTTGCTGTGAGCTAGGCCAATGATATGGCACTCTAGCCCAGGGAACAGAGCAAGAGACTCTATCTCAGAATAAAAAAAAAAATTTAAAAAGCTGGAAAAAACAGAATATAAGTTTACCAAAGAATGTGGTGTGATAAGAAAATGAGCTTTGGAGTCACGAACATCTGGATTTGAATCCAGACTCTGCTATATCTGGGACCTTGTACCTAGCATCACCCCTAAACTCAGTTTTTCAGTATCTGGGAACGGTAAGGAATCCACAAGTGTTAGTTTCCTCTTCCTTTCCCAATAGACCCCAAATATCTTCCCTCCTTTCATTGAGAAACCTGGAGAGTAGACCAACCTCTACAGAGCCTTACAACACTGCTGCCCTCTTTGTCCCTCCCTGCCAGTCTCCAAAGGACACCAGCCAATTCCCTTAGAGGCAGAATCTTTTCCAAATCCTCCTTGCATAGTTTCCTCAATTATACTCTTTCCCTACTGAAAAGGAAAAGGCAGTAAAGGAGGTAAATAGGGGAACAGCAAACTTGTGCATTTTTATCAAAGCTCCCTGCAAGCTTTATAATATTTAAATACTTGACAAAAACCTATAGTGGTAAAGGAGCAGGAACAAGTATTTATTGTGTACCTATTATATTCCTAGAACTGTGTTAAAGACACAAATTATCCCATTTAATCCTCAAAACAGCCCTATTTATTTACAGGGCAGAAAAGTTAAATAACTTGTCAAGGATAAAATGATGGCTCTCAAGCCCATGCAAGCTGTCCACCGCTCCTGTTAGAATAATTTCAAATATCCACCATTTCTAAAGAAATTACAAAGATTAAATAACAAACTTTTTTTACAACTTGAGATGATTACGTAATGGCATATATCAGTTAGCAGAAAGTGTTTCCTAACAAGATTTCATGAAGTCTAACTCATGGCAACTTAGGTTGAGGTAAACAATGACCGACAAAAACTGTGGTCACCCAGGATTTACTCATTCTGCTTAAGGTGACAAATTTAACCAATGGTCAAGTGAATGTTTTCATTCAGCTGACCAGCTGGCTCATATATGTATACAGTTTTTATTAAATGTGGTCTAAGAACTGAAGTTCAAGCCCCCAGATGTGATTTGCACCAGGATTACATATCTAGTTGATATTAGTGGGAGCTAAAAAACCTACTCTCTTCTACCTTACCTACCTAACTTCTTGCTAATGGAACTGGATGACTAAATCAAATCATTCCAATAGTAGAGGATGAAGGACTGAGCCAAAATAACATATCCCACAAAAGATCAATGTTAGGCATGTCCGAGAGCGCTCACCTCTGTTAGGCTCCTGGTAAACCTGCACTTTGCCCATCTCTACCCCCAGCCGCCTAGAGAAGAGAAAGGGAGGAAAAGCTGAAATGGTGATAGAATAGACCCAACATGTTTACTATTTAAGGAGACTTATAAATTGACAAAAGTAAAATAAAGTTATTCTTCTAATAAAACTCAATTGAATTGAATTGTATGTCACTCCATTACCTAGGCACCTCGCCCCCACCCCATGTCAACCCAGGAAGGGCTGCACAGGCGGGCTCGGCCTGCCTCACCAGCCATCTTCCTACTGCTCTCTGCGCTCCAGCCCACAGCCCTGAGATACGCCAACGCCTCTTCCTGCACACTGCAGGGCCCTGGAGACTGCTGTCCCCTCTGCCCTAGACCTTTACTTGGTGGCTCATTCAGGTTTCTCAATTCAAGAACCATCCCTTCAGTTTAAAAGGCACCTGACCACCCAAGCTAAAGCAGAACACCTGCCCCCATCATTACTTTCACACTGTCTTCTTCGTAGCATTCATCACCATTTGAAATTATCTTATTTGTTTTGTTGACTTGCTTTCTGTCTAGCTCCCATACTAAAATGTAAATTTCATAAGAAGGATTCTGACTGACTTGCTCAGTGTTTTTTTTTTCTTTTCTTTTCTTTTGGGACAGAGTCTCACTCTGTTGCCCGAGTTAAGAGTGCTGTGGCATCAGCCTAGCTCACAGCAACCTCAAATTCCTGGGCTCAAGTGATCCTCCGGCCTCAGCCTCTCAAGTAGCTGGGATTACAGGCATGCACCACCATGCCCGGCTAATTTTTTCTATATATTTTTAGTTGTCCAGCTAATTTCTTTCTATTTTTAGTAGAGACAGGGTCTTGCTCTTGCTCAGGCTGGTCCTGAACTCCTGAGCTCAAATGATCTGCTCACCTTGGCCTCCCAGAGTGCCAGCATTACAGGGGCGAGCCACCGCTTGCTCAGTGTTAATCCCCAACATCTAGATTAAGGCCTAGTACCTAGCAGTGGTCCAATATTTGTTTAATGAATATCTAAAACTATACTCAACTATAAACTATACACTATTTTCATATGGTATACACTTCAGTGTTCTTTATATTAATAATTCTATACATATATAACACCTAACACAATTCCTGGCATTTATGAGGCATTCAACAAACGAATGAATATGTAAGGAGTTGTGACAATGGACAAAAAGGTTAGCCCCAAAATACAGAGATGATAGATTAACTATAAGATATCTGCTTTCAAGTTTAACAATCACTAACCCAATTATTAAATTTAAAATATTACTTAATATAGGTTTTAATAACTTACTCAGCAATTTTCTTTGAAAGCTCCATACACGATGAATTAGAATTTGCTGAAAACAACACCAGACCTCCTTTGGTTATGTTCATCTTGGTTTCTAATTCAGGTGGCGCCACACAAAACATCAAAACCTTCTTGGTTTTCCAATTCTCAGAGCCTAGAAGGATACAATATATATTAACAACTACCATATGGTATGAAATATACCTGATTTTTTAAAATAGCAAACGATTTTAGCTGAAGGAAATTAGTTTGCACCATAATGGTGTCTATTACATCATTTATATAAATATACATATATACACGAACAAACAGTTCATTTGAATTTTAGGGTTCCAAATTTATGGAAGTTATGTTATCACATGATTAAATTAGTTTTCATAACCACTGGGAATAAATAATAAACTTACAAGAAAGGTGGAGCTGAAGAGCTCAGTGTTTTACTGTTTGCTGCTTAAAGTCAATTATGGACAACGTCCTTTTATTCTCTGACAACAAAATTCCTCCTGGATTAACACACAGAAAAATGGCAGAGCCATTAGCAAGGACATGGACTGATTGATCCTTAAACAAAGAATAAACGACCCATCTATAACCAGCTTTTCCTGTAATCCTGTTTACCATAAAACCTTCTCCTGGCCTTTCGGCTGCCTCTCAGATGCCCTGTATCATCTTCATTTTCCTCAACTAGAACACAAGGCTTACCAGATAATAACCTTGAAGGAAAGTTAAGTGACCACCCAAATGACAGGTGGCAGCCACAAATAAAAAGGACCCCAGCCTAGAAGTCATCAAGAACTGAGATTCTCGGCCAGGCGCGGTGGCTCACGCCTGTAATCCTAGCACTCTGGGAGGCCGAGGCGGGTGGATTGCTTGAGGTCAGGAGTTCGAAAACAGCCTGAGCAAGAGCGAGACCCCGTCTCTACTAAAAATAGAAAGAAATTAATTGGCCAACTAATATATATAGAAAAAATTAGCCGGGCATGGTGGTGCATGCTTGTAGTCCCAGCTACTCGGGAGGCTGACGCAGCAGATTGCTTGAGCCCAGGAGTTTGAGGTTGCTGTGAGCTAGGCTGATGCCACGGAACTCACTCTAGCCTGGACAACAAAGCGAGACTCTGTCTCAAAAAAAAGAACTGAGATTATAATCCCAACCACTCTAGGCTGTGTCCTTATCATGCAATGGGGGTGCAGGATTGGATGTAATAGCAACAATCTAGCAGGCCATGAGGAATGAGATAAGGGCCCTTTCCTAGCACACCCACTGCATCTCCTCAGTTGTATGTTTACTTATGATGGCTCTGGGAAGACTGGTGGAAATTATAAACAGGCTCAAAGTGAGCTGATCATTTTTGTTATTCTTAAATTTTAACTATATGAGTAAAACACAGAAACATCCTCCTTGTAAAAACCTGAAACAGTTAAGGCTAAAGTCACCATCCCCAATCCCATGCTTCTCCCCACCCACTTCCCCAGAGTGAGGGTTCTTATTAGTTTGGTATGAACCATCAGGCCTTTTCTACCTTTTCTATGCATTCACACACGTGACCTCCACAAAAAATATGTGCAAAAATGCATACATCATACAATGTTTCTAACAAGAAAAGGTATCATCATACAAATCTATCTGTAATTTGTTTTTTGTTGTTTTTTTTTTTTTTTTTTTTGAGACAGAGTCTTGTAGAGTGAGTGCCATGGCATCAGCCTAGCTCACAGCAACCTCAAACTCCTGGGCTCAAGCAATCCTGCTGCCTCAGCCTCCCAAGTAGCTGGGACTACAGGCATGTACCACCATGCCCGGCTAATTTTTTCTATGTATATTAGTTGGCCAATTAATTTATTTCTATTTATAGCAGAGACGGGGGTCTTGTTCTTGCTCAGGCTGTTTTCGAACTCCTGACCTCGAGCAATCCGCCCGCCTCGGCCTCCCAGAGTCCTAGGATTACAGGCGTGAGCCACCACACCTGGCCGGTAATTTGTTTTGATAAACAACCTATTCTGACAAGCTGGGTTATAAGATATAGATGTATTTTGCTCTAACTCTGCCTAGTTTGCCACTTTTAGCCAGGTCTGACCTGGCCTTCTTGTACACGTGCAGTGGGATCACTAGGTTCAGTACTCCAGCAGGCTAGGGCACACTTTCCGCAGAGTGCCTCCTTAAGGGCATTCCAGCTAATACAACCCAGGGTTCCATGGTGGAAAATATGGCAGACTACAACACAATCTACCTTAAATTTACCTATATAAGCAGAAATGTATGACAACTGACCAAAGCCCTAAAGTAATCAAGGAGGACCACTGGTATCTACCATGGAAAGTGGCTTTGGAGTAGGGATCATCGAATTATAGGCCACAGGCCAGATGAGGTCCCTTGAAGGCCTGTTTTTGTAAAACACAGCCACACCTATTTGTTTATATTTTGTCTCTAGACACAATGATAGCATTGAATATGGCCTGCAAAGCCTAAAATATTTATTTGATAGCATGAGTATAAGCTAGACATGATGGGATACATCTCTAGTCCCAGCTACTTGGGAGGCTGAGATGGGAGGATTGCCTGAGCCCAGGAGTTCAAGGCTGCAGTGAGCTAAGATTGCACTACTGTATTCCAGCAGCCTGTCTTTACAAAAATTTTTTTAAAAACCAAAAACCAAAACAAAAAGCACTGAGTATGGCCCATAAAGCCTAAAACATATATCATCCGGTTCTTTACAGAAAAAGTTTGCTGACCTCTGCTTTATATAAGAGTGTAGGATCTGCAAAGGCTAATGAGAATGGGGGCAGAGTGGCTGGTATAAATGAGAAAATAGCACATTTTAATCATCAATATTCATAGGTAGAAGGAATCTTAGATGACTTCTAAAGCCAACTCTTGACCAATACACATCTAACACCAGAGGGTGTCACAGGTCCAGGAATGGAAACAAAAAACCAATTCTGTAGTTAGGTATATACGCTTTGGAGTCAAACTCTTATTTGCATCTTGGCTACTACTTCCCCTTAACTCACAGCGAGGCCTTGCATAAGTTACTTAAAATCTCTTAGCCTCAGTTCCTTCATTCATACAACTGTGAAAACTGACCCCACAGGTATCTGTAAAATTTCTTAAGGCACTTAACACAGTGCCCTGAATATAGGGCATGCTATTAATACATTTAAATTGACTTCTAATATCTGGGTTATTTACTAAACAAGTACAGTAACATACACGGGGAGACTTTTTACATCCCCTCATCTTTAAATAAGACGCACCTTAAAATAGAACAGTGTTCTTTTTTTTTTTTTTTTGAGACAGAGTCTCACTTTGTTGCCCAGGCTAGAGTGAGTGCCATGGCGTCAGCCTAGCTCACAGCAACCTCAATCAAACTCCTGGCTCAAGCGATCCTTCTGCCTCAGCCTCCCAAGTAGCTGGGACTACAGGCATGCGCCACCATGCCCGGCTAATTTTTTCTATATATATTAGTTGGCCAATTAATTTCTTTCTATTTATAGTAGAGACGGGGTCTCGCTCTTGCTCAGGCTGGTTTTGAACTCCTGACCTTGAGCAATCTGCCCGCCTCGGCCTCCCAGAGAGCTAGGATTACAGACGTGAGCCACTGCGCCCGGCCAGAACAGTGTTCTGGAACACTTAGAAGACAAGTATTTTAGGGTAGGAAGAGATCTTAGAGGTATAATTCAGTCCACCTCTCCAAAATCTCTTGTTAGAAGACCATCTGCAGGATTCCCCCCAAGGAACCATTCCACAGCTTTAGCAGTGGATGTGGGTGATATGCAGATCCACCGAGGGCCCATCATTCCAAATTCTTCCTCAAAACATGCTAAGACTCTTCTCCCTGAAGACTACTTCCACTGGTTCCTGTCCTTTCAGATTTACAGGAAATCACCCAAGGTGTTGGTATAATTAAAAGGAAAAAAAAAAAGTAAAGATTTACAGGAAACATCAAATTTCTTTTCAAAAGGACAGCCTCCAACCTATCTCAAGATAGGCTGAATTTATGTATTTTTTTCCAGAATATTTCCTGAAGTCTTTCCTTGGTTTAAGTCTCTCGTGGTTTATATACCCTGCATCACTCTGACTGTGGTCTCTGAAGTTCCAGTCTTCAGGTATCAGGCTGGTATAACAGAATTCTAACCTAATACAACCCTCAAAATTACATGCCATGGGGAGCGGGGGGTGGGGGTGGGGGCTGGGGATCATCCACTTGAAAATGAATATCAATATAGTCATGTTTTGTAACTATTCATTTCACAAGTTGTTCAAACAAACATAAAGGCTGTTTCTAGTTTTAGTTCTCCTTTCTCCTGCTGGAAATTCAGGTTGTGCTCTTTACCAAGCTTCAAGAAAAGAGAGTTTTAAAGACTATCTTTCCAGAATGGGGCTGGCAAGAGGTTCACTAAGACAAGGTTTTAGTGTGAAATAAAGATAATGTTACCATATTTTTTCCATGAGCTACAGATGCTTATATGTTTACTGTAAATTTATGCTAGAATGTAAGAGAATTGTTTATGTGTGAAAACACATCCTTTTCAGACAAATCTCAGCATCATCTTTTTTTTAGGGTTTATTTATTTATTTATTTATTTATTTATTTATTTATTTAGAGACAGAGTCTCACTCTGTTGCCCATGGCTATAGTGCCGTGGCATCAGCCTAGCTCACAGCAACCTCAAACTCCTGGGCTCAAGCCATCCTCCTGCTTCAGTCTCCTGAGTGGCTGGGACTATAGGCATGCGCCACCATGCATGGCTAATTTTTTCTATATATTTTTAATTGTCCAGCTAATTTCTTTCTATTGTTTTAGTAGAGACAGGGTCTCACTCTTGCTCAGGCTGGCCTGGAACTCCCTAGCTCAAACAATCCTCCCCTCTCAGCCTCCCAGAGTGCTAGGATTACAGGCATGAGCCACCCCGCCTGGCCTCTCAGCACCTTTTAAAGAGCAAATCGCTTGAACATTAGAACTCATGGAAATAAAAAAAAAAAAAAAAAATAAAGAGCAAATCACAATCCTCTTTGAATGTGATTTGAGAATTTAAGTTTCATGAATGAGGAAACCATACTAAAAGAGATCTCAGGTTCTGGACAGACTAACAGTCATTTCAAAACCACTCATCCACATTCAGATGAGGAAGGCTCACATTGTGTTGTTTTCCTCTAAAGCAGCACCCTCAACCTTTTTGGCACCAAGAACTAGTTTCATGAAAGGCAATTTTTCCATGGGGATGGGGGCAAAGGGGGAGGCAGAGGTCAGGCAGTGATGCCAGCAATGTGGAACAGCTGTTAATACAGAGGAAGCCACCCCTCCCCTGCTGCTGTGTGGCCCAGTTCCTAAGTTTTATGGAAGACAATAATTTTTCCACTGGGGGGGGGGTGCGGTGGCAGAGTCCTGGAGTTGGGGACTGCAGCTCTAATCATCCACTGTGTAAATATCTTCTTCTTAAAAATGGCTGGAGGCCTAGCAGTGAAGCACACCTGTAGTCCCACCTACTTGGGAGGCTGAAGCATGGGGACCCACTTGAGCCCAGGAGTTGGAGGCTGCAGTGCACTATAATTGCACCACTGAACTCCAACCTGGGCAAGAGAATGAGACCTTGTCTCTAAAAAAAAAAATGTTTTTGAAATCATTGGAGTAAGAGAGGGAAGACTGGGTTTGCCTTCCACAGCCACCAGTTGCCAGGCCTTACGCACATCAGTTGGCCTTGCAGGGCCTCAACCTTTACCTTCCAGACCAAAGAGATAGCTTTTTAGGATTTAAGGCCCAGGAAGCAGAGAATTTTTTTTTTTTTTTTACTTTTTACTATTATATTCTCTGGGGTTTACCTAGTGCCTGCCTCAAACAGCACCTGGCACATGGTAGAGACTCAATAAATGTTTATTGATTAAAGCCTGACCTCATTAAGCTGTAATGATTAACAAATAGAACTGATAGTCATTTGTAAACTAAAAGGCATCATAAAGTATATGAATTATTATTTTTGTTAGTGACATACCTCACTCCCAAAAAATCTAGTTTTTATGTCAATATTGAGAATTTGAAGGACAAAAGTCCAACTGAATTATTCTTCGAGTTCTCTGTGACCTCAGGCACTTTGCTCATCTCTCCACTAGAACGTTTTTCTCATGGTTGACAACCCAATGAAGCAGGTACTCCGCTGACCCATTTTAGACATGAAGTGAGGTTAAGAGAAGAAACTTACTCAAGGCTGCATGCAGCCTCTACAAAGAAGACATAGCTAGGTCTCAGTCTGATTTGTAGTAGTTTGCTCTATACAACAATAGGCTGCACAGCCTGACTCTCAGCCAACACAGAAAATGACTTGGCAACCCACTGAACTCCAGAGTGAGCAGAATAGGACAAATATTTAGATTTTGAAAAATGTCTCTTGTAAGCAATTATATCAAGTGCCAAAGAAAGAACACAGAAGTTTGATTCAGTATTTTCACTCTGGTAATCATCCCAAATTAAGATGTAAAAAGCTCAACTAAAAAGCATCATAAAGTATACAAATTGTTTATAACGTGTGAATGGGATGCGAGATGGTTGGGTAGCTGCTCATCGCTCAACGATGGTCAATACAAGATTTTTAAGAGCAAATACATTAAACATATATAAAGATTCCATAGTTGGATAATTAAGTAAAACTCAGAATATACATTCAATATAATAAATATTCAGCACTATGCAGAAGTGCCTATGAATGATGTTAACCTCTAATCACAACTGGCTAATAATGGTACAGACCAGGGCAGGAAAAGAATGTGAACAAGAAGGGTATGTTTTCCTAGGGTTCAATAATGTGGGTGAATTATTTCTATTTGTGCATTTAAAATTTTGCCTTTAAATTTTTTAAACACTAGAGATCACATACTTCCTCACACCCAAAGCCCTATTCCGCATTTTCATATTCCTTTTCATATTCCTTACAAAAGCTAAACTACCAAACTGAGCCAATATTAACATCTAAAAAAATCCTTATCATCAATGTAATATATTGGGACAAAACACGTTAAAGTAGAATACTACTTTAAAATCACATCACAGTCCTCCCTCAATCTCTGCTGGGGTTAAGTTCGAAGGGGAATAAAATCATCTCGGGGGGTAGGAGTAAGAGAAATGTCCATGACCAGCAAAGCCAGCCAGGTAAATTAAAATTAGGGGCTCCGTGTCAGATTACGGATGGATGGGCGATGGCTGGGCAGGTCCCATAATTAGGACTTGACTTCCCAAGGCGCCTGGAGACAGCCCTAGGGGCCGCGCGCCAGGCCGCGACCCCCGCCGGAGCCCGCCGCGAGAGGAGGGAGAAGGGGCGGCCGCGGGCGCGAGGCCGGGTCTCCGCTGTGTACTCCGCACCGGCCACGGCCCCGGACCCCGACCCGTGCGCCGGCCGGCGCCACCGGCCTGTGCACCTGCGCCCCGCAACGCCGGAGCCCGCCGGTCCGCGCTGCCACTCGCCACCGGCTCCGGCCCGCCTACCTGGCCCCGACCCCAGCCCCGGCCCCGCCGCAGCCACCGCTGCCGAAGGAAGAATGCGCCGGGTCTCCAGGCAGCGTCTCTGGGAGCAAAATGGCGACTCCACGCGCAAGAACGGCGTCCGCGGCGACGGCGAGGCCCGGGGGCGGGGCCTACGCCCACGGGGACTTGGGTTACGGCTAGCCCACCGCCGGGGGGCTTGACGGGGCAGGTTAACCCGGGTGTGAGTGTGGACTTACAAATGGCTGGAGCTTCGGCAAGTCACTTCACATCTCTGAGCCTGTTTCCTCGCCTGAAAAGCGGAGATGATAGCGGCACCCACCTCACAGGGCAGTTGTGAGGATTAAATGGGACGACACGCACGGCGCTCCTAGAGCAGTTCCTGCCATATAGTAAATGCTCCGTTATTATCGTTATGATTATTTGGATTGCTGCCCTGTCTTCTTTTATTATTGGTGCTTTTGGTATCCATTGCGTTAATTCTTTATAACTCAAGTATGTTTACTCTTTATCGTATATATAACATATTAATAATAATAACAAAAACAGGCTGGGCGTAGCCAAGCGGAAGCCAACACAGGAGGATCACTTAAGGCCAGGAGTTTGAAACCAGCCTGGCAACATAGCCAGGCCTCCTCTCTTAAAAAAAACTTTTTTAGGGGGGAAATGGGCATTTATTGAAACCTTAAAATCTGTACCCCCATAATATGCCGAAATAAAAAAAAAAAAACAAAGAGCAAAAAGAAAAAAAAATTTTTTTTTTTTTTTTTTTTTTGAGACAGAGTCTCGCTTTGTTGCCCAGGCTAGAGTGAGTGCCGTGGCGTCAGCCTCGCTCACAGCAACCTCAAACTCCTGGGCTCGAGCGATCCTTCTGCCTCAGCCTCCCTGGTAGCTGGGACTACAGGCATGTGCCACCATGCCCGGCTAATTTTTTATATATATATCAGTTGGCCAATTGATTTCTTTCTATTTATAGTAGAGACGGGGTCTCGCTCTTGCTCAGGCTGGTTTTGAACTCCTGACCTTGAGCAATCCGCCCGCCTCGGCCTCCCAAGAGCTAGGATTACAGGCGTGAGCCACAGCGCCCGGCCAATTTTTTTTTTTAATTAGGGGAGCATGGCTGCGCACGCCTGTAGTTCTTGGGAAGGCTGAGCCCAGCAGCTCGAGGTTACAGTGAGCCTTCATAGTACCATTGCACTCCAGCCCAGGCGACAGAGAGCAAGACCCTGTCTCTTGAAAAAGTAAAATAAAGTAACAAACGCATATGTAGCATTACCAGGTGCCGGGGCAGGCCAGGTACTCTTTTAAGTGCTTTACATATATTAACGGTAATTTATTTAATCCTCACAAGAGCATTAGGTAGGTATTATTATTCTCTTCATTTTAATAGTTGTGGGGACCGAGACACAAGCGTTAAATAATTTTTCCAATGATGAAGCGATGGACAGAATTTCAAGCAGGGGTCCTTGCACCAATGTCTGCATTTAACCCCTATCCCACACCGCATCTCCAGTTTCGCTTCGGACTTTTCACAAGAGTGAGCATGAAATCATTCATCAAGGTTGCACAGCTAATTAGAGGCAGCCAGTCTTTTTAGTTCAATCTTTAATTTTATAGAGGAAGGATACAAGCATCTCAATTTATGAATTATAAATGAGGTGATACTTTATGGAGTCATTTGAGACATTTCCTTTGATTGACAACTTTACGGGGACACACCTCTTCACAAAGAGCAAGGCCCATGAGCACACTGAGATATTTGCACGACAAAACTGACCCCTCCTCTAGCGGACCGAGCACACGCCCTCTCTGCGCTCTGACCTGCCTCTGGACACTTGCTGACTCTGCTGCTTTGGCTGGCGATGACTCCAGCCTTTGCATGCTGCCATGTGACTTGATCTGGCCAATCAGAGCAGCTCATCACTCTCAGCCCGCTGATTCGCTCCAAAGATACGGCATTGAGCCAATTGGAGCCCAGGAAACACCACCTCCCGCCCTGCGCTGTCTGCTGCTGCTTGCTGAGCTGCTAGGATGCCAGGAGGGGAAGAGAGAAAAGAAGGGAGGGACGTAGACCCGCCCGGTTGAGTTTAAGCTAAATCTGAAGTAAGCCTCTGGACTTTTCAAGTATGGAAGCCAATATGTTCCTCCCTTGCACCCTCTGAAGCCAGTGTGGATTGACTGGTTTCTTCCACCTGCAGGATCCGCTAGGTCTCCCCTACCTACTTCTCCATTGTTCTGTCTCACCATTCAGGCCTTGGTGCTTGAACTGTCGGGACACATGCTGTTTCTGCCTCCCGGCATGCATTTCTTCGGGTAGTTACCTACCCCCCAACTCCTATTTTATATCTCAGCTCAACTGTCACTTTCAAGCCTTCCCTAAACCACCCGCTCCCCAAACAAAACTATTACATGTGCCTTTCCTTCATTGAGCTTATCGCAATTTCTAATTAAGTATTTATTTGGGTGATTATTTGATAAATATTCCCCACCCCAGCCCCTATAGACTGTAAGCTCAAAGAGCAGGCTCTTTGTCCCTCTTGCGGACCACTGTTGCCCAGTGCCCAGTACAGTGCCTGGAACAAGTATGGTGCTCAAGAAATGTCTGAAAAATGTACACTGTTTCCTTGGTGGAAAGGAGGTGGGCAGTAGCACAGCATTATATAGTATTTGCACCATAGAAAGATAACAGTACGGAAATATTTTTAAAGGCCACTCTCATGAGCCAGTGTGAGTTGGCTCCAGTGTGTCACTGCCTCCAGTGTTCCGCAATAAGATGGCTTGTTTCATCAGTTTCCCTTTCTGCAGGAACTTAGTTTGTAGTTTACTTTGCTCTGTTATAGCAGATACCACTCTTCCATCTACCTTCCATTCTTCAAAACCTACTGAAATCCCTTGTAGGTCAAATCTCCCATTCTCTTTATCCTTGGAATTTAGGCCATGGGAGTGAGCCCTGGTGGACATCCAGCCGGAGTGATCCACCAGGTTACTGCAGCCCCAGCTACCACCTGATTACAACTGTATAAAAGACCCCAAGTAAGAATCACCTACTGAGACCAGTCAAATCACAAAAAAATTGAGAGGTAAGAATAAAATTTTGTAGGCCAGGAGCAGTGGCTCAAACCTGTAATCCTAGCACTCTGGGGAGGCCAAGGCAGGTGGTCGGCGTGAGGTCAGGAGCTCGAAACCAGCCTGGGCAAGAGCAAGACCCATCTCTACTGAAAATAGAAAGAAATTAATTGGCCAACTAAAAATATATAGAAAAAATTAGCCGGGCATAGTGGCGAATACCTGTAGTCCCAGCTACTCGGGAAGCTGAGGCAGAAGGATTGCTTGAACCCAGGAGTTTGAGATTGTTGTGAGCTAGGCTGACACCATGGCACTCTAGCCAGGGCAACAAAGTGAGACACTGTCTCAAAAAAAAAAAAAAAAAAAAAGGAATAAAATTTTGTATTAAGGCATGAGTCTGGGGATATCTGTTACACAACTATGGGTAATGAGCAAAAAAGGAGCAAAGGCAGAATTTAAAGCCTGTGGTAAGTTCATGCTAATACAGTTTTTGGTTAGTCCTGTGCCCATTTGGAGGTCTGTAATCAGTGTTTGTATTTAATAGACAAATGTGCTCAGCTTGCCTGCAGCTGATCATCGGCCATATTCAATGGCCAGACTACAGCATATAGAAGATAAATCAAGATGCTCAAGTCTAAGACATTTCCCTTTAACATTTTCTTTAAAGGAAGGAAAAGAATATTTGCTATAGTTTGATAGAAGTTTTTCAGCAGAGTGGTGTAACAGAAAACACAGACTTTTCCTCCAGATGATTGCTGAAATGAAAAAACAGGGGGTTGGCTGTCAGTCCCTAGGACCAGGGTCTGCATCCCACCTCCTCTTGGTTGTAGAAATGACCTCAGATAGGTCCCTCCATCACTGTAAGCTTCAGTTTCCTGAAAAATTAGTACTAAAGCTAGCAGCTATACAGGGGCTAGGAGTGAGGATGACCTTTCCATGGAGTCGATGAGTAAGACACACCAGGGGAAACTGTTTTGCAGCTTCTTTTCCAACCTCTCATCCCTGGCCATTAGCGATGAAACACAAGGTTTCCATTTCTCCCCAGCGGAGGAGGATGACAGCAGAGGCCAAGGCCTGGTCACCAGTCAAGGGGGCCTTGGAAGCTTATACCATTGAGTCCTCTCACTGATCCGTCAGCTTTTCTCCTTTTTCTATTTTCCCCCAAATGAAAAGAACTTCATTGTGTTTTGTGATTATAATAATATTTTCATGTCATTAAAAAAATTAAACAAGGAGAAAAAAAAGATATTTGCCTCTACCACTTGGAGAGGTAACCAACATTTTTTAGCCTACCTTTTCCTCTTAACAAGTTATTGCCGACATGGCTCCATGTTGATGAATTTAGGTCTACATCATAATTATGTGAACCACGGATGAAAGAGTGCAGACTTGGGAACCAGTGGCCTGAATCCAAATTCCTTCTCCTTTGCTCACCAGCTATGTGACTTTGACAAGTTCCTTAACCTCTGTGTTTCCTGTGTAAAGTGGGAATAATAACAGCATGTAACCCAGAGGGTTTTCATAATGACCATAGAAGTAATTACTGGGCACAGAGTTGACGACCACTTTCAGTTAGCCACACTGATTATGAGTTATTATGATATGGATGAACTATAATTTTTTCTTAGCCAATCCCTGATTCTGGGTACTTTTCACTATTATTCATAACCTGTCTTTGCACCTTTGCCCAATTATTTCACGTTAAATTTCTAGAAGTGAGCTTGTTTGGTCAAAGTGCATGTCTTTTTAAAATTTTATTCCCCTGAAATTTTGAACCAATATACATTCTCACCAGAAAGGTGGAAGAACATTCGTGTCTCCTCATCCTCACCAAAACTGGGCACTGTCCATTTTTTAACTTGTCTGAGTTTCCTGGGCTTGTCTATGTTTCCTGGGCTTTTAAAATTACTCGTCCAGGCTGGGCGTGGTGGCTCATGCCTGTAATCCTAGCACTCTGGGAGGCCGAGGCAGGCGGATTGCTCGAAGTCAGGAGTTCAAAACCAGCCCGAGAAAGAGCAAGACCCTGTCTCTACTAAAAAATAGAAAGAAATTAATTGGTCAACTAAAAGTATATATATAAAAAGTTAGCCAGGCATGGTGGTGCATGCCTATAGTCCCAGCTACTCGGGAGGCTGAGGCAGTAGGATTGCTTGAGCCCAGGAGATTGAGGTTGCTGTGAGCAAAGCTGATGCCACGGCACTCACTCTAGCCTGGGCAAAAAAGTGAGACCCTGCCTCAAAAAAAAAAAAAAGACTGTAGTGATTCAATATATGTTATTTGAATTTCACCTAAAAAATCAATAGTAAGAAAACAAATAGTCTAGTTTTCAAAATAGGGAAAAGACTTAAATGGAGACTTAATAAATAAAGATATATGAGTGGTGGCCAGGCGCGGTGGCTCACGCTTGTAATCCTAGCACTCTGGGAGGCCGAGGTGGGCGGATTGCTCAAGGTCAGGAGTTCAAAACCAGCCTGAGCGAGACCCCGTCTCTACTATAAAAATAGAAAGAAACTAATTGGCCAACTAATATATATATATATATATATATATATATATATAAAATTAGCCGGGCATGGTGGCTCGTGCCTGTAGTCCCAGCTACTTGGGAGGCTGAGGCAGGAGGAACACTTGAGCCCAGGAGTTTGAGGTTGCTGTGAGCTAGGCTGACGCCACGGCACTCACTCTAGCCTAGGCAAGAAAGCAAGACTGTCTCAAAAAAAAAAAAAAAAAAGATATATGAGTGGCAAAAAAAGAAAAGTATGTGAAAAGATGCTAGATATTATTAGTCTTCAAGGAAATGTCAGTTAAAGCCACAATGATAAACCAACAAACATGCACCAAAATGACTAAAAAATAAGACAAACAGGGCCCAGTGCGGTGGCTCACACCTGTAATCCTAGCACTCTGGGAGGCCGAGGCGGGAGGATCGCTCAAGGTAAGGAGTTTGAAACCAGCCTGAGGAAGAGCAAGACCCCCGTCTCTACTAAAAGTAGAGAGAAATTAATTGGCCAACTGAAAATATAAAGGAAAAATTAGCCAGGCATGGTGGCGCATGCCTGTAGTCCCAGCTACTCAGGAGGCTGAGGCAGAAGAATTGCTTGAGCCCAGGAGTTTGAGGTTGATGTGAGCTAGGCTGATGCCACGGCACTCACTCTAGCCTGGGCAACACAGTGAGACTCTGTCTTAAAAAAATAAATAAAAAAATAAGACAAAATTCTTGTGAAGATGTGTAGGAACAGGAACTCTCATGCATTGCCGGTGGGAATCTAAAATGGCATACTCACTTTGGAAAGCAGTTTGGAAGTTTCTCATTGTCGCGCCCGCCTCGCCAGCAAGGAAGACGCGGCAACAGGAGTTCTTCTGACCGTGCTTTAATGGGGTTCCCTTTAAACTTACATAATGCGGAAGACCCAGCCCGGCAGCGTGCAAGCTGCTATATACCCCAGAAGTACAACCCCTAAGCTGCGATAGGCCGCTCAACTGTCGAGCCACCAAAGCATTAGCCCATATCAGGACCCTTTGTTTGCATTCTCGCGCCACAGGGCAACCGACAATTATGCGTGCGCTGAACTTGTTAGCTGCTCTAGGCAAAGCCGGAAACAGGCGCCAACTTGTAATGGCGTTGACACCGCGCCCCACATCTCCCCCTGTTTTATTAATTTAATGAGAGCTGAGCAACCGTTCAGCACCATCCTTCGACTGTGCGATCAAGGTTGCAGAGCCTCACTTTCACCAGCAACCACCTATCCTCGTGCAATGAGCACAACTCGGAGGTGTGCAAAGGCTGGCTGTGGGATAGGAGACATGCCTTATTTGGTGCAATGGGAGAGACCCCTCAGAGTGCAAAGGCCATGTCTGCTAAAATACCTGGGGGTAGGAGCGGGTGCAACCCAAAACTAGGCTAACCTTTTAGCATGGTCAACCACACCTGTGCAGACTGTCTCAGTTCAAGCGCAGCAAATGTCTGTGCCAATACCACATGGTCCGTGGCTGCAAGACCGAAACAAAGTCATAGAGCTAGGAGCTTCAACAGGAACAGGAATGTATCTAGGCAAGTAGGTAACAATAGCAGAGGGGTGAGACATGGCATTCCAACACAATGTATAATTGCACGTATTAGAGGAACAGTTCACATGTGTACCAGAGGGTTTTTTTGTGGATACCACCCAGATAAACGGGGGCCAAACCCAGACAGGTGTAGGGGCAAAGGTCGCGTTTCGCCCTCCCGCAATCACCCTCACAGAACCTTTAAAAGAGTCGCTAAGATTTCATGCGAAACTAGCATTTCTTGCCATACCCCCAGCCACCAATGGACAGGGGGGCCAAGTCCGTGCAGCTTCCGTTAACCCCACACAAAACACAAAGTCCTCTTCAAGGAGAAGGATCTATTTCCTCCAGTTTACTACTCTGCGTGTCCAACGGCATGTACGCAGTGTCCAGGGAAACATTAGTAGAAAAGAAGCGAGGGAAAATTGGTGAGTTATGTGTCACAGGCATCGGCAGAGGAGGCACTGACAGGATCCTCCAGCGTGGCTCCGCTGCCGTCCTCGCGATCATCCATGCTGTCGTCAGGAGGAGTAGCCACTGGGTCCCCATGCTGCTCTGGAGGCTGCTGCACCGTTCTGGTCAGCCGCGTGGGCACCCAGATGGGATTGTCCTGGTCCTGTGGAAAAATACAAATAGCTCCCCTGGATCTCATTAACACTGGATCCGGGCCTTTCCATAGGTTAGACAACACATCTTTCCACTTCACTAATTCTTTTTGTGGCGGAGCAGGCATGACATGCCTGTCTGCTGCCGAACGTCCTTTGACATCTAAATTTAAAAAATTTAAAGTAAAGAGAGCAAAGGAGATGCGTCCTTTGGGTGATAGCCCTAGCTGTAGGGCATCTCCCCCTTTTTGTTTTTGTAAGTACATTTTGAGCGTGCCGTGAGCACGTTTCACGATGCCTTGCGCTTGAGGGTTGTAGGGAAGACCGGTACGGTGCTCCACACCCAAGCGAGTGCAAAACTGCTGAAAAGATTTTGAGGTATAAGCCGGGCCATTATCTGTCTTAATAATCTGGGGCTTGCCCCAGGCTGCCCAAGCTTCTAGGCAGTGAATGATAACGTAACTTGCCTTTTCTCCAGCCAGAGGCGTGGCATGAAGGACGCCTGAGCACGTGTCAACAGACACGTGAACATACTGAAGCTTTTCAAAGGATGGGACATGAGTTATATCCATTTGCCACATATGTAGAGGACGCAAACCCCTAGGATTTATGCCTGTATGAACAATAGTGCGATAAGGAGCACAACTTGGACATTGCAGTACAATCTCACGAGCATCTGCACGTGTGATGCTGAACTTAAGTCGTAAGGTTTTAGCTGGCACATGATAAAGTTTATGAAAGTCTATGGCGGCGGCGTGGCCATCAGACACCCAGAGGGCGCGAGTGGCGCGATTTGCCATAGCATTTTCCGCAGCCATAGGTCCAGGTAACAAGGAATGAGCTCTGATATGCTGAATGGAAAATGGGTTTTTCCTATTTTGAATAGCATTTTTAATTTTTGTAAATACAGAAAAGACTGTACTCTTGGCAAGAATGTGAAAGGAGTTCTCTAACTGTTTAACTGCGTTGACCACATAAAAGGAGTCTGAGATGATGTTGATAGGTTCAGTGATGGTACTGAGAACCAGACCGACTACGGCACACTCTACTAGCTGAGGAGAAGAATAGTTAAACTGTTTGGTATACACCTTGTCCTGAATGACATAGCTCCCAATACCCGTCTTAGAGCCATCGGTATACACATCCAAGGCATTAACCAAAGGTTGCAGTGAAGTTACTTTTGGGAAAATAAGCTCGTTTCTCATTGCAAACTGCAATAAGGCATGTTTGGGATAATGGTTGTCAATGCTCCCTGGGAAGGTGCATCTCAATATGGCCCATGCATCAAGATTGGCACATAAGGTGTTTACCTGATTGGCAGTATATGGACAAATTAGGCTATCAGGGTGACGCCCAAAATGGGACACAGCTAAACTAATACCCTTTAAAGCTATTTTGGCCACACAGGTAGGATAATGGCCAATCACCTTTCTTGGAGAGGCTTGAGGATGCACCCATAAAAGGGGACTATCCTGCCAAAGCACTGCCGTAGGGAGCGTAGGAGAAGGGAGTACACAGAGGGAGAAAGGATCATGGTGTTGAATGTGCACTAGTTGCGCCTTTTGAATGGCTTTTTTTACCTTATGAAGAGCCTTAAGGGCCTCAGGAGTCAAAGTTTTAGGAGACGTGATGTGTGAGTCTCCCTCTAGAATCTGAAATAATGGCTTTAGTTCTGCTGTGGTAAGACATAAAAAAGGTCGAAGCCAATTAATATCCCCTAGCAGTTTTTGGAAATCATTTAATGTTTTTAAGGCATCTCTTCGGATGGACAGTCTTTGAGGCACAATTTTGTCAGGGAGAATGCTACTATCAAGAAACGCGCCTACTTCTCCCTCTTGCACCTTTTCTGGAGCGACCAGCAAGCCTTTTTCCCTTAAGTGAGCCTGGAGAGACGCATAAGCTTGGCGAAGTACGCCATTATCACAATGACACAAGAGAATATCATCCATATAATGTATAATTCTTACCTTTGAAAACTTCTGCCTAACCGGCTGGATAGCTGAGGCCACATAAAGTTGGCACATAGTGGGACTGTTAGCCATGCCCTGAGGCAAAACCTGCCATTGATATCTTGCATCAGGCTGCTCATGGTTTATGGAAGGAAGCGTGAATGCAAATCTGCTTTTATCTTGAGGGTGCAAGGGAATAGAGAAAAAACAGTCTTTAATGTCCAAGATAATTAGACTCCAATGTTTAGGCAAAGCTGAGAGAAGGGGCAGTCCTCTTTGAACAGGCCCCATAAGCTGCATCTGGGCATTAATCGCTCTAAGGTCATGCAACAGTCTCCATTTACCAGACCTTTTCTTAATCACAAAAATAGGAGTATTCCAAGGAGAATGAGAGGGTTTAAGATGCCCAAGAGTAAGCTGCTCTTGCACTAGCTTATGGGCCGCGAGTAACTTTTCAGAGGGTAAGGGCCACTGAGGTACCCACATTGGCTCCTCTGTTTTCCAGGGTATGGGCAGAGGATCCCCAGCGGCGAGCAGCCCCCAAGAAAAACCCAGCCCTTCCCAAGGCGGGGCATGCGGAGGTGGGCGGTACCGCTCACAACCTGCCGCTTCCTGAAAAACCGGTTCCTCTTTCTTTTCTAGTTCCTCATCTGACTCTGGGCTATTTTCACAGTCTGCCTCAGAGTCAGCAGTGTCAGATAAGTGAAGATTGTCAAAATCTGATAAGGGGTCACAGTCAAGCAGGTCGGGCTGCGCTTTCCCTCCCTGCATTTTCTTTTCTAGCGCTTTACACTTCCTTTTTTTAGCTCTATATTTCTTTTTTCCACCTTTTACCGCGGTCCTTCCCTTACTGCTTCTCTCTGAGCTTGCGTCTTGCAAGTCACTCAGTGCACTTTGGCTAGCTGCTACGCGCGGGCCTGAAGTCTCATCATACAGGCATTTTATGATAATAGGCCACAAAAAGGGCCGCAGCAGAATATTACCCATTTTTGGAAGCAGGGGAGTTTTGGCCGTCCCACACGTCAGTTCTGAACTCACCTCTGTCGAGGTCGTCTCCGCTGGTGCTTCAAAGTTGTACGAGGTCCCGGGTTTCGGCACCACTTGTCGCGCCCGCCTCGCCAGCAAGGAAGACGCGGCAACAGGAGTTCTTCTGACCGTGCTTTAATGGGGTTCCCTTTAAACTTACATAATGCGGAAGACCCAGCCCGGCAGCGTGCAAGCTGCTATATACCCCAGAAGTACAACCCCTAAGCTGCGATAGGCCGCTCAACTGTCGAGCCACCAAAGCATTAGCCCATATCAGGACCCTTTGTTTGCATTCTCGCGCCACAGGGCAACCGACAATTATGCGTGCGCTGAACTTGTTAGCTGCTCTAGGCAAAGCCGGAAACAGGCGCCAACTTGTAATGGCGTTGACACCGCGCCCCACATCTCATAAAGTTAAATACTCTATAAAACCTAGTAATCCCTCTTCTAGGTGTCCATCAGAAAGCTTCGTAGGCTGGATGTGGTAGCTCACACCTGCAATCCCAGCACTTTGGGAGGCTGATGCAGGAGGATCACTTGAGGACAGGAATTTGAAACCAGCCTGGGCAACATAGTCAGACCCTGTTTCTACAAAAAAAATTTTAAAAATTAGCCAGGTGTGGTGGTGAATATCTGTAGTCCTAGCTACTTAGGAGGCTGAGGTGGGAGGATCACTTCAGCCCTGGAATTTGAGGTTGCCGTGAGCTACGACGGTGCCACTGCACTCCAGCCTGGGCAACAAAGTGAGACCTGTCTCAAACAAAACAAAACAAACAAACAAACAAAGCTTTGTACATGAATATTCACAGTATGTTTCTACATAGTTGCCAAAGACTAGAATGAATAAATGTTTGGGAATGAATAAATGAATTATGATATATTGATAAAATAGAATCCTGCTCATGGATGACTCTCAAAAACATTGTGTGAGTGAAAGAAGACAGGCAAGAAAGACGACACACCATATGATTCCCTTGACACGGAATTCTAGAAAAGGTGAAACTCATCCATAGTGACAGAAAGCGGATCAGTGGTTGTCTTGTGCCCGCAAAAGAACAGGAGGGAAATTTTCAAGATTATGGAAAAGTTCTGTAGACTCACAGAGCATGATAGCAGTCCATGTAAGATGATTACATTTTTGTGTAAATTACAACTCTATAAAGTTTATTTTTAAAAACCCTCCTGGCTGAGGGACAGATCATCTGCCCTGCATTCGATCCTCACAGACCGTCCATCCTCACTTCCTCAATTCCCTCTGGCATGGCGCCCCGCACCCCACGCCCTCTTGTCGGTGGGGAACGGGGGCAATCTCTCCCTCCCTTCTCCACTGGCAGAAATCTTGCCCCCACTGAGGCTCAGCTCTGGGAATCTCCCACACGCTTCCCTGGCATGTGATCTTCCCTTCTTTTCTGGCATTTAGAGGTAGAACTTGCTGCCCAGGACACCCATTGGTGAGGCCTGGGGAAACCAACGCAAACAGCTGATCTCAGGTGAGGAGAGGCTGGAAGCGTAAGGACTCAGAGCTGGGGGCATGGAGGGACAGCGCAGTAACCACCCCTCAGCCCACTGTCCTGGAGGAGGCTGAGGGCAGAGAGGGGGTCTGGGAGGAGAGTGTAGGAACAGGTGTGGGCCCCCAGCAGGAAGCTGAGGAGACAGGCATGTGCCCAGGCTTCGGGGCTCAGAACAGACAGAACAGGGGGGTCCTGTTGATTCAGCCTTTGAGTCTGACACAGACACAGGGATGGTCCATCAGAAGACAGCTGCACTTAACAGAAAACAAAATTACACTGGCTTAGACAGACAGAATGTTATTTCTCTCTCTTATATGGCAACTCCACAAAGTCTCAGGGATTTGAATCTTACTAGCTCACCACTCCACCATCCCTAAATATTAGGCTCCATCCTCATGGTTCAAAACAGCTGCCTAAGCTCCAGCCACTACACATCTGCATTCCAGGCCAGCAACTGAAGGATAAGTCCAAAAAAGGGCCTCTTTCTTTTAAGGAGATATCCTGGAAGTCCCAACACTTCTACTTCCGTCTCACCTGTCAAAATCTAGTCGCATGGCCACACCTAGCAGCAGAGGTGGCTGGGAAATCAAGTGTTTTGCTGAGTTAATGCTGTCCCCACAGAGCATTGGCAGTGGTTCTTAAACATGAGCAGGTGTCATGATCAACTTGGAGGGTGTTGATTCAAACTCAAGAGTAATGGGTCCAACACCAGTGTTTCTGACTCAGTAGGGCTGGAGTGAAATCTGAGAATCTGTATTTCTAATAAGTTGCCAAGGGATGCTACTGCTGCTGGCCAGGGTTCATACATTGAGAACTTTAGTCTAGAAACTCTGTTTCTAAGGATGAAGGAGAAACCGGATGTTGGGGAGCTACTAGCCATTCCCACCACAGACAGGGAGGGGACCAAGCCAAGTCCCACAGAGGCCCACAAACAGTGTAAAGATCTTCCTTCAAGCCATGACTTTGAACATGCACTCCATATCTATCAAATATATAAGAAACCGGCCAGGCATGGTGGCTCATGCCTATAATCACAACAATTTGGGAAGCTGAGGTGGGAGGATCACTTGAGCCCAAGAGTTCAAGGCCAGCCTGAGCAATATAGAAAGACCTTGACTCCACAAAAAATGTTTATAATTTGCCAAGTGTGGTCATGTGTGCCTGTAGTCTCAGCTACTTAGGAGGTTGAGGTGGGAGCATGGCATGAGCCCAGGTGTTTGAGGTTGTGGTGAGCTATGATTACACCACTGGACTCCAGCCTGGGCAACAGAGCAAGACCTTATCTCCAAAAAACAAGAAAAAAAAATATAATATATATGTATATATATTAAAATATATATGTGTGTGTATATATATATATATATACACACACAAAGTTCAGAAAATATAACTCTTTGCTATAAAATAAAATTTGAAAGGATTTTTATGATTTTGGTTTTGAAATCATTTGGCCACAAGTGATTCACTCAAATTATGATCAACTATGGTTTCTGCACAGTCATCTTTCATCTGACATTGTGGAGAATTCTTGCAAAGTGAGAAAATCTAAGCCACATACTGTCCTGAAAGTTCATGAGCATTAGATTTAACAATGAAGAAGTTGAGAATAATGTTATATATTTTGTGGGCATTTAATTAAACATTTATGAATTTTGATTTTTCAGGGTTTTTTTTGAGACAGAGTCTCACTTTGTTGCCCAGGCTAGAGTGAGTGTTGTGGTGTCACTCATAGCAACTCATAGCCTAGCTCATAGCAACCTCAATCTCCTGGGCTCAAGCAGTCCTCCTGCCTCAGCCTCCTGAGTAGCTGGGACTACAGGCAAGCACCACCATGCCCAGCTAATTTTTTTCTATATATTTTTAGTTGGTCAATTAGTTTCTTTCTATTTTTAGTAGAGGTGGGGTCTCGCTCAGGTTGGTTTTGAACTCCTGACCTGAAGCAATCCACCATGCCTCCGCCTCCCAGAGTGGTAGGATTACAGGCATGAGCCACCGCACCTGGCCCTGCAGGTTGTTTTTAAAAATATTTTTGATGTAATACAGATCTTTTAGGTCTCAAATATAAATGAAGGCCCTTGAAACAGTCATTAGCCCTGAGCTTGCCAAATAAATCAGAGCCCTTCCTGGAAGCCAGGGTGTGGACCCTGCTGACGGCCCCTCCACCTACAAGTCACTACAGGGCTGTCCCATGGGAGGGAGCAGGTGGGCCCTGCTCAACACCAGCCTGAGACAGGGACCAACACAGAGGCTGCAAGGAAACAGGAAGCTTTCAGAGCTGCCCATAGAACGCCTGTCCTATCAAGGGAGACACCACTGTGGATGGCAATAAATATTTCTTTATTGGTCAGAATAGGCTGGGTTCTGCTGCAGTAACAAATAAGGGCCAAATCATTGTTGGCTTGCACCAACAAAAATCTGCTTCTCATACTATGTATCTCGTACTATGGTCTGATCCACATCACCTGCACTCTGCCCCTAAGTGAGATACCGCCCTTCTCACAGCAGAGGGAAAAGAGAACTTTTGCTAATTACACACAGACCCTGAAGGCTTCTGCTGGGAAGTGATGTGTGTCACTTCTGTTCACATCTGACAACAGTTCCCTCCTTGACCAAACTCTACTCAGGCTCCTCTGAGCTCTTTTTCAACAAGGCCTTGACTTTTGGACTTCTATGTTTTTCTCTGCATTGTCCAGTTTTAACAAGAACTCTGCTAAGTCAATTTAGCCAGAATCCCCAATCCTCAATATCTGATCAGGTTCCTTATCTCCCAGCTGATGTCTGGTCACCCTGGCCTACCTTAAGCAAGAAGCCCATTAGATGTGTTAGGCCAAAATCCTTCTTATCCTGATGTTTCCTCTTCATATTTTCCGTCCACCAACCCCAAGCTTGTTCCTTGGCTATAAATACCCACTTTTCCTTGTTGAACTCAGATTTGAGCCCAGTCTCTTTCCCCTACTGCAAGCCCCCATTGCAATGGTGCTCACGTCTATCATGATAGCCCCCCTTGAATAAAGTCTGCCTTACTGTGCTTTAACAAGTATTAGAATGATTTTTTTTTTTTTTTTTTGAGACAGAGTCTCACTTTGTTGCCCAGGCTAAAGTGAGTGCCATGGCGTCAGCCTAGCTCACAGCAACCTCAAACTCCTGGGCTCAAGCGATCCTCCTGCCTCAGCCTCCCGAGTAGCTGGGAATACAGGCATGCGCCACCATGCCCGGCTAATTTTTTCTATATATATTAGTTGGCCAATTAATTTCTTTCTATTTATAGTAGAGACGGGGTCTCGCTCTTGCTCAGGCTGGTTTCGAACACCTGACCTTGAGCAATCCACCCGCCTCGGCCTCCCAGAGAGCTAGGATTACAGGCGTGAGCCACCGCGCCCGGCCAGAATGATTTTTTTTTTAATAGAGACAGTGGTCTTTCTTTGTTGTCCAGGCTGGAGTGCAGTGGTGAGATCATAGCTCACTGCAACTTCAAACTCCTGGGTTCAAACCATCCTCCTGCCTCATTCTCCTGAGTAGCTGGGACTATAGATGTGTGCCAACATGTCTGGATAACTTTTTATTTTTTATTTATTTATTTTTTTTTTTGAGACAGAGTCTCGCTTTCTTGCCTAGGCTAGAGTGAGTGCCGTAGCGTCAGCCTAGCTCACAGCAACCTCAAACTCCTGGGCTCAAGCGATCCTCCTGCCTCAGCCTCCCAAGTAGCTGGGACTACAGGCACAAGCCACCATGCCCGGCTGATTTTTATATATATATATTAGTTGGCCAATTAATTTCTTTCTATTTTTATGGTAGAGACGGGGTCTCGCTCAGGCTGGTTTTGAACTCCTGATCTTGAGCAATCCGCCCGCCTCGGCCTCCCAGAGTGCTAGGATTACAGGCGTGAGCCACCGCGCCCGGCCTTGGATAACTTTTTAAACATTTTTTGTAGAGATGGGGTCTCACTTTGTTGCCCAGGTAGGTCATGAACCATGGCCTCAAACAATTTGCCTGTCTCAACCTCCAAAAGTGTTGGGATTACAGGTGTGAGCCACCATGCCTGCCTTATTTTTTAAAAAAACATATCCACTGTTCAGAGGAATCCACATGGTGTCTTAGTCCATTTTGCGCTGCTATAACAGGATACCACAGACTGGGCAATTTATAATGAACAGAAATTTATTGGCTCATGTTTCTGGAGGCTGGAAAGCCCAAGATCACAAGGCCAGCATGTAGCAGGAGGCTTCTTGCTGCGTATCCTGTGGCAGAAGGGCAAGAAGAGGGCAAGAGAGACCAAGAGGGGCCAAACTCATTCTTTTATAAGGAACCCAATTCTGTCCCTGCAATAATGGCATTAATCCATCCATGTGGGCAAAGGCCTCATGGCCTGATCACCTCTTAAAAGTCTTATCTCTTAATACTGTCACATTGGGGATCAAGTTTCCAACACATGAACTTTGGGGGACACATTCAAACCCTAGCACACGGCCAGGCCTAATGTTAATAGAGCAAGGAGGAAGTCTTCCTCCAGAAAGTGGCAGTGCAGGCTCTGACAGCAATGCAATCCCCCACCGTTGTCCCCTGAGAGGGGACCCAGGGGGCAACAGTAAGTAAAGTAAACCCCACCCAAGACAGCCCTCTTGTTCATTGTTCTCAGGGCAACCACGCATAGAAGAGGGGGATAGGAAGTCACTTGCCTGAGGTACAGAGAGTGTCAGCAAGTGTCAGAACCAGGAAGTACAGAATACATCCTCTTTAATTCATCTTTAAATTCTTCATCCTTTAGTTCCTAGTTGGATACTGTCAGTTTTGATTTACATACTCACTCCTCAAGACACTGTTGAAGGTCACGTGATTTAGCTGGGGGCCCAGGGGTGAGGATGAATCATGGACTCTCTCACTGGACAGGCTGTTTGTATGACATGAAGGTCATCTGCCTCAGATGCAAAAGACAGGACAGGCTGGGCACAGTGGCTCTCATCTGTAATTCCAGAGCTTTGGGAGGCCAGAGGAGGAGGATTGCTTCAGCCTAGGAGTTTGAGACCAGTCTGAGCCAACATAGCAACACCCCATCTCTACAAAAAATAAGAAAAATTTGCCAGGTGTGGTGACACCCACCTGTAGTCCCAGCTACTCAGGAGGCTGAGGTGGGAGAATCCCTTGAGCCCAGGAGTTTGAGGTTGCTGTGAGCTATGATGATGCCACTGCACTCTAGCCCGGGCAACAGTAAGATCCTGTCTCAAAAGAAAAGAAAAGGAAAGCAAGTGGGTCTGGGGTCCCTCATCTTAAATCCCCTGCTCATCAAGTAATGCTGTGAAAGTGGCCAGCCCCCATTCTTCAGTAGAACCACAACCCATAAATTATACACTAGATCAGCACTGATCCTGACAGCCAAGAACAGCGGGATGGGGGCATTTTGCGGTTAGTTTAACAGCACATAGCAGGTCCTGCAGGAAACCCATCTAAATCCAGAGGAGGAATTTATAGTCCAGCTGCAAAAGCTTTCTTTTGAGTCATGATGTCTGCAACTTCTTTTGAAGTGGTTTAACCAAAAGTAAATAATGGCAACAACTGCTGAATCTACAAGGTGGGAAAGTGAATGTTTATCAAACTATTCCTCTAATACTTCTGTATTTGACTTTTTTTTTTTTCATTATAGAAAATTTTTAGAAATCTAAAATGGAAGAATTCACTTCTTACTTTTATTTCCTATGTGGTTTACTGGTCAGTTCATTCTGCCTGTTTAAATCTACCTGCCTTCAAATCACAATGCAAATCCCACTTGTTTCACGCAGGCTTCCCACCTTGATGCCCTCACTATAGGACCTACCTCTCCCTCCAATCCAAGTGCTCATTATTCTGAAAGCATATGCCACCAGACTCTCTCCGGTAGCTTCCTTTAGTCACAGGCCACAGGAAAAATAAACAATACAGACTGCCTTAAACCAAAAAAAAAAAAAAAAAAAAGAGGAAGAGGAGAAGGAGGAGGGAGAAGAGGAGGGGAAATTTTTTCACATAACTAAATTGTCTTGGATTCATTTTCAAGCAAGTATTGATCCAGAGCTCAAAGGATGAAACCAGACTCCCATTTCTCTTTCTCTGTACTTGGCTATTCTTCCTCAGTGTTGCTTCCATTATAGAAAGGTCCTTAGATGGTGGCCAGCAGCTTCTGGAGCTGTCTCCCTCCAAAAGGTCATTTGGTAGCCTTTGTCCTAGCATTCTAAGAAAAACTCCCAAGGCTCACTCTGATTGGATGGGCTTTGCCACATGCCCACCCTTGAACCAATCACCTAAGCCAGGCAATGTCAGCCCTGATTGGCCTGCTCCACACCAGGATCTAGGGTGGAGTCAGCATGGGCAGAGACCTTGGGCAAAGGACAGAGATCTGGGTGTGGCTGGACTCTGAGGGTGGGATTTAGGGCAGTTGTACGAGATGACAACCATAGACAGGGAGGTGACTTGGTTGGTGACCCGGTCCCAATACACTTTGGGGAACATCTGGGTCTTACTTGGTTCTCAGGGTTGTTTTGTGATCTAAGTCCCCAAAGTGAGTTTTTGGGCACTCAAAGGGCTTGGCTGATTGGCGGGATTTAGTCTTCTGCTGACAGGGTTAATTAATCTGCCTCCCTCAAGCTAAGCCCAGCTCGTGTGTCAGGAGCCAGGGCTAGTTGAGTGTTGTAGTTCACAAAGTGACCACAAGGTGAAGATGGAGCAGCAAGAAACCAGTCTCCTTTCTACTCTTAAGCATTTTCACAAGAGTAACAGACTCGTGTGCCAGCTCCATTTCAGGAATTCCACCCATGCGTTTTTCCAGCCACTCCTCCCTCACCCTGCCCCCCACGATAACAACTATCCCGATTATTGATCACAGACACCACAGATTAATCTTTCCTCTTCTTGTCATTTATATACATGAAACCACACGGTATGTCCTTTGGGTCTGGCTTTCTCACTCAATATTACATTTGTGAGCTTCATCCATGCAGTTATGTGTAGTTGTAGATGGTTCATTCTCCTGGTGCTGTGGTTCCCACCTTCATCTGCCTGTTCTGTTGATGGGCATTTGGGTGATTTCCAGTTCAGGGCAACTGTTAATAATGCTGCTATGAACCTTTAACATGTCTTTTGGTGGACACAAGTACACATCCTTTTGGGTATATACCTATGTATGAGTGGAATTGTTGGGCCACAGGTTATACAGTCTTCCTTCCGTATCTGTGGGGGATTGGTTCTGCAGACACCAAAATCAGTGATGCTCAAGGGCCTGACAGAAAATAGTGTAGTATTTGCATGTAACCTACACACAGCCTCCCCTACACTTTAAATATCTCCGGATTACTTATAATACCTAATATAATGTAAATGTTATGTAAATAGTTATTATACTGCAGTGTTTTTTGATTTGTATTATTTTTTATTATATTGTTGTTTTTTATTGAAGTTTTTTCCAAATATGTTGTATCCTCACTTGGTTGAATCCGTGGATTTAGAACCTGCAGATATGAAGGGTTGACTCTGCACAGTCCTGCATCAATTAATAATAGGGATACCTTCTGAGAAATGCATCCTTAGGTGATTACGTTCTTGTGCAAACAACACAGAGTGTACTTACACAAACGTAGATGTATAGCCTACTATGCACTTAGGCTATGTGTATAGTCTGTTGCTCCCAGGCTACAAACCTGTCTCACATGTTACTGTACTGATACCATAGGCAATTGTAACAATGCTAAATATTTGTGTATCTAAACATATTGAAACAGAAAAAGTATGGTAAAAATATAGTGTTAGAATCTTATGGGACCACCCTTGTATGTGGTTTGTCATTGACTGAAACATTATGTGGTACATAACTATATATTTGTTTAGAATTAGCAGATATTGGCCTGTAAGGTGGCTCATGCCTGTAATCCTAGCACTCTGGGAGGATGAGGTGGGCGGATTGCTCAAGGTCAGGAGTTTGAAATCCGCCTGAGCAAGACTAAAAATAGAAAGAAATTAATTAGCCAACTAAAAATATGTAGAAAAATTAGCTGGGCATGGTGGCGTATGCCTGTAGTCCCAGCTACAAGGGAGGCTGAGGCAGAAGGATTACTTGAGCCCAGGAGTTTGAGGTTGCTGTAAGCTAGGCTGACGCCACAGCACTCTAGCCCAGGCAACAGAATGAGACTCTGTCTCAAAAAAACAAAAAAAGAATTAGCAGATATTGCAAAGTTGTTTCCAACACAGTTGAGCAGATTTACCCTCCCAATGGTGGTGCAGCAGTGTTCTGACTGTACTTGGTATTTTTCATATCTTTTCCATTTTAGCCGTTCAAGTAGGCTTGCCTTTTTAAAACAGCTTTATTGAGATATAATTTATATGCCATGAAATTCATCTGTTTTATATATGGAATTCAATGATATTTAGTAAATTTACAGAGTTGTGCAACCTCCCCACTCTCCAATTTTGGAACATTTCCATGATCTCAAAAAGATCTCGTGTTCTCATTTCAGATTTTTTTTTTTATTTGGTACACGGTCTCACTTTGTTGCCCATGCTAGAGTGTAGTGGCATCATATAGCTCACTTCAACCTCCAACTCCTGGGCTCAAATGGTCCTCCTGCCTCAGCCTCCCCAATAGCTGGGACTATAGGCATGCGTTACCATGCCCAGCTAATGTTTTTATTTTTATTTTTCACAGAGACAGGGTCTCACTTTGCTCAGGCTGGTTTCAAACTCTTGGCCTCAAGTGATCTTGCCTCAGCCTCCCCAAATGCTCGGATGACAGGTGTGAGCCACCGCACCCAGCCTAAATTTGTTAATTTCATTTTCTTCAATAGTCTCTTCTTCTTCCTCCTCCTCCTTCTCCTCCTCTTCTTTTCTTCTTCTTCTCCTCCTACTCCTTCTTCTTTTTCCTTATTCTTCTTTCTCCCTCTCCCTCTCTGTCCCCCCTCCCCCTTCCCTTCCTCCACTTTCCCCCCTCCTTCTCCCTCACCTGCTCCTTCTTCTTTTTGTAAACAAATTTCTATAATAAGTCTTCAACAGTGCCAGGTACTTTGCTAAGCAATATGAGTGATTTAAAAAATCTGTAAGGCCTAGTCCTTGCAGCCCAGAGGGGAGACAGATGTGTAATTTGATCATTCTAGTTCAGAGGCGGCACAGAACACGGTGTCCTGTCAGTGACCCAGAAAGAGTTCGTTGTTTCTGAAGCTTTAACTGCAAATGGGGGGTGGGGTGGAAGGATGTGTTAAAGGAGAGGCAGTCGAGATGAGCCTTGAGTGCCGACCTAAGAAAGACTGATCAGACAATTTCTGGGAAAAGGAGAGTTCTTTTCATAGCAAGGACAGGGAAAGACAAGTTTGCCTCTCACATTGGGTTAAGAGCTGTTAAGGATTACGGTCTTAGCTATCTTTGTTTTATTTTTGTTTTTGTTTTGGTTTTTTTTAAACAGTCTCACTTTGCTGCCCAGGCTAGAGTGAGTGCCGTGGCATCAGCCTCGCTCACAGCAACCTCAATCTCCTGAGCTCAAGTGATCCTACTGCCTCAGCCTCCTGAGTAGCTGGGACTACAGGCATGCGCCACCATGCCCGGCTAATTTTTTGTATATTTATTTTTACTTGGTCAATTAATTTCTTTTTATATTTTTAGTAGAGATGGGGTCTCACTTAGGCTGGTTTTGAACTCCTGACCTTGAGCAATCCGCCCGCCTCGGCCTCCTAGAGTGCTAGGATTACAGGCGTGAGCCACCGCACCCGGCCTTATCTTTGTTTTTGTTTTTGAGAGACAGGGTCTTGCTCTGTTGCCTAGAGTGGAGTGCAGTGACCCGATCATAGCTCATTGCAATCTCAAACTCCTGGACTCAAGCGATCCTCCTGCCTCAGGACGCTGAGTAGCTGGGACTACAGCTGTGTGCCACCATACCGGGCTAATTTTTTAATTTTTTGTAGAGACAGGGTCTTGCTATATTGCCCAGGCTGATCTTGAACCCCTGGCCTCAAGTAATTCTTCGGCCTCAGCCTCCTAAAGCGCTGGAATGACAGGTGTGAACCACCATGCCCAGTCTATCTTCTTCACTACTGTAGTCTCCAGTGCTTGGCGCAGAGTCCAGCTCACAGCAGGTGCTCACATTAGCTTCCTAGGGCTGCTTTAACCAAACTCCACAAACTGAGTGGCTTCAAACAATAGAAATGTATTCTCTCACAGTTCTGGAGGCTCAAAAGCAGAAGTCACAGTGTTGGCTGGGGCTTTCTACCTTTGAAGCCTCTAAGGGAGGATCCTTTCTTGCCTCTTCTGACTCCTGGCTGCTGCTGGCAATCCTTGGTGCCCCCAGCCTGTAGCTGCATCAGTTCAGTCTCTGCCTCCACCATCACATGGCGTTTTCCCCTCGTGTGTCTGTGTCTCTACATTTCTTTCCTTCCTGTAAGAACACCAGTCATATTGGACCTAGGGCCACCCTACTCCAGTGTGACCTCATTTCAACTGATCACATCCGCAAAGACATTGTTTTCAAATAAGATCACATTCTGAGGTTCCAGGTAAACATGAACTTTGGGGGACACTATTCAACGCCAGTACAGTGCTCAATAAGAGATTTCTGGAAAATGTTTGCCATTCCCCACACTCTGAGTGGTGCTCACCCTGGAGCCTACTTCTGGCGTTGGTATGACAGCCACTTTGATGGGGTGAGTAAGGAGCTCCAAGGAAATCTGTTAGGTCACATCTGCTGCTCACAGTGGCCTCCTGGGTGTCTAATCTGAGTTTTCTCTTAGAAGCAACTGCCCCTTGGGTGCTTCCAGACCAGCTTTCCAGGGAGGGCCAGTTCCTGAACAGAGTAAGTTTCTACATCCCAGCTTCCCTCTCCTTTTCATTTTAATTTTTTTTTTTTTTTGAGGCAGTGTCTCACTTTGTTGCCCAGGCTAGAGTGAGTGCCGTGGCGTCAGCCTGGCTCACAGCAACCTCAATCTCCTGGGCTCAGCGATCCCCCTGCCTCAGCCTCCCGAGTAGCTGGGACTACAGGCCTGCGCCACCATGCCCGGTTAATTTTTTTTTTGCATATATATTTTAGTTGGTCAATTAATTTCTTTCTATTTTTGGTAGAGACGGGGTCTCGCTCAGGCTGGTTTCGAACTCCTGACCTTGAGCAATCCGCCCGGCTTGGCCTCCCAAAGTGCTAGGATTATAGGCGTGAGCCACCGCGCCCAGCCCTCATTTTAAATATTTTTTAAAATACACAAATAATACATGGACTAGTAGCTAGGACTATTAGTGGTTTTTATAAACTTTTTAAAACTTTTTTGTTTTCCTTTTCATTCAAACATTTTATTAGATATTCACAAATAATGCATGGTGATCTTTTTAAACTTTTAAAAAACTGGTTTTCTTTTTTATTCAAACATTTAAAAATATACAAATAATGCATGATAATTTTTTTTTTTCAGACAGAGTCTTACCCTGTAGCCCGGGTTAGAGTGCCTGGCATCAGCCTAACTCACAGCAACCTCAAATTCCTGGGCTCAAGCGATCCTCCTGCCTCAGCCTCCCGAGTAGCAGGGACTACAGGCATGTGCCACCATGCCTGGCTAATTTTTTTTCTATGTATTTTTAGTTGGCCAATTAATTTCTTTCTATTTTTAGTAGAGACAAGGTCTCGCTTTTGCTCAGGCTGGTTTGAAACTCCTGACCTTGAGCAATCCTCCACGCCTCAGCCTCCCAGAGTGATAGGATCACAGGCATGTGCCACCATGCCTGGCCGCATGGTAATGTTTTAAAAAACATTTCTTAAACTTATAGAATGAAGACTAGCACAAAGAAATATCACAAAAAATAATTGCCAACCCTGGTATCTGTTCTCCTCATCTTAGATATCCTGATTTTTAGCTGGTCAAGTGGTCTTCTGGAATAGAGACTATATTTCCCATTTCCCAGCTTCCCTTGCAAGTAGGGTGGCCACATGACTAGGTTCTGGCCAATGGGATGAAACATAAATGTCACATGACCGTTTCTAGGCAGTCTTCTCAACAGATAGCTCATGGTTTTCCTTTGCCCTTCCTTCCTTCTCATTTGTCCTGTTACTTAGCAATGGAATGTGGTGCTAAGTGCCCTCTTGAACAGGAACATGAGGACAGGGCCACACCCTAGGGATGGGAGAGAAGACAACAAAATCAATCTGACCCTGGAGTGTCCACATTCAGATTTTTATGTGCAAAAGCTATAAATTCTATCTTGTTTAAGTCACTTGTATTAGTTTCTTTTGACTGTTGTAACAAATTACCACAAAGTGGTTGGCTTAGCACAACAGACATTCTCTCACAGTCCTAGAGGCCAGAAGTCTGAAATCAGTATCACTGGACTGAAATGAAGGTGCCAACAGGGTTTGCTCTCCCTGAAGAGTCTAGGGAAGAATCTGCTCCTTGCCTCTTTCAGCTTCTGGTGGCTGCCAGCCTCCCTTGGCTGTGGCCACATCACTCCAATCTCTGCCTCCTTCTCCATATCAGTGTCTCCTCTGTGTGCATGTCAATCTCCAGCTGTCTCCCTCTTATAAAGATTCATGTGATTGCATTTAGGGCTCACCCAGATAATCCAGGATATGTCAAGATCCTTAACTTAATTGGATTGCAAAATCTTTGTTTCCAAAGAAGGTAATTTTTGCAGGTTCCAGGGATTAGGAACTGATATCTTTGAGGAACATTTTCTGCATATGACACTACTGGTATTCATGTCCCTATTACTCAGTGCTGAATATTCTGGGCAGCATTATTTGTTAAAACAAAAATAGGCCGGGCGTGGTGGCTCACGCCTGTAATCCTAGCTCTCTGGGAGGCCGAGGCGGGCGGATTGCTCGAGGTCAGGAGTTTGAAACCAGCCTGAGCAAGAGTGAGACCCCGTCTCTACTATAAATAGAAAGAAATTAATTGGCCAACTAATGTATATACAAAAAATTAGCCGGGCATGGTGGCGAATGCCTGTAGTCCCAGCTACTTGGGAGGCTGAGGCAGGAGGATTGCTTGAGCCAGGAGTTTGAGGTTGCTGTGAGCTAGGCTGACACCATGGCACTCACTGTAGCCTGGGCAACAAAGCGAGACTTTGTCTCAAAAAAAAACAACAAAAAACAAAAAACAAAACAAAACAAAACAAAATAATACAGAAATAATCTCAATGATCAGTTAATATAGCAAAATGGAGAAATAAATTATAGACTGGTATCATGGGATCCTACACAGTAATGAAAATGAGTGAACTAGCATTACATTTATCAACATGGATGAATCAATCCTGAAAGGATGCATTAAGGAAGTTCTGAGCTCTTAACATGTAACAATATAACATATAATAACATAATAATAGCACAGCGTGTACACACAGCTGCATGCCCAGGGACTGCTGCTGGTGCTGCGGAAAAGAGACAGCCCCATTTGAGAGGTCAGGGAGAGCTTCACTGAATAGGAAATTGAAGGATATCTAGGTTCTCACCAGGTGGGCATGGGGAAGGCATTGGAGGTGGAGGACAGCCCAGGGCCACAGGCAAAGGCCTGGAGATGGCTGAGAGGCAGGCAGGGGACTGACCGTCAGGCTCAGCCAACAGAATTCCCAGAAATAGAGGGCATTCTGTGGCTTGAGGGGCATGAGTTTCAGGAGTGGGTTGCTCCAGCTCTGCCCTTCTCCATGTGTCAGCTTCTTCCATAGACTGCTCCCTCCATGACCGTCAGCAGTAAGCAGGGCAACAACCTTCCTCATCAATCCAGGTTGAAGGCCAAAGCGTTTCTCACAAGTGTGGACACGGTCCTGAGCTTGACACTGAGTGGACACCTGCAGTCGTGCTTGCGTGCCAGCTGATCTTCCCTTGCCATCCTCTCTTCTGCCCCACCCCCCTTCTCTGCATGGTTGCGTTCCAGTTATTGCATAGGGAAACATATAGGCCACTCATAGCACATTTTTGATTTATAACTCCTCTTTTTCCTGTCTGATTTAAAAGGCAACTGCATAAAGCAATAGTTACAAATCTACATTAATGGGCACACAAGGTATAAAGATGTAATTTATGGCCATAATAGCATAAAGGAGAGGGAAAATGGAGCTACATGGGCACAAGATTTGGTATCCTATTGACATGAACACTAATCTTGAAAACATTATGCTCAGTGAAAGAAGACAGAAACAAAAGGCCACATGTTTTCTGATTTCATTTACATGAAATGTCCAGAATAGGCACAGCCAGAGAGACAGAAAGGAGACTAGTGGTTGCAGGGGACAGGGGGGATGTAAGGGATGTGACTATTAACTTCTTTTAGAAGTTATGAAAATGTTCTGAAATCAGATAGTGGTGATGGTTGCACAACCTTTGAATATACTAAACACCACTGAATTATACACTTTGAAATGGTGAGTTTTACATGTAAAGGATATCTCAATTTTTTAAAAAAATCCCTACAATCCCATGTGTAGCAATAGGCATGTTCTCAGGTGCAAGTAACAGGAAAAAACAAACCAAACACCCAGGGTGGCTTCAATATCACCCACAACAATAACAAAGTTAGTGTTAAGCTATCTCATGGAGGGGTCAGTCACCACGCTCTTGGCAACCTTAAATATGGGAGGTCAGGACGTTGTCACGGAGAATGTTTGTTTTGAACACAGACTCCACAAAGGTGAGAACCACGTGGATATTTGGGGGAAGAATGTTCTAAGCCAAGGGAACAGCCAGACATAAAGGAGAACGGCTGCTGTGTTCGAGGAATATGGCAGAAATGGAAGAACCCAAGACACGGGAGTGCAGCTCGGTCCTCTCGTCTGCTGGGGCTCTCTCAATGCCCAGCCCAGAAATCGGCACATGACCACTTCCTTGCTATTCTGGTGGTCATGGCAGTCATGGTGCCCACCGAGATTTAAGGGAAGATTTCAAAAAAGATTTGGGACCATCTTTAATCCTCTGAAAAGGTTCTGGTGGGTTCCTCAGGAAGGGCTCCCAGGTCCACTGCTCCCTGAGTCTTCACGCCTCCATGACAGTTGAGTCCTTGCCACCTGATTTCATGGCAGCTCTAGTCTGTGGGATTTTGGTATGCTGTCCCGGTTGCACTTTGTTTTTATAGTGAAATTTGGGAAAGGTTCTATCATCCAAGACTCTTATCTCTGAGTTTTAATTTGGATCTGTATAAATTTTTTAATTCCTGAAATGATGCAGGCAATCATCCTATTTGGAAGCCATTGGGCTAATAGACACTGTAGCAATGTTCTGGCCAGTTATCCCTCACCTGTGTGAGGGATAACTGTGTGACCTCAGGTGACTTGAACTTTCTGAGTTCCTAAATTTGTAAATTAAAACACTCACTTTGAAGAGATACATTAAGGAATACCAGATAAAGGCACCTGGCACACCTTAGACACTCAAAGAAGAATAGCTATGAGAAAAATTAAAAATACAACTTTTGTCAGCAGACAGAAAAGAAAAACAAGATTGGGGGCGTGTGCAGGATGGTAAGTCAGGTCAATTTTTCTAGAGCAATTGGTAATAATTAACAAGAGCTGCACAACTGTTCCTTTCCTTTGGCCTGGAATTTCCCCATCTCGGAATACAATCCATGGAAATTAGTCCCAAAGGGAAAATTCCCAATTTATCTGCAGATGTAGACAGCGCTGTTCGCAAGAGAAAGTAATTGGAAGCAAAACAACTAACTAATAAAAGAGAAAAACTTGAAAAAGCAGTGGAAGAGAGCAAACAGTGACAGAAAGTAGAGGCAGAAGGTGCTCAAAGAGTTAGTTTCTCCATTGACGCAATCGTTAAGCGGCAAAACCTGACAGAATCAGATTTTTTTTGGAACTCTGAAATCCAGTCAAGAGCTTACAGCAACTATGGGAGTGCTCAATGAAGAACAAGCTACTCTTTTTCAGTAAGAAAGCATGCAGCGTTTCCCTTCCCACCCACAGCCCCCATTCCCGGTACGGGATGGCTGCCCGCGCTGGCGGTGGCTTGCTGGTGCCAACGGCCAGGGTGGACTCTGTCCTCAAAATTGTGCCTGTGCTTTTGCGCTGGCGTGGCAGTTCCCTTAGGCACCAGTGCAAAGGCTTGTCTTTGTTTTGTTCCCCTCAGGCTGCATCAGCATTTCAGGAAGCAATTGTCGAAAACATTTAAAGACGTAGGACGTGCACAGCCCTGTGCACAAGGCGCAGCAGGCAGGGAAAGCCTGGGAAGAAAGACACGAAGGAGAAAACTCTGCAGGGGAATGCGACTTCCAAGCGCTGCAGCGCACACCCAGGGCCAGATGCGTACACAGAAAACACCTGCGAGGACCCCAGGCTTGCAAATCTAGCTGACCCTTGGGCTGCACAAGCAGGAGGTGGCGGCTAAGGCAGCGGTGTAGGTGGCCTGGATACCTGCCGTGCTGTTGGAACGTTCCAGTTCAAACACAATCTACGAAGGCTGGGAGGGCATTTCTTATCTTCTTTTTTTTTTTTTCTTTTTTTTTTTTTTTTTATGTCTAGAAAACCCCAAGGACTTATCTTCTTTTTGATCGTAGGCATTTAAGGAAATCTCCGAGATAAAGAGAATGTTGCCAAAAAAAGACCTCAAGTCAGGCCAGGCGCAGGGCTCAGGTCTGTAATCCTAGCACTCTGGGAGGCTGACTCAGGCAGATCATTTGAGCTCAGGAGTTAGAGACCAGCTCTGAGCAAGAGCGAGACCCGGTCTCTACTCAAAAACAGAAAAAGGTTAGCCAGGCATCGTGGCGCATGCCTGTAGTCCTGGCTACTGGGGAGGCTGAGGCAGGAGGATTGCCTGAGCCCAGGAGGTTGAGGTTGCTGTGAGCTGACGCCACTGCACTCTAACCTAGGCAACAGAGCAAGACTCTGTCTCCAAAAAAAAAAAAAAAAAAAAAAAAAAAAAAAAGACCTCAAGTTAGTACTCTGGGAGGCCCGAGGCTGGCAGATTGCTTAAGGTCAGGAGTTGGAGTTCGAAACCAGCCTGAGCAAGAGCAAGACCCCTGTCTCTACTATAAATAGAAAGAAATTAATTGGCCAACTAAAAATATATAGAAAAATTAGCCAGGCATGGTGGCACATGCCTGTAGTCCCAGCTACTCGGGAGGCTGAGGCAGGAGGATTGCTTGAGCCCAGGAGTTTGAGGTTGCTGTGAGCTAGGCTGACGCCATGGCACTCACTCTAGCCTAGGCAATAAAGTGAGACTCTGTCTCAAAAAAAAAAAAAAAAAAAGGAACTAGGAAAAAAAGTCTAAACTAAACTCAAACTTTGTAGAAGGAAGGAAATAAAAAGGAGTAGATATAAAGGAAATAGAGACTTTTTAAAAATAGAGAAAATCAATGAAATCAAAAGTGGATTCTTTGAAAATATCAACATTGACTAACCTGAAAAAAAAGAAAAATAAAATATCAACAGAACTGACAAACCTTTCATAAAATTAATTAAGAAAAAGAGAAGAAGCAAATAAACTAAATTAAAAAATGAAAGTGGGGACGTAACTAATACCATTCCAGAAATAAGTAGTACTGCAAGAGACTACTATGAACAATTGTATGCCAGCATACTAGACAAGCTAGATAAAACAGAAAAATTCCTAGAAACACACACAATAACAAAACCAACTCAAGAAAAAATAGAAAATCTAAACAAACTCATAATAAGAGATTGAATTAGTAATCAGAGCCTTTCCAACAAAGAAAAGTACAGGACCACATAGCTTCACTGGTGAATTCTACTAAACATTTAAAGAATAATTAACCTCACTTCTGAAACTTTCCAAAACATAGGAGGTATCACATTATAACTCATTTTATGAGGCTAGCATTACTTTCACACCAAAGGCAACCAGAGACATCAAAAGAAAATAAAACTACAGACTAATATCCCTCATGAATATAGATGCAAAAGTCCTCAGCAAAATATTAGCAAACTGAATCATAATAAAGGGGCTATACATCATGACAGCAGGGGATTTATCCCAGGAATGCAAGGGTGGTTCAACATAAGAAAATCAATCAACGTAGTAATACCACATTAGTAGAATAAGGGAAAAAAACACACAATCATTTCAGTTGACACAGAAAAAGCATTTGACAAATTCTAACAAAGTTTCATGATAAAAACATACATAAAACTGGGAATAGAAGGGAATTTCCTTAGCATGATAAAGGGTATTTGTGAAAAACCCAGCTAACATCATACTTGATGATGAAAGACTGAAGACTTTCCCTCTGAGATAGGAAACAAGACATAGGTTTTCACTTTTACCACCGCTGTTTAACATTGTACTAGAGGTTCTACCCAGAGCATTTAGGAAGAAAAAGGAATAAGAGATATCAAATTGAGAAAGAAGAAATAAAACCATCTCTATAGGCAGATGGTATGATAATACATATAGAAGATTCCAAAGAATACACACACAAAATTACTAGAGCAAATAAACAAATTCAGCAAGTTTTCAGAGTACAAGATCAACTCGCAGTTGTGTTTCTACACATTAGCAATGAACAGTTCAAAAATGTAATTAAGAAAATAATTCCATTTACAATAGCATTCAAAAGGATAAAATATCTAGCAATAAATTTACACAAGTAGGTGAAACTTGTTCACATAAAACTCTAAAATATTGCTGATAAAAATTTAAAAAATACCTAAATAAATAGAAAGACACCTAATATTCATAGATTGGAAGACTTACTACTATTAAGATGGTGATAACTACACAGAGCAACCTACAGATTCAATGCAATCCCTATCAAAATTCCAAAAGCCTTTCTTGCAGTCAAAATTAATTCTCAAATTTATATGAAATTGCAAGCCCCAAATAGCTAAAAACAATCTTGAAAAAGAAGAACAAGGCCGGGCGTGGTGGCTCACACCTGTAATCCTAGCACTCTGGGAGGCTGAGGTGAGTGGATTGCTCAAGGTGAGGAGTTTGAAACCAGCCTGAGCAAGAGTGAGACCCGTCTCTACTACAAATAGAAAGAATTTAATTGGCCAACTAATATATATAGAGAAAATTAGCGGGGCATGGTGGCGCATGCCTGTAGTCCCAGCTACTCAGGAGGCTGAGGCAGAAGGATCACTTGAGCCCAGGAGTTTGAGGTTGCTGTGAGCTAGGCTGACGCCACGGTACTCACTCTAGCCTGGGCAACAAAATGAGACTCTGTCTCAAAAAAAAAAAAAAGAAAGAAAATAAAAAGAAGAACAAAGTTGGAGGACTCACACTTGCTGATATCAAGAGACTGTGGTACTAGCATAAGGATAGACACATAGACCAATGGAATAGAATTGAGAGACCAGGTTTAAACCCAAACATCAAAGGACAATTGATTTGAACAAGGATGCCAAGGACCACTCAATGGGGGAAAGGATGGTTAGTCTCTTCAACAAATGGTGCTCAGATAACTGGATATGCACATGCAAAACAATGAAGTTGGATTCCTCCTCACACTATATTAAAAAATGAACTCAAATGAATCAATGACCTAAATATAAGAGCTAAAACTATAAAATTCTTAGAAGAAAAAATGGGATAAATCTTTGTGACCTTGGATTGACAATGGCTTCTTAGAGATGATACCAAAATCATAAGCAACAAAAGAAAAAACTGACTAATTGTACTAAATCAAAATAAAAATTTTGTATATCAAAGAATATTATCAATAACGTAAAAGATGCCTACAGAATGGGAGAAAATATTTGCAAATCATATCTCAATAAAAGTCTAGCATGCAGAATATAGTAAGAACTCTTATATAATGCAACAATGAAAAGACAAAGAACTCAACTGAAAAATGAGCAAAGAACTCGAGTAGACATTTCTCCAGAAAAGATATAATAAGCACATGAAAACATGCTCAACATCCTTAGTCATTAGGAAAATGCAAATCAAAACCACAATGACATACTATTTCACACCCACTAGGATGGCAATTGAAAAGAAATGGATCAAGATGTCCAACAAGACGCAAGTAGTATATGCCTTTTCCACAAAGAGAACCACAACAGTAAGTAGATACATTTCAAACAGATCACCTAGGAGAGAATGCTAGAATTCACCAGAGAAGTGATGGAAGCACTAAAAGTAAGTAAGGAGAGGTTCAAGGCAACTTGCCTGGCTGGGGACTCGCCGAGAGCCAGAAGAAACTCCTGGGTGCAGGGAAACAGTAAGAGAGAAATCCCCAGGGCTTCGCACTCTGAAATGGGCTTTTACAATCTTGGCTGCAGAGAACCTCTTGAATTAAATGTGTAAAATGTTTGAAACAGCATCAGAGATATATTAATAGTAAGCAGAATAAATATATATTCTTTAAAGGAACAAAAAATTGATTTTAAATAATAAAGACAATTTATCGCCTCAGGTAGTTGGAAAAATTCTAATGATAACAGGATGCAGAAATGGCTTGATCGGGGCTTTGACCCCATTTTGGGACAATGCTTTCAACTCTACCCCCGCTCCATGAGTTGACTTCATCCTTGAGTCCGGTTCTTTCCTGGTAAGAAAACCAGGAAAGTAGAAGCTGAAGTTCTAGGACTCACATCCAAGTACTACATCATGAAAAAAATAGAGAGTTTCAATTCCCCCAACAATCTCTCAAAACTGCTGAGTTTCATTCTGATGGAACCAACTTAGTTCATGTGCCCATCAGTCAGGTGGACAGGGCTTGGCCTAGACCAATCAGAGCTCATCTCCTGAGTCTGGGGCAGTGTCAGTCTTCTGCAAACTACTTCCTGCTACACAATGGGGAGGGGACACACTGAATGTTGGACATGTCTGAGCAAGTGGGTTATGCAAGAACTTTCAGCAGAGAAAGTTCTAATGGCTGGCATTTTGGGAAATAAAAACCACTCTTATGTAGAACACACGGGAGAGGGACCAGAGTGACAAAAAGGCCAATTAGGAGTGTTGCCGAATGCAGGTTTGGACCTCACCACTGAGAGTCAGACACTAGAGGCGAGTGTTGGTGAAGACAAGGTGATTTATTCAAGTGCTGGCAACCTGAGAAGAGAGCGGACTGTAGTCTCAAAGACAATCTCACCTCTTCTGTTTACCAGGCAACTTATAAAGGGAAGAGGGAAGGGAGTTGCAGTAGAAAGCAGCTTTGTGCAAGCCATCTCGACTTCCTCTATGGTTATCAGCAAACAAAAATCTGGTGCATCCTGTCCTCGGCAGTCTGTAGTTGGCCAATTCTGGACTTCTGATCTGTTTTACTTCAAGGTTGTTTTCTAATCTGTGCCCAACAGCTGAGTAAGCAAATAGCAGTTTAGTTCTAAACTTTTAAGACAAAACAAGCCAAAAGCACACTGGATGCACAATGGCTTCCCTATAGGTAGCTTACGTTATTCTCTGAATGGCCCTTGGAGTGGTTGTTGTTATTAAGAAAAATTACCCAAAACTTGAAAATGACTCTGAACTTTCAATGTCATACACAGCTTTTTAAAGCCAGCCTGACTGAAAAAGATGACTTTCTGGGGGAAGGTAACTTAGCTTGCCAGTGGATTGCAGCCCAGACATTTTGCCATTCTGCAAAACTAAGAAAACTGAGGCGCTTTTACTTTCTGTCCAGTAGAGAAGATAACCTCCAGTTTCATGAGGTTTTATTGTCCTATAAAACATTGATTAATTTTGGGGTCTTGCTCTGTTGCCCAGGCGGGAGTGCAGTGTTGTCATCGTAGCTCACTGCAGCCTGGAACTCCTGGGCTTATGTGATCCTCCCGCCTCAGCCTCCTGAGTAGCAGGGATCATAGGCTTGAGCCATAGACTGAGCTTTTTTTTCTTCCAATAATAAAAATATGTTTATTTATATTCATTGTGTTTCAAAAAAAAGAAAAAAGACTGGCCATACCAAGTCATAACAAGTGTTTATGAGCATGCGGAGAAAGTGGAATTCTTGTAAATTGTTTATGGGAATGTGAAGTGGTGGAAACACTAGAAAACAGTTTGGCCATTTCTTATCATGTTTTTAATTTGCATTTCTCTGATAAACAGTGACATTGAGCGTTTTTTAATGTGCTTATTAGCCATTTGTATATCTTCTTTGGAGAAACAAGTCCTTTGCCCATTTTCTAATCAGGTCATTTGATTTTTATCGTTGTTGTTGAGTTGTACAAGATCTTTATATCTTCTGGATATAAGTCTTTTGTGAAACATAGGTACATAGGTACAAATGTACATAGGTACAAATATTTTCTCCCATTTTATAGTTTGTCTTTCTTTTGAAAGGGGTCTTTCAAAGTGCAAAGATTTTTAATTTTGATAAAGTCTAAGTTAATGTTTTTTTCTTTTGTGGTTCAAGTTGTTTGTGTACTGTTTAAGAAATCTTTGCCTATCCACATTTTTTTTTTAATAATATTTTTCTTTGAGACAGAGTCTCACTCTGTTGCCCAGGCTAGAGTGCTATGGCGTCAGCCTAGCTCACAGCAACCTCAATCTCCTGGGTTCAAGCAATCCTCCTGCCTCAGCCTCCCGAGTAGCTGAGACTACAGGCATGCACCACCATGCCTGGCTAATTTTTCTATATATTTTTAGTTGGCCGATTAATTTCTTTCTATTTATAGTAGAGACGGAGTCTCGCTCTTGCTCAGGCTGGTCTCGTACTCCTGACCTTGAGGGATCCACCCGCCTCGGCCTCCCAGAGTGCTAGGATTACAGGTGTGAGCCACTGCGCCTAGCTTAAATTAAGGATCTTAAAATAAGAATATCCTGGACTATCCAGGTGGGCCCAATGTAAGGATGAGGTTCCTGAAAAGATGGAAGAGGGAAGAAGGGGAGTCAGAGAAGATGTGATGATGGAAGAAGAGGTCAGGGTGATAGGATAGTTGGCCTTGAAGAATGAGGATGTGGCCATAAGCCAAGGAGTGCAGGTGGCCTCCAAAAGCTGGAAAGGGCAAGGAAATGGATTTTCCCCTAGAGTTTCCAGGTGGAATGCAATACTACTGACACCTTAATTTTAGCCCAGTGAAATCCATTTTGGACTTCTGGTTGCCAGAACTATAAAATGATAAATTTATGGGTTTTTTAACGTTATAAAAATTATTTTAATTTCTGACACTTACTACACTTAACACGAAATATACAACATACAACATATTGGAGTGTTTTATAAAATAAGTAACTGTTAGAATGACATTTCAGTTTACAATGCCCTACAGGTGCAGTGCTCCAGTGATGGAACACCAGTTTACATTTGAATGATTTCTATAACCTCTTTCATAAATGTGAACCCTTGCCAGACCCTCCCACCTCTCTCTTCTCCCCTTTACCCTCCAGGCTCCAGGAGCTATTGTACAAATTTCCTATTACTGCTGTAACAAATCACCATGAACTCAGTGGCTTAAAACAATGCAAATTTATCTTACGTTTCTCGAGGCCAGAAATTTGAAATGAGTCTCACTAGATTAAAATCAAGGTGTGGGCAAGGCAGCTTCATTCTAGAGGCTCTAGAATCCGTTTTCCTGCCTCTAACAGCTTCTAGAAGCGGCCTGCATTCCCTCACTTGTGGGCCCTTCCTCCTCAGAGCCAGTAAAGGTGAGCCCTGTCTCCCTCATGCTGCCTCGTGCTGACCTCTTCTGCCTCCCCTCCCATTTATGAGAACCCCTGTGATTACGCTGGGCCCACCCATTATAATCCCCCCATTTAAAGGTATACTGTTTAAGAAAGGTGTACTGTTTAAGAAATCTTTGCCTATCCACATTTTTTTTTTTTATAATTTTTTTTTTTTTTTGAGACAGAGTCTCACTCTGTTGCCCAGGCTAGAGTGCCGTGGTGTCAGCCTAGCTCACAGCAACCTCAAACTCCTGGGCTCAAGGAACTATGGTTTCTGCACAGTCATCTTTCATCTGGCATTGTGAAGAATTCTTGCAAAGTGAGAAAATCTAAGCATACTGTCCTGAAAGCTCATGAGCATTAGATATAACAATGAAGAAGTTGAGAATAATGTTATATATTTTATGAGCATTTAATTAAACATTTATGAATTTTGATTTTGCAGGGTTTTTTTTTTTTGAGACAGAGTCTCACTTTGTTGCCCAGGCTAGAGTGAGTGCCGTGGCATCAGCCTAGCTCACAGCAACCTCAAACTCCTGGGCTCAAGCGATCCTCCTGCCTCAGCCTCCCGAGTAGTTGTGACTACAGGCATGCACCACCATGCCCGGCTAATTTTTCTATATATTTTTAGTTGGCCAATTAATTTCTTTCTATTTTTAGTAGAGACGGACTCTCGCTCTTGCTCAGGCTGGTCTCGAACTCCTGACCTTCAGGGATCCACCCGCCTCGGCGGGTGATTAGGAAACTTAAGTTGATTAGGAAACTTAATTCCAATTGCAACTTTAATTCTCCTGTGCATGTGAAATAACATATTCACAGGTTCCAGGGATTCAGACATCACTGGGGGCCATTTGTCTGCTTATCTCACCCACATACACTGATTTTTCTGGAGTCATTTGATTCAGATGAAGCAATGAAATTTTGCATATTCTGGGCATTGAATACACTTGTCCTTCTGGACATTGCTCGTTTTTCTTTTTAATAAAGTGCATATTAGCAAAAACAAAAACAAGTGAGCCATGGGGATGGCAGAGGAAATGGGTCCACCATGTAGCAGAAGATTCCAACTCCAAAGTTAGATTCCAGCTTAGTTTGATAATTAAATGCTTAAATGATACTTCAGAGCCTTCCTCCATTTGTCTATCTTGATTCCTGTCACACATTTCAATCTATCCAGACTAGGGAAATCCCACAGAATATAAAAACCCAAAGATTTCAACTGTACATAGTTTCTGAAACAGATTTCACCAGGTGCCATTTTGATGGGATAAGTTAGAATAGGCAAAAAAGAAGAAAATCTGGAGCATCTGTTTCAATGGATCCTAAAATGCATGTGTCATTTCCATTCATTTCAGTATGGGAGAGTTGATTCATGTGTTTGTGGTTAAGTATGGTGACTCACACCTGTATTCCCAGCAGTATGGGAGGCTGAGGCAAGGAGGATCACTTCAGGCCAGGAGTTGGAGACCAGCCTGGGCAACACAGCAAGACCCCATCTGTACAAAAAATTGAAAAATTAGCCAGGTGTGGTGGCGTGTGCCTGCAGTCCTAGCTACTCAGGATGCTGAGGTGGGAGGATCGATCGCTTGAGCCCGGAAGTTGGAGGTTGCAGTGAGCTATTATTGTGCCTCTCCAGCCTTGGCAATGGAAAGAGACCCTGTCTTAAAAAAAAAAAAAAGTGTTCGTGAGGCAGGCCCTTGTTTTGTATTTTTGGAGGCTAGTATTCATTCATTCATTCATTCATTCACTCATTCATGAGATAGGATCTTGCTCTGTTGCCCAGGCTAGAGTGCAGTGGTGGGGTCATAGCTCACTGCAATTTCAACTCCTGGGTTAAAGCAATTGGTAGGTTGGGTTTTTTTTGTTTTTTTTTTTGAGACAGAGTCTCACTCTGTTGCCCTGGCTAGAGTGAGTGCCATGGCGTCAGCCTAGCTCACAGCAACCTCAAACTCCTGGGCTCAAGCGATCCTCTTGCCTCAGCCTCCCGAGTAGCTGGGATTACAGGCATATGGCACCATGCCCGGCTAATTTTTTCTGTATGTATTACTTGGCCAATTAATTTCTTTCTATTTATAGTAGAGACGGGGTCTCGCTCTTGCTCAGGCTGGTTTCGAACTCCTGACCTCAAGCAATCCGCCCACCTCGGCCTCCCAGAGTGCTAGGATTACAGGCGTGAGCCACCGCGCCCGGCCGGTAGGTTGGTTTTTTTTTTTTTTTTTTTAATTATTTTTTTTATTTTGGTATATTATGGGGGTACAGATTTTAAGGTTTCAATAAATGCCCATTTCCCCCCCTCCCCCCAAAAGTCTGAGTCTCCATCATGACCATCCCCCAGATGGTGCACATCTCACTCACTATGTATGTATATACCCGCCCCCCTCCCCCCTCCCACCTGCCCAATACCCTATTACTGTAGCACCTATGTGTCCACTTAGGTGCTACTCAGTTAATACCAGTTTGCTGGAGAATATATCTGGTGCTTGTTTTTCCATTCTTGGGATACTTCACTTAGTAGTATGGGTTCCAGCTCTAACCAGGAAAATATAAGGTGTGCTATATCACCATTGTTTCTTAGGTAGGTTGGTTTTTAAGGTCTATTGTATCTCCTTATTGTTGATGTGTCTCCGTTTCAGTGTTTCAGAAACTGGGAATCTGGGCAGTCCTGCTGGAGGTCCACCTGGTTTTTCAGCATCACTTCCCTGAGCTGCTGCGGACTGCATCCCACTCGAAACTTGATGACACAGGTTTATCGAGCTCATCCACCTGCTTCTGGGACTCCATGCGTTTTGCCAGTAGTCATGCAAAGCAACTGAGCAGCCTGTCAACTGGGCTTCTGATGATTATCACAATGCCAAGAGGGGAAAAAGGAAAGAAATGTTTGACTGTGTTCTGTGAGTGCTTTTATATGGTTGATATACATTTTGCTTAACCAAACTTAATGCCTGGAATTTTGTAGCGTGTGGATTTTTCAGGACAGTGGTAGGTACAAAGAAAACCCTTAATAAGTATTTGTTGGATTGAATGTCATTGTGAAGATAATTTTTTTCTCATTAATTGCCGTCAGTATTCCCTTTTCCTAATTACTCCTCTGCCTTCCCATCTCTTTGTGCTTGTAAACACAGGACTGTGTTGGGTCTCAAATGAATTGGGAGGTGAAATCCTATCATGCTTTAATCATTCTATTTCACTTTGCTAATTTCTGTTACTAAAATTATGCATTTTAGAAATGGGCGAGATCTCACTGCTTCTAACACATAGCTGGAACTCAGTCAATATCTTTATGTGGTCAAGTTAGAGAAGAAATCATAGGAGAGGTGGATTCAGAGGCTAGGGAAGATTTTGACAAGCATATTCCACAGAGCTGATATTTTGGAATGTCTTTACCTTTTTACAAAGATAGTAAGCCTGAGGGAAACATGCCATCTTTTTAGATTTTCCTTAAGGTAATTGACCAAAATGTTTGATTATCACAAAATTTGTGCTGTTTTAACAAGCCATTAAATTTGTGGTAACTTGTTGTAGCAGCAATAGGAAATGAACACAATAGACAAAAGATTTCAACAGACCTTCACCAAACAAGATACACAGATGGCAAATAGGCACATGAAAAGATTCTCAATCTTATTGGTCATTAGGAAAATGCAAATTAAAACCACAATGATCTTGAAACGTCTCATGGCTGTAAAAAAAGACAAAAAAAGTAAAAGGACAGTGAGATACCACCATATACTACATTAACTAGAATGAATGAATAAAATTAAAATGACTAATTATACCAAGTGTTGGCAAAAATAAGAACTACAACACTCCTACAATATTGTTGGGAACATACACAGTACCACGTTTTTTGAAAATGGTTTGGCAGTTCCTTAAAAAGTTAAGGATACATAACTCCCTTTAGAGGCAATAAATAAATAAATAATAAAAGAAAAATTTATATATATATATAAAAGCTAAGCATACATATGATCCACGACTCCACTCCTAGTATTTTTTTTTTTTTTGAGACAGAGTCTTGCTTTGTTGCCCAGGCTAGAGTGAGTGCCATGGCGTCAGCCTAGCTCACAGCAACCTCAAACTCCTGGGCTCAAGCAATCCTGCTGCCTCAGCCTCCTGAGTAGCTGGGACTACAGGCATGTGCCACCATGCCTGGCTAATTTTTTCTATATATATTAGTTGGTCAATTAATTTCTTTCTATTTATAGTAGAGACGGGGACTTGCTCTTGCTCAGAGCTGGTTTCAAATTCCTGATCTCAAGCAATCTGCCTGCCTCAGCCTCCCAGAGTGCTAGGATTACAGGTGTGAGCCACCGCACCCAGCCCTTAAATTTGTTTTAATTTGAAAAATAATTTTAGTTTCACAGGAAATTGTGAAGACAGTACAGAAAAGGCCTATGTATCCTTTTCCCAGTTCCTTCCATGGCTATATCTTCCATAACTATAGTACAATATCAAACCATGAAATTTACATTGATAAAAAATGAATATAGCTCTATGCCATTTTTTCACATGTGTAGATTCATGTACCCACCATCGCAATCAAGATACAAAATGATTCCACAAAGGTCACTCTCCCTTTATATATCTCTCTCCCCTTTATAGTTATAACCCTACTCCATACCATTCCTAACTCATGACAATGAATAATTTCTTCTCCATTTCTATAATTATGTCATTTCAAGAATTTCATATCAATGGAATCATACATATGTAACCTTTTGAGATGGGCTTTTTTTCATGCAGCATAATGCCCTTAAGATGCATCCACGTTGTATGTATCAATAACTCATTTCTTTATCTTGCTGACCAGTATTCCACATGTGAATGTACAGATTTGTTTAACCACTCATCTATTCAAGGACATTTGGGTTGTTTCTAGTTTTTGGCTATTGCAAATAAAGCATTCATGTATAGATTGTGTGGACATAAGTTTTCATTTCTCTGGGATAAGTGCTCAGGAGTACAACTGCTGGGTCATATGGAAAGTGTATGCGTAGTTTGTTAAGTCACTGACCAACTATTTTTCAGAGTGGCTGTGCCATTCCACATTCCTATCAGCAATGTATGTTACATTCAGGTTTGTCACATCTTTGCCAGCATTTGGTATTGACACTATTTTTTAAGCCATTCTAACAGGTGGGTAATAATATCTCATAATGATTTTTATTTTCATTCCCCTAATGGCTAGTGACATTGAACATCTTTTCATGTGCTTATTTGACATATCCTCTTCATTTAAAAAATGTCTTTTGCCAAGTTTCTAGTTGGATTTTTTTTTTTTACTGTTTAATTTTAAGAGAGCTTTATGCATCCTGGGTATGAGTCCCTTGTCAGATATGTGGCTCACAAATATTTTCTCCCAGTCTGCAGTTTATTTTTTCATCCTCTTAACAGGATCTCTCATAGAAAAAAGTTTTAATTTTGAAAAAAAAATGGTATTTATCAATTTGTTTTCTTTTTAATATTATACTTTTGAGTTATGTATAAAAATACCAAACCTTAGGTCCCAGAAATTTTCTCCTATGTTTTCTTCTAAAAATGTTATACTTTTATGTTTACCATTAAGTCTAGAACTCATTTTGAGTTAATTTTCATGTCAGCTGTGAGATTTGAGTAAAAGTTCATTTTTTGCCTATTGCTCCATTACCTATTGCTCCAATTGCTCCATTACCATTTGTTAAAAAGACCATCCTTCCTCCATTGAAATACTTTTGTGTCTTTGTCAAAAATCATTTGGTCATATTTGTGTGTGTTTAGTTCTGGGTTCTCTTCTTAGTTTCATTAATCTATGTGTCCATCCCTTTCCCTATACTAAATGTTCTAGGTACTATAGCTGTATAATAAGTCTTAAAACTGGGTAGAGGCCAGGCGTGGTGGCTCACACCTGTAATCCCAGTGCTCTGGGAGGCTGAGGAGGGTGAATCACTCACGGTCAGGAGTTCAAAACCAGCCTGAGCAAGAGCGAGACCCCATCTCTACTAAAAATAGAAAGAAAATTAATTAGCCAACTAAAATATATAGAAAAAAAATTAGCCAGGCATGGTGGGACATGCCTGTAGCCCCAGCTACTCTGGAGGCTGAGACAGAAGGATCGTTTGAGCCCAGGAGTTTGAGGTTGCTGTGAGCTAGGCTGATGCCACGGCACTCTAGCCAGAGTGAGACTCTGTCTCAAAAAAAACACAAAAAAACAAAAAAAAATGGGTAGAATGGTTCTTCCCATCTTGTTCTTCTTTTTCAAAATTATTTTGGCTATCCTAATTCCTCTGCTTTTCCATATAAATTTTAGAATAATTTTGTCTATGTCTACAAAACTTATTGCTAGGAATTTTGATAGAAATTACGTTAAATCTGTGTATCAGTTTGGGGAGAATTAACATCTTTATTATGTTGGCTTCTAATCCATGAATATGATACGACTTTCCATTTATTTAGATCATCTTTGCTTTCACCAATGTTTTATAGTTTTCAGCTGCATCAATTAGCATTCTGTGTAATTTTCCTCTTTACCCTATTACTATGGTGGATTACATTGATTGGTTTTCAAATATCGAACCAATCTTGCATTCCTAGAATTAACACCAAGTGGTCATGAAGCATAATTCTTTTTATATATTGATGTAGTCTATATGCTAATATTTTGTTAAGGATCTTTGTCTGTAGGTTTCTTTTTTGGTACAATCTTTCTCTGTCTTTGTTAACAGGGCAATACTGGCCTCATAAAATGACTTTGAAAAAAATTCCAATTTTTCTCAAACAGATTGTGTATAATTGATATAAAATTGGTGTTGATTTTTTTTTTTTTTTTTTTTGAGACAGAGTCTCGCTTTGTTGCCCAGGCTAGAGTGAGTGCCGTGGCGTCAGCCTAGCTCACAGCAACCTCAAACTCCTGGGCTCAAGTGATCCTTCTGCCTCAGCCTCCCGGGTAGCTGGGACTACAGGCATGCGCCACCATGCCCGGCTAATTTTTTTATATATATATCAGTTGGCCAATTAATTTCTTTCTATTTATAGTAGAGACGGGGTCTCACTCTTGCTCAGGCTGGTTTTGAACTCCTGACCTTGAGCAATCCGCCCGCCTCGGCCTCCCAAGAGCTAGGATTACAGGCGTGAGCCACAGCGCCCGGCCTTCAAATTATTATTTTTAAAATAATCATATGCCTAGTAAAATTACCTGTTTAATATTGGATGAGGTGTGGTAACTTGTGTGCTTCTTGAGGAATTGGCTCATTGCATGTACATTGTCAAAGTTATGTATTCATAGTATTCCTTTAGTATCCTTTTTGATGTTGGTAGGGTCTATAGTGATATTCCCTATTTCATTCCTGATTTTGGTGATTTGTATCTTCTCTTTTTTTCTTTTCACTGTTGCCAAAAGTTTGTCACTTTTATTGGCTTTTCAAAGAACTAACTTTAGTTTTATTGATTTTTTCCTCTACTGTTTTTCTGGTTTCAACTTCATTGATTTCTGCTCTTATTTTTTTGTTATTATTTCTTTCCTTCTCTTTGCTTTTGGTTTATTTTTCTATTCTTTTTCTAGTTCCTTGGGTGGTAGCATAGATGACTGATTTGACATTTTCCTCTTTTCAGATGCATTTAGAGCTATAAATTTATCTTAGTGTGGCTTTAATTTTGTCCTATAAATTTTTTAAATGTTGCATTTTTTTTTTTTTTGAGACAGAGTCTCACTTTGTTGCCCAAGCTAGAGTGAGTGCCGTGGTGGCAGCCTAGCTCACAGCAACCTCAAACTCCTGGGCTCAAGCAATCCTACTGCCTCAGCCTCCTGAGTAGCTGGGACTACAGGCATGCACCACCATACCCGGCCAATTTTTTCTATATATATTAATTGGCCAATTAATTTGTTTCTATTTATAGTAGAGACGGGGGTCTCACTCTTGCTCAGGCTGGTTTCGAACTCCTAACCTCCAGCAATCCGCTTGCCTCGGCCTCCCAAAGTGCTAGGATTATAGGTGTGAGCCACCGCGCCCGGCCTGTTGTATTTTTTTTTGAGACAAAGTCTCAGTCTGTGGCCCTGGATAGAGTGCTGTGGCGTCAGCCTAGCTCACAGTAACCTCAAACTCTGGGACTCCATAGATCCTCTTGTTTCAGCTTCCCTAGTAGCTGGGACTACAGGTACATGTTGCCACACCTGGCTAAGTTTTTCTATTTTTATTAGAGACAGGTCTTACTCTTGCTCAGGCTGGTCTGGAACTCCTGAGCTCAAGCGATCCTCCCACCTCGGCCTCTGAGTGCTAGGATTACAAGTGTGAGCCACGTGGTGCCCAGCCTAAATGTTGTATTCTCATTTTCATTCATTTTTACTGTACTTTTAAATTTTTTCTTGAGATTTCTTTCTTTTTTTTTTTTTTGAGACAGAGTCTCACTTTGTTGCCCAGGCTAGAGTGAGTGCCGTGGCGTCAGCCTAGCTCACAGCAACCTCAAACTCCTGGGCTCAAGCAATCCTCCTGCCTCAGCCTCCCGAGTAGCTAGGACTACAGGCATGCGCCACCATGCCCAGCTAATTTTTTCTATATATATTAGTTGACCAATTAATTTCTTTCTATTTATAGTAGAGACGGGGTCTCGCTCTTGCTCAGGTTGGTTTCGAACTCCTGAGCTCAAACGATCCGCCCACCTCGGCCTCCCAGAGAGCTAGGATTACAGGCGTGAGCCACCGCGCCCGGCGAGATTTCTTTTTAAATGTGTGTTATTTAGTTTCTAAGTGTTTGGGGCTTTTTTAATTTTCATGTTATTGATGTCTAGTTTGATTCCATTGTGGTCAGAGAACACATTCTGTATGACTTCATTTCTTTGAAATTTGTTGAAGTTAGTCTTATGGACCAGGATATGGTCTTTCTTGGTATATGTTCCTTGGTCACTTGATAAGTAGGTGTGTTCCACTGTTGTTGGGTGGAGGTCCCATAAATATTGATTAGATCCTGTTGGGTGATGGTGGGATTAAGTCTTATATCCTTGCTGATTTCTGTCTGATGCTTGTTTTAAAGTTTTGCTAAGGCAGATGTAAAGCAGCCTTCACTCCATGGGTAGTTTAGACTCACTACTAAGGCATGCTCCCTCAGGTTTCCCCCGGTTATCACTGAGGAACCTACCCTGACTGGTCAGAGATTACACATCTTCCTGCCCTGTGTGAACTCTGGGAATTTTTCAGCTTACAATTCCTTGGTTGTTCCATGTCCAACTTTGTGGAGTTTCGTCCTACGTGTGCAGCGCTATGTATTCAGCAAACACTCAAAGGGACTCTATGCAGACTTCCAGAGCTCATTTTCTGCACAACTTCCTCTTTTCTGGAATAATGTCCCGCAGCTTCCAGGTGTCACAGACTTCTCAGCTCTCATGTCTACTTCCTCATCTCCCTGAGACCACCATCCTCGGTGTGAGCCCCCATTCTTGCACCCACCATCCATCAATAGCCTGGAAGCATCTAGCCAGGGATATCATAGGACCGAGCTGGTTTGTTTGGTTTCCTCCTATATCCTGGTCCTATGCTGCTTCTTGTCTAATGTCTGCAAAGAGTGATTTTATATGTTTTGTCTAGTTTTCTAGTTGTTTATCAAGTCAGGTTAAATCCAGTCCTTTCTACTATATCTGGATTGGAGAGGTCTGTATCAAATTTTTAACATTCTGAGAATAATACTTTCACATGGTAACATGGAGAAGTTATGGCTGTGGACTTTTCAGGTTTTTTTTGTTTGTTTGTTTGTTTTTTGTTTAAGTTTCGCTGAATAGTGAGAAGAAAACACAAAGAGGCAGCCTTGTGTCAGGGATGAAACGAAGGACAGAATGGGCCAGTCATGCTTGTATGATTGCAGCCCACTCTCTCCCTAGTCGTTCGCCACCCCCACCACTGCAGGATTTGTCCAACTTCTTATGGACCCTGACTCTCTTGTTGTCTTTCCCTGAACTTTCTGAATCTGTTTTGAATCTATGCATTAACTGTCATACTAGCTGCATTTTTTTTCAACATTTTGAAAATTTGCTGAATATTGTGAGAGGAGTTCAAAGTGCTGAGGACTGACACATTAGGGGTCCATCTTCTAGATGGGTAAGGTGAGACTCTGAGAAGGCGATTTACAGAAGATCACACTATTTGGTAACGCAGGGGCATGTGCCTAGGCTCTTACCCCTACACCATGCAGCCTTTGATTTTTATTTTGTTATTTTTTAATTAATTAATTAATTTCTGTATTTTGTCTGTATTTATTTGTGTATTTATCTCTTTATGTATGTATATATTTATGTGTGTATGTATTTCTTTATTTTTATTTTTTTTTAGACAGGGTCTCTTTCAGTTCCCCAGGGAGGAGTGGAGTGGAACGCCTAGGCTCAAGCGATCCTCCTGCCTCAACTTCTCAAAATGTTTGGATTACAGGAGTGAGCCACCAGACCAGCCACTATTAATAGCTAATATTTATTGAGTCCTTATTACGTGCCAAACACAATGCTCAGTGTTTTAAATATGTCTATTATTAATCCTCCTAACAGCCGTGCCAGGCAGATATAATTGTCTCCAATTCAGTGATGAGAAACATGAAAGTCAAAAAGTGAAGTGACTGGTCTACTTAATCCATACCTGCTGCTGTTTGAACCCACGTTGGTTCAACCCCTGGCTGGAAGCAGGACTACGTTAAACATAAGCAACAACATTCACCCATAATCCCACTGCCCAAACGGCTTAACCGAGTCAAATGGGGTAGTACCTCAGCTTGGTCCCGGAAATCCCCGCTCCCTCCCCGCCAACCTGGCCTGCAGCCAAAGCCAATCAGTCCTAGCTGTCCCTGTCCCCAGGTGAGCAGCTGCACCACGCGGACGTCCCGGGGCGCGCGAGAAGTCAGCTCCGCCCTCCGCCCCGCGCAGCCAATAGCACCGGTGCGTTTGTCGGCGGGGCCCGCCTGATTGCACGCTGTGATTGGACGCCTTCGGGGGCGGGGCCAGGCCGGGGGCGGTGAGCGCGGAGTGCTCAGAGTGGGCGCGGGCCGGCGCGCGCCAAGTTTGGGGAAACAGGTTGCCGCAGTGGGTCACGCGGCCGGTGCGTGTCCCCTGTTCCCGGCGTCGGGAGTCTGATGGGACTGAGGCGTCGCTAGGTGCGTGCGCGGGGCCCTTTCCGGTAGGTGGGCGGCTTTGGTCCCGAGGCCTCGGCGTCTCCCGCCTTCGCTCGCTTTCCCCGCGCTCTGTGGAGCCAGAGTGACGGGAGTGGCGCCGGGTAGCGGCTGGGCTGAGGGTGGGGTTGCTGCGCGTTCTCAGGCACGGTCGGTGTGGTGGGCTGGTGGCCTTGGCCCGGATGCGAAGACTGACTGGATATAACTAACTGGAGCACCCTTCTCGTTGCACATTTTCGTTTTAAGTACGGCCACTCTGCTCGCCCCAGCACAGCTGCAGGCCGAGTGCTACCGTTCCCCCGATTGACAGAAGGGAAGGCGAGGCTCGGAGAGGAGCCTACTTAAGTGGCAGCCGTGCTTCTCAAAGCCCACGCTCCTAACCGCTACACGTGTCGGGGCTCTACTTTTGGCGTGTGTTCCTGTGGGGGATGGGCTCTTCCGGTTGCTCCCAGTCTGTCACCCCATGTTCTAGGGGACAAACGTTGCATTGTAAAGTTCTTGGTCCAGTGCCTCTGCTTCAAGGTTCTGGAAGTTAATTGACCCTTGACCAGCTGAGGCCAGCACAGATGCCCTGCTCTCACTCAGGCAGTTGCTGGACTGGAAATACCAGTTTAGGTTCTTATGGAATCATATATTTTTTTTTTTTTTGGAGACAGAGTCTCACTCTGTTGCCCAGGCTAGAGTGCCTCGTGTCAGCCTAGCTCACAGCAACCTCAAACTCCTGGGCTCAAGCAATCCTACTGCTTCAGCCTCCAGAGTAGCTGGGACTACAGGCATGCTCTACCATGCCCCGCTAAGTTTTTCTATATATTTTTAGTTGGCCAGTTAATTTGTTTCTATTTTTTAGTAGAGATGGGGTCTCGCACTTGCTTAGGCTGGTTTCGAACTCCTGACCTTGAGCCATCCACCTACCTCAGCCTCCCAGAGTTCTAGGATTACAGGTGTGAGCCACTGTGCCTGGCCCATATTTTAAATTTTTTGCTTGAGGGAACATGCAACAGAGATGAGTAATTGTGTTTTTGTTTAGTGCAGTGTCCTGGGAAAAGGCTTTGGAACTAAAGGTAAACCAAAGTTCAGATTCTGGTCCTTAATTATTATATGACCTTAGACAAATTAGCTCTCTTAACCTCAGTTTCCTCCTCTGTAAAGATCTTGCTCTGTCACCCAGGCTGGAGTGCAGTGGCCTGATCATAGCTCACTGCAGTCTCAAACTCCTGGGCTCAAACGATCCTCTCACCTCAGCCTCCCAAGTAGCTGGGACTACAGATGTCCACCACCATGCCCAGCTAATTTTTTTATTATTTTTATTTTTAGAGACATGATCTCACCATGTTGGCCACGCTGGTCTCAAACTCCTGGCATCAAGCAGTTCCCAGGTTTCTTTGTTAACAGTAATTACTAATTTTTTTGAATACTTTGGCACTGTTCTGAGTGCTTTCTGCCTGATGTCTCATTTTAACTCTCATGTCTAGCTTCAGAACTCCCATTATCCCTGTGTTATATGTTAGGAGACTGAGACATAGAGATGTCAGTAATTGGGGTGGTACATTAGTAAGTGGCAGAGCGGGATTTGAACCCAGAGCCCGTGCTAGTACCACCAGCCTTCCTGTAGTGAGCATTAGCATGCACTTCTCAGGTGTGGCTGTTCACTGTTGGGCAGTGGGAGAATTATAGGAGTCTAGCTCCTCCTCTTTTACATAAGGAAAGTTGATCTCCAATTAGGCTTTTCTAGTTGTTAGTTTCTTTTCTTTTCTTTCTTTCTTTTTTTTTTTTTTTGAGACAGTCTCACTTCTGTTGCCTGAGCTAGAGTGCTGTGACGTCAGCTTAGCTCACAGCAACCTCAGACTTCTGGGCTCAAGCGATCCTACTGCCTCAGCCTCCCGAGTAGCTAATTTTTATGCATATATTTAGTTAACCAATTAATTTCTTTCTATTTATAGTAGAGATGGGGTCTCACTCTTGCTCAGGCTGGTCTCGAACTCCTGACCTTGAGCAATCCACCCACCTCAGCCTCCTAGAGTGCTAGGATTACAGGCGTGAGCCTAGTTGCTAGTTTCAAATTTCACAGATGGGTTGAGAAATAGGATAAGGCAGAGGTTTCTAGAAAACAGTTTGAAACTTGTAAAATGTATGTCAAGGCAAAAGCCTGTTCTGTCCTTGCTCTTATTCTTGGGCCTTTGAATCTCATCTCCTGTGACTTCGCTTTGTTCCCCAGCCTTCAGCAACATGAGCCAGATTTCTGAAATCTGAAGGTAATCATGCTGCTTCTTATCTTGGGCTTTGCACTTGGTGTTTGCTTTGCCCAGATTGCTCCTACCTCAGATCTCATATGCTTGGCTTCTATCCATTGTTCAGATTTCAGCTCAGGGGCTTTCCTTGGCCCAGTCTGAAGTAGCTCCCACCCTCTTATTGTCGTCCTAGCAATCATCACTGCCTGAAATTTTCTTGTGTATTTCTTGTTTACTTGTTTAAGAGCAGGGCCTCTGTCTTATTAACTCCTGTATTCTTTCTTTCTTTATTTTTTTTTTGAGACAGAGTCTCACTTTGTTGCCCAGGCTAGAGTGAGTGCCATGGCGTCAGCCTAGCTCACGGCAACCTCAGACTCTTGGGCTCAAGCGATCCTACTGCCTCAGCCTCCCGAGTAGCTGGGACTACAGGCATGCACCACCATGCCCGGCTAATTTTTTCTATGTATATTAGTTGGCCAATTAATTTCTTTCTATTTATAATAGAGACGGGGTCTCGCTCTTGCTCAGGCTGGTTTCGAACTCCTGACCTCGAGCGATCCGCCCACCTCGGCCTCCCAGAGTGCTAGGATTACAGGCGTGAGCCACCGCGCCCGGCCCCCAACTCCCATTTTTTACCTCCGTTTGTCCTTGTGCATTTAGTGCACATTTTTGTTTGTTGCCTGTCTTACCCCCTCCTCCCCAGAGCATTTCCTACTTTTTTTTTTTTTCTTTTAAAGAGATGCTCTCCTGTAGTTCCAGCTAGCCCGTAGTCCCAGCTACTCGGGAGGCTGAGGAAGGAGGATCACTTAAGCCCAGGAGTTAGAAGATGGAATGAGCTATGAGACGCCACTGCACTCCAGCTGAGGTGACAGAGTGAGACTCTGTCTCAAAAAAAAAAAAAAAAAAATGTTGCTAGGATTAAAATAAAATAACTTAAATCCAGTGCCTAGCAGAGGCCTTTCTTACAGCAAAAGTCCCATTGGCACTTCTCTGGAGCCTGAAGAAATGTGTCTAGATTGAATGAATAGGTGCTATTTGCTGTACTTAAGTGGCTTTTTTTTTTTAAGACTAGTCAAGTGCAGTAGTGTTAAGTTGCCATTTATAAAATACTACTTGTGGTAATCCTGGAAAGATTATCCCACCTGTCTGTATCCTGTTCATCATTACCTTGTGTATCAGTCCAGAAAAATCTTTTGAAAAGTTACTAAATAGGGAATTTTCCCCATTTTATAAGAACCTACAAGTTTCCTGCTGGTGGAATTGTTTCAAGTCAGCAATTCATCTGTTCAGTCATTGAGCAGATATTACTTCTTCATGTATGGCTGTGCTGGGTACTGTGGGAGATTTAAAAAAAGCAGCAGTCCTTGCCTTCAAGGACCTTAGTTTAGTTGGGAGGATGAGCTGTCTCCATGAAAAGTTTAGTTGAAAGGAGGCCCTCAGGGGGAAGGTCTTGGGGGTAGGCAGGGTTGGAGAGAGCAGGGTTAGTCCTCATTACTGACGAAGATGAGCTGACACTGAAGTTCAGAAAGGAACCAGAAGTTCCACATAGTGAAACAGCAATAGAATATACTCGCATTTACCAAGCAATTCTGAGGGAAAGGCTAAAAAAATGTGTTGGTAGGTTAGCAATTCAGGAGAACTAACAGGTTGTGATGAGCTTTGACCAAATTTAACGTTGGAAGCTACACATGGTTTTCCCATTTTTTAGGCACCTTTGAACCAGTGCAATGGCGACTCCAGTCAACGGGGCCCACAAGGATGCTGACCTGTGGTCCTCACATGATAAGATGTTGGTGCAGCCCCTCAAGGACAGCGACATTGAGGTGAGGTTTGTGAGGTCTTCATAAAGATTTTATATTGGAGGCCTTTGTTTAAACCTCTAGTTCTAATCATAAATTAACTTTATTAGGGACAACCTTGCAGTTAGTATAAGCATATTGGATTTAGAGGCAGTCGGTAAAAATCCTTTGAGGGTAAATTTAAAGAATTTTTTGAGTTTCTGCAAAGTGCAGAGAGCTGTGCTGAGTGCTCTAGAGGAAGTGGAGAAGGGGAAAGGTCACTGAGATTTGACCTTTTCCTTATAGTTCACAGGGACTGTGTGTCTATCTAGATACCTGGAAGCACGTTTCTTTGTTTATTTTTATAACAGCTGTATTGACTTATCCTCCACTTACCATACAATTCAGTGGTTTTTAATATGTTAATAATCAATTTTAGAACATTTTTATCCCCTAAAAAAGAAACCTGGTCTCCACTAGCAGTCACCCCAAACTCCCCAACCCTGGGCAACCACTAATCTACTCTCTGTCTCTACTTTTTGCCAAAGTATTTTTTTTTAAGGAAGAGGAGCAAGAAATAAGGTTCATGGAGGGATAAATGTGGTAAAATGTAGGGATAGAAATAACAGGATGGTGTAAAATAAAAATTATGTGGGATACTTAAAGATAATTTTCTCTTAAATCATCTTGTTTTCCTTAATTCATTAACTTCTATTAGTTCTTTCCCAGATGCTAAAACCTTTGAAGAGGATTTGTTCTATTCTTTAAGTGTTATAAGAGTCTTGTTAATTTGGTTATTTGAGTTATGGTCTGCCTCTGAGGGCGCACTATGATTCTGTGATAGTATCTTTTCTCTTTAGGAGATTATGGCTTTGATCAGAGCAAAATTTTAAACTAAAATGTCCAAATGTCTAGCGTTTGTTTTCTTCTCATAAGGTTTACAACATCATTAAGAAGGAAAGTAACCGGCAGAGGGTCGGATTGGAGCTGATCGCCTCAGAGAATTTCACCAGCCGAGCAGTTTTGGAGGCCCTGGGCTCTTGCTTAAATAATAAATACTCTGAGGGGTACCCAGGCCAGAGGTATGTAAATGTCTTCAAAGGCCTGTTCCTGACTCAGTGATATGGAGTACTGAATCAGTGTAGAATCTAAACAATCTGAACATTTCAGAAAACAGCCAGGTTCCCATATTTTAAAGTTGGGGAAGCTGACACTCCCTCAAGTTCAGACTTCTCAAGGTTGCACACAGGCACCAGAGCTGGGACTGGAATCCATATGTTCTCACACTGGGGTATAATAAGAAATAACTATTTGGTCTTTGTCCCCGGTTCTTCTCACAGAGCCCTAAAACCCTTGGAATCTACAGAGTAATTGGTATGTCTTTTTTTTTTTTCATCACAAGCCTCTTTCAGCCACACCTGAGAGTATACTAACCAGGTGACCCAGGGAGTGGCCCCTGCATAGCTTCAGCATAGAGTCTGGTCACCAGAATAACCAAATACATGACTAGAGGGTTAGAACTTTCAGCCACTCACCCTGACTGGGGAGGACAGGGAGACTTGAACAAGATTTAGAGAGCTTCGGAGAGGTCACTCTGTGTGGCAAACACATTGATGTGCTGTGAAGGCGAGCACCCTGGGCTCTGCACTCCACTAGTACTTTGCCGTGGGCATCTCTTCCATTTGGCTGTTCCTGAGTTGTATCCTTTATGGTAAACTGGTGATCATAAGGAGAGTATTTTCCTGATTTCTGTGAGTTGTTATCATGAATTATTGAACCTGAGTGAGGGTTGTGGGAACTGCTGAATTTCTAGCCAAGTTGGACAGAAGTGCAGGTAATCTGAGGGCGGTGGTAACTGGGGGCAGTCTGGTGGGACTGAACCCTTAACCTGTATAGCCTGCACTAACTCGGTCATTAGTGTCAGAATTGAACTGAATTGCTGGACACCCAGTTGGTATCTGAGAATTGGTTTTGGATGTTGGAAAACTGTCTTAAAGCTGTCTCACAGATTCCACCCACGCTGTCTCAAAGATTCCAACATCTCTAGTTGATCTTATTGAAGGTACTCTGATGACTTCTGGGCTTTTTTTCCCACCCAGTGAATATAAGGTTTTCTATGTCTGTAAAGAGGTGAGGTAGGTGATTTCTGGCCCCCATGAGGTGTTCAGACTGTCAGCATTTCTATCTGCAGGTTACCTTAATCACTAGTAGCATTTTTTTCTCCTCTGTGAGTTTTGTCCAAATGAGAATAGACATGGATTAGGAGTATCCATTGCTTGCAGGGGAAGTTTTTGTGTTTTTTTGAGACAGTCTTGCTCTGTTGCCTGGGCTAGAGTGCAGTGGCATCAGCCTAGCTCACAGCAACCTCAAACTCCTGGGCTCAAGCGATTCTCCTGCCTCAGCCTGCTGAGTAGCTGGGACTGCAGGCATGCGCCACCACGCCCAGCTAATTTTTCTGTATATTTTTAGTCGTCCAGCTAATTTCTTTCTATTTTTAGTAGAGATGGACCAGCCTGAGCAAGAATGAGACTCATCTCTACTAAAAATAGAAAGAAATTAATTGGCCAACTAAAAATATATAGAAAAAATTAACTGGGCATGGTGGTGTGTGCCTGTAGTCCCAGCTACTAGGGAGGCTGAGGCAGGAGGATTGCTTGAGTCCAGTAGTTTTAGGTTGCTGGGAGCTAGGCTGATGCCACAGCACTCTAGCCCAGGCAACAGAGTGAGACTCTGTCTCAAAAAAAAAAAAAAAAAAAAAGATTTAGTAGAGATGAGGTCTCACTCTTGCTCAGGCTGGTCTTGAACTCCTGACCTTAAGTGATCCTCTGACCTCAGTCACCCAGAGTGCTAGGATTACAGGAGTGAGCCACCACACTCGGCCAGGGGAAGTTGATTTGAAGAACATGGGTTGGACTCCAGACCAAAATCAAGCTTCTGAATCTGTTGTCCAGAATTGAGTTTCCATCCACAGTCAGAGGTGGAGCATCTGGGACACTTTCCCTGTATATATTGAGCACTTACTGAATATCAATGCTAAGCACTCATTTTTTCCACATTTTAACATTTCTGAAACTGAGATAAATTTGATTGGTGGCGAGTCATAATTTGATTGAAAATGCTTTTTTCTTTCTCAGCAATTAATAAAATAATGGTGATTATATAATTGAAAACATCTTAAAGTGATAAAGTGCTGGGTTCTAGGCTAGGCTGAACATGACCACATACATCCTCTGTTTTTATTTCTTCTACAGCTTTACTGTGCAGTCAGCATTATCACCCCTCTTTCAAAGATAAGGACTTAGATAGGTAAAAGAGTGTGCTTCAGGTTACACGGCTGTGTCTGGCCAGTGTCTGGCTGCACACACAAGGTCTTTTCCAGTGTCCAAACATCTGGGTCAGTTTGAGGCAAGCAGGGCACTAGAGCCTCACTATGACCATGAAACACCAGTGTTTGCTCCCCTGGAAGGTGGTTTATTGCTGCCCCTGGCAGCCCATAATTCTGCCATCCCTAGGCACGGGCTATCCTTCAGCCTGGTGGAGACCACACCCTCTTTGGTCACAGAGTTGGAAATTTAGCTGGAAGGGACCTTTGAGATAATTTAGTGAAACCTCTTTTTTATTTTAAGACTCATTCTGTGATTTTTTAATTACTTAGCTGAACCAAATAAGACTGGCACTAAAAACTTAATAAAAGTGTAGGTAATTAAGTCATTATTCAAGTTAAAGGACTCTTAAAAGTTATTACCGATTTTCATTATCATATTAATAATGTGAATTTATCTTTTGGAACATTATTAATGGCCAAAGTTAATATTTGCAAACAAGATTGATTTAACATTAATGACTTTGCCTAACATGAACCTAGAAACAAAGTTCTGTGTTTTGGGTTTTTTTGTTTTTTTTTTTTTGAGGTAGAGTCTTGCTCTGTTACTCCAGCTAGAGTGCAGTGGCATCAACATAGCTCACTGCAACCTGAAACTCCTGGGCTCAAACGATCCTCCTGCCTCAGCCTCCCTGGTAGCTGGGACTACAACAGGCATAGGCTACCATACCCAGCTAAGTTTTCTATTTTTAGTAGAAACAGGGTCTTGCTCTTGCTCAGGCTGGTCTTGAATTTCTGACTTCAAGCGATCCTCCCACCTCAGCCTTCCAGAGTAGTAGGATTACAGGCATGAGCCACTGTACCTGGTCTATTGTTTTTAATTTTTATAGCTTTTAAATTATTATTATTATTATTTTGAGACAAGGTCTGGCTCTGTTGCATGGGCTAACGTACAGTGATGTCATCATAGCTCACTGCAACCTCCACACCTGGGTTCAAGCAGTCCTCCTGCCTCAGCCTCTCAGAGTAGCTGGGACTACAGGCATGTGCTGCTATGCCTGGAGTGTTTTTTTATTTTTTAATAATAGTTTTGAGACATAAGTCACATACTATATAATTCACCCACATAAAGTGTACAATTCAATGCAAAACTCCCTCTTGTTGTGGTATTAATAAAATAAAAATATACATAACATAAAATTTGCTGTTATAACCATTTTGCAGTGTACAACCCAGTGACATTACATATGTTCACACTGTTGTGGAACCATCCATCCCCAGAACTTTTCATCTTGCAGAGATCAAACTGTACACACTTAACTCTCTGCCAATAAGCAGGGAGTTAAGATGCTTAACATGAAAAGATGCTTAACATCACTAATCATTAGATAACTGCAAATCAAAAACACAATGAGATATCACCTCACACCCATTAGGATGGCCACTATTAGTAAGGTTAAGTATGGACTGTCTGATTTCCTTAAGTACTAAGTTTCACTTTGACACTTCTTGTTTTATTTTAATTGTGAAGGTATGTCCTTGTTCTTTCAAATGCATGTTTTGGCTTGTGATTATCTTTTGGGTTTTTTTTTTTAAGAGCAATTTTTGTGAAACCATGGAGAAGTCAAAAATTCACGTTATTTTTGAATGTGAATTCCATTGTGGAACCAATGCAACATAGACAGCTGGAAATATCAATGAAGTGTTTGGGAAGGATGTGGCTAAGGAATGCATAGTACATTTATGGTTTGAGAAATTCCCTTCTGGTGATTTTAATCTTCAAAATGAGCCATGTGGGTGACACCAAGGTAGATAATGATGAACTGAAGACTGTAGTGGGAGCAAATCCATCTCAACTTACACATGAATTAGCAGCCTTTGACATTACTATTCCAACAATATTGGATCATTTGAACAAATTGGCAAAGAAGCTGGATAGATGGGTTTCATGTGAATTAAATAAGCATCAGAAGAGAAATCATCTTGAAGCTTGTTTTTCTTTGCTGTCATTTCTACATTTTATTGTTATGTGTGATGATAAATGGATTCTATTTGACAATCCCAAGTGTTTGGCACAATGGTTGGATAAAGACTAAGTGCTGAAACACAGTCCAAAGTTGACTATCCATCAAAAAAAGCTGGTATTATCCACTATAGCTTCATGAAACCTGGTCAGTCCATTACAGTGGATGATTACTGCAACCAATTGGATGAAATGATAAGGATGCTTACGATTAAGCAGCAGATTGGTCAATAGAGTCAGGCCAATCATTTTGCAAGACCACATGACACAAAAAACAATGCTGCTCAAACAGAAAGTGGACCTGGTGTCATCCACCATATTCACCAGACCTTGCATCAACTGACTACCAATGCTTCCAGGCTTTGGATCACTTCTCGCAAGGAAAAATATTCAGTTCTCAACAAGCTGTAGAAAATTCCCTTCTTGATTGCATTGCCACTTGCTCTCCAGGCTTCTTTGCTGCTGGCATAAACAAGCTACGGTTAAGATGGCAAAACTGTGTCGAGAGTTTAGGCACATACTTTGATTAATTGTACTGCTTCTTGTTTGAGATATAATAAACTAAACTTTCGATTTAAAATCAGACGTTTCTCTTGACAAGTGCAGTTGGCTAGTGTTAAAAAAAATTAAAAATAAAAATAAAAGCAGACATTTCATATTTAATGACCTAATAAAAAATAGAAAATTCTAGGCAGTGATTTTTTTGGATATGACCCCCAAAACAAACATAGACAAATGAAATTGGATCAAGCTAAAAAGCTTCTACACAGCAAAAGAATCAAAAGTGAAGAAACCTACAGAATGACAGAAAATATTTGCAAATCACACATCTGATACAGGGTTAATGTCTAAAGTATATAAGGAACTCAAAAAACTATAGCAAGAAAACAAATAACTAGATTAAAGAGTGGGCAGAGGAATAGACATTTCTCAAAATAAGACATTCACATAGCCAACAGGTATATGAAAAATATTCAACATCAGTAATCATCAGGGAAATGCAAATTAAAACCCCAATGAGGTAATACCTCATACTTGTTAAGAGTGTTATCAAAAAGGAAAAAAATAAAATGTATTTGCAAGGATGTGGAAAAATTGGAACCCTTGTGCACTATTGGTAGGAGTGTAAAATGTTTCAGCCACTATGGAAAATAATATCATGGTTCCTCAAAAGTTAAAAATAGAATTACCATATGACACAGCAGTTCCACTTCTGGGCATATATCCAAAAGAATTGAAAGCAGAGTCTTAAAAAGAGATTTGCACACCCATGTTTGTTGCAGCATTATTCACAATAGCTAAGAGATGGAAGCACCCCCAATATCCATTGACAGATCATAAATAAACAAAACGTGGTGTATACATACAATAAAATATTACTCAGCCTTAAAAAAATACTGTAACATTGTGCAGCTGTGAATGAACCTTAAGGACATTATGCTAAGTGAAATAAGCTTGTCTCAAAAAGCCAAATGCTACATGATTATACTTATATGTGATATATAAGTAGTCAGACTCTTAGAAATGGAAAGTAGGATGGTAGTTACCAGTGGCTGGGGGAAGGGAGAAATGGGAGTTGTTTAATGGGTATAGAATTTCAGTTCTGAAAGATGAAAAGTGCTAGAGATCTGTTGTATAATCGTGTGTGTGTATTGAGGTGGTCTCCAACTTATGATGATCCGATTTATGGTTTTTCAACTTTACAATGGTTCAAAAATGATACGCATTCAGCAGAAACCATATTTCTTTTTTTTTTTTTTTTTTTTTTTTTTTTTTGAGACAGAGTCTCGCTTTGTTGCCCAGGCTAGAGTGAGTGCCATGGCGTCAGCCTAGCTCATAGCAACCTCAAACTCCTGGCTCAAGCAATCCTCCTGCCTCAGCCTCCCGAGTAGCTGGGACTACAGGCATTCGCCACCATGCCCGGCTAATTTTTTGTATATATATTAGTTGGCCAATTAATTTCTTTCTATTTTATAGTAGAGACGGGGTCTCACTCTTGCTCAGGCTGGTTTTGAACTCCTGACCTCGAGCAATCCGCCCGCCTCGGCCTCCCAGAGAGCTAGGATTACAGGCGTGAGCCACCGCGCCCGGCCAGAAACCATATTTCAAGTACTCATACACCCATTCTGTTTTTCAGTACTGTATTAACCCTTTGCACTTGGATGTCGAGTGTGACTTGACACGGCTAGCAAAAATTATAGAGATTAAAATTACTCTTTGAATGTATCAATAATTTGAAATATAAAAAAATCCAAATAAATAAGTTTGTATGAAAAGAAACTCCAGTTTTTTATTCTACTGCCATGCTTTGTAAAATCTGGGGTATTTAAAAAACCCTGAGTAGAATAAAGGAATCAAGAAAAAAGCAAGCAAGTGCAAAGGGTTAATTACTTGAGATATTCAACACTTTATTATAAAGTCAGCTTTGTGTTAGATAGATTTACCCGACTAAAGGCTAATGTTAAGTGTTCTGAGAATGTTTAAGGTAGGCCAGGCTAAACTATGATGTTTGTAGTCTAGGTGTATTAAATGCATTTTTAAGATTTTTTTTTTTTTTAGGGACAAGGCCTTGTTCTGCCCAGGCTGGATGCAGTGGCTAGATCTTAGTTCACTGCAGCCTTGAACTCTAGGCTCAAGTGATCCTCCTGTCTCAGACTCGTAGTCGCTAGGACTACAAGCGTGTACCACCACATCTGGCTAATTTTTAAATTTTTCATAGAGAAGCTGTCTTACTATGTTGCCCAGGCTGCTCCTGAACTCCTGTCCTCAAGCTATCCTCCTGTCTTGGCCTCCAAATTGCTGGGATTATAGACATGAGGTGCCTTGCCTCGCCCAAGTTATGACATTTTCAATTTATGATGGGCTTATTGGAACATAACCCCTTCATAAATTGAGGAGCATCTGTACTTAATACTATTGGATTGTGCACCAAAAAATGGTTAAGGTGGTAAATTTTATGTTTTTTTACCACAATTAAAAAATATATATTTATATTTTAATTTTTAAAGCTTTTTGTGACCACAAAATTTAAGAGTTAAAAATTACTGGCTTGAGTTATTATTAGTATACAGATAATCAAAAACATAAATATATGATAAATTTTGATATGTAATTATTAAATGAAAAAAAATTTTATTAGAAATGCAAAAAACCAAAAAACAACTCTCCAGTCCTTCCCCAGCCCTGGCAACCACCTCTACTTTCTGCCTCTGAATTTGATTATGTCCCTCATTTAAGTGGAATTATGCAGGTTTTGTGTTTTTGTAACTGGTTTATTTCACCTAGCATAATGGTTTCAGGGTTCATCCCCGTTGTAGCACGTCACAGGATTTCATTCCTTTTCAGGGATGGAAACCCCCTCTTTGCATAGATGAGATAGTTGCTCAAAGTCTCACAGCTGGTTTGGTCTCCTGACTTGATTCCAGGGGTGTTGATGGGAAAATTGATCATGTTGAGTTCAGCCTCTGCATTCTAGCAAGTTCTTTTCATTATTTCCCTCCACTTGTGTTCCACAGTCTCATCCCTTACCTTCTTTGGCCCCTATGAAGCACAGAGTTTCAGGGGCCAGAGTGGATTTAAGTCTCCTGCTCTCCTTCCACAGATACTACGGTGGGACTGAGTTTATCGATGAGCTGGAGACACTCTGTCAGAAGCGAGCGCTGCAGGCCTATAATCTGGACCCACAGTGCTGGGGAGTCAATGTCCAGCCTTACTCAGGTGATTGCCGAGTCCAGACTCCTTCATGCCTGTCTCCCTGGGTTGATGTGCACCAAGAGGAGTTCTAAGAGGGACTGCCCGTAAATAAAGGTCAAGATAAGCCATGGCCTCCTGGGCACATGCGTCCTTCCCCATTGCCCTGGGGCTCCCAGCTCTGTGCCCTCCTGGGCAGTGCCCAATTGTCTCTGAACTTCCCCTCCACTTACTCTTGAGGGGGCTGGTGCAAGAGTTCAGAGAAGGCAAGAGGATGGCCAGGTCTGTTCTCTCCACTCCTGGGTGGACACCTAGTGGCCAAGTTCCCAGTGCCGCTTGGTGCCTCAGGTAGAAATCATCATATCTCTTTTGGTCTACCTGTTTCAGGCTCCCCTGCAAATTTTGCAGTGTACACTGCCCTGGTGGAACCCCATGGGCGCATCATGGGCCTGGACCTGCCTGATGGGGGCCACCTGACCCATGGGTTCATGACAGACAAGAAGAAAATCTCTGCCACATCCATCTTCTTTGAATCTATGCCTTATAAGGTAAGAGAGTGTCTCTCTCTATATATAGCTGTCATTTCCTCAGAAAACCTCCAATGTTTGGCCACGCCTGTAGGGATAAATACAGTGGTTTTGTTCATGTGGCACTATAGGAAGTCCCCACTTTGTACCATTTTTCATTTCCCTGCTCTGGGGACTCCTCAGGCTTTCAGGGCCTGCTGGAGCAATCTGGGCTGGAGATGAGTGTCTGAGCTGAGGCTGCAGGGAGAGAAGGCAAGTACTGGGGACGGCTCAGACGCGGCAAGGGTGGTGGCCACCCCAGATCCATGGGGGCAGCAACCACTGGGGAATAACAACTCCCAACAGCAGGTCAGCCACAGCTGGACCCCCAGCAGCAGCCACCAACTCAGAGCTCTACCCTCTCCTTGTGACATCACTGCTGGGAACCCCTGTGGGCCAGCAGCTGCAAGGATACGCAATAGCTACAGGGGACGGCAACATCCCTGGTCCCAGCGCCAATACTTGCAGCCCCACCATGAACAACCACAAACCTCCACAGCCGAGTTTGAGCTAGCTCCTGCCTGTAGGTGGTGGCTATAATGGGTACAGACAGTCCTCAGCTTACAGTAGTTGGACTTACTATTTTTCCACTTTATGATGGTGCAGAAGCAATACACATTCAATAGGAACTGTACCTCAGTCCCCATACAACCATTCTTTTTTTCACTTCCAGTACAGTATTCAACAAGTTACATGAGATATTCAACACTTTATCATAAGATGGGCTTTTGTGTTAGATAGATTTGCCCAACTGCAGGCTAACATAAGTATTTCAAACATGCTTAAGACAGGCCAGGCTAACCTGTGATGCTTAGTAGATTAGGTGTATTAAATAAATTTTCAACTTACAATGTTTTTGACTTAATGATATTTTCAGCTTGCAATGGGTTTGTTGGGAAGTAGTCCCATCATAGATCAACTACTACTCCCGATCACTACCCCACTGCCCAGACTTGTTCTCAGCCAGCTGAAGCCAGATAGCAGTGTGCCCAGGAGTGGAACCAGCACCATCAGAACCAGTGCACAGGGCTGCCAGTAGGGTGTGCAAGGCCCCAAGCAAATATTTGTTTTGTGGGAGACCCTATGTGTATAAACAGTTGGGTCAAAAAATGCTCATAAGATGCGTGGGCTTGTGTGAGGCATGGTGATTTATCTATACATGTGAAGGATGATGGGCGGGAAAGAGGTAATTTGCTTATTTTTTATTGTCCAGTGTTGGTGATTCTTCTGAATGTCCACAAACCACCTTTTCATGTTGTTTGTTGTCATATGTGCCATTCCTGGTTAGCTTCATATTTGTTACTATGATAAAAAGGTAGTCGTGTATTTTTATGTTTGGCTAAACATCAGACACATTTTATTCTTTTAAGGAAATCAAGCCAGTATCCTTTCTGGCATTCTGTGGTCTTTGTTGCATGTTGTTGATTTTGTGTTTACTCAGCCTTTGTCTCAATTATAGTGATTTCCCATGTGCTGTTTTGTGCAAGTGGCTTTCATTTCTTCTCATGGAAGGCCTAGGTGTTTCTAGCCACAGATCACCTCATTGGCCAAGGCTAGCCTGAAGGTGTTTTTTTGTTTTTTGTTTTTTTTGAGACAAAGTCTCACTCTTTGCCCAGGCTAGAGTGCTGTGGCATCCACCTAGCTCACAGCAACCTCAAACTCCTGGGCTCAAGCAATCCTACTGCCTCAGCCTCCCGAGTGGGACTACAGGCATGCACCACCACACCTGGCTAATTTTTTCTATACATTTTTAGTTGTCCAGCTGATTTCTTTCTATTTTTTTTTTAGTTGAGACGGGGTCTCACTCTTGGCTCAGGCTGGTCTCAAACTCCAAATGATCCACCCACCTCGGCCTCCCAAAGTGCTAGGATTATAGGCGTGAGCCACCACGCCTGGCTGAAGATGGATTTTGAAACTTGGGACAGTAGTAACAAGATACTTTGTCTTTGGACTTAGAACATAATAGCCAGTTTCTGTGCTTTTTTCATCACAGACTTGTGGCAAAGAGTGTTTTCTGACTAGCTGTCTAGAGCCTTAGCTGAGGCTTTGGGAAGCCTTATTCATGCATTTCAGGCCAGTGTCCTCTATTCCTGAGGAGCCCGTTCCAGGCATTTGGAAGCTTAGTCCTGTGCCCATTTCCCTCTGACCACCCCCATCTTTGATGTACACTGTGCAGGCCGCAGCCCTTTGGGTGCAGTGGGGGGTGGGGCCTGGGACCCTGGGCAGTTTACGCAGCAGGAGGCACAGCTTACCCACTACAGGGGTGTAGTGGGCACCGGCCTCTGTGGGCAGGAGGAGGAGACACACCTGATTGGCTGGATGAGCCTTTCCTGGTTAGTTTTATATTATCCAGGCTGTGGGTTTGGTCAGGGGGCCTCCCAGGGCCACCCATCTCTGCCTTCAGCCCCTGCCACACCCACACAGACCCAGGCATCCATTTCTCTGTGGAGCAGCAGTGAAACTGCTCTTCTGTTTTGTATCCATTCCACCCTGTGTCCCTGTTCCCAGCTTGTCCTCTGTGACTAGAGAATTTCTCCCTCTCCCTGCTCCTAAGTGACTGAGGGCGACTCCCTTGCTCTCTGCAGGCCTCTGCACTGCGCTGACCCCCTCCCTGCAGTTTGTTATAAATGCCTTTGAATTCTTCCAGGAATTGTTCTATCGTCTCATTTTCAAGATTTAAAAAAATAAGAAAAACTTTTAAAACCCCTACAAGTTTAAAAAGAAAAATGTGGAAGAGAGCAAAACAGATTTTTTGTGTATGTAATTATGGCTTTTAAAAAAATGTTTAAAATTACATCCATTTTTTTACTGGGGGTCAGTTGTTGATATTTTATCGGGATAGCAGTTTCTCTGCCAAGTTCAGCTTCTTTCAGGCTGAGAAAGAAGCACACCCTTGAAGCAAAACACACAAAACAGAACCACAAATCATCTTTCAACCTGACTCTCTAGCTGAGGTCTCAGTTTCTGTAACCGTGCATGCATGCTTCTCTAATTGCGCTGCATTGTAAGTGCCTTTTTTATCTGGAAAGATTACCAGACCCGAAACCTTTCACTACAGGTATGCTGGTAGTTGCTGATGGAGCCAAGTGGATGAGGGAGGAAGATTGGGGGTAGGGACTTCGGGACAGGAAGTTTCTCTCCCCGCATGCTCTCCAGAGGCCTCCCATATCCCAGACCCCAAAGTTTTCCCTGCAATGCTCCACTTTGGTCATGTTTGCTTCCCCTTGACCTGTTTCAGAACTTTAATAAACTGAATGTTTATTTAAAAATTGCTAAAATTTTTTTAGTGTTGCTAAAAAAAATTGTTTTACATTTAACATTTAGATCTGCTGTCCATCTGGAATTGATGTCTTTCTATTTTTAATTATTTTTTTGTTTGTTTTATTTTTTGAGACAGGATCTCCCTCTGTTGCACAGGCTAGAGTGCAGTGGCGTCATCATAGCTCATTGTAACATCAAACTCCTGGGCTTAAGCAATGCTTCTGTCTCAGCCTCCCGAGTAGCTGGGACTACAGGCATGCGCCACCATGCCTGGCTAATTTTTTCTCTATATATTATTAGTTGGCCAATTAATTTCTTTCCATTTATAGTAGAGACGGGGTCTCACTCAGGCTGGTTTCAAACTCCTGACCTCAAGCAATCCACCTGCCTCGGCCTCCCAGAGTGCTAGGATTACAGGCGTGAGCCACCTCGCCCGGCCTAATCTTGTCTTTCTGTGTGTGGTGTATTTTACTTGGCATAATGCTCTCCAGGTTCACCCATGTTGCAAATGACAGAATTTCTTCTTTTTTCAGGCTGAAGAGTATTCCATTGTGTCTATATACCACATTTCCTTTATCCATTTATCCACTGATGGACACTCAGGTTGTTTCTGTACCTTGGCTGTCATGAATAGTGCTGCAGTGAACATAGTAGCACAGCTGTCTCTTCGACAGACTGCGGGTTCCTAGGCTGTATGCCCACAAGTGGGACTGCTGGCTCTGGAGTTGATCTCTGTGTGTGGTGTAAGGCGTCCAGATCACACTTTTGTCCATATGGATATCCAGTGACTTGGTGCCATTTATTGGAAAGGCCATCCTCTCCCCATAGCACTGCGGTGTCACCATATCATCCATCTGATAACTGTGTCATGAGGGTTCTGTTTATAGGCTCTCTCTGTTCTATCAGATTGTTTGCCCTTCCACAAATGCTTGCTTCTTTAATTACCATAACTTTTCAATTTTTAAAAAATTTCTCTTAATAATGTTTTGGTAGAGGTCTTTTACATCTTTCATTGGTTATTTTGTGGTTTTTGATATAATGATATTAAAATTTCATTTTCGATTTTCTTTTTGCTTATATACACATATATAATTGATTTTGTTTTTCAATGCTGTATACAGTGACCTTGCTGAATTCACTTAGTTCTAACAGTTTGCCTCTAGAATCTTTCAGCTTTTCTAGGTATACAATCATGTTGTCTGTGAGTAATGTCAGTTTTTAAAATTTCTTCTTTCTTTATCCTTAGCCTTTTCTTTCCTTTTCTTGCCTCATTATACTTGGAATAGACGTGATGTTAGCAGGCATTTTTGTCTCATTCCTGAAGATAACATGTTTTAGTCTGCATTGTGTGGTGTCTGTTTGTTGCATCTATTTCATTCTGCAGGGGATTTGGGGTTCCTTCTCATCAAAGGGTATTACCCCAGAGACAGGGTTCACTTTTCCCCCTGGGACTCCTCAGGATCTCTTGGGTCTTGAGCAATACTTGGTCATCTATACCACTTGTGTGAGCTGAATACACCGGTAGCCTTTCTCACCCTCACGTCCTCATCTGGGACATCTTTCCTCTTGTCATGGCGGGCGGAGCGAGCTTAAGTGGGAGGGCAGGAGGCACAGTTTGGTAGAGGAGGTAGCCTGAGCTGTGACTCCCTGACATCCCGCAGGTGAACCCAGACACTGGCTACATCAACTATGACCAGCTGGAGGAGAACGCCCGCCTCTTCCACCCAAAGCTGATCATCGCAGGTGATGGGCGGGTGGAAAGTGACCTTGTTCATCAGCAGTGCCCTTGCCTCTTACAGAATGACGTGTAAAGATGTTCTTGCCCTGACATAGCTGACTGCTAATTTCTGCCTTGGATAGCTGAGTTTCTTGGGTCATAGTCGATTCTTTTCTTTCAGGGCACCAGTCTGTTTGCCACCATTAGTGTTATGTGGAATAAGATCTGAGATGGTTCTCAGGGAAGCATAGAAACGTCAATCCCTGATTGATTGGGTTGGTTGCGATAGTGGGGGCCATCCCAACCACCATGATACTGAAGAGGCAGATCCCGAGAGGCTGCTGTTAGCACAAAGATGTTTTTCTAGGACATTCTCCATTTCTGTTCTCAGAGATTTTAGAGGGACAAATCTCTAGGCTTTCACATGTGCATAGCCAGAGGCCACTTGGCAGATTTGCACTGAAGCCAACTCAGATGGTCTGAACTGTGTCACCTTTCCTATCTCAGGAACCAGTTGCTACTCCCGAAACCTGGACTATGCGCGTTTGCGGAAGATTGCAGATCAGAATGGGGCGTATCTCATGGCGGACATGGCACACATCAGTGGGCTGGTGGCGGCTGGCGTGGTGCCCTCCCCTTTTGAACACTGCCACGTGGTGACCACCACAACCCACAAGACCTTGAGAGGCTGCCGAGCTGGCATGATCTACTACAGGAGAGGTTTGCTCCGAGTGTTGGGGACAGACGGGAACCATTACATTTCTCCTGCAGAGGTTCAGATTTAATTACTGAGGGAGCTGGGAACAACTCTGACCTGGGAGCCATTGAAAATATTAGGACCCCAGTGCCTTAGAGAGCTGCTTAGGAAGGAGCAGTGGCAGGCTTTACAGAAAGGATCTAGAAGGAAGCCCGGAGTCACAGCTCTTGCTTCATTCCTGTATGTCCAGGTCCTAGGAAGGCAGGAAAGGGATTAGCAGCTGCTTTGTCTTGGAATGGTGCTGGTGGCCAATGGCCTTTTGCTCAACTTATCCTCTCCTGAAGAGGCAGGTGTCTGAGTGAAAGGAAGGTGTGCATGGCTGGCTGGGGGTTACCGGGAGGCCTCACAATGCAGCATTGTTTGGGTGAACTTCCATATTTCTCAAAGAGAATGACTAACAGTAATCAAACCGTAAAACACTGATATAGAAACCTTAATACAAATTTAGTCATTTTAGTGAGAAATTTCTCTTTTCAGTACTTATAACCCACCTCTAGGCCCTCCCCTTGTTTGGGATTCCCATACCTAGGAAAGCCCATTAGTGGTCAGATCTTCATTTAGCCCATGGTGAGACCTGATGCACCAACCTTGCATCAGCAGAGAGACAGGCCGCTCAGGTGACTGCAGTGCTCTCACCCCCAATGCAGGCTGGCCCTGTCCAGGCCCTGGCTGGGGCTAGACGCAGCCATGTGCTCACTTAGCTCTCAGACCCTGTTGCCTCTGTGTTCTTCCGGGGACCTCTTTTAGCTGTGTTGATGTTTATGAGGCAGGTGGCCATTCCCACTTGCCCAGGAGATATTTGTGTTTCTCTGCTGGGTGTTGACCCAGTGCTGATGGACTCTGGAGCCAGAGGGTCAGAGCAAATCCTGCCTCTGTCACACACCTGCTACCCACTGTGTGGTCGTGGGCTGGCCGTATAACTTCTTTGTGCCTCATTTCCTCACCTCCAGGGTGATAATACAGTACCTATCCCTTTGGAGTGCTATTTTGAGCATTAAATGAATTAATTTATGCAATGTGCTTAGAGTAGTTTTTGGCTCACAAGAAACTCTATGTAAATACTAGTTGTTGCTGATTATTATTGAATAGCAGTTATTATTACTGAATATTAACCTTTTCTCAGAAAGGAACTTTATTCCCCATATACAGCCAAATGAGTACAGTCTCTTTCAAAGAGGTCATCTCAGACATTTCAAGGAAATATGCCCAAGGCATATTCTTTGTTAGTCTCAGTGGAGAAATTTCTGTCCTTTCATTTTAAAGGCCTTGTTGTAGTCATGTTGTTAAGCAGAGATGCCATTAGAGGAGGCAGGTGTTCAATTGAGGTTCTGAGACAGCATTTCAGTCAGAGTCATCCACAGTGTCCTTGTTCCCAAGAACAAGGACGCTGGTCTGCCCTCGGGAAGCAAGAGCCCCTCTGTCGGTTGCAGCACAGGCCAGTTCTCCTTGTCGCCAGGAGTACAAGCCAGGCGGGCACTTGATGTAGCCAGTCTGGGTTTAAGCCCCAAAAGGGAGAACACAGGGGACAGCCTGTAGGGTCCCATTCTGATGCTTTTCTTCTTCCAGGAGTGCACAGTGTGGACCCCAAGACTGGCCAGGAGATTCTATACAACCTGGAAACGCTCATCAACTCTGCCGTGTTCCCAGGCCTGCAGGGAGGGCCCCACAATCACGCCATTGCTGGTAAACCATCATCTCCTGCGCTGCTCATCCGGGGGCCCTAATTCCCATCTCCAAAAAGCAGGTTCCAGAACTTTCATGCTGGGGAATCAACTAGAGCAGCAGTCCCCAACCTGTTTGGCACCAGGGACTGTTTTTATGGAAGACAGTTTTTCCACAGACCAGGGGTGGAGGTGGGTGGGGAGGTGATGGTTCAGGGATGATTCAGGTGCATTACATTTATTGTGTACTTTACTTCTATTATTATTACATCATAATATATAATGAAATAATTATACAACTCATCATAGGTAGGGGACCCCTGAACTAGAGGACCGTTTTGTCCAGGAGATGCTTACGGAAGAAAAGGGAGACAGTTGAGATTGGTGTCAGGTGGGGACAAGAGGGAAGTGGTGTCCACTCTACATGTACAGCCACCTGGAGGCAAAGCTGGACTAGGCCAGTGTGTAAAGTATGTGGAGCCCTCTTTGAGAAATAGCAGGGAAGGAACCTGACAGTTAGAAGAGGACATAGCAAGGCTGAGGGAGATTAGTGTCTAGACCCCATAGGATGAGCCCCTCTCCCATGATGGGCCCCAGCCTGGGGGGTGACCCTCCCTCTTCACAATGTGCCATATTGGTGACTCCAGGGTCGAGTTCCATGACTGCCCTGCAGGCTCTCTTAGGATATTTGTGCTGATCTCAGGGTCATCCCAGTGTCAACCAAGGTGCTTGGAATGAAGGTGTAACTTCTGGGTCCGGAGATGCACTAGCATTTCCAAAGAGGAAACGAAGGGTGGGAGGTGTCGGGGGTTCCTGGGCTGTTCTCATGTTCTCTCCTTACACCTACACGCTCAGCATCCACGGTTTCAACTCTGGGATGCTGGGACCACCTGGTCCCCTGCCACTCTGGGCCCTTTCCCGTTGTTTCCACAGCACTGATTGGAGGCTCTGTGCCAAGACTCAGGCATGTGGCTTTTGCATCTACCTCCCTTCACCTTCGGATAATGAGTTCATTGACCTTAAGCAGCTCTGGAAAAATGTTTCACAGTGTATGTTTGAGAGTCCCTAAAATGTACTGAGGTCTTAAACTACTCTATGTATACTGGCAAAGTCATAGTGTATTGCTTATCTCCATTTTTCCTTTAAGTAGCCTCAGGACTGAACACAGGTACAGGGTAGAACAGGGCCGCACCTCCCATCTGGACTGTGATCCGAGAGATCTGCCTAACTTGGGATCAAAGCATCAGCTGTTAGGGTAGCTAAGTAATCATTTTCACACATCAAGATTAAAAAGGACTGTAAAATCCATCTTGCTTAGAGAAAACATTGCGATGGTAATATTATGAACACTAAACTTCCATGAGAAAGGTTACCTCAAAAGCAGTTCCTCAGAGAAGAGGCTTCTTCAATAAAGGTCTGGTTAGCCCAGTACTTATAGGGTTTTTTGGAGGAGAATGTAATAATGTCCTTTTGGTGACATTGAAAAAGGAAGTTTGAGTGGAAAGGAGTGATTTTTTTTTGACTCATCTTTTTTTTTTTTTGAGACAGGGTCTCACTTTGTTGCCCAGACTAGAGTGAGTGCCATGGCATCAGCCTAGCTCACAGCAACCTCAAACTCCTGGGCTCAAGCGATCCTGCTGCCTCAGCCTCCCGAGTAGCTGGGACTACAGGCATGTGCCACCAAGCCCGGCTAAGTTTTTCTATATATATTAGTTGGCCAATTAATTTCTATTTTTTTATAGTAGAGACGGGGTCCCACTCAGGCTGGTTTTGAACTCCTGACCTCAAGCAATCCACCTGCCTCGGCCTCCCAGAGTGCTAGGATTATAGCAGTGACCCACCGCGCCTGGCCGACTCATCTTTGATTCTCTCCTGCTTTCCTGATGCAGTGTCTCTCCCTGTCTAGGTGTTGCTGTGGCCTTGAAGCAAACCATGACTCCAGAATTTAAAGTTTATCAGCACCAGGTGGTGGCCAACTGCAGGGCTCTGTCTGAGGCCCTGAAGGAGCTGGGCTACAAAATTGTCACAGGTACAGGCACAAATGCTGCTCAGCAGGCCTGCTCTCCTCTTGGTTGCATTAAGCCTTGCTCCTTGGTTTGTCTGATGATCGGGATGTTGGTCCCATAGGATAGTGGCCCTGGGCACTGCTGCCTTGGCAGTGATGACCCAGGACCACCTTGGGAGGAGGTCAGCGTCCCCTCAGATGGGCCACAGATGATCAGAATAATAGCTGCCATTTGTCACCAGCGTGAGGGCTGCATGTCCTCAGAATGGCTCTGCAGCAGGATACCTGAGGCTCATCTAAGAGAGGCTGGGCTGCAGCGGTCACAGCCCTGGTAGGTAGCAGAGCCCAGACTAGATCCTGGCAGGACCAGCACCTTCCTCTACAGTGATACCTTGTGCTGTGGTGCAGAGTGTCTCCTCTTGCCCTGCTGCCCCGCTGAGGTGGGGTGCAGCAGGCCCTCCCCACTGGCTGGGAAGCCTCTCGGTTTGCTGCATGTTCCTGGGCAGCTGGCTTGCTATGGCCATGTTTGCTTGAATACAGACAGTCCTGGGGCTGACTGGCTGCAAGTGAGATGGACTTTCCAGGGGAGGCTGCTCAGCAGTGCTGTCCACCTTCCAGTCACCGCAGGTTTCCACAGGGATGACGCATTTTCCTGGCAGGCAGTGTTCTTGATTATCCTGTGGAAGGGTGGCTGTGTTCCTCGGCTCACAAGGCTGCTGTACGTGCTAGCAGAGGCATGGTCCAGGAAGACAGGTCCTGGTATCTGCAGACATGGGTGCCCACCCCCTGCACCCTGCCCTTTGCCTTTTATGGGGATCACAGGTCCCCCCCGACTGAGGAGTGGGTCTCCCACCAAACCTTGTGTCCATGAGTGGCAGAGCTGGCCACAGCTAGCTGGGCAAGCGCTCTCTTCTCTTGGCCATACCCTCTTTTATGTTCTACTTCACTTCCTGTCTGTCTTTCTCCTCCATTTTCCACATCTTCACATAATACAGCCCTTGAAGTCCCAGTGTAGACTGTGACCTTCAGGGCCTCTTAGGTCACTGTTTCTCAAATTGGGATGTGCATGCGATTCCCTGGGAGCCTGCTGCAATGCAGATTCTGACGCAGCAGGTCTGGGGTGGGAGCTGCACTTCTAAACAGCTCCCAGGTGATGTAGTTTGGGAACCACCATTGGCATTGTGAGGGCTTAGGCCACAGTCGTCTCCTGGCAGCTCCAGCATTAGAACTCCTAGTGAGTCTCGTGAGAACACCGTCTCCTCCACCTTCTCACACCCCCAGGTCTGCCATCACCCTGTGTTCATTGTTCCTGAGCTCCTGATGCTGACCATTGAAATGCATAATGGTTGTGAATACCTGCTTTATGTTTGGTGCTGTGGCAAGTACCGTGTTTCCCCAAAAATAAGACAGGGTCTTATATTTATTTTTCCTCAAGAAGACACCCTAGGGCTTATTTTCAGGGGATGTGTTATTTTCCCCTCAAAGCCTCAGCTTGTAGCACGCACAGGATGGCTGGGACCTGATGGGGAGCTGACCTTGTTGGTGGGGCTGCCCGCACCTTTCCTGTCACCTCTGGGATAGTAGCTGTCACGATGGGGCAGATGAGAAGGGCTACTCGTCTCCTTTACTGCTCCGTGATGAAATGCATGGGTTGTGCAGATACGCTGTGTAGGCACGCCCATCACTAGGTCTTATTTTCTGGGTAGGGCTTATATTGCACAAATGCTTAGAAATCCTGCTAGGGCTTATTTTATGGATAGGTCTTATTTTTGGGGAAACATGGTACTATGTCCAGTATCTCATTTAAATATCATGGAAGCCTTTGAATTGGTCGTTCTCTAACAAATGGGCATCTGAGGTTCCAAAATGTTGAGCTTGGTGACTAAAGCCACACAGCAAACTAAGTGGACTCAGCCATGGGGCTCCAAAGCCAAGATACTGACTTAGTTCACCGATGTCTTTCAGCTCATCTCTGCAACAACCTGTGGCAGAAGTGAGGACATTGTTGTTACCCCAGTCAATACCCTGGTTTAATGAAGTTTCAAAGTGAAGGATCCAGGGGTTCTAAAGACTCCTGTGGGACCTTGGGCCAGGTCTAGAAAGCTCTGTTGGCCTCCCTACCTCATCTTCCCACTTTGGTACTACAGTCAGCCTCACAGCACTTGGGATAAAATACATGACAGGCCAGCACAGTGTCTGGCACCTAGTACGTGCTCAGTGAATGTAGTTGTTACCCACTGATCCGTAAGTTGAACACTGCCCACTACTCTGATGCTGCCTTAGAAGGAACCTTTAAGATTGATGTCAGAGACACTTGGGAAATTCCTACGGAACTTTTCAGAGAAAACAAGCTATGAGTGGTCCAAACAAGCTGTCCCTTCCCCAGAGGAGCAACAGGCCCCTGTGTTGGCACCTGTCATGCTGTCACAGAAGGGGGCAGTCTGTGCCACAAAAGCTGCTGGACGTTTGTTACCCATCAGTCTCACATCCCTCCTCAGTTACCCCTTTTGAAAGTGCTGTGTCCTTTATTTCAGATTCTTAGGCTGGGGCACCTTCTCTTTCATGGGTGATTAAAATTCTAGGCCATGTGGTGGTTCACTCACCTTCCTGCCCTCATCTGCTCCGGCCTTCTCACCCCTGCCCTCATTTCCTAGGGAGAGAGATTCCTTCACCCAGCATACAGTCGGCTTTCTGCATTTCTATGAGTTCAACTTTGTTTACAGGTGGTTCTGACAACCATTTGATCCTCATGGATCTCCGTTCCAAAGGCACAGATGGTGGAAGGGCTGAGAAGGTGCTAGAAGCCTGTTCTATTGCCTGCAACAAGAACACCTGCCCAGGTGAGAATCTTCCTTGGTCTTCTCTTCCACAGCCTTTCCATCTGCGTTTCTTCCTGCCAGAGTTGTAGCTGATGAAGGTGTTTGGCTCTATCCTGGCCCTGCCTGCAGGTAGAAATGAAGAGACTGACATGGAGCCCTTGGAGGTGGTACAGTCATTGGATGGGGAAGGCAGGGGCCCCTTGAAACCAGAGGATGCATTTCCCAGTTGATGGTTAATAAAATGTAGGTGACACATCTCAAACCCAAACAGATGTTCACCTCATTCTTAGGAGTGAGGAACACATCACAGGCCACTTAGTGGACTACTGCAATAGAGTGGCCAAAATGGATTTGCCTCCTCTTGCCTTGGGTTTGATCTCTAGTATTTTAATCATTTGTACTCTTCTTGCTAGATCAAGCCCCAGTATCCGCAGGCCCATTCTTTCTTGCTCACTTTTTTTTTTTGAGACAGAGTCTTGCTCTGTTACCTGGGCTTAGAGTGCCATGACATCAGCATCACTCACAGCAACCTCAAACTCCTGGGCTCAAGCGAGCCTCCTGCCTCAGTTTCCTGAATAGCTGGGACTACAGGCATGCACCACCATGCCTGACTAATTTTTTCTATATAGATTTTTAGTTGTCCGGCTAATTTCTATTTTTAGTAGAGACAGGGTCTCACTCTTGCTCAGGCTGGTCTGGAACTCATGACCTCAAGTGATCCTCCTGCCTCCACCTCCCAGAGTGCTAGGATTACAGGCGTGAGCCACTGCGCCCAGCCTCACATGTTCTTTTATAAATGCACAGTGGTCACAGTGGTGAGTTAAGTGCAGCTTAGGGACAGAGCCCTGTTTATCTTGAAGGTGACAGAAGCGCCCTTCGGCCCAGCGGACTGCGACTAGGGACCCCAGCACTGACATCCCGAGGACTTATGGAAAAAGACTTTCAAAAAGTAGCCCACTTTATTCACAGAGGTAAGGATAAAATTTTGGAGGTTTGCCACATCACATTGTGTGTGGAAGTTTGATTGTGACATAGTTGAGACCCCACCGCTGAAGGACATTTCTGTGTCAAGGCTGAATGTTGGGGTGGGAGACAGCAAAAACCACTTAAGCACATCACTCGCCTGAGAGGTTTTGTCTGCCTAGGGAAGGGTATATCCAAGAACCATTGCTAAGGCGAACACTGGGGCCGAGTGCTCTCATGCTCCCCAGCTGTAATTGTGCCTTGGCCCTCAGCCACCCTTGCCCACTCCAGGCATGTGGCTCGGGATGGGCCCAGAGGGGACTCATTTTTGTCTTGCTGGCACAGGGATAGAGCTGACTCTGCATATCCAAGGCGACATCGGCGCGAAGGCCAGCCTGAAGGAGTTTAAGGAGAAACTGGCAGGGGATAAGTACCAGAGCGCCGTGCGGGCTCTCCGGGAGGAGGTTGAGAGCTTTGCCTCTGTCTTCCCTCTACCTGGCCTGCCCGACTTCTAACAGAGCCACCTGCTCCGCACCTGCCCGGCACTGTTGAAGAAGCCACCTGCTGGAGGACCCAGATTCCTGAGACAGAAGAGCTGCCCCATAGGGGACCTATGTAGTTTCCTTGTGTGCCCTTTGAGGGAGTTTATTTTGGACTTTTTTCATGTTTCTTCACAAACCAAAATTTAAATTCCAATGTTAGTAATTCTGGGATAGGTTATTAAAAAAATCAATTTTGAGCCTCACTTTCTCACTGCTGTATATAATTATTCTAGAAATATAAAATACTATGTAGCCATTTAGCCTTAATCATTGAGACAGTGGTATGGGACAAAGCTATCAGAAGGATTCCAGGATTGTGCCTACCCTTCTCAGAGTTACTGGGCTCTCCGCTGCCTGCTGCAATACAGTACTAAGTTCACGGCTTGTGAATGCTGCCCATTCTAGCTCGCTATCCAGTGGATGCCAAAGGAGAACTGAATTAGAGCCATTACAATTGAAGGGGGAACAACTTCTGAAGCCACTGCTGTGTGCCCAGTACAGTGGGAGGATTTTGCTTTCAGGAGCTTTGAGTACGTTGTAGAAATGATCTCCACCCACCATGTGGGGGAAGGCCCCAGTCCCATCTGGTGTGAAAATCAACCAGGGGCTTTCCTGCCACCTAAGATAACCAACGCCCTGCTGAACACAGGAAACCAAATGTCGCCTTCCCAAAGAAACTTTATTTTTTACATAGCTGAAGTGCAAAACATAGGTGACCATTTTTAATAAGCACAATTAAATTTTTAACCACAGAATGTCTACAAGAATTATAGCTTTAAAAAATACAACCAATTTTTATATTCCAAAAATATCTGAACTCAAATAAATTAATTTCTTAAAAAGTACACATCTCATACTATATCTGTTTGGCATTGACTCTGGTTAAACTCTTGTGCAGCAACACCTACGAGATGCTATCACATATGTGTCAGTCGCACTCCTGCACCAGCCACTGCGACTACAGCTCACATGGTGGTTGGGACTCATATCCACAGACAGGAACAGGAACATGCAGTAATAAAATAGCTCTTTTAAAAATAACATACAACTTCATCACAGACTATGCTTTTTTCACTGCAACCTTGAGGGTGGCATTTATCTCAATCCAATCTGTGACTCCAACCATCCAGAGTTGGGCAGCCTGGGTGAGGCACCCTGTGGTCCCACCTTTCAGGTGGCAGCCCCTGCAACTTGGGGTCCAGCCTGCTGGCGTTTACCCCATAGTGGGGACAGCTTCTGCAGAATCTGCGGGGTGTGGATGACCATCCAGTCCCTGCATCTCTGCCTTCAAACTGGGAGGTGATACACTCCCAAAGCAGTCTTAAATTCTGGGGCTTCACTTTTCCCCAGCCGAAGACAAACTGACATCTCCAAGACCCACTGTTTGCAGCCTCTGCTTTGGGGCAGAGCAGACACTGCCAGGAAGTGGGGCTGACACTGCAGGTCAATCTGCTGCAGTCTCATCCCCTCCCCACATCCTGGCCACCTCTTTCCCACAGCTGTAGCCAAATCGTAATCAGTCAAGGCCAGATCAGGTAGTGCTGGAGGAGAACGGATGGGATCAGGAAAACTCAGTTTGCTCAGCTTTATCAGCTGAAATTGGTTTTGCTTTCCAGCCCAAAGTAGAAATTTGATGCTTTTTTCTTTTATCGTCTCTCAAAGATTGCGTTTTTATCACTTTCAATCACAGTACTGGGCAAAGCCAGAAAGCTGGCTGGTTTGCTTCAAAGGACAAACCAAGGCACTTTCTTCTGAGCTTTTCAGGGAGGTGGGAGGTACAGGAGGCTGGGAGAAATCTGCCTGCCTGTCCTGGGGCTCAGTTCCTCCAAAGGCCTTGCACACCTACTGGTGAATCTCTCCCCCCAACACATAGTGCTACCAGCTATATAGGCGCAGATGTGACAGACACTGACCCCACATGCGATGCTGGGCCTGGGGCATGCATTCAGCACTGCGGAGCGGGCAGGCGGGATGCATGCAAGATGGTCAGTGAGCAGACAGCTGTTCTCAGCCTCCAGAACCATGTGGCTCAACTGCAGCCCTGGCACTTGGGGTGGCATCAACTGGCCTTCCTAGGATTTTGAAATGGGACTTACTTGTGTGGAGTTGAAATCTACTATACTTTGAATACAGCAACTGATCTGAAGCAAAGAATTTAAAAGGCTAGATGGGGTATGACAGATAAGCTAACTGAGGTCTATTTCCAAATTCTGGAGCAATGTGTGTAACTTCAGTTGTTGGAGTAAATTATGGAAAAGTCACAATTTCTGAAATCCAAAGGTTCCACCACAGGAGTGAAGTTCCTAGGGAAACAGGTGTGAGGCAGCAACTCAGGCTGGCGTGCCCCATGCTACAAAGGGCTGCAGCCTGATCTCTAAAGTAGAGCACCTGAAAATCACCCACGCACACCTGCTCACCTGCCAAGGGGTTCTTTACCTGGACATCTTCAAAAGGGGAGGGGTGATGTGCTGTTGGGAAAGTTAACACAAACCTCTGACAACCAGTTTCAGTACCCGGGCCCTCAGTGCAGCAGACTGAAGCAGCAAGAAGGGGTGCAGATGTCATCCATTTTCTGGGAAGTATAGTTTCTAAAGGTTTTCATTAAAACATATTAACCATTTACTAGAAGAATACCTCAAGTGAAAATTCTTGAAGAGACTAGTCCCATGGCATATGTTCCCCCGCCATTCAGGTTTAGAGATGTGAGAATTCTGTAGGTTCAAGTTCCCCAGAGTGGACAGGTGCCAAGGAGCTTCACGGTTAACTTCCTCTGCCCAAGTTATGACTCAGTCCTAGTACCTTAAGATCTTTGAAAGGACACATACTTTGCATCAAGTAATCCTTTTAAAGTGCCACATTGAAAAGTTAGCTTTCAACCAAAGTCTAAATCCTGGAGTTCAAACACTAGTCGGTGAAATCATCTTTACTTAATGAAGACTCATCTCGAGGGAGACCTGCCCGGTTTGCCATTTCTGTGGCTGCCCCACAGAATAGTCTGTTCTGTTCATTTCCCACTTGCCTTAGTGCTCAGGACCATCCTTGAGGCCAAATGCCAAGCAAGTACTCCCAAGTGGACTTCTCCTTAGGACCACTGAGTGCACAGATTTAGCTTCTAGAAGGTCAAGTATGGCTATAGTCCAGCATCTGGCCATAACCCCTCTTCTGCCTTTCGCAAATTTCCAAGGTGAGAACAGTGTTAGCTGTGAGTCTCTGAATCGGTGAAACACATGGGAGCTCAACAGCACTGGCACCAGTGATCTCTTTCTGGCCTGCCTTCCCTTCGGGATAAAATGTCTCGTGATCATGTCCTTAGAGGCATCCCACCAATTAGCTAGCCAATGAGAAAACAAAAGCAGCGTCTAGAAGACACAGGCACGGGTGGTAGGGTGGTAACATGAGGGAGCCCATGAGAGAGAGGCAGGCCTCCTGAGCAATCTGCCTCCTGTGCAGACGGTGGACATTTCACATTTAAAAGCTGCCAAGGTGTTCCTGGCAACTCCTCTGTGAACATGTGCCACGAAACAGGTACAAAGAGAACCGATGAGATGTAGGCAATGCCATTTGCCACAAAGGTTCTGGGTCATAGCCTCAGGAGCAAAATCACATACCCTGACAGGGGGCTGATGGCCAGAGCCAATGGACTGTGTCCTTGTGTCAAGAATGGGGGCAAGGCAGGGACTACAAGAGTGATGTGACACAAGCCCTCTTTTGTCACTCTCGGCTTCCACCAAGGGTTTCTGCCTCCTTGACAAGAAGAGAAGCTGGCTGCCTCCACGACAGACCTGTCCTGTGTGCGGGCAGACCAGGCCTCGGCGGCAGGCCCCAGCAGATGCACGTGTGGCTGATTGGGGTTCACTTCAGCACGATTTTCATGGAACAAATTAAAAATACCCAGAGCTATCCCCACTTAGGGGGAAAATATAGCTTTAAAAATAAAGGAGTTAAATTGTTAAGCTTGCAGGAAATCCTCCATCTACATACCAGCAGCAACTGTGTAAGGAGCCCAAGGGAGGCTGGGGCTCATCGTCAGCAGGACAGGTGCAGGGGGAACCGGGGCGTCTCCTTTCATCTCAAACTCCTTTCTCAAAGGGAGGACTCACTTGGGGACCAAGGTGCACACAGCCTCCAAAAGGTAGATCCTGGTGAGTGCCAAGCAGGAGCTTGTCCAGGAAATCCCTGCCATCTGAGTTCTCACCAGCCAGCCTGACCACCCGGACCAGCTGGCTGGGAGGAACTGCACTGTCACTGTGCCCAAGAGACCCTGTGAGAGGTAGTGAAGTGGCTGCAAAAGTTTGCATGGGTGAGGGCTGGAGTGTGGCCTCTGCCATAGTCCAGTGGGTCTGCAGACCTTCCCCACGAGGGGAAGTGCTCACGCTTCTGGTCAACAGAGGCTGGTGGGTGGCCCCGGGAGCTGCTGGCTGTTCCTCTCTTGCACAGCGCTGATGGCCTCATGGCACAGGGGCCCTGCCCTGTCTGCTGTGCTCTCTGGCCCCTAGGAAGGTCCTCACCACTGGCTTTGGTCATCTGTGCCCACTTCACATTGGGACTAGTGACCTCTCATTCTTGCTGAACATGGGGAGTAAGTCCCCATGCCCACTCACAGTCATGTCTCTCCCAGGTGTGGAGGTGAGGACAGGACAGGGTGCTGCTCACACTCTTGTGCCTTGGGGCCCAGAAGATCGTGCATTTCCCACTCGCCAGCAGGCATGGGGCTTTCTCCCCTCCATCTGCTTGTGCAGGGGCCTCCCCTAGGACGATGGGCTCTAGGAGGCCAAATAAAGGGCTGCAGCTGGGGGTGAATGCAGCGATGGATGTCATGTCCTCTCTTTTCCACCAAATCATCACAGTTAACCAGCTGCCTCTCTTGCTGATTTTGCCACTCAAGTGTGCAGGGATGCTGATGTGGACAGGGTGCTCCTCCCACGAGAGCTTTGGGCTTCCCACTCACCCTTCACCCTACCTCACCCCACTGAGGGACTGGTAGCTTCTCTTCTGCCCTGGCTGTCAGTCCTCAGTAAGCCAAGACAACCCCTCCCCCCATCCAGGGGGCCAACCTTCACAAGGGAATTGAGAGCAGCTGTCACTGTCCTTCCAGATGCCTTCACAGGGAGCCAGGCTGCCACCTCCGCCTGGAGCCACTTTTGAACCACAGCTGCCAGACACCAGAAACCTCAACAGCCCAGCTCAAGCAACTGTTTGGTCATGCCAACCCCACCCCTCCCCATACCCTGAGTCACAGGTCTTGGTCACAGTGGCTGGGACCAACCTCAGATTTTGTACAAAAAGCTGGGGACGTAGTCACACCTGAGCATGGGGTGGCTGGTCCCGGGAGACTCCTGCATGTAGCGCAGCTTCAGCAGCTCGGCCAGGTACTGGACCACCCTGACGTCCTCGTTCACCAGACCCAGGTTCAGCTTCAGGAAGCTTGCCTGGCGGCTGGCCAGCAACTGCTCAGTCTCCTTGTCATGGGTGGGCAGGTGCAGGTGGTGGCAGAAGGTATAGAGGAAGGCCTTGGAGCAGAGCTGGGTGAACATGCTCTGGACATGCAGGTAGTAGGTGCTGCCCCGCTTGATCTGAGTGCGGTGGTCGGCCAGGCGGGGCACCAGGGTGCCTCTGTAGAGCGGGCAGCGCAGGGTCTTGTTGTCCAGGTCCAGGATGCTAGTGTAGCGGCTGTAGCGGCTCAAGGCGTGGAGGGTGCCAGCACCAGCAGGGGAGGCCACTCTGAAACAGACAGGCTGAGGTCAGGAGGAAGGGCAAGGGCCAGGAAGGCAGAGGCAGAGGCACCCGCCCAGCCAGCACACACTGGCTCTTTCCAGAAGGCAGACCTGCTCACTATGATCTTCGAAAGGCTCCTCACCACTCATGACTAAGGTCAAATGCCTTGGCTTGGGCCACAAGGCCCTTCCTGTCTGACTGCTGCTGGCCTCTGAAGCCTCATCTATTACTTCCCTTCGTGGACTCTCCTTTGGAGCCATGTCAAGCTTTCAGTAGCACCTCAAAATCACCAAACTCTTTGTTCTCCCTGGAATGCCCTCTCCCTCTTGTGCTTGGCTCATGCCAGTTTAAACCTTATTCAGCCTTCCCTGATCTGCCTCTGTGCGCCTCTGCTTTGATGCTGTGACCTTGGCCAAGTTCCTTAACTTCTCTGAGCCTCACCTGTGAGATGGAGAGAACAGTTCCTCATGGGCCCGCTGCACAGGCACGATTAGTTGAGCCTCAGCTGGGTAGGCCCTCGGTAGGTGCTGCCACCCTCATCTCCATGACTTTCAGCCTAGCTGATGAGCGTGGGTACTACTGTGTGTTCACTCATCTCTCCCACCACACAAGGAGCTTCGAGGTTCTAGAAATCCAGGACTGTATCTGATTTGGTCTCATACCCCCACGCCTGGCACATCAGACGCAGGAGGGCAGTGTTTGCCCAGTGAGGGACGCTGAGCCTTAAAAATCTTCCTCTAGAGCAGCTTCCCCAGAAGCGGGGATTAGCCAGCAGGGTCTGGCAACTGGCTGAGATTTTACAGACTGACATACCTCGAGGGAATCTCACAGTACATTTTCCTTCCTGGGTTTTATCTTCTTGTATAGTTAACAATCATTTATTGAGCATCTACTACATGCCAAGCACTGCCCTGAGAGCTGAGACCAATGAAGAATGAACAGGAACTTTCATCCTGCACAAGCTCGGGATGACTGGGAAGACGAGACATGCAAATGCACACAAGTACGGCAAGGTGAGGGCAGAAGTGGTTGGGAAGACCCGAGGGCTCGTGGAGGAGTGGCCTCAGAGCTGGGCTGTGGGCAAAGGGTGGGCTCCGGGGACTGCACAAGGTGTGGCAGACCATGGCAAGAGCACGGTCACAGAGATGCGACAGCCGAGACCTACCCAGGCCATGAGTCCTGACTACAGGAGAGCAGTAGGCTGTGGACCACCAGGAGGATCAGGGCCCGCAAGCAGCTGTTCACCAGGGCATGGAGCCGTCTGAGACGGGCTCTGCCGCAGCAATACACCTAGGCCTTAGGCCTTATCTCCCATCTTCTTGCCTCTGTCTCTAGTGGGACACCCACTCTCAGGCCCAGCCTCCTGTGACACAGCTCTGACACGCCCCCAGTGGTGGTACCACTTCTTCTGGAAGATGCTGGCTGCTTCTAACTCTTCCTGCATTTGTTTCCTGAAAAGCTCCTCCTCGGAAGCCAGATGACATGGGAAGGGGCAAGCCCCAGGCCTCTGTCCCTCAGCTACATAGCACCCCGACTGAGTGCCTCACCCTCTGCCTCCCATGCCTGCCCTGGATGGCTACAGCCCACCCCAAAGCAGGGAGGACACTGAGGCCCAGGTGGTGCCATGGCTTGTCCAAGGTCACCTAGCTAGTAAGTGGCTAAGCCAGGACTCAACCCAGGCCTCTGACCCATGCTGGGCTAGCACTTTCTCTCACCAGAATTGAGCTCAGTTTTTCAGTCTGGGGCTTGTCACTACTGCTTAGCAAGCAATACAATTATCCCTGGTGTTAATTTAAAATGACAGGAGACCAGCCTGACTGTTTATCTCTCTCTTTTTTTGATTCTCGTTTTGTTGCCCAGGCTAGAGTGAGTGCCATGGCGTCAGCCTAGCTCACAGCAACCTCAAACTCCTGGGCTCATGTGATCCTCCTGCCTCAACCTCCCGAGTAGCTGGGACTACAGGTGCTCGCCATTATGCCCGGCTAATTTTTTTCTATTTTTAGTAGACACAGGGTCTCATTCTTGCTCAGGCTGGTCTCTTAACTCCTGACCTCAAACAATCCTCTTGCCTCGGCCTCCCAGAGTGCTAAGATTACAGGCATGAGCCACCGCGCCCAGCCTGTTTATCCATCTCTTATCCTCCAAAATGGCTGATCCAACTGACAGGCACTTTCAGGCAGAGGGCCTTAGTTAAAATAAATAATAATAATCATCGTCAAGGGCCAGTGAGACTGCCAGTCTGAGGTGACTAAAGACAGATGGTCCCTAAAGACAGTCCATCATCTCAGCTGGTTTTAGGCGGAGTCAAAGGACCAGAGGTGGGAGACGCTCCTGGGCCATGGTTCTCGGAAGTCCAGATGGAGCCCGCACACAAGAGCAGCCCTCTACGGCTCAATACCTTTGAGGACAGGAAGGTCACGCCACAAAAAGGCACCTCTCCTACTCCTCGTGACTTTTAAAGGGGGCCTCAGTCTGCCTGCCTGTCAGCACTGGCTCCGCCTGCTGGAGGGACTCCCATCTACCCGTCTCTAAGCACTTCTCAGGAGGGCACTGCGCGCTAGGGCTTCTGACAGCTGTAGAAGGTGGGCACCAGGAGCCCCTCGCAACAGTTCAACACATCTGGGGGAGATGGGCGGTCCGAATCCACATGCCTAGTGCTGGCAGTACCAGGACCCAACCCAGACCACCATTGCTCCCCGTGGCTACCACAGCTCCTGCCATAGTTTCATTTCCTGACACTCTACCATCGTGTCCGTTGCTCATCTCTCCCAGGGTTTCTTTGGCTAAACCTGTCACCAATCCATCTCCACTCCACTTCTGGCCCCTCAGCAGCCCCTCCAGGGACCTGTCCCCAATGGCACGGGTTTTCCAACCCCGCCATACCTCACACCTGTGCTCAGAAGGTTCAAGGAGAATTTAATGGGAGAAGCAGTTGGACACTTTCCCTCCTTAGGAGTCTGTGCAGACCTCAGCTGTCACTTCCGATGGGCCCTGGGTCTGAGATCCTGCTGTCCTGGCCTGCCTTCCTCACGTGGTCTGCTAGGCTGTCAGAGGAGCACTCACACTTGTCAGGCACTGATCAGATGCCCTGTGACATGTGCTGTCACAAGGTCGGTCCTGTCAGCTCCTGCAGACAAGAAAACTGCCACAGAGAGGTCAAGCTGATGGCACGGTGACAGAGCAGGACAGGAGTGAGCACATTCACTCATCACAGGATGCCCCATGGCTGGTTCATCTTACAATTCTGGCACTGGGCAGTATCTAGCACTTAGCAACCCTCAATATGGGGCAAATGACCACTCAGTGATCCAACCCTCTCATTTTCTTAGAGTGGAGAAGTGACTTGTCCAGGTGCCCACTGAGAAGGAGCCAGTGTAGGGCTGGCCCCAGAACTCAGACCTCTTCTCCTCCGCACGGGGCCCACATGCTGCCCACCTGCCAGCTATCTGCCACTGCACCCTCCCAGACATCAACTGATCGTGGCCAGTCCTTATAGCTCAGCCCAGCACAGCCCCCAGAACCCTTCTTAGCAAAGCACTCCAGCCAACTGCCCCTTCTAGAGATGGAAATTCAGGAAAAACCCCTGGAAAAGGCAAGCCCCTCCCAAGCTTAGGCTTGGATGAGCCTTTTACACTGACATGTTGATGAGCCTTCCCTAGTTGTGTCATTTAGATGCTCTACTTTGTAAGAGAAAAAACAAAGTCAAAGGTCAAGGGTTGGGGTGAGGGAGTTGGAGAACAGAGGGGTGTGTGTAAGGGATACCAAGTCATCCTTCCACAAGAACAGCAGGGAAAACAATCTGGAAAAACCTTCCCTGTTGGGACAGACTAGTTAAACCTGAGAGCACAGAGGTAGGTGGCATCAGTGCTGAGGGACAGTGTCCTGGGAGGGACCCTGAACCCACCAAACCTCAGAGTTCAGAGGCAGAGGCAAGGACAGGACAACATCCCATAATGCCATGGACCGCCTCTCTAGGCATCTCCCTAACACTCCATCCCAAGTCCCCACCTCAGCACACCCCCAGCCCCAGCCCTGTGCTTCCCAACCCACCCTCAAGGTCACTCAAGCAAAAGACCAAGGACTTCTAGGCACAGTCTCCCTCCCTTCCTCTGTGTCACTAAACTGCTCCCTTGGTATTCTTACAACACAGGAAGGATGCTACTACTACAACTCTCATCTTCCAATTAGCAAAGCTGTGGTCACCTGCCTGTCTCCTCTCCTGCACTATGAACTCTTCCAGAGCAGTGGCCTTGCTCAGGTACCTGCAGCTGGCACCCAGCCCTGTCAGCACAGCCTGGAGTGGATTCTCAATAAATTATTCAATCCAGGATTTGGAAATCACATTTGTTAACCCCAGCACCATGACCCCAGGTAAAGCCTAACGCAGGAATGGTTATGAAGGTCGATATGGAAGTTATAACTTCCAGGACACAGAAGACTAGATAGACAGTGACCTCATTGATATTAGGGACTCATGAAAAGATTAAGTCAGAAAAATAAAACAAACAGTTGCTGGTTGCAGGGTGGAGAAAATACCTTTGTCCTTTCTTTTTGGGAAGTATATAGCCTGTCTGTGTCAGAAGAGACTTTGATGATCACCTACCTGGGCACCTTTGTTTTACAAATGAGCAATGCAAACTGGTGGCTCAAGAGCCTGTAATCCTGGCACTCTGGGAGGCCTAGGAGGGAGAATTGCTAGAGCTCAGGAGTTTGAGCCCAGCTTGAGCAAGAGTGAGATTCTATCTCTATTAAAAATAAAAAAATTGGCCGGGCGCGGTGGCTCACGCCTGTAATCCTAGCTCTCTGGGAGGCCGAGGCGGGCGGATTGCTCAAGGTCAGGAGTTCAAAACCAGCCTGAGCAAGAGCGAAACCCCGTCTCTACTATAAATAGAAAGAAATTAATTGGCCAACTGATATATATATAAAAAATTAGCCGGGCATGGTGGCTCATGCCTGTAGTCCCAGCTACTCGGGAGGCTGAGGCAGAAGGATCGCTCGAGCCCAGGAGTTTGAGGTTGCTGTGAGCTAGGCTGACGCCACGGCACTCACTCTAGCCTGGACAACAAAGCGAGACTCTGTCTCAAAAAATAAATAAATAAATAAATAAAATAAAATAAAATAAAAAAATTAGCTGGGTGTGGTGGTGGGCGCCTATAGTCCCAGGCACTTGGGAGGCTGAGGCAGGAGGATCACTCAAGTCCGCCCAGGAGTTTGAGGTTGTAGTGAGTTATGATGATGCCACTACACTCTAGCCCGGGTGATGGAGTAAGACTCTGTCTCCAAAAAAGAAACACACAAATGAGCAAAGCGGTGCAAGGAAGGAAAGTGACTTGCCTAAGGTCACACAACAAGGAAACCAAACACAAGGCATGTACTGAGAGAAGGCCCCATGAGCCAGACATAATTTGTCAAGCAGTACTTAGAAAGACAGATCTACTAAAGCCCAAGGAACCCAGGGAAATGACAGAGAAAGCATTCAAGGGAGAAGTAGGGACTGCACTGGCCTTTTCTCATTAAGACAGGCTTTTAAAACAAACAGGACAGTGGAATAAAAGCCACTGGAGCCCCAGATGTCCCTTATACCTGCAATGGCCACCTTTTCTATCACTACCATAGCCTTTTTTAGGAGCAGGCCTCTCTTTGGCCACTTAAACCATAGTGTGAGTGTGACAGTCAGAAAGGACCTAAGATCTTGAGGTCCAGGTGTGCCCAACCTTGCTGTACACCAGGTAAATTCCATGTCTTTACCTCACTCCAACTGAATCAAAATCTCTGAAGGTGAGGCCCAGGAATCCTTTTTTTTTTTTTTTTTGAGACAGGGTTTCACTCTGTTGCCCCAGTTAGAGTGCCGTGGCACCATTAAGCTCACTCCAGCCTCAAACTCCTGGATTCAACTGATCCTCCTGCCTCAGCCTCCCGAGTAGCTGGGATCGCAGGCGCCCACCACCACACCTGGTTAAAATCCATGACTTTAAAAATGCTCCCAAATAATTCTGACACAGCAGGAGGACAGGATGGGGTTGGCAACAACTTAGGATGTGCAAGGGGAAAGAGTTGCCAAAAGTAACTCAGTGAGTTGGGGGCTGGGCCCTTTCTGGAAGCCAGGCCTCCTGATTCTGGCTCCACCACACCAACCTGCCTCACCTCTACCTGGCCAGGGCCCCTCCCCACCACCTGGATCCAGTTACCTCTGTAGGCCAATAAGCTTCCACTTCTGAAAATCCATAATGTGCAAAGGGGGGGAGGCCCAGTGCTTCACAGGCTTGGCGTAGCAGCCGTAGTTGGGGACAAAGATGGACAGTGCTGTCACGAGCTTCCTGACTATGCTCTCGTCTTCCCCCAGGATGACAAGTGTCCTCCCGCTGAGCAGGGAATAGATGGCTGGGTGGGCAAAAGGGTACTGGCGGATGAATCTTAAGGCGTTCTGGCCAGCCCTCTTTTTATGCCTTTCGGAAGACAGGCCTGCAGGATGGGCAGAGGAGGGGATCCTGTCTGAGCTGGTGGAGGCTACACTGCTCATGTGGCTGGTGGTGTCTGAGTAGTAGTCCAGGCTAGTCTTGCTGACATCCCGGCTAGCCAGCAGATGGCTTGGGTCCAGTTCACAAGCAGGGAACCCTTCACAACTATTGTCTTGGGAAGAAGGGTTGGTGTTTTCCACTGAAAAGTCCATGTGGAACCCCTGGTCCTTCTGCCTGTGGCGCTGTGGGGGGATGCTCACCACTCCATGCTCACCAGAGTGTGTGTGGACTGGAGCAGAGAGGGGCACCAGCTGACCATCACTCTCCTTCCCAATACAGCAGGAGGAGTCTATTTGTGATGGGGTGTTTTCTAAGCTGCCTTCCTCTGCCTCACCCAGCTCTGGAGGACTCACGTTTGCCTGGAAGTGAATAGCCCCCTCATTATCATCTGCATATGATTCTTCATTAATGGCACTTGGGTAGCTGGCCTTAAAGTCATCAGGGATGAGGGCCTCCGAGGGGCAGGTGCTGAGGACTTCAATACTGTCCTCGCTGATGGTCCTGTGGCTGACTGCTTTGCTCCGGACTACCTGGGGACTCAAGGGTACTGTGAGGCTGGCCTGGCTATCGGACTTAGACAGCACAGAGGTGGATTTCTCCGTGCCCAGAACCTCGATGCTTTCACCACTGCTGATACTCCCTTTCATATCCATATCCAGGTAGTCCAAGTTTCCCTGGGGGTCAAAACTGCTCAATTCTGTCACTTCCACTTCCTTGTACTCCTCATCCCCAAGTTCCTGTTCCATTTTAATCAGCACAGACTCCACACTGGACTTGTAAGAACCAACACTAATTAACACTTTAGGAATTGGGCATTCTTCTGGAGACATGGAACGTGGCCTGTCTTGGCTGGACTTAGAGGGTATGCTCTCTTGTTTCTCCACCATCCTGTCATCAACCTCCACAAAGTCTTCAAAGAGGAAGTTTGTAATGTGCTGTTGTTTTAGAAGTGCTCTGTCAATTTGACTGGTCAGGAGGTAGCACAGGTCTCCTCTGAACATGTGCTCAATGTGGCTGAGCTGAGCCAGGGTCTGGGTGAAATACTCAGTGTCACAGAGCTCCTCCAAGGTCTTCAACTTCTTGTCAAAACACTTGGTGGACTTTGCTTTGATGAGTTTTGGGGTGTAAGCTGGTCTGCAGGCGTAAAGGTCTGTGTTAGCAGACTCATCATGGTTAGAGGTAGTGGATGCCTGGTCAGCCTGATCCTGGGTATGCACCACCTCACCAGAACACAAATCAGACCCCTTCAACTTCCGATGAGGGTATGAGCGGATCTGCTTCAGCAGGTCTTGATGTTCAATAATGGACTTCTCCACACTGGCCAGTTCATTGGCTTTCTCAATTGCCTGAGATGAGTAAAAGCCTTTGTCATTGGCTTTCTTCTGGATCTCTGTTTCTGTGTGCAGCACTGTCCTGGTGTAATCCAGGTCTTTCAGCTTTTTCTCAAGTTCCCCAGCAAATGCCTTCCTGTTGCCAGTCTTCAAGCACTCAGAAGCTTTGGAAAATTCAGCCGAAAGCTCCTGGAACTGCTGCATGATTTTATGCTGGTCCGAGGATATATAAGCCATGCAAAAGGGCCTCACGAAGCCACGGGCCTCCAGGTCATACAGAGTAAGGTGGTGCACGTATGCAAAGGCTCCCTCCTTGGAGTCTCCCAGCACCACCTTGGAATCCTCCACAAAGTTCAGCTTGGGGTATGCAGAACCAGGAGGATGGCCCACGAAGGAAGCCTGGTAATCCACAGACATAATACGCAGAGAGAAGTAATTGAGATCAAAAGTGCCAAAAACTTTGGTGTCATTGGGAATGGTCAGTAAGGGTTGGGGTCCCACCTGCTCAGAGAATTCGGAAATAAGAATGAAGTCCCTGGAGAACTTGGCCCCAGACAGTTTGGACCATGGGTTGGCACCCTGGCTGGCAAAGGGAAACAGCGGCACAGAGTACTCCTCGGGCAGGGCCGGCTCATTGTAAGGCTCTTCCTCGTACTCGTCTTCTTTAGTGAAGGCCACTACGTCAGGGGCGCTGATCATATTTCCAGATATACGGAGAAAACATTGAGAAGAAGTGGAAAAGAAGACGTGGTTAACAGACGCGGGGAAGCTAGCCCTCCGGAGAAGGAAGCGAAGTCCCTGAAGCCCTCTTTGCGCCCCCTGAGGTCCTAGGCTGCTTCTCACACACCCGAGGACTCGAATTCTCGCGGCCCCCTCAGAGGTGTAGCTCCTCCCGAGGTTTCATGAACTCCAAGGCCGGAGGCCCAGAAGACGCGAGTGGCTGGCTGCTCTCCTTCCTCCGTTTCCTTAGGCAAGCGCAGCGGCACAAGGAACCTGCAGCGAGGTCACTTACACTTCTCCAAACCCACCGCGAAAGCAACAGCCCCCGCCCTGAACCGGTGTCTAAAGCGAAGCTACGGGCCGCCGCAGGGGTCAGCTAAGCGTTGCCGCCCCCACGGCCCCAAGGGCAGAAACCGTCGCGGATCCTAGGACGCCACAACCTGGAGCCAGCTACCGCGGCGCCGCCATCTTGGCATCACATGACTCCTAGTATCTTTGCCGCTTGACCCGGAAGTGTCCGCGCAGACTTCCGAGCAGGAGAGGAACAAGACTGTGAAAAAGAGAGCACCAAGGACTGGACTGTTCAGCGGTCTCTCCCAGGGACCAGTCCGAATAACCAACCACTTTGGGGGAGGAAAGAGAAGTGGGCGGGGAGGAAACGTGGACAAGGTTCCCGGGGGCGCGGGGACGTCTGGGAGTTGTAGTTCGCCGTCTCTGTAGAGCGTGCGCCTGGCGGAAGTGGCCTGAGAAGGCGGGCGGAAGCCGGACGCTAAGGTTCGGGTTTGGGGCAGAGCCCGCGGCGTGGGCCTACAGAAAAGCGTGGTGGTTAGAGCTCCGAAGCCTAGCGGGCTGGTGCGGAGGTAACTGGAGCGCCGGCTACTCCCGGAGCCTCTAGTTCCCTTACGGTGGGCGCCGGGCGGGGCTCGCCGCTAGCTTCCCCAGCATGCACAGGCACTCGGGAAGCGGCTGCGGGCGCGGAGTCTCGGAATGACCCTCTCGGTCGCCCGCTACGCGCTCCGGTGGCAGGCACCTTCCGGAGGCCGTGCCTTGTCCCATGCCGTCATGGAGGTGGCCTTCCGAGGCGTGCGGAAAGTCCTCTGTGTAGCCGAGAAAAACGACGCGGCCAAGGGGATCGCCGACCTGCTGTCTAGCGGTCGCATGAGGCGGGTAAGAAAGCGCGTTTCGGATCTGCTGCGCTCCTTGAGGGAGGTTCACCGAGCGGGACAGCGAGGTGTGCACCCAGAATCGAAATGAAGGCGATTTCTCCCATTTCTGAGACCTCACCGCCTTTTGCCTGGACTACTGCAGTGGCCTCTTGTCTGTCTTCCCAAGCCTCAGGCTGTCTTCGGACTTACGAGCATTTTAAAACGTAGTTCAGACGTTTCACTCATTTGCTTGAAGACCTTTTGTTTTCCTCGCCTACAGCAGCGTTTCCAAACTTGTCTGGTCTTCGGAACCGCACTGACTATTCTTTGGTTCGTGGGTGAGGCTGGGAAAGCCTGTATTTTAAGATTCTTCCCTCGCGATTCTGAAATTAGTTCAGTTGGGAACCCTTAACTTGGCGTTCAAGCTCTGACCAATTGTTCCCTAGCTAACCTAGCTCTCTACATCCTGGGTCGCAGCCCCTGCATTCTGCACTCTCGTGACTTTACAGTCTCAAAGTGAACACTGCCAGGGCAACACAGCAAGGTTTGGGGATTACAGGTGAAGTCAGCCCTGTTCACACGCCCTTGAGCTGATTCTGAGAGGCGCAAGTAAGGGATAAGAATGTGTTCTACCCACACTGAAGGCACAAGTGAAAAGGAAGATTAAAAAGTTTCATAACCGGAGGTGACACAGGGGACATTAAAAACTATTCAGGAAAATCAAATAACCAAAATGGATCCTGAAATGGTTTTCAGGAGAACATTTCTAAGAGCATGGATGGAAGATCTCTGCTCCCTTTTCTTTACAGATCCCAGGGTCCTTATACTTCCAGTTTAGAGACAGTGGGAGCCAGAGCCAGGGTTGTGTGAAAGAAGCTTCACCTCTTTCCAGTATGAAAAGTCCTAGTGACCAGCCCCAAGGTTTGCCCTACCTGGGTCCTGGGCCTCTTGAGACCTACAGCTAATTTCTTTATACTTCAAGGTTCTGCTGAAATCTTAACATTTCTCTTTCTATCTCTCTCTCCCCCTCCCTCCCTCCCTCTCTCCAGTCCAGTGGTCTTTCTTAGAGTGCTTAGTGTGCATATTAATTTTCTTGGCAAGAATCTTGCCTTTAACTTGTTTGTTTACAACAATGCTAAGGGCATGCTGTGTAACATTGTAGACTTTTCCAGTTTTGCCATGGTAAGATTTGTAGGGCATTCTTTTCCTTCACTTCCTTTCCCTTTCCCCTCCTTTCCCTCCCTCCCCTGCCTCCCCTCCCTCCCCTCCCCTTCCTTCCTCTTCTTAACTGGGTCTCACTCTGCAGCCCAAGCTGGAGTGCCCTGGCATGATCATAGCTCACTACAACCTCAAATTAAACTCCTTGCTTCAAGGCTGGGACTGTAGGTACACACCACCAGGGGACATTCCTTTTTGAACAGTACCCATTGATGTCTGCAATATCACCTGTCTTGTAGACTCCATGTTTTCTAAAAGGCCTAGAGGTGCCTCTCCTCTTTCTCTTTGTTTTTGTCATTTGGCCAATTACTAGAAGATTCTGGCCAAAAGGGAAGACTTTTTTTTTAACAAGGAGTTTTATTATTTTTACATATAGAAAACTCAACAGTGTACATTCAACCCATTTAGTGGCAAGTTCTTTTTTTTTTTTTTTTTTTTTTTGAGACAGAGTCTCACTTTGTTGCCCAGGCTAGAGTGAGTGCCATGGCATCAGCCTAGCTCACAGCAACCTCAAACTCCTGGGCTCAAGCAATCCTCCTGCCTCAGCCTCCCAAGTAGCTGGGACTACAGGCATGCGCCACCATGCCTGGCTAATTTTTTCTATATATATTAGTTGGCCAATTAATTTTTCTATTTATAGTAGAGACGGGGTCTCGCTCTTGCTCAGGTTGGTTTCGAACTCCTGAACTCAAAGGATCCGCCCGGCTCGGCCTCCCAGAGAGCTAGGATTACAGGCGTGAGCCACCGCGCCCGGCCTAGTGGCAAGTTCTTTAGCCTTTGCCTTTTCCAGTTTGGTAATATGAGCTACAGATTTTGGACCCAAGGCATTGCCTCCCGAATGATGGCAGATCTTATCATATCTGTCATTGTAATTGGTCCTGATAGCTTCCACTGGCTTACTCAGAGCTCCATTGTCTTCCAAGTTAACCTATATGAGGGCTACAGCAGTGCAGGTCTTCCTGAGGACTAGATGTCCCAGTCTTGCCTTCCCATTTACGATGCAGTAGGGAACCTCTATCCTTCAACACTGAGCTTGCAGGAAGTCAGCCAACTCGGTGGGATCCATGTCATGTTCGATCACTACCAACTGAGCCTTGTTGTTCTCTGCCAATGTGGTAATAGTATTAACCCCCACTTGAAGGACAAATGGTCTCTTAATGGAGACATCCTCTTTGCCAGCAGCTTCTCAGCCCAGGCCAATAGTCTGTGCCTCTTGCATTGTCTCTTGGGTGCACTTATGGTCCAGCTTGAGCACTTGAGTAGCTGTTTGGCAGTCCTACGTGAACTGGTTAATCACAGGAGGCACTTTGAGCCACTTATAGGCAATAGCTTTTTGCCACTGCAACTGGTTGTATGTAGTGGGGCCATTTGACAATGTGGATGAGGTCCCTTTTGTGCTGGATGTCCTGTCCAGTGCCAGAATTCTTAGGCCTTTTCTCAAATGGGATTTACCACTTTCTTAGCCTTCTACTTCTTCATGACAGCATGGGCTAGGCCCCCTTCTTCCTCTTGGGCTTCTTTCCTTTTGGCATCTTGGGCAGCTGGAGGAGAGTCGTTGCTTAAATGTCTCTCCAAGGAACCTTTTCCCTCACCACCATCCCCCACTGTGGGACCATTAATGACATGCTGTCAATGCCCTCCATTCTCCTACTTGAAATGCATCTACCTGTTACAGTTAAATTGTGTAATGTGCAATTATTTATTTGATTTATCACCGCCTCTCTGTGGACTTTGAAGCTCCAAAGGACAGGGACTAATATAGTGTCTGAAATACAGGAGATTTTCAATAAATATTTTTTGTATGAATGTTTGAGCTGAGCTTTAAAATATTGCTAGGCAGTGGATACAGTGTATAAAGAACAGCCCAGGGGCTTGAAACAGCTTGGCAGGTTCAGAAATAATTAGAAGTTAGGGGTGGCATGTGGTTGGAGGAAGAGCCAGTGAGTTAAGCAAGAGAAGCAGTTGAATGCAGACCATGAGGGTATTAAAGAGCCATGTAGATTGTGTGTAGGTGGTTGAGTGCAGTAAAATGCACATAAAATTTACCATTTAAATAATTTTGAAGTATATAATTCAGTGGCATTTAGTACATTCACAGTGTTGTGCAACCATCACCACTACCTAGTTCCAGAAGATTTTTGTGAGTCCAAAAGGAAACCTCATGTCCATGAAGCAGTCACTCCCCCTTGCATACTCCTCCCAGCCCCTGGCAACCAGGTAATCTTTCTGTCCCCATGGATTTGCCTATTCTGGATATTTCCTATAAATGGAACCACACAATACATGGTCTTTTGTGCCAGGCTTCTTTCACTTAGCATAATGTTCTTGAAGTCTATCGATGTTGTAGCATGTATTGATTCTTCATTCTTTTTTATGGCTGAATAGTATTCGTTGTATGGGTAGATCAGATTTCATTTTACCATTCATCAGTTGGTCAACATTTATGTTTCCACCTTTTGGCTATTATGAATAGAGCTGCTATAGACAACCCATGTATTAAGTTTTTGTTTCAATAACTGTTTTCAATTCTTTTGGGTAAATTCTTAGGAGTGGATTGATGGGACATGTAACTTTGTTTAACTTTTTGGGGAACCACCAAACTGTTTTCCACAGTGGCATTTTACATTTCCGCAATGTTATAATTTTTCCACATCCTCAACACTTATCTTCCCTTTTTTGTTTTAATTACATCTTAGTAGGTGTGCAGTGGTATTTCATTGTGGTTTTGGTTTACATTTAACTAGTGACTGAAGACATTGAGCATCTTTTCATGTGCTTGTTGGCCATTTGTTTATCTTCTTTGAAGAAATGTTGGTTATACTTTCGATGTCATATCTAAGAAATCATTGTCAAATCCAAGATCAGAAAGATTTCTTCCTATACTTTCTTCTAAGAGTTGTATAGTTTTAGCTCTTATATTTAGGTCTTTGATCCATTTTGAGTTAATTTGTGTACATAGTGTGAGGTAAGGGTCCAAATTCATTCTTTTGCGTGTGCATATCCAGTTGTCCCAGCACCATTTGTTGCAAAGACTATGCTTTGGATGCCCATTGAATGTACTTGGCACCTGTAGTCCCAGCTACTCAGAAGGCTGAGGCAGGAAGATCATTTGAGCCTAGGAGTTTCAGGCTGTATTGTGCTGTGATAGTATCTGTGAATAGCCACAATACTCAAGCCTGGGCAGCATTGTGAGACCTCATCTTTCTCTCAAAAAAAAAAAATCTATTGATCATTGATGTTTAGATTCATTTATGGACTCTCAGTTTAATTCCATCATTATATATGTCTATCCTTATACCAGTACCACACTGTTTTGATTGCTGTAGATTTGTAGTAAGTTTTCAGCCTCCCACCTGAGCCTCCTGAGTAGCTGGAATGACAGGCACGGGCCATCATGCCTGGCTACACACAGAAAAATTGTATTTTTGAGACTGAGAATCTTCTAATACTGATCTTTTCTTGGCCTTTGAACAATTCCCCAGTTACCACTTGGCCTTTCTCTTGTTTTCCGTTCAGTGTTAGGCCCTTCATAGGCCTAACTGCTTTTTTTATTTTATTTATTTATTTATTTTTTGAGACAGAGTCTCACTTTGTTGCCCAGGCTAGAGTGAGTGCCATGGCATCAGCCTAGCTCACAGCAACCTCAAACTCCTGGGCTCAAGCAATCCTCTTGCCTCAGCCTCCCAAGTAGCTGGGACTACAGGCATGCACCACCATGCCCGGCTAATTTTTTCTATATATATATTAGTTGGCCAATTAATTTGTTTCTATTTATAGTAGAGATGGGGTCTCGCTCCTGCTCACGCTGGTTTCGAACTCCTGACCTCGAGCAATCTGCCTGCCTTGGCCTCCCAGAGTGCTAGGATTACAGGCGTGAGCCACCGCGCCCGGCCTGGCCTAACTGCTTTTAATGCGTTTGTGGAAGAAGGTGGGATCTACTCAGAGAAGGTCTTGGTGGTCCATAATTGCAGCTGAAGAAGTGCTTTAGAGATTGGATTCCAGTTCTGACTGGGGCTTTATAGTGTCATCAGATTTTGGAGCCAGAAGGGACCTCAGAGATAACTTCATTCCAGAATAAATTGAGGCTTAGAAAGCTGAATGACTGAATTGAGGCTTAGAAAGCTGGCCTGTGATCACCAGTTTATTGGTGTAATTGTGTGACCAGGAAACAGCAGAGATGTATGTGAAGGAAGGAGAAAATCATCAAGGGACCTGTCTTAATTCCTTCTCTGCCATTAAGTTGTCACATGACCTTGGAAAAGGTCCATACTCATCTATATAAAAATGTTATATTAGCTGATCTCAGGGTTACCTTTCAGTATAAAAACTCTATAGATACTATCAAGTATATGCTTGGTAACTATTTCTGAGGGGCCACTTACGTGGTCTTAATAATTTAGCCTAGTTTTTAATCTACAGGAAATATTATTTTGCATTTTTAATATTCTCACTTTCCAGGGTTTTGCTTGATCTTTATGCTGAGGAGTTATTTGTTTTATTAACATAATTTATATTTTTTACTTATTTTTGTTTTGTTTTACAGAGAGAAGGACTTTCTAAGTTCAACAAGATCTATGAATTTGATTATCACCTATATGGCCAAGTAGGTATTGAAATATTTCCATCATAAAGCTGAAGTGTGCTTTTAGATCTATGTACCATTTTAGTGCACATCCCTTGGGGTTTCAGCTGTAGCTAAAAAGAGCAGCTGTTTGCTATACATCCTCCTTAAATTGCTTGTATTTTAGAGTTCTTTAATCAAGAAATAGCCTGGCTGTATGTAGAATATGTCACTGTCTTAAGAATAACTATTGCTGTGACCTAAAGGTCTTTGGTTACAGGTGATCATTGTATAATTTATAAGGAAATTTAATAAAATGTAATCAGATTTCCCCTTTTTAATAAAATACAGTCTCATGTGAGCTCTTTACAATAAACAATCTAGTATATAATAGTTTGAGGAAATTTTAAATGATACAGAAGACATCATGGTACTAGAATTAAAATGGTGATTATCTTACATCATAGATGTTAAAAAAAAAGAATGTTGATTATATTCTATGGCTTTTGGCTTGGAAGAGTTTTTTGGGATATTTTTGGGTTTTTGGGGTTTTTTTGTTTGGTTTGGTGGGGTTTTTTTTTTTGGTTTTTGGTTTTTGTTTTTGAGACAGAGCTTCACTCTGTTGCCCCAACTAGAGTGCAGTGGCGTCATCACAGCTTACTGCAACCTTAAACTACTGGGCTCAAGCAGTTCTCCTGCTTTAGCCTCCAGAATAGCTGGGACTATAGGCACATGCCACTACACCTGGCTGATTTTTTTCTATTTTTTGGTAGAGACAGGGTCTCACTCTTGCTGAGGCCAGTCTTGAACTCCTGGTCTCAAGCGATCCTCCTGCCTCCCAATGCTAGGATTACGGGCATGAGCTGCCGTACCCGGCCTAAAGAGCTATTTTACGTTTGTTTCTTCCCAATCAGCTGAGGTTTTTTTCCCCCTTTAATAGAAATTTCTCCCTTTTGTTTGAATGATTTGGCAAAATACAACTGCAGAAAGACTAACTTGAGTTTTGTCGTCATTCAGAATGTTACCATGATAATGACTTCAGTTTCTGGACATTTGCTGGCTCATGATTTCCAGATGCAATTTCGAAAATGGTCAGTACAATTCCTGGGGGAAGGACTTTCAAATTATTACAGTAAGTTTTGAAATATTACAGGAATTTTGAGGCATGTTGATCTTACTGTGTAATTTATAATACTAAGATGACCTAGAATCATCTGATTCTTTGTGAATTTTTATCAGACCTTTAGAATAAACAGCCACTTTTAAGTGTTCTCCCATAATAGCCAGACCTTTTTCATGGAGTCATCATATTGCATTTATGCAAGTGGAGATGCCCATGAAAGGTTCCAGAATGTCTTAGCAGCTCCTGTTGATCCTCCTGGTGAAGCAGATAGTGTGTTTTGCAGAGGGCCGTAGCCTTGCTTTCAGTCTGCTGGGTCTGCTCCTGTTGGGGATCAACCCATAAGTTCCCTGTAGCAGTTCATTTTCATTAGAGTGAAGAGTTCTCCATCACATGCTGGACTCTGTGTTTTTTTCTTTTCTAGGCAGAGCTGCAACCCCCTTGTCCTCTTTGAAGCAGAAATTGAAAAGTACTGCCCAGAGAATTTTGTAGACATTAAGGTAGGGTCTTTTGAAGACATTTGACACTGAAATTGGAGCAGCCATAGAGAATCAAACTGACTGATTTCTGTATTTTTAATGCATCGGAATTTGGAGATAATGTTTTCCAGCAAACTTAGAACCATGATTTAAAAAGTTAACTCTTACTCATTGTGTAAATAAGGCTGTTTAAACGTAGTTGCCAAGGGACTGAAGTAAGCCCTTTTTATGAACAGTAGTAGTTTACATCCTAGGAATAAGTATGGTTAAATTATTAGTTCCATCATCCCAACCCTAGATAAAACAGAAGAGGCTGCAAAATGTAAATGGTGTTTGACAGTAAATTGCCAGTTCTCAAGCAGTCAGGGCACCTACAGTTACGATAATTCACTGCTAACTGGGAAACCTTCTTTGGATGAAACTCGGTGTTTATTTTTTTTTACCGGGGCATAATCAGAATTACCTAAGTCATAAGTGTGAAAGCTGAGTTTTAGGTTTTGTCATATAGATGAAGTTGTATTAAACCCTCTATCTTCTCTACATCTTCAAGAAGCTCATTTCTGGGTCAGGGGGGTTGTACTAGTGACCTCGCCGTCATTAGCGCTAGTATGAGCAGGCTTCTGTGACCTCTTTCCCTTACCAAGATGGTGTACTCCAAGAACAGCATTACTCTTCATTCATGTCCCTTAGGCATTGAGATGTAAAGTCATTGCTCTGCGATTCTGTTCTCACTGCTCTTTCCCCACTGTGAACTTCAGAGAACTCTGGAACGAGAGACACGGCAGTGCCAGGCGCTGGTGATCTGGACTGACTGTGATAGAGAAGGTGAAAATATTGGATTTGAGATCATCCACGTGTGCAAGGCTGGTACGTGCTGCTGCCATGTCTCTCCACCTTGGAGCCCCGTAAATAAATAACATTCTCTGGTTGCCGTGGCTGAGATCCTCTGCAGATCTGCTTCATCCTGGAGCAAGTCACTGAACCCTTGGGAGCCTTGACTTCCCCCTGTGCGGCCATCTGACTGTTTTCTGGGGCTGCTATGGAAATTAAATGAGTTACTGATAGTGTGAACCATTTAGCCCAGGGCTTATTCCTTGTTAGGTACAAGAAGATCCCCAGCTTCTTAAGAACAGGCATTTTTATAGTCAGTTTTTTAAAATTACATATTGAATATATGCAGAAGAATGTATATATCATAAGTAAAGTACAAAGAATAATTATAAAATGTTCTATTTATTTTCTTAATTTTCCATATTCATTGTACAGTGTCTAACTATTAATACTAATACATAATTGTTAAAGTGGATTTTTTTTTTTTTTGAGACAGAGTCTTACTCTGTTGCCTGGGCTAGAGTGCCATGGTGTTAGCCTGGCTCACAGCAACCTCAAACTCCTGGGTTCAAGTGATCTTCCTGCCTCAGCCTCCCGAGTAGCTGGGACTCCAGGCATGTGCCACCGCGCCTGGCCTGTTAAAGTGGATTTGAAGGCCGGGCGCTGTGGCTCACACCTGTAATCCTAGCTCTTGGGAGGCCGAGGCAGGCGGATTGCTCAAGGTCAGGAGTTCAAAACCAGCCTGAGCAAGAGCGAGACCCCGTCTCTACTATAAATAGAAAGAAATTAATTGGCCAACTGATATATATATAAAAAATCAGCCGGGCATGGTGGCGCATGCCTGTAGTCCCAGCTACTCGGGAGGCTGAGGCAGAAGGATCACTCAAGCCCAGGAGTTTGAGGTTGCTGTGAGCTAGGCTGACGCCACGGCACTCACTCTAGCCTGGACAACAAAGCGAGACTCTGTCTCAAAAAAAAAAAAAAAAAAAAGTGGATTTGAATGGCTTGAACAGGGTTAATGATTTCATGTAACTTAGAGAAAGTGATGAGCAGGCCGTTTTCTGGCTCAGAGGGTGGGATTCCTATTTTCCCTAAGAGGTTTTGTGTTGAATGCTTTGATGACTCCTAGAAATTTATATTTTGAGACAGAGTTTCACTGTGTTGCCCGGGCTAGAGTGCCAAGGTGTCAGCCTAGCTCACAGCAACCTCAAACTCCTGGGCGCAGGTGATCCTCTTGCCTCAGTCTTCGAAGTAGCTGGGACTACAGGCATGCACCACCATGCCTGGCTAATTTTTTCTATGTATTTTTAGTTAGCAAATTAATTTCTATTTTTAGTAGAGACAGATCTCGATCTTGCGAGGCTGGTCTCAAACTCCTGACCTTGAGGGATCCACCCGCCTCAGCCTCCCAGAATGCTAGGATTACAGGCTTGAGCCACCGTGCCTGGCTGACTCCTAGAAATTTAAATGCATTAACTTTCAAAGATGTGTGTATGTGTGTATTTTTTCCTGAAGGGACATGAAATTTCCCCATAAGACTTTTTAATAGACAAGAGTTTTTGTTTTCCCTAAAGGCCTGAGAGAGCAGTAAGGTTGCAGTCCCAAAAGGCTCACCAAGTGAATTGTAGTTAATCACTAAAATTCACTTCGAAGTTATTTCTGACATCAGTTTGAAGGTTATGTGATGTTTCCCTCTTAGACGTTGTATACCATTGATTTAATATACAGGTAAATCGGGCACATCACAGCTTCTTGAACTGGTTTGCCTTTATTTCAACATAGTTTGAGAAGAGTGAACCTCTTATGATGGAGGGCAGTGTGATCTGACTTTGACCTTGGTGCCATCTTGTGTTCCATAGTGAAGCCCAATCTGCAGGTGTTACGAGCCCGTTTTTCTGAGATTACGCCCCGTGCCATCAGGATGGCCTGTGAAAACCTGGCCGAGCCTGATCGGAGAGTGAGTGATGCTGTGGATGTGAGGCAGGAGCTGGATCTGAGAATAGGTGAGGAGTGGACGGACCCTCCCACTGCCACGGGGCGTACTGAGGTTTGTGGAACCAAAAATGAGGTTCCATGTGAATGTACACAGCCAGCTCTGACCTCGGCATCCATCATTCTCTTGTTTTTCCCTCCCTCCCTCCGTCCTCTCACTCCAGGAGCTGCCTTCACCAGGTTCCAGACGCTGCGGCTTCAGAGGATTTTCCCTGAGGTGCTGGCAGAGCAGCTCATCAGTTACGGCAGCTGCCAATTCCCCACACTGGGCTTCGTGGTGGAGAGGTTCAAAGCCATCCAGGCTTTCGTGCCAGAGATCTTTCACAGGATTAAAGGTAAGGCTGAGGGTTGTGTTCGTGTTCGTACAGGCCCAGGAATAATAAGGGATTGGGGAGCATTAATAGTGCTAATTAAAGGTGTGATTTAGGCCAGGTGGGGTGGCTCACGCCTGTAATCCTAGCACTCTGGGAGACCAAGGCGGGCAGATTGCTTGAGGTCAGGAGTTCGAAACCAGCCTGAGCAAGAGGGACACCCCATCTCTACTATAAATAGAAAGAAATTAATTGGCCAACTAATATATATAGAAAAAATTAGCCAGGCATGGTGGCACATGCCTGTAGTCCCAGCTACTCTGGAGGCTAAGGCAGCAAGATTGCTTGAGCCCAGGAGTTTGAGGTTGCTGTGAGCTAGGCTGACGCCACGGCACTCAGTCTATCTAGCCTGGGCAACAAAGTGAGACTCTGTCTCAAAAAAAATAAATAAATAAAGATGTGATTTTTAAAAAAAAAATCTTGCTGCCCTTCTCTCTGCCCCATTACAATATTCAGAATCTACTTAATGTTTCTTTTGTCATCTAGAAACTTCCCTGTTTCATATTCCTTTGGCTTTCACTGTAAAATACCTTCTTTTATCTGTCATATCACGTGGCTCCTCTGGACAATAGCCTTTCTGTTTGTCTCTCCCTGATACAGTAACTCATGACCACAAAGATGGCATCGTAGAATTCAACTGGAAAAGGCATCGACTCTTTAACCACACAGCTTGTCTTGTCCTCTATCAGTTGTGTATGGAGGTAAGAAGTGCTCTGAAATCCTAATGATCTAGGAAGCATTCTGCACACCTCCCGGGCCACTCCCTTTGTGTCCTAGTCTTCCTCTGAACTTGAGCTTTAAGTTTGCAGAAACCAGCACTAAAAATATGAAAGGGAAGGAATCTGCAGAATTTTTAGATAAAATCAGAAATTTTGAGAACTTATAGCTGAAATCCCTCTCTGGGCATATACTATCACTGGAGATTAACAAGGATTAGCTAGTCAGTCTAGATCATAGATTCCTAGGAAATGTCCGGGAAGCAATTTGGACAGCATCTGTCCCCTCTTGATCACATAAGGAAGTCTAGAGAAATGAAAATCACAAATGAATGAGTTAATTTCATATATTGATTAAGGCCAGGAAGAAAATTAAGCAGAGAAAAGGGAGAGAGGCCTGGGGGACAGGGAGGGGGCTGTTCTGGATGTGGTGGTCAGGAAAGACCTTGCAGAGGGGTGACATTTGAGCAGGCATTGGAGTGAGGTAGCCAGGGGAGGAATGGGGGGAAGCTGTGTCTCAGAACAACACGTGCAAAGGCATGCCACAGGCCGGTCATTGGCAGTGGGGACCCTGACTTCACATTTCCTGACCCTTGGACTGGTTGTCCATTTTGTGATGCCACTTCCTATCAGTTAGCACATAGCCTTGTTTTTCCCAGGGCCCACACAGAGTGGTGAGCAGGTGCAGCTCAGGGGAAGGCTGAAAGTTCATGCTGTCTTTACTTTCTAGGATCCCATGGCAACCGTGGTGGAGGTCAGATCTAAGCCCAAGAGCAAGTGGCGGCCTCAAGCTTTGGACACTGTGGTATGTTTCAGACTGATTCAGGCACTCAGGAACAATTAAGTCCCGTTGTCGGGGCTGTAGTTCTGCATGGACCGTGGTACAGTGGAAGGAAACATCAGCCATCACCATGCCACAGAGCAGAGCACTAGGGAAAGATAGAAGCCTGCTTGGCCTCTTAATGCTTTTTTTTAAAATTTATCAAGTGCAATATAACTGCATTGTGTGAGGTTTGGGAAACAAAAAGAGGAAGACAAATGACCATCCTTACATAATTGGTGGTATAATTTTGTTGTCTTCTTGGGGTTTTTTTTCACATTCATATTTTTTACAGCATTATAATTTATAATTAGAGTAGCTTCTTTTTTGCACCCAAGCATTTTTTTTCATGTTGCTGCATAATCTGTGTAATTTCTGCATAAGTGTTATTTTAAATAATATGCTATATGAACCTATCTTAGAACAGGGCTTCTCAAATTTTTGAACCCAGGAAGAGCTACCTCCATGGGACACAAGTCTGAGTAAATCACATTGGAAGCGTGCCTTCCGAGTCACCATTTAGCAGGACATGCAGGCTTAGAATTACTGTCAGGCTTACCTGTGTGACCTGGGCTAACCCCCTTGACATCTCCAGATCTCTCCTCTACTTCTTTGCCACCAGTAACCTGGACTAAATGCAGGGTCTGTCATAAAGCAAGCAGGTTCTTTTGTTTTTGTTTTTGAGACCGAGTCTCGCTCTGTTCCCCAGGTTGGAGTTCAGTGGTATCATCATAGCTCACCACAACATCAAACTCCTAGGCTCAAGTGATCCTCCTGCCTCAGCCTCCCGAGTAGCTGGGAATACAGGCACGCACCACCACGCCCAACTAATTGTTTCCATGTTTAGTAGAGACCGGGTGTCACTTTTGCTCAGACTGGTCTTGATCTCCTGACCTCAAGTGATCCTCCTGCGTCAGCCTCCCAGAGTGCTAGGATTACTGGTGTGAGCCAGAGCTGCCGGCCGCAAGTGGGTTCTACAGGAAGCAAAGCTTTCCCCCACTGCTCCTTCATCTGGAAGAGTCCACTTTGAAATTGCACATACAGAATGTGCAGGCTAAAAAATGTGCATGGACTGCTAGACAGTGCGTTCCTTGTCTTAGGTCACGATAAATATGTGTGTTGAGAGATTCCTGGGGGAAAGTCATGGATTGATTTTATGTAGTAGACGTATGTGTTTTATTCCTTTCTGGTTCAGTGTGCTTTGGCATATAGTGGCAGCATTGTTGGAGTGGTGCCTAGGGAAAAGAACACTCCTGGTTATCTCCCAGGAGGCCTCAAAGAATGGTTTTCACCATCCAGGGGAGTTTACTGGGGATTGGATGGGATTCACAAAATTTGATTCTCAGACTCCCTGTGTTTGAATTGTATTGTAGGCTGCTTGTTAAAAGGTGCAGATTTCAGCCTCTGTCCCGGCCTTGCTCTGCTCTGTCCAGTCCCCAGTGGGCAGGGCCATGAATCTGCTGGCTTCTCCGGTTAGCCTTACACATCAGTCAGAACCACTGGGCAGGGAGTCTGGCTCTGCTGGCAGGCCCAGAAATCATTCTCAGACAGCCTTTCCCCTTCTGTGTGACAGAAGAACCTGGAGCAACAGAGGCAGACTTGTCTGAAGATGAGTTGTGTAGTTGGCTCATGCCCTCTGACTCACATCTAATGTGCATGTCAACCTATTTCACAGGAGCTTGAGAAGCTGGCTTCTCGCAAGTTGAGAATAAATGCTAAAGAAACCATGAGGATTGCTGAAAAGCTCTACACTCAAGGGTGAGTATCCTTGAGAATAGCTTTGGGAGAATTTGAAGCCTCTTTATCACGGTGAAAGATTTTAGAAGTAGAGTAAACACACATTGTCTAAATAACACCCAAGCTCTGACAGAGGATTTTGACATTGAGTTCTCTTTTCTGATATGAATAAAGCATTTTAGTACGAGAACCCATAGAGTAAATCCAGATCCTACTTTTGACTCCTCAGTAATCTCCCTGGTGCCCTGGCAAGTGGCAGAGAGCAGGCAGCTCCTCTGGGAGTCGTTTGCCTGTGAAAATCATCCAAACCCAGGGGTCACGGGCACCCAGCAAGGTGGTCTTCTGGCTGTGCTGTCCAACATTCGACTGTTGAGCACTTGAAATTTGGGTTGTCCAACTTGGGATGTGCTATAAATGTAAAATACATACTGGAGTTTTGAAGATTTTTATGAAAATAAAATGTAAATTATCTCAAATTTTAAGTGGCTAATTGAAGATTGAAAATTACATATAGAATCTACATTATAGTTTTAGGGACAGCATTGTTCTTTATGTACTCTAGGAACAGTTAGAGAAACACACACTGGTGGAGCTGTTGGGGCTGACTAGGCTCAAGGGTCAGACTGACCCCAAGAGAGGCCAGTCATGTACCCCAGGGCATGAGGCGCTGGCAGAGTCCTGGGTCTCGATCCTGTGCTGGGCTGGCCTGTTCCCTTCCTCTGTGGCTGCTTTTCACCCTGTGAGGGGCATCTCAGAACTTTTCTTGGTGCAGATTACCTAGGGTGCTTTCAGGTGAGTTGGCTATATGAGATAGGTAATTGCAGGTGTTACCCGGTGCTGTCAGTTGCTTATAAACGAACTAAGCCTAAAAAGAATTCTTATTCTGTGTGTTGGCCTTTGTTTTAGGTACATCAGCTATCCCCGGACGGAAACAAACATCTTTCCCAGAGACTTAAATCTGACAGCATTGGTGGAACAACAGACCCCAGATCCACACTGGGGAGCCTTTGCCCAGAGCATTCTGGAGCGGGGCGGCCCCACCCCACGCAATGGGAACAAGTCTGACCAAGCTCACCCTCCCATCCACCCCACTAAATATACCAGCAGCCTGCAGGTTGGTTTCTTTGAATGTGCTGCCCACTAGGACCCAGAGCGAGGTGCTGAGGGCCAGTGGTAGGATTCGAGTTTACCCTGCAGCTCTGATGGTAGGAAATAAGTGGTCTTGAAATAATCTCTTTCAGAAAAGAGAAGTCAGTGTCAGAATTCTCCTATTTTATAATCTTCTGCCTGCTTTCATGAAAGACCCTTGTGTGGTGGGCCCCACCCTTGCTGTAGCCCCGTCAGCACAGGGCTCCTGCTGCTTCTCCCCTTGTCACACATAGCCCAGGTTGCCCCCACACCCTGCTCGGCCCCCACCCCACAGCCATCACAGCCATTTACAGTCCCTTGTAACTAGAGAATCCTGTCTGTCCTCCCGAGAGGTTCTATTGCCTTCCTAGGACTTTGCCACCTCCCTCCTGTCCTGCTGTAGCCACTGTAGAGTTTCCCACTGGGCTCTGCCCGCTTGGCTCAGTGGGGACAGGCTCTCCTAGGGCAGAAGCCTTTGAAGCTTGCTGACTTCCCCAGGCTATCACAGAGCTGAGCAAATTTTGATCTTTTTTTTTTTCTTTCTTTAATAACATGTTCCTTCTGATCTTAAAATTAATACATTTTCAAACAGTCCCTCACACCTATAATCCTAGCACTCTAGGAGGCCAAGGCAGGAGGATTGCTTGAGATCAGGATTTCAAGACCAGCCTGAGCAAGAGCAAGACCCTGTCTCTATTAAAAACAGAAAAAAATTAGCCAGGTGTTGTGGTAAGCGCCTCTAATCCCAGCTACTCAGGAGGCTGAGGCAAGAGGATCACTTGAGCCCAGGAGTTTGAGGTTGCAATAAACTATGATATGACACTGCTACACTCTAGGCGGGACAACAGAGTGAGACTCTGTCTCAAAAATAAATAAAATTAATACATGTTCATTTTACACAATTTAGAAAATATAAAAGATATAAAGAAGGAAAAAATTGCCTATAATTGCCCCTTCTTATAACCACATTTTTTCTATGCATGTAGATAGTCTTTTAATAAAATTAGGACCTTAGATAGCTTTGTAAAAACTACTTTTTAAGGTCAGGCATAGTGGTTCATGCCTATAATCCCAGTATTTTAGGAGGCCAGGGTAGGAGGATCACTTAAACCCAGGAGTTCAAGGCTACTGTGAGCTATGATTGTGCCATTGCACTCTAGCCTAGGTGATAGGAAAAAAACTACTTTAACATATTATATCATGAGTATTTCCCCATTTTCTGCAGTATTTAAAAGTATGATATTTAAATGATTGCATAGATGTACTATAATTTATTTTGTCAAATTGATTTTTGGAACAGTAAGTTGTTTACAAGATTTTGATACAAAATGTCCTATATTTAACATTTGTTTTTGTTTTTTGAGACAGTCTCGCTCCGTTGCCCGGGTTAGAGTGCTGTGGCGTCAGCCTAGCTCAAAGCAGCCTCAGACTCCTGGGCTCAAGTGATCCTCCTGCCTCAGCCTCCCAGGTAGCTGGGACTACAGGCATGCACCACTATACCCGGCTAATGTTTTCTATTTTTTTTTTTTTTTTTTTTCTCCCAGGAAAAGGCAGTGAGATGTTTTCTATTTTTTAGTGGAGACAGGGTCTTGCACTTGCTCAGGCTGGTGTCAAACTCCTGAGCTCAAACGATCTGCCCACCTCGGCCTCCCAGAGTGCTAGGATTACAAGCATGAGCCACTGCGCCTATAGTTAACATTTGTATACATAAACATTTGTGTGGATCCTCAGTTACTCCTTTGAATAACTTCCTAGATGGGGAATTATTAGATGTGTATGTAAACATCTCGTGGGCTTTTGATGGAATGAGACTCAGTAAATCTTGGATTTACCCAGTTGATCAAAAATCACCCTGACAAATTACTATCTGAACATAACATGAAGTTGGGCTCAGGCTCTCAAGTGCAGTGTTACCATGTGTCTCTTGTAGTGGGTAGTGTCTTGCTGACTATTTATGCTTTCATCTTGTTTTCTGCTTAGATTGGGTTTACATCAAAGAACCACTTCCCAGTCTGGAAGGGAAGATGGTTCACTTGCTTGCCTCTGCCCCATTGGAGTTGTGAGGTGTGTCAGCCTAAACCCATCTGCTCCCTAGGACTTGCCTGGCACTCCACGGTAGCGCAGGGCCTAGGGAGCAGTGTCACCTGTTCCAGGCAGAACTGAAAGGTGATGTAAACCGGCCTTAAACAAGAGATGGTATTTTCAAGGAAGTTTCAGATTCTCCCTCTCTTCCTAGGGAGATGAACAGCGACTATATGAGTTTATCGTTCGCCATTTCCTGGCTTGCTGCTCCCAGGATGCTCAGGGGCAGGAGACTACTGTAGAGATTGACATTGCTCAGGAACGCTTTGTGGCCAACGGCCTCATGATTCTGGCCCGAAATTATCTGGACGTGTATCCATATGATCGCTGGAGTGACAAGGTGATAAAGAGGTGGACCCCAGGGAGAAGGGAGGTCCGTCATGTCCTAGCCCTGAGCTGTCTAGTGACGTGCAACTGCATTCCTTGAAATGGAGGTTGTCTTTTGCCTGAGTGTGGTGACAGTGATCTGACTGCATGCATGCTGCTCCCTGCAGATCCTCCCTGTCTATGAGCGAGGCTCCCGCTTTCAGCCCAGCACCGTGGAGATGGTGGATGGGGAGACCAGCCCGCCCCAGTTGCTCACCGAGGCCGACCTCATTGCCCTCATGGAGAAGCACGGCATTGGTCAGTAGCTTCTGTGCATGGCTCTCATCTCCCTATGCGCCAGGCACAATCTGATGCAGGTGCTATATTCTTATCCCTATTTTTATAGTTGAAGTGAGTCTCAGAGAGGTTAAGAACTTACCTAAGGTCACAAAGTGTGTGTTATTTAAACCTGGTTTGAATCTCCAGTCAGTGCTCTGAAATCCCATACCATACCGTACATAGAGTGACACATTTCCCGTGACTCAGGGTGCTCAGCTAGGAGCACCTTTTGGGCACATGGGGATAGAACAACAAATAAGGTAGTAACAATTAAAACTATATCGTAGGCCAGGTGTAGTGGCTCACGCCTGTAATCCTAGCACTCTGGGAGGCTGAGGTGGGCCGATTGCTCGAGGTCAGGAGTTCGAAACCAATGAGTGAGACCCTGTCTCTACTAAAAATAGAAATTAATTGACCAACTGAAAAGATACATATACAAAAAAAAAAAAATTTAGCCAGGCATGGTGGCGCGTGCCTATAGTCCCAGCTACTTGGGAGGCTGAGGCAGTAGGATCACTTGAGCCCAGGAGACTGAAGTGGCTGTGAGCTAGGCTGATGCCAAGGCACTCACTCTAGCCTGGGCAACAAAGTGAGACTCTGTCTTAAAAACAAAAACAAAAACTATATCATAATCTTCTGAAGTGTCAGATTTGGCAGCTTGGGCCTCCTTCCCTTGTGGAACAGTGGATGTGGGTGTCAGCTGCCCCCATAGGTGTGTACCCACACTACTCACACGCTGCTCACACTGGCCTCACTCACCTGCATGTACTTGGCAAGACCCTACTGTTAGCCATGAGTGGCTGGATTCTTAGCTTTTTGTTCCCATAATTGCTTAGGAATCAGAAATTATGTTTTAAAAAACACTGGGCCAGAATTATGTTTTTCCCAATAAGTCCTGTGGCTCAAGCTTTGCAGGTGGGTCATTGTGAATGATTTGCTGCCCCTCCATCCGTTTTTCATAGCATTCATAGCACATAGTTTTCAGGGGCTGTCTTTAGCAAAATCTAGTCCAGGAAGGCCAGCTGTGTGATGGAAGGGAAGAGGAGTCCCCTACATGTGTTATGGAAGCTGCTTTCTCTATCCAGGCTATACCTGCCTCACCTACAAAGAGAGTTTAATTGCCTAGCTGCTTTCTCTATCCAGGCTATACCTGCCTCACCTACAAAGAGAGTTTAATTGCCTTATGACTTGGGGAAAGTGCTCCAGCCTGGAATATATGACCATCACTGAGATATCCAGAAAGCCTGCAGGTTTAGGTAAAATAGAGGGGGTTCACCCATCATGATTTCCTCGATTAAAATGTATGAGGCCTACTAGAGTGAGACCTTGGACTAGGCACCAGGGACTCAATGAGAAATGAGACCTTATCTTTCCCTTCAAGGACTCAGTCTAGCAGAAGAACCAAACCAAACCAACACATTGAATACAATGTGATGGGTTCTGCAGGGAGCAGGAAGAAAACATTATGGATGGGTGTGGCTGGCATTTGAACTTGACCAAAACCTCATAGTAAGACTTCCTGGTCAATGAAGGCAAGTCCAGCAAAGGGCAGGGCCTGTGGAAGGGCACAGGGAGGAATGCAAAAGCCTGCTGCAGCTGGGGACAATGAGGGGTGGTCATAGGAGGTGAGAAAGAAAGGTGGTTCGGGCCTGACTTTGCAGCCTGGCTTGCAGGGCTGTGGGACTTGGGTGCCTCCTCATAGTTGGTAGGCTTTTAAAAAACCAAACCAGGCCAGGCACAGTGGCTTACACCAGTAATCCTAGCCCTCTGGGGGGCCAAGGCAGAGGATGACTTGAGCTTAGGAGTTCGAGACCAGCCTGAGCAAGAGTGAGACACCCCCCCCCCCCACTAAAAATTAAAAAATTAGCTGGGCATGGTGGCACGTGCCTATAGTCCCAGCTACGTAGGAGACTGAGGCAGGAGGATTGCCTGAGCCCAGGAGTTTGAGGTTGCCCTGAGATAGGCTGATGCCAATCTAGCCTCGGCAACAGAGCCAGATTCTGTCTCAGAAAAACAAAACAAAAAACCCAAGCCAGATTATAATATTTTTAATTTATTTAATTTGTTGTTTTTTTTTTTTTTAGAGATAGTGAGTTTCTGCTCTGTTGCCTAGGCCTGTTGCCCAGGCCAGAGTACAGTGGCACGATCATAGCTCACTGTAGCCTCTAACTCCTGGGCTCAAGCGATCCTCCTGCTTCAGCCTCCTGAGTAGTGCATGCCACCTCTGCACCTGGCTAACTTTTCTTTTTCTTTTTTTTTAAAGAGACAAGGTCTTGCTATGTTGCCCTAGCTGGTCTCAAACTCCTGGCCTCAAGCCATCCTCCTGCCTTGGCCTGCCAAAGTGCTGGGTTTATAGTGAGTCACTGTGCCCAGCTAATTATTAAAATATTGTTTAAGTAATATTTTTAAAATGATACAGTTTTATGGAGACATCGTTCGTGTATGATACAATTCACCTGTTTAAAATGTATAATTCACATTTTTAGTACATTTGCAAAGTTGTGTAGTCATCACCACAGTCTGTTTTAGAACGATTTCATCACCTCAGAAAGAAACCATGTACCCTGTAGCAGTAATTCCCGTTCCCCTCTCCTCTAATCCTCTAGCCCTAGGCAACAACTAATCTTTCTGACTGAGAGATTTGCCTATTTTAGACATTTCCTATAAAGGGAATCATACGATAAGTATGTGGCCTTTTGTAACTGACCTCATGTGGATATGTGTTTTCACTTCTCTTGGGTATATGTCTAGGAGTGGGATTGCTGGGTCACACGGTGTTCAAAGAAGGGAGAAGGGAGGTGCCAATAGTGAAGAGAAAGGAAAAAATAGTAATTGTCAGTTAAAACCAAAGTAGCTGTGCAGTAATTAGCAGGCAGCTTCAAGAGCAGTCACATTGTTCATCTTTCTTTCTCTCTGTTCCTGGAGACTTGGTTTTCTCTGAAATGTCATCAGGCTTATCTCAGGGGATATGGTTTTGCCCCTGAGATACAGTTTTGGGCAGGAAACTTGCGGCCTGGAGTTTGCTCCTTGCTGTCCAGCTAGGAGCTTCTCAGGAACACCTTAGGCTATAGAAACAGATTCCAAAGGCAGTTTCTGGTGCATGTAAAGAGAAAGATTTACATTTGCTTTCTGTCTTTGGGCTCTTTTCAGATGTTCGGGGAAAGCAGAGCCCCAAGTTGTGCCTGTCAGCTAAAGGGAGAGAGACGGAGAGTAGGGAGAGCTCATGATTGATCTTTAGAGGTTATTAGGAAATGGTAGGATTAGATATTTTTCTGTTATTTCAGCAAAGCCACCCGTTTCACATGGTAACTGTACTTTTAACTTGTTGAGGAACTGCCGAAGTGTCTTTCACAGTGGCCGCACCATTTTACATTTTTTCCACATCCTCACCAACAGTTGTTATTATCTTTTTAATTAAACCCGTGCTAGTGGGTATGAAATGGTATTTTATTGTGGTTTTGATTTACATTTCCCTAATGGCAGAACTACATTTTATTTACTTATTTATTTATTTATTTATGAGACAGAGTCTCACTCTGTTGCCTGGGCTAGAGGGCTGTTGGCATCAGCCTAGCTCACAGCAACCTCAAACTCCTGGGCTCAAGCAATCCTCCTGCCTCAGCCTCCCGAGTAGCTGGGACTACAGGCATGCACCACCATGCCCGGCTAATTTTTTCTATATATATTAGTTGGCCAATTAATTTCTTTCTATTTATAGTAGAGACAGAGTCTCACTCTTGCTCAGGCTGGTTTCGAACTCCTGACCTTGAGCAGTCCGCCCGCCTTGGCCTCCCAGAGTGCTAGAACTATAGGCGTGAGCCACCACGCCAGCCTCTATTTTTAATAGAGGTGAGGTCTCACTCTTGCTCAGGCTGGTCTCAAACTCCTGAACTCAAACAGTCTGTCCACCTCTGCCTCCCAGAGTATTAGGATGACTGGTGGATGATTAGCCACCACGCCCTGCCAGAGCTACATTTTAAAAGGTCTCTTTGGCCACAGCTTAGAGAATGGGCGGAAAGGAGCAGAAATGGGGAGGATGAGGGCATGGTAATGGTGCGGATGGGAAGAGGTAGACTCCAGTGTGGCTGCAACACAGAAGGGGGAACGAGGATTTAAAGGAATTTTTAAGCTGGAATTTACAGTTTTATTTTATTTTTTTTCTTATCTTTTTGGAATTGACAGCTTTAATGAGTAATCAGATGTGAGGTTGAGGTTGCCTTTGTGATTTCTCTTAAAAACCAGAGGGAACAGATGCATCTTGCCTACATAGGCCCTCCAGGCAGAGGGGCTTGTGTGAGTGAGGCACCCCAGCCCTCTAGGTGCAGCTGTCTGTATTACCTCAGAATAATCGGGAAATGGCTTCTAGGTACTGATGCCACCCACGCCGAGCACATCGAGACCATCAAAGCCCGGATGTACGTGGGGCTCACCCCAGACAAGCGGTTCCTCCCTGGGCACCTTGGCATGGGACTTGTGGAAGGTAAGGGAGGAGGGAGCTGGCAGTGAATATGGGCAGTGGTGTTGGGGCCCCTCACAGAGCACCCTCTTTGTCTGCAGGTTATGATTCCATGGGCTATGAGATGTCTAAGCCTGACCTCCGGGCTGAGCTGGAAGCTGATCTGAAGCTGATCTGTGAGGGCAAGAAGGACAAATTGGTGGTTCTGAGGCAGCAGGTGCAAAAATACAAGCAGGTTTTCATTGAAGCAGTGGCTAAAGCAAAGAAGTGAGTGCCGTGTTCCCCAGCAAGTAGAGAGAGTTCTTGGGGGCTGTTTCTCTACTAAGTTCTTCCTCGCCCCTGATCTGCTCTGGTTACTCTGGGCTAATGGCTTTAGAAATGCCCTTCTCTTGATTTTAATTGTCTTGAGTTAGGCAGCATAGTCTTTTAAATCAGTAAACCCACATGCTAGGGTATGATTCATTTGTTCTGAGGCATTTAGAGGTGGCCATTTAGCAAGCAGTGGTGTGCATTTTGTTAGAAATGACATATTTTATACCTGTGATACTGTGATTCATAATAAGATATATATATATTTAGTCTTCATATCCTGGCACACAGCTCCTAAAACCCTCAGAATCCCCAAAGTGACTTTTGTATGCTAATGAGGTGATTTGATGTCTGGGGTCTCCTGGACAGCCTCAGGTTGGGGCTGGTTGCCAGAGAACCAACCCTGTGATTAGAACGTTTTGATTTTGGGCCCCACCTCTGGGGAGGGAAGAGGGGCTGGAGGTTAGGTTTATCCCCTATGGCCAGTGATTTATCAGTAATGCCTAAGTAATAATGCCTCCATAACAACTCATGGACTGGGTTTGGTGAGCTTCCAAATAGCTCAGTACGTGGAGGTTCCTAAAGGGTGGCGTTCCCGGAAAGGCCTTGGAAGCTTGGCGCCTGCTCCCACACGCCTCACCCTGTGTGTCTCTTCCATCTGGCTTCATCCATAGTATCATTTGTAATAAATAGGCAAGTGTAAGTAAAGTGTTGCCCTGAGTTCTGTGAGGCACTCTAGCAAGTTAACCAAACCCAAGGAGGGGGTTCTAGGAAGCCCAGTTTATAACTGGTTGGTCAGAAGTGCAGCCTGGGATTTGTGACTGGCATCTAAAGAGGGGGCAGTGTTGTGGGACTGAGCACTTAATTGCTGAACACTCTCCACATATATAGCGCCAGAACTGAATTGAATGGGAGGATGCCCAGCTAGTGTCTGCTGAAGAATTGCTTGGCGTGTGGTGGAAAAAACCCATGCAGCCAGTATCAGAAGTATGTTGTGAAAGTATAGTAGGAAATAGTTTGTTCTTTCTTATCCTTCACACTACCCCATGCTAACTTGAAAAGAAATGCATGAACTAGTTTAAACTTAAGGCAGACACTTCTGGAGTTTGTAGACGCTATGCAGTTTTACTTGATTAATGTGGGGCCAGTGACAAGGCAGAGTTATCTGCCTGTAGCCTGAGTCCTACCAGGCTCTGGCCAGGAACCAGGAGCCAGGGCTGTTTGGTAATCTCAGTCTCCCCTCGCTGCCCTCTGTTCTCTGCAGCAGGCCTGTGGCTCACTTACCAGCTGCTTCCCAAGGTCACACATGTCAGGTACACATAATAATGTTGTAAGTGGCTTGCAGCGATTGCCAGCTGATGTGTATTTTTGCCCTCTCTTCAGATTGGACGAGGCCTTGGCCCAGTACTTTGGGGAAGGGTCAGAGGTGGGCCAGCAGGAAGAGATCTACCCAACCATGCCGGAGCCCATCAGGAAGTGCCCACAGTGCAACAAGGACATGGTCCTCAAGACCAAGAAGAGTGGCGGGTCAGTGCCCTGGCTTCTGCCCTGCCTCTGTGCCTCAGCACCTGCTGTGTCAGCCAGGCAACTCTCTGAAAGGCCCTGCCATTTTATTTCCATGGAATTAGTTAAAGGCTGGCCTGTTGCCAGCCACAGCAAGGTGTTGGACTAGAAGGATAGCACAGTGGGGAGAGGCCTTTGAGGTGTGCGGTGCTGTGGGAACTCAGAGGAGGTGAGGGACTGAGTGATAGTGGGGTGTTTTGGTCCATCGTGGGTAGGTCATCATTTATCCAATGTGTGGCGAGTGGTGGAGGAGCATGAGCTTCGGATCTGGATGTGTCTGGGTTCAAATCCCACTTCTCGCTGAAGTGAGCTATGTGGCCTGACGGAACTTATTTAATGACTCTGAGGCCAAAGATATCTTTCATAAAGCCAGTAGTGTCTCCCTCACAAAGCTGTGCTAAGGGTGAGGATGGTTAGGGTGGACACGCTAGTAGGTGCTCATGGCAAGGATGGAGAAAGATTTCTCATGAAGAGATTAAGATATAAAAGTGGAAAAGTTTATTTTATCCTTCTTAAAGGAGAAAGAAGAAAGGCAGGGGGATAGAAAGAAATGGGGTGACATCCCAAAGAAAGAGAAGAGGCCAGCAGTGAGAGTGTGTGCTGATTTTGCTGATTTTAAGGGGAATGAAGAGAGGAAAAAACCAGTGCTGGCTGTCAGTTGATGACAAAAACTGCAAGGATGTCGAAGTCCAAGACTGGGTTCCCTGCCTTTCCTTGGAGAAGGGAATATCACAGCAGATGTGATGCTGTCGTCAAGATACTGTTGAGGCTGTAGCTGGTTCTCCTCCTGTTTACTCAGGAACTCTCTAAAAGCAGATTCTCAAAAGATAATTTTGAAAGAGGGAAATCTACATCTCTTTTCCGTTCATTCCAATCTTTCCAAAAGTTGTGCAAAGCAGAACTCCTGTAGGGTGCCTGTTAGTGAGAGAACTCATAGGATTGACCTTTAACCATTACTGGGGAAACTGTGGGATTGGGTATTCCCTGTTATTTTTACAAGGCCGCCCCTTTCAGGAAAAGGGATCAAAACTGTACAGCACTTTGCCTGACACGTTGTAGGTGCTCACCAAGTCTGAATTGGGCCTAGAAACCACAACTCCCTCTTCATTTTCATGCACTAGATCTGAGTGGGCAGTTTACCCCAGATCAGGTTGCCTAGTCTGGCCTAGTTGTCCCTGCTGGCAGCTGGCCACTGGAGGAGGTTCATGGAGAAAGAAGTGCTAAAGAGGGATAGAGGCTGTCATTCATCGGGTGCCATCCCTCGCTGGCATGATGCAAGGTGCTCTGTAAACATTGTCTCGTTCTATCTTCATAATCACTCTGCACCCTGCAAGGCAGAAATTCCCCCCACACACACTTTTTTTTTTTTTTTTAGAGACAGGATCTGGCTGTGTTGCTCAGGGTAGAGTGCAGTGACATTATAGCTCACTGCAACCTCACACTCCTGGGCTCAAGCAATCCTCCCGCCTCAGCCTCCTGAGTAGCTGGGACTACAGGCGTACACCACCATGCCCAGCTAATTTTTCTATTTTTGTAGAGATGGGGTCTTGCTCTTGCTCAGGCTGGTCTCGAACTCCTGGCCTTAAGCCTCAAGCTTTAGGAGGCCTCTGCCTCCCAAAGTGCTGGGATTACAGGCATGAGCCACCATACCCAGTCCTTTTTCCCACTTTTTAAAGAGTGAAAACAGGCTGGCGCAGTGGCTCATGCCTGTAATCCTGGCACTCTGGGAGGCTGAGACAGGAGGATTGCTTGAGATCAGGAGTTCAAGACCAGCCTAAGCGAGAACAAAACCCCATCTCTGGCCGGGCGCTGTGGCTCACGCCTGTAATCCTAGCTCTTGGGAGGCCGAGGCGGGCGGATTGCTCAAGGTCAGGAGTTCGAAACCAGCCTGAGCAAGAGTGAGACCCCGTCTCTACTATAAATAGAAAGAAATTAATTGGCCAACTGATATATATATATAAAAAAAAAAATTAGCCGGGCATGGTGGCGCATGCCTGTAGTCCCAGCTACCCGGGAGGCTGAGGCAGAAGGATCACTCAAGCCCAGGAGTTTGAGGTTGCTGTGAGCTAGGCTGACGCCACGGCACTCACTCTAGCCTGGGCAACAAAGCGAGACTCTGTCTCAAAAAAAAAAAAAAAAAAAACCCATCTCTATTAAAATAGAAAAAAAAAAATTAGCTGGGCAACTAAAAGTAGAAAAAAATTATCTGGGCATGGTGGTGCGTACCTGTAGTACCAGCTACGGAGGAGGCTGAGGTAGGAGGATCACTTGAGCCCAGGAGTTTGAGGTTGCTGTGAGCCAGGCTAACGCCATGGCACTTTAGCCCGGGCAACAGAACAAGATTCTGTCTCCAAAAAAAAAAAAAGTGAAAACTGACCCTTAGTGGGCCTGGGGCACTAGTTGAGAGTCTCAGCCCTGGTGAGCAGTAAAGGCAGAGTTTGAACCCAGGACTTCACTGCCCTTCGCTTCTGCCTGGACGCAGAATCATGCTGCCTCCCTGCTGCCAGTGAGAAAGGTGGTTTCCCGCCTCCTCACCACAGCTCACAGTGGCCTGGCTGGCTGGGTGAAGAGAAGGCTCCTCCCCAGCTCTCGGAAAAAAGAGGTCTGTGGGCCAGACCTAGAAGCGGGTGGCAGGGCTCATGCCACCCACAGACAGAAGCTAGTGCCACTCTAGGCTCAGCCCACTACCTTGGCATATATTTCAGTGCATAATAAATGCTATTGATGGTTCCTTTGCTACCAGTAGGTTATTGTGTTAGTAACCATTTGGACATAAGGAGAAAGGCTACTTTTGTTTTAGTTTGGAATTCTCCAGGTACTATACTTGATAACAAAGGAATTCTTCTCAGAGTCACCCACGGGGATCTGGAGATTGTCTTATGGGCTTTAGCTTGCCAGGTTCATCTGATAAGTTCCATTTCTGAGTTTGTGGAGTTCCTGTTTAAATAACTGGGGTTTAGGGTTGGTTTTTCCTGTCTAGTAGTACCCAGGCACACGCAGAAGAACTGTGAGACCCAGAAGTTCCATGACTGGAAGGCGTTGAGATGTGCTGGCCGAGAACACCAAGCAGTGTGGGCGCTGGGTGGGAGGCCCTCAGCAGGCAGATGCTTTCCAGGCCTGGCCCCTCCCCCCGTGCCTGTCTCTGGACATGTTTCCAGAGCTCCCGGCCTCTATTTACTCACCTGCAAATGAGAGTGTGCTGGCCCCACCCCAGACTGGCAGGCGGCAGAAACTTGAGAATGTGCAGCAGGGCCAGAACACTGCTCCATGGCTGCCTTGTTGGCTGGTGTTTCTTTGAGGACGAAGCAGGCTCAGCAGTAGCTGCATCGTTTTGGGGGAAGTACTGGAGTAAATAGGCTCATTTTCCTAAGCTGTTGAATACCAGTGACTGTGTGTCCAGGTAAGTGGTCTCACCTGGCCCCTGCTCCTCAGGTTCTACCTCAGCTGCACGGGTTTCCCGGAGTGTCGAACGGCTATGTGGTTTCCCGACTCGGTGCTGGAGGCCAGCAGAGACAGCAGCGTGTGTCCAGTCTGTCAGCCACAGCCCGTGTACAGGTGAGCCAGGCGCCGCAGGCAGGCACCTCCTCTCCGAGTGAGTGCACCGTGTCGCCCATCTTGCCCTTCCTCCCACCAGAACCCAGGGGGCAGATCCTGGAGGCTCACTATGAGGCCATGCAGGATTTTAGAGTTTTAGCTGTGGTGCTTAGTGGCAGCCAGGTCAGCTGGCCCAGGCCAGTTCTGCTGTGTCTTGTGTGCATCATTGCCTCAGTGTGTGTGGAAGCCCAGTGCGGGAGAGGCTCTGGGCTGTGTATCCCTGGCCAGGAGGGCCGCTTTCCCTGCCCTTTTCAGATGGATCATTGCTGCATCGGGCTCAGGGACTTACTCGTGCACTAAAAATGGAGAGCCCTGGTGCAGGACAGTGGTCCTCAAACTTGTTACTCATAGGACCCCCTACTCTCTAAAAAATCATTGAGGAACCCACAGAACTTTTATTGTGGTTTGTTTATATATGCCATATTCAAAATTAAAGCAGAGACACGTTTTAAAATATTCATTTACAGCAAATGCATTGCATACTAACATAAATAACTTGTGTTTTGCAAGAAAATTCCTGTTTCCCCAAATCTGCTCCTGCAGTCTGCTGAGTTACTGTGTGTGCTGTAACCTCTGGAAAGCTCTAGAGCACACAAAGGAAAGAACAAGAGCAAAACAGACATAACTTTTTAGCATTTGTTATAAAATAGTTTTGACCTCCCCTTGAAAGGGCCCAGAAACCCTCAGGGGCCCTGGAATTACACCTAGAGAACTGCTGGTGTATCGTCTATAAAATGAGGATCAGGATAAAAGAAGAAGAATAAAAAAAAGAACTGGTATAGAGGATTGGAACTTTTCGGAGGTGTCTGTATTGGGTTGATTAGTCAGGGTCTTAGGTGTCCTCTCCACTGTGCTCCTGTGACAGTTGCAGGGGCTCCTGGGTGGCTGGTTGAGGGCGTCACATGGGCTTCCTGAAGTGTGAGGGATGTGGAGAGGCCTGGGGCTGGAGCAGGGAAGCGCTGGCACCCGGTCAATGTTTTTTTCTCACCTTCTGGCCTCACCAGGTTGAAGTTCAAGTTTAAGCGTGGTAGCCTTCCCCCAACCATGCCTCTGGAGTTTGTTGGCTGTGTCGGCGGATGTGATGAAACCCTGAGGGAGATCCTAAACCTAAGATTTTCACGGGGTGAAAGAGCTAGCCAGCCCTCTGGCCACCTGCATACTAGCCAGTCCCTGAACAGGATGGATGGCAGCCAGCACAGCAACCCCCAACCTCCTGGCAACAGACTGACTGGGCCCTCCAAGGCTCTGGCCCAGCTCCTCCCCACACCCACTGCTGCTGGTGAAAGCAACTCCGTGACCTGCAACTGTGGCCAAGAGGCCGTGCTGCTCACTGTCCGTAAGGAGGGCCCCAACCAGGGCCGGCAGTTCTATAAGTGCAATGCGGGTAGCTGCAACTTCTTCCTGTGGGCAGACAGCGGCCATCCAGAAGCAGGAGGGCCTCCTGCCCCAGCATCAAGACCCCCAGGTGGCTCTCTGGGACGCCTGCCAGGCTCAGGGAGCCACCCAGGTGGGTTTGGCAGCCTTGGTGATGGCGGCAGTGGTGGTGGCACGTCCTGCCTATGCAGTCAGCCCACTGTCACACGGACCGTGCAGAAGGACGGGCCCAACAAGGGGCGCCAATTCCATACGTGTGCCAAGCCGAGAGAGCATCAGTGCGGCTTCTTCCAGTGGGTCGACGAGAACATGGCTCCAGGTGAGGTAGAAAGGGGCATGCGAGTCCCTGCCTTGGGTTTTCACAGTGTCCCCACTTCAGAGACCAGAGGCAGCAGAGAGAGGGCAGGGCAGTATCATGGTGGGAGCAGGAAGGGCACCTGGACTGTCCTTGCATCTCTTTCCTCACTTTCGGCAAAGGGATGAACTACACAGTCCTCATTCCAGATTAAAGTGTAGCCGCCATTAATTAGGTACCTTCTGTGTGCCTGGCACTATGCTAAATGTACTTCACATGCGTCTTCTTTAATCCTCATCAGGTAAGCCTTGTGTTCACAGTGTTACAAATGAGGAAGGTGAGGCCTACACCAACAAAGTGGCTTTGTGCGGGGTGACACAACGACAGAGCCCACGATTTGGATGTAGGCTTGCCCAAGCCCTCTTCACAGCCTCTAACCCTGGCAAGGTTATTAGCATCAGCCTCATTTCTTCAGATGAACAAACTGACCCTGGTGATATTTAGGAACCTGCCCAGGGTTACACAGCTTGGGCCAGTGTTCCAAAAATATGTGTTGTGGGAACTGGTGCCCAGATACTGGATCGAGGTGGATGGTGTGTGTGAGGGCACTTTGAAATATGGCTGCTGCCACACTGGTGCACAGCAGAGCTGAAGTAAATATCCGACAGTGACCAAAAGGCCTCATGAGAGCTTTGGGGTTGTATGGCTCTGGTTCTGTAGCCATGTGACCTTGAACAAATGACTTAGGCTCTTGCCTCAGTTTCCTCAGCAAGAAGATGATATCTGCTTCCGTAGGGCTCCTTTTTTATAAAGGAAGCTGTCTCAGGTGGCAACTAACACCAGCTCTGCGTGTACAAGAGGAACCCAGAGACTCAATAAAAAGCGTAGGCCTGAGCCGCCTGCCCATGCTGCAGGGACAAGAGACAGCGTTGCTGTGACAGACCCATGTTTTCTGTGTGTGAGAGTAGTGTGGCCTGCACACTTCAGGAATACCAGGACCACTCATTTTCCTTCTTGGACGGAAGTGGCATCTGACCTCCAGGCCAATTGATGGATTGTCCTGGTCGTCAGGTAGCCAGCACCAAGAGGCCTGTTTAGGGCCTGGAGGGGTCCAGAGCTCAGGTCCCCTTGCATGGCAGGTAGGGAGCAGGCTATAGGCCACAGGCTGCTTGTCTCTGTTGCCTGCTTGGGTTTCTGCCTCTTATGAAGGGCCAGCACAGTGACACGAGTGCCTCCTTATGAGGGCAGTGAGCATGGGACAATGTCTCCAGGAGCTTAGGCTTCTTTAGAGGAGGCATCAGGTCACATGAGATGGAAAACACATCATATCTTGACCTTATGGTGAGTGAGGGGGCCTGGCCTGTGAGGTATACACCACTGAGTAAAAGTCGGGACACGCCCCCACCCAACACTGTGACCTGTATTTCTTGCTACTTCAGTGTGTCAGTTCTAAACTTGGTCTTCCCCTAACTCTTTCCACAGGGACTTTGGGAGCCCCACCCTGGCCAGGAGGGAGAGGAAGAACCCAGGGGCCAGAGGCCAGAGGCAAAAGACCCCGGGCCAACTCCTCAGACCCAGCTACAGCTAAGAAACCCCGCAAGTGCAGCCTTTGCCACCAGCCTGGACACACTCGTCCTTTCTGTCCTCAGAACAGATGAGGGCAGGGTAGGGTAGTTAGGGCCACTTTCTCAGACCTGTCCCCTTAATGAGTTAACCAAGACCAGGCGGCTGTTCATTGTCCTGGAAGCTGAGAAAGCATGGCACCTTCCCGTGTTGAGCACAAGATCCACACTGCTCTAGAGAAGGGCAGCGCTGCTGGACAGGGGCCTCTGCCCAGGGCTCAGGAATGACCATAGCCACTGCTGAGAAGTCACACATCTGCTTCCTGTGACCCTCCACGCCAAGGATAGTCACTAGTTAGGTCACAGTAACACTAGACATTGGTGCAAAGCAAGAAGAGCCCCAGCTACTTAGGAAGCTGGGGCGGGAGGGTTGCTCTTGAGCCCAGGAGTTTGAAACCAGCCAGGGGAACATACTGAGACCCTGCCTCAAAAAAAAAAAGAGGCTTTCTTCCCTTGCAGAATCCCCAAGCAGCCAGCTCTCCCAGGCAGACTCTGGGCAGCCTGGACATCCCGAGGAGGAGGGTGTAACGTGGGGAAGTAGCCCTCATTCTCAGCGGAAGCAGCTTCAGCCCCTTTTCACCTAAAAGCCAGGACTCTCCAGAGTCCACGTGCCTCAAGAAAGAGTTCAGCCCCACGCTCTGCCCAGTGACAGCGCAGAGCATCCAGGGACATTTGCAGGAACGACAGGCACGAACACTGGCCAGTGCTAGAGGGAGCTGTCACCCTGGGGCCTCTTGCAGGCCACTGTTCCTGGTGGTCCCCTGCCAGCCCACCTGTCCATATGACAATCACTGAGCCCACCTTCTTCCCACCTCACAGTTTGTCCCTTGGGGCAGAGAAAATGCCCAGTGCAAGACTCAACACTAACTTCCCATTGCCCGTGCTTTGCAGCAGTGGCCACGTTCCTTGTTTGCCTTCACAATAACATTACGAATAACGTGCAGCCCTATGGGCTCTGTTGTACAGTTTAGAAGAGGAGTAGAGATAAGGTGCGAGTTGCCCACAGTCGTGTTGCTAGTTGGTGAGAAACTGGAACTGTTCTCTGATCTCGGGACTCTCAGCCCATACCCTTCGGTGATACCAGCGGCTATGTCCTGGCTAGCGTCAGGGAGGGATTTTTATAAGTGCAAATTCTTGGAATTGTTCCTGGAGCCTCTCAGCCAGTGGTGTGGGTCATGGCCCTGCATTTGTGGGGTTTTACCCTCCCAGCCCCTAGCAACCACCAGTCTACTTTTTGTCTTCCATCTATCACTTGTTGGGACATTTCAGTCATGTCTGCCTTTTGGCCACTGTGAATAGTGCTTCTGTGAACATTCGTGTGTGAGTGCTTGATTATTTTCAGTTATTTTGGGCATATGCCTAGGAGTAGAATTGCTGGATCATACGGTAACTCCATGTTTTCACATTTTAATGCACCACCAAACTTTTCCATGTGGCTGCACCATTTTACATTCACCAGCCATGCATACAGATCCTCCGCAACAGCTGTTATTTGTTTTTGTTTTTTTGGTATCAGCCATCCTGGTATGTGAGAAGTGGCATCTCATTGTGGTTTTGTCTTGCATTTATCTAGTGACATTGACCATTTTTTCATGGGCTTACTACTTGCCATTTGTATTCTTTGGAGAAATGTGTATTTGAATACTTTACCCATTCTTAAATCGGGTTGTTTGTCTTTTTGTTGTTGAGTTGTAGGAGTTCTTTGTAGATTCTGGACACCAGGTGCATTTGTGGTGTTTCCACAGGCAACTGCTTTGTGTGCCAAGACCACAGACTGCAGGATTGGGCTGCACCACAAAAAGGGCCGGGCCTCTAAGGTCGGACAGACTCGGGCTTGGCCCCCAACTCCCCTGGCCCAGTCTGCCACCTTGGGCATGTGCCTTTGTCCCTGGAGCCTCAGTACAATGTCTGCAATGGGGTGTTCTTATTCAGCTGTGAGGCTCTCTGGTGGGAGGTTACAGTCGGCTCAATTGCAATTAAAACTTCACAAAGCCTGACGGCTCAGTCAGGTTAGCAGCACGTGGTGCAACAAGAAATTGCCTCCCCCCCAAATGACCAGAAGTTTTGGGGGTTTTTTTCTATTCACCTACTCACTGACTGGAGTTTTTTAATCCTGTGTTGAACCCCATGTCCTGCAGCTTGTGCAATGCAAGACCAAGAAGAAAATGATACCCACTCCCCACCTTGCTGGGCCAGACCAAGACTGGACACCGGGCAAGGAGTCTCATGATTTCAGCCTCCTGGCTGCCTGCAGGACAGCATCTCCTGTCGTTATATGGAGGAAACCAAGGCTCTGGTGGGTTAAGTGCCTTCCCCTACCAAGCATGTAAGCTGGCCTTGAAACCTAGTGCCAGCCAGCCGCTCCCCTGGAGCTAGGGTCAATGTGCCCAGCAGCGCTGGTGCCCACACCTAGAGATACCAGCTGCCATGACACCAGGCAGAGACCCCCACTGCCCTCTGGGGTGAATTCACTACCTGCTTTTCCTGGAATGCAGCCAAGAACTTGAGGTGTTCACATTCATCTGGATTTTGTTTAGTGTCCAGATGTCTCAGACTAGAACACAAGGTGGCCCGGGTTCAGCTTGCTCACCCTGGTCTTACCACCCTCCCACTTTATACCGCCAGCCCACACACTGGGAGAGTGTCAGGGTTCCGCCTGCAATCTGAACCTGGAAAGTTCCTTCAGAAGTCCCAGCAACGAGTGATCCTGTGAGTCTGGCCTCCCCGGCCCCAGCCCACTGAACTAGCTGGGCTAGATGTCCCTGGAAGTGGCAAGCAGTGCAGAGATGATCAGGAGCATTCGCCATCATCGGTGCTTGCCTTTTGATATGTTTGAGTTTTGTCCACTACAACCTTAGCTTCCTCAATAAATTGGGTTGGTTATTTTTAAGGCTGCTTCTGATTATAAGAGAAAAATGCAAGTGTTACAGGCATAAATGGTCACCAGCTTGAGGGCCTCTGGTTTGAGGGCAGAGGTTGGAACAACTCCCACCCATTCCTGCCCTGGAGCCTCCCCAGGCTCTGGTATCTGCCTGGGGGCTCTGAGGTGTGTAACCTCAAGGCCCACTAAATCCCCACTTGAAGGATCCCCCCTTGAAGGCAGGCTGGGGAAAGGACCTGTGCAGTTCAAGGCGAGGCCGCACCCTCCCCAAGTGCCTGGGCACTGGCTTCTAGGCGGGTGTGCTCCAGGGAGGCTGGGGCCAGCAAGACCGCTGTAGCTGAGGGCTCTTCAGGCTGATGCTGAAGTGACTTTGCTCTTCCTTGATGCAAGTGACAAGTCAGCCTCTGCACTGCTGGTGGGAGTATGAATCAACACTTTGCTTTCCCATTCCAAAGCAAATTTCAAAGTTGCAGTAAGGGGTAGCAGGGGGGGGGTGCATTTCCATTTCTGAAACCCAGCCACTGTGACCTTTCTGCTCTGCTCCCTGCTGTTTGGGTGTTGGGAGGTGGCGGTGTTTTCTAAGCTGACTAGAACCCAGTGTGGCACAGACCTTCAGGATCTGAGCAATATTTGAATACTGTCCGCTCGTAGGAAACTCCTAATGAGAAAGCTGTGTGCACAGAAACTCTGTTCAGAGTGGTTTTTATTTTTTTGAGACAGTCTCACTTTGTTGCCCAAAGTGAGAGTGAGTGCCCTGGTGTCAGCCTAGCTCACAGCAACCTCAATCTGGGCTCAAGCAATCCTCCTGCCTTGGCCTCCCGAGTAGCTGGGACTACAGGCATGCGCCACCATGTCCGGCTAATTTTTATATATATATATATATTAGTTGGCCAATTAATTTCTTTCTATTTATAGTAGAGACAGGGTCTGGCTCTTGCTCAGGCTGGTTTCGAACTCCTGACCTCAAGCAATCCGCCCACCTCGGCCTCCCAGAGGCTATTTTTTTAATAATAGCAAAGATGGGCTGGGCGCAGTGGCTCATACCTGTAATCCTAACACCCTGGGAGGCCAAGGCAGGAGGATCGCTCAAGGTCAGGAGTTCGAAACTAGCCTGAGTAAGAGCGAGACCCTGTCTCTACTAAAAATACAAATAAATTAATTGGCAAACTAAAAATATATAGAAAAAAATTAGCCGGGCATGGTGGGGCATGCCTGTAGTCCCAGCTACTTGGGAGGCTGAGGCAGGAGGATTGCTTGAGTCCAGGAGTTTGAGGTTGTTGTGAGCTAGGCTGACACCATGGCACTGTAGCCCAGGCAACAGAGTGAGACTGTGTCTCAAAAAAAAAAATAGTAATCATAAGAATAGCAAAGATGGAAGCCAGCTAGACAGGTCAGCTCTGGGGAGATAATGATCTCCCCTTCATGGACTTCCCTATAGCTAAATATTCTTGAAAAGAAGTGGGTTTACTAAAAGGGGATGTTTTCTTTTTGGTGAGGTTTATTCTTCAGTTAGCCAAGATGATCTATAGGTGACGTTTTTAAAATTAATGTTTATATTCTCCATTGTGCAGTCCTCCCCATCCCGGTCTGGTGATCCCTGTATTCTGAGCAAGTAGAATCACCTGCTTACTAAGACGTTTGGGGCCCGGGCTGAGTCCACACATGGCTTGCCCAGGCATGCAGAGCTGGAGTTGTCCTCAGGTCAAAGGGGAGAGTGTGGGATTTCTCAGCAGCTCATCTAGCAGCTGGTGGGGCCCAGGACCATGCCAGCCCAGGACATGGGTCCCGAGAAGGCTCCTAGCAAAAACGGTGACTTGTGTCCAGTTCTCCGGCTAGAAATAAAATCCCAGACAGTAACTAGGTGATATAACCACGTACATTTCTCTCCCTTTCAACTCATCTTGGTTTTTTCCCTATAAAACCACAGAATGACGAGAGCATTCTGAGCTGCCCGAAGCAGGTGGCCTCCACAGAGTGGCCTACACCAGCTTGGTCAGGCCCGTTGCCTAAGAAGGGTTCTGGACCAAGCTTCCTGTACTGTGGCCTCTGGCCTCGTGACCAGTGGGCTCGCCTGGCGCCTGGGAGGGCCTTGCTGTGCTGGGGCGTCGAGACGTGGGAAGGGCAGGGGCAGCGACGCCCAGCAGTCTCATTCCAGGGCAGTTCACTGTGTGCCAGATGGGCCAGCGTTGCCACCCCAGTTGCACCTCACAGCCACCTGGGACGTAGGTGTCCCTGATTCCCCATAATATAGATGGGAGGACCGAGGCACAGGCTTTGCCCGGGCTGCTCCCTTGCCTGCCCTCTGCCAGTAAAATGGCTCAAAGTACCAGGGACCAAGGCTCAGGTGCAGCTCCTGACAGTGGCTGGAACAGACCCTGATTAAGCCAGTTTCCCACCCCCGACCCTTGCTGCAGCTTCTGTGCCGGGAGGCCTACCCACCACCCCTGTCCCACACTGTCCTGCTCCCCTTGCCTCCTGCAGCCACCGTCGGAAGGGGTAGGGGTCTCCCATGAGGAGATAACAATGGTGTGGGAAGGGCTGAAGCAAGTGAAAAGGGCACAGCTGGGGTGGCTAGAGCCCCCATGGCCCAGAGCCCTCCCCAGGCCTCATCTGTCATCTGTGGTGACAGGAAGTGAGTCCAACTTTGACTCCTGGGGAACACCAAGATGCTCTGGCTTCTCACCTGCACGAAGAGGGCTGAGTTTGCTACCTACTTGTGGGGCCACATGGAAAGGCAAGGGAGGTGGAGAAAGGAGGTATCTGGACTGATGGGACCTGGCTGCAGGGTTGCGGGACAGCCCCACTGAGCCCAGAAAGGGCAGGAGGGCATGACATTGGGCCTGGCAGTTGAGCCTTAGAAACAAAACCTGAACTAGTTGGTTCCCATTGCTAAAGCAAGACTTTACACTAAGACTTTTAACTTTCTCCCTCCACATAACTTGTTATGGACTGAAAGTTTGCGTCCCCCACAAATTTATATGCTGAAGTCCTAATTGCTGAAACCCCTAAATTGAAAAGAGGTAGGGCCTTGGGGATGATTAAATCATCACGAGTGTAGGCTTCACATGGTTGGGCTTAGTGTCCTTCCAAGAGACCCAGGGGAAATCCCTTTCCCCTGCCACCAGGCGAGGACACAGCTAGAAGGTGACACCTATGAACCAGGATGCAAGATCTGTTGGTGCCTCGGTCTGGGACTTCTGTCTCCAAAAGTGTAAGAAATAAATTTGTTTCTAAGCCACCCAGTCTATGGTATTTTGTTACAGCAGTCCAAATAGACTAAGACACTACTTTTTAAAATAAACCCTACCACCTCCAAACTTGGTGGTAGCCCACTTGTCAAACTGGCAGGCCAAGCCACGGGACTTTCAGGAAACCCCAAATAGCCACATATGAAAGTGCCAAGACCCCTTTACCCAGCACAAGTTACACACACATTAGAATCCTTTCTTTTTATTCTTGTTCACATTCTTTGAGGCATAGCTTCGTTTTAGCAGGAAGAATACCAAAGACAGGCACCCGGGAGGGGAGGTGGAATCTCCTTCCTCTAGGCTGCTGCTACCTCTGCCAGACTTCGACGTCAATACAGACATCAGCTGAGCACAGTCCCTGTGGCACACTGCAGGGCTGCGTGTGTGCACCAGGCCTCTCTAGGAGAGGCACATCCTCTGCTCTCCAGTGGGGCCAGGAGGAGCGACAGTGGGACAACCCAGCTGCAGGCAAGGGGGACAGCACAGGGCCTCAGCTCCCCCAGCAAGTAAGGGCCCTCGGCTGCCTGCAGAGAAAACTCACGTAGCTGGGGGAAAGGGGCCTTCCCTGGAGGTTATCAGGTGGGCAGCAAGTCACACTGAGCTCCTGCTCTGGAGCCCAAAGGGAACAAGAAAACTAAGCGCTCAGAAGGCATCGGGAAAACGCCATCCTCTAATAACCAAAAAGCTGTCCTCCAGGGACACCAGGTGATTCTGGCCCCAGGGGATGGAACAAACATGATACCACCTGGCACCAGATGCCTCAAGGTACCTGGAGCTGGTGCCCAAGGAAAGCATTAAATCACTCAGCAGAAAAACAGAGCTGCCTTTATCCCTGCATTGGATGGCAGGAGCCACGTTCTGTCAGTGGATTTGTTGCTGGTGATGATGGACAGAGCCCAAAGTCCTGGGGTTGACCCCCAGGGAACACAGGGCTTCTATGTGAGTGGCTGGCACTCCATGCTGCCAAGGCAGCCCAGCTGCACTCAGGTGACAGTGACCCGAGCTCTCCAGCCTCAGGGATCCTGGCGATCATAGCCCACACACACATCAATGCCCTGGGTTGGGGTAATGTACCCTCTTTCATCCTGGCTAAAAGCGAGAGAAAACCCACTCTCCAAATCCCTGGGAGACAAACACAGCTCACCAGCATCAGAAAACTTGCCCAGCACCACCGTCCCCACCTGTCTAGAGCAGCCCCTCAGGTGCCTGTAGGCCACTGTACAGCGCGTAGCCAATGTCGTCAATGTCCTCCTCGGACAAGCTGTCGAAGAGGTTCACGCAGGGGTTGAAGTGGCAGGGCAGGCTGGCCTGCTCCAGGCTGCCGATGAGCAGCTCCAGGGCCTGCAGGAAGCGTTCTGCCAAGGCCTCCTCTGCCCAATCCACATCCTCCTCCCCCAGACGCAGAACCACCTGGGTCAGGTGGCTCAGGCCCAGCTGCCCCAGGGCCAAGTGGCCACGACAGATGCCACATAGCAGCAGCAGCAGCCGTCGGCGGGTCCCAGAGTCATGGTCATCGAGGGCCCGCAGCCTGGCGGCCTCTACTGGGTACAAATCCTGCAGCCAGAGGTTCCCAGCCAGCCCCTCCAGGGGCCACGCCAACAGGAGGCGGTCATCAGCATCGGCCCCAGGGACTGCCACGAGCACAGCTACTGTGAGCTCCAGGCGTTCGTGCTGTACCTCGAGCAGCAGCTCCTCGGAGGCCAGGCTGGGCCGGATCAGGCAGCCGAGGAGGCTGCCGATGGCTGGCCAGTTGACGGAGGCAGCCAGTGCCTTGCGGAGAAGCTCCAGCAGGACGCGGGAGGAGAGGTAGCCTCCCACCAGGAAGCGGTCCCAGGGGCTGCTCCCTCGGGGGCGGAACTCAAGCTGAGTCCTGCGCACTGCCCAGCAGCGAGGGTCCCTCGCCACGGTGTCCACACCCGGCACCAGGCTCCACAGACCCGGCTCCAACACCAGTGGTACCAGGAGATGCACATGGTCGGCGGCCCCCGCCTGTAGCCCATCGTAGAGTGGCCCCTGGGGCACAAGTGGCCCAAAGGGCAGTTCTGGGAACTTGCTCCGCAAGTAAGCCTGCAGCTCCAGGGCAATGTCACCAGCCAGCTGTTTGGCCAAAGCCACCTGGGCTGCTGGGATGGTCACGTGGTCCCGCTCAAATGCCAGCAGCCTCTCCTGGAATGTCAGGCACAGCGGTGCTGGGGAGCTGAGCTGAGGTGGCACCTGAGGATCAGTGTCTGTGGGACCCTCTGCAGAGTGAAGGCACAGGGAACCAGTCAGAACAGAACCCTACCTGATGACTAGCTCTGTGATGTCCCTGCCCCTCACTTTCCTCATTGCTTATGACACCTGAGAAAGCACTTAGTTCCCATCCTCTCATACAGTGAGCACTTGACAAGGAGTGCTCCTTGTCCCAGAGTCTATCACCCTCACCCTACAGCTACTACAGCTTCATGCAAAGTGGAAAGTGGGACAGGTCCTGCCTCTCTCTAGGCCTCAGTTTCCCCATCTGAGGCTCCCCACCATCATGCTGTCACCTCGCTCTGGTAGGACGGCAAAGAAATACAATCCCCATTAAATGTTTGGGGAGCCCATGGCCCAGAGAGGGGAAGAGACATGTGTAGGGTCACAGCATCCATCAGTGGCAGAGCCTGGGCTGCACCTCCTGAATGTGACCAACAAAGAGGTACCCACCCACATCAGAAGGGAAGGGTGCCACTCACCTGGGGCAGAGGGCAGGGGGGCCAGGGGCAACACAGGTTGGCTGAGGGCAGCAGGCGGGGGCCGGGGCTGCAGGTTTGGTGTGGCCTTGAGAAGGCTTAGTTCCTTCCAGCTGTCCCCCTTGGTGTCATCCTCATCCTGTGGGCTAGTGGCTCTGTCGATGAACTGCAGGCAGGGGGACACAGATCAGAGCATCCGAAGCCTGGGCAGCCACAGCAAAGCCCAGGGGCAAAGCAAACCAGGGTGCTAGGGAGAAGCAGGTGCCCTGAGCTCCAGCACCAGCCTCGGGAAGTCCCCACGCCCCCCCTGGACCCTGTGCAGGCCCCAGCCCTGTCATCCTCCTCTGGAAGCCTCAGGGATGACCCACCCAGCCTGGTCTTACCCGCTTCACAGCCAGGGTGGCAATGCCCAGCACGGCAGCCCCGCCCACACCCAGCACCAGGCGGGCATTGGCCAGGAGGAAGTCCACCACGCTGCCCAGCCCCTCGTCGCCACGCCGCTTCCCCCGTTTCTGGGAGAACTCTGCCATGGTCGGCCTGTAAGAGAGCCAGGGGTGCAGCAACAGCTCAGGCTGCAGGCAGCCAGGCTGGCAGCGGGGCCAGTGTGTGCAGGACCTCTGGCTGCCATCGTGCTGGGGTAACAGTCAATCCCTCAGAGGGCTGAGAATGTCTCATGAGAAAAGGGCCACCCATTCACAGGGGAGGACACCACGGCCCTGGGAAACCAAGTGAAGTGCCCAAGACAGGAAGGGGCAGGGCTGGAGTTGGAACTTGGGGTCTGGGGCCCCAAGTCCCCATTTCTTGCAAGGAGATGAGGAGCAGCCAAGCCCTCTCCCCCAAAGCTGCAAGCAACCCACCCCTGGAAAGAAGAGCTCACAAAGGCCCTGTGGCAGCTAGGGGAAGGGCCCATCTCCCCCCACCCACCTTCCAGGACCCCTGACATCACCAAAGACCTGTGAGGTGGGTCTTATCATGGCCACCCCTATTTTACAGAGCTACAGGCTGCCAAACCGCACAGCGAGTATCGAGGTCTCAAACCCATGAATGCAAAGCCTCCAGATTCCGATGGGTCTTCCCTGTGCCACGTGGCCAGGTCCTCAGAGGCTGCCTCTTCCCAGGTTCCTAACAAGGGCTGGGCACAGCAGCCCTCCCTGATATCCTCTCAGGAGGAACCTGAAGCCCAGAGAAGACCAGTGATTTGGCGGCCCAGACAGCTTGCCTGGGGGGGCCTCTCGGGCCTTTGGCGGGTACCTGTGTGATGCTCAGAGGCAAAGCCTCAAATCTTGGTAGCAGCCCCCAGAGGCAGAGGTCCCAAGTGAGAGAACAAGCAGAGTGAGATGGCCCAGGTGGCCAGGGAGGCCAATGGGCATGTGCAAGCCAAAGCCGAAGCCCCACAGTCAGGGGCAATCCTAAAGACTGATCCAGAGGGCTGCCCAGTGGCCCCAGACAGAGGGCTATCAGGGCCTCTGGGGCTTGGGACACTGTTGGGGGGCCCGGGGGTTATCCTCAGCTCCCAGGAGGCCAAGCAACAAAGAAGGTAAGATGAGGGCCGATGGCACAGGCAGCAGCAAGGAGAGTGAGCGGCCCTGCAGTGTATGGCTGGGTGGGGCTGGGCACTTGGGAAGTGGAGGCAGAGATCTCCCAGGGTCCAGTCCACCAAGCCCCAGCCTCAGGTTCTGTGAGAGGCCGCTGTCCTCAGGCAATGAGAGCTGAGGGAGATGTGTGACCAAGAGGCAAGCTTAGGGCACCCGTCAGACACCTGGCAGAGGTCTTGTGGGGGAGGCCTCAGAGATGACCTGGGGCACCAAGGACTTCTGTCCTCCCTGCTATGCTGTGGGTGCCAGGGGCTGTTGCCAGGTGACAAGAGGCCTGGAGTAGCTGAAGACTGAAGCACTATGTGATTGAGCACGGACACGCACGCATTTGCTTCTGACTAAAAATAAAACAGGCTCTGGGGCGGTCCTAGGCCAGACAGGTCCTAGGCCACCACAGCCAGTTTCAGCTTCCTCATCGGTGACACGGGGATCAGTGTTGCCACCCACCCCCGGCGGGACCAGGAATCCACTTTGCAAACTGTAAAGCTATTTAAAGATCCTCCACCTGTCTAAACTGGGATTCAGCCCTGCTCTTGGAGGGGTCGCGCAGGCCCTAACCCGCAGCCTTCCAACTCCAGGAAGGGGGAGAGGGCGCGGGTGGTTAAAAATAACCTGACTGCACAGCCAAGCCCTGGATGCCGCCTGGCCTTCCCCTCCTCCGCCAAACCCGCCTGCCCTAGGCCAGGGTTGACCGGCCACACAGCAGCCCCTAGGCTAGGGGGGCCTGTTGCAGCCCGGTTCACAGGGAAAGACACCAAGGCCCAGGGAACCCAAGTAAAATGCCCGAGACGGGAAAGGGCAGGGCTGGGATTCGACCTCGAGTCTTGGGGCCCCCAGCCCTCCCCTCTTGCCCCGGCGGAGACCGCGGGCCACGCCTCCGATCTGCACCCGGGACGCGCGCCACGCCCGGGGCTGGGTGCCCCCGGGGCTGCCCCTCGGCGCTCCAGCCGTACCTGCGTCGTGGCGTCTGCGCAGCGACTGGAGGACGCAGCGGCTCCACCGGGCCCCTAAGTCCGGAACGCCTGGGAATGGAACGTGAAACACCCGGGAACCGAACGCCCAGGGCCCGGGGGAAGCCTCTGACCCCAGAGGCACGCAGACAGGCAGGCCCTAGCCCCAATCGGAGCGCTGGGCTCCCGCGCAGAGGTTCCAAAATACTGCGCGGCTCAGCCAGTGACGGGTAGGCCACGCCCTCTTGAGGCGGGACTCGCCGGCGCACTCCGAATTTAAAGGCGCAAGGCTGCATTCCCACCACGCGAATGGCGGTGTGAGCAGCTGTCCTCTGGTGGCCTGTGCGTTTGTAATGTGAGCCTCCGCTTTGGAGAAAGCTGTCTGGCCTACGCCCCTTCGCAGGCCTGGCAGTCAGGCGGCAGCTGGCCAGGGGCCCGCGCCTCCGACCTCTTAGGTCATCTCTGCAGGAAGTCCTTGGTGGCTTCCTGGTTACCTGCGGGCCTGCTGGGGGCACACCTGGGAGAGAGAGCCTATCCCTGCCATCTCCGTGCGACCTTGTGTGGGCCCTTCTACCCCGGCCTCAAATTTTTCTCCTGTAAAAGGGGTCGGCCCCTCTACCCCTGCGAAGGGTGGTCGTGCATGTGAGCTGAGGCCCAGGTACCGGGGCCGGCCACATGCCGCCCGGGGGGCGCAGCGTGAACAGCCGGACCGAGGCGGACGCGGCTGATCTGCAGCCCCCTTGTAGCGGGGGCACCAGCAGCCAGTAACGAGGGGTGCCGGCGTAAGCGGGAATACTCTGCCGCTGGCCTGGCGTCTGCTGCGTGCTGCCAGCAACGCAGGCATTTGTCCACTTGCTTCTGGCGACAACCCTAGGAAGCATTTCACACATGAGGAGACGAGAAGCAGGAGTCAGGCACCCGGGGACGCACGCGCAGACGCTCTGGGCGCCTGCGCCCCGGGGCTTGGGTCTGGGATCTCTCCGGGGGCGCAGCGGCCTGCAGCCTTGCAGCGAACGTGAAGCCCTGGCCTGGGGCTCCGGGCCTTGAGCGCGGAGGCTGTGGGAGCCTCCTGCTCGAGCACGGGGCCCTGCATCCTCCAGGCCTCTCCAGTCGCCGCACGGGCGGAGAAGCGGAGGCCCAGCGGGCCGGCGCCTCCCCGCGGAGCGACCCCGTGCGTCCGGGTCCGGTGCGGGGCGCGGAGCCGGCTTCCCCTGGCGGCGGGCGCGGGCGGGTTAAAGGGGCGGGGCCGGCGCTGGCCCAGCCCGCGGCTGCCGGGCCACCCCCTCGCCCGGCCCGGCAGCGAGAGCGGCGCCATGGAGGCCACCGGGGTGCTGCCGTTCGTGCGCGGCGTGGACCTCAGCGGCAACGACTTCAAGGTGAGCCGGCCGGCGGCGGGCCGAGCCTCCCCGCGGGCCTTCCCTTCCGCCCGCCCGCGCCGGTGTCCGCTTCCTGCCCCGCCCGCCTCCGGGTCCTGAGCGCCGCCGGGACCGCGACCCGGGCTGGGTGGGGCTCTGCGCCGGCCTCCCGCTGCCCGGAACAGACCTCCGAGGCCTCCGCCCGGTGCCCGCACGGGAAGACCGAGGCGCCGCGGCCCCGGGACAGACGCCTGGGCTCGGAGTCACGCCGAGGGGCCAGCTGGGAGCCGCCACTCGGTGTCCCTGTTCTCTGCCCCGCCCCGGGCTGGAGAAAGGCATAGGGGGTGGATGAGCCTGTGCTCCCGCCTCCCCGCCGCTCTGAGGTCACACACCCAAGCCAGGCCCTGACTCAGGACCAGGGGCCTGGCTGCCCAGGGGCGGGTCTGGAGACAACTCGTCACTGCCCTGTCCCTGCCACCACCACTCCCATCCTGTGTGGTCTTGAGCAAGTCACTTCCCCTCTCTGAGCCTGGGCTTTCTCATCCAGCGAAGGGGCTTAAAAGTAGTCCTCTTGGACCCATGGGATGTAATGAAATTTGTTGGTGTGTCGGGCAGGTGTGCGAGGTCTTGGGGGGCAGTTGTCTGAGCAGCTGCTGGACTGGTATGGCAGGGGACAAGGGTCTGGAACCCAGCCTGCCACAGCCAGTTGGTGAGATGAGGGGTTCTAGGGACTCAAGAACAGGTGGGCAATGTGGGACCAAAAGGGGGGGCAGAGAAGGAGGGGAGAGGAGAGCTGGCCGCGGGTCAGCCTGGCCTGGGAAGTGGGTAAGGGGCAGAGTCTGGCTGGGGTCGGTTTAGATGTCAGCCAGGGGCTGGGCGGAGAAGGCAGGCAGGTTTGTCCTGCATTTACCCACATGTGTACACACCTTTGACACTAACAGCAGGCAGCCCCTTTTCCCTGTCACCATCCCCACCATCCTTACCTGAGGTCCCCATTTGTCTTCGCTGGACTGGGAGAGAGGCTAAGTAACCCGCTGGGAATGTGGCCAGAGGGGGAAGGGGGCACCAGCCAAGGGCACTGATGGCACGTACTGCCCCAGACTTCCTGCCACAAGGGCTGGAGGTGCCGAGGTGGGCGTTCCCATGTGGGGGATGAGAACGAGGCTGTGCCGGGGCAGGGTTGGGAACCATGGCCTCTCAACAGCAGGGTTTGGGACCCACCATGAGTCGCTTGTATGCTGATGGCAAGGTGAGGGCACAGGTGGGGCCTGCGCAGAGGATCTGGGGAACCCCCACCCCAGGCAGCCCCGTCAGGGCCTGGAGGCCAGGCGAAGGGATTTGAGCCAAGCTAACCACAAATCGGGGTGCTGGGATATCACCTGAAACAGGCCAGTTTTGTGCTGGCCCTCCTGGGGCTGAATCCAGCAAGAGAGACACGTCTTAGGCCAACGCTTTTGTCATGTGGGGGCTTTTATTAGTCCCATTTTATGGTGAAGAAATCGAGGCACAGAGTGATGAAGTGACATGTCCCCGGACTCACAGCTGGTGAGAGCTGGCTCTGCTGCTCCCCAAAGGCTCCTGTGGGCAGTGGGCCGTGGCAGGTAGTGGAGCAGGGACTCCACACTCCCAGACAAGCCTCCGTGACAACCTCCCACCCCCCAGGGCGGCTACTTCCCTGAGAATGTCAAGGCCATGACCAGCTTGCGATGGCTGAAGCTGAACCGCACTAGCCTCTGCTACCTACCAGAGGAGCTGGCTGCCCTGCAGAAGCTGGTAAGGGGCTTGGGCGGGCAGGGAGGGTCCCTATGGCTGAGCCAGGTGGGCAGAGCCTGCGGAGAAGGCGGGCAGCTTCTCCAGAGAGAGGAAAACACTCAGAGCTGTGCGCAGAGCTGGCAGGAAGGGAGTGAGCTCCCATCCCGGGAGGTATGCAGGAAGAGGCTGGGTCTGTGGGGGAGGGAGGCTGCAGATGTCAGTGCACCTGTATGGCCACGGGCTGGGATGGTACAAAGTAGTGGTTTCAGAAGGGACTCTGGACACCCCACCCACCCACTGAGTCTCTGCTCCCCTGTCCCTGCCCAGGAACACTTGTCCGTGAGCCACAACAACCTGACCACGCTTCACGGGGAGCTGTCCAGCCTGCCGTCTCTGCGGGTGAGTGCCGGCCAGGTGGCCGCTGGGCCTGGGGCTTGGGGCTTGGAGCTGGAGTCTGGCCAGGAAGTAAGGGCCGGGCCAAACCCCAGGCTGGGCCAGCATCTCTGCTCACCTCCATGTCAGGCTCAGGGCCCCAGGTGTCACAAGAGGGGCCCTCTTGTTGCAAGAAGTTACAATACCCTGTATAAAATTACCCATATGGATCAGAGAATTCTGTGAGGGAAAAAGGTTAAAAAAAAATCTAGGCCGGGCACAGTGGCTCACACCTGGAATCCTAGCACTCTGGGAGGCCAAGGTAGGCAGATTGTTCGAGGTCAGGAGTTTGAAACCAGCCTGAGCAAGAGCGAGACCTCGTCTCTACTATAAATAGAAAGAAATTAATTGGCCAACTAATATATATAGAGAGAAAAAATTAGCCGGGCATGGTGGGGCATGCCTGTAGTCCCAGCTACTCGGGAGGCTGAGGCAGAAGGATTGCTTGAGTCCAGGAGATTGAGGTTGCTGTGAGCTAGGCTGACGCCAGGGCACTCACTCTAGCCCGGGCAACAAAGTGAGACTCTGTTTTAAAAAAAAAATCCGAATTCCCACCACTGATTCTGAACAACAGCTATGATACTAACAGCCAGTACAGGCTGAGCAGTGTTCCAGCTGTTCTATGTGGATTTTATTTATATACTCCTGACCGACACCAGTGTCACAGAGGAGGCAACATGGCCACCAAGGCAGGTTACTTGCTCCAGGTCACATAGCCAGGCAGCGGTAGAACTGGGGTCGGGTGGGGTTTGGCCAGGAAGGTCCTCTGACATTCTGGAACATCAGGCCCCTGGCCAAATCCTGTGGGCCTCAGCAAGGGTGATCTCATCTAAGGTCAGAGTCCTGGAGATGTTAAGGGCACAGTATCTGGACTTGGGCTCCCCGAGTTCAAAGCTGGGCTCTGCCACTGCCTGGCCACATGACCTTGGACAAGTCCCTCCTACTTTCTGGGCCTTGTCTGCAAATATGGTGGTTGGGAGCATCAGTGATGACCACATGGGGCAGCAGCATGGTGCCTCAGGGACGTTAGGCTGGAGAGTGTCAGGTGGCTGCCATTGCTTCTGTCATTGCTTGCAGTAATGGCACCATTCCCTTGCCCTGTCCACTCTCGTCCTTGTGTTTTCTGCACGTGTGGGGAGATTTCTGCCTCAGGGAAGACAAAGTGAGACTTTCTCCCGTCCTCATTCTGATTTCCTTGGTCCAGTCCTCTTGTGTTCCAAACTCCAACTCAGACCCACACCCCTATCTTGCCTTCTGGAATTAAGAAGAAGGGGGAATTCCTTGACTGGGCGTGGTGGCTCATGCCTGTAATCCTAGCATTCTGGAAGGCCGAGGCGGGTGGATCGCTCAAGATCAGGAGTTCGAAACCAGCCTGAACAATAGCAAGACCCTGTCTCTACTGAAAAAATAGAAAGAAACTAGCTGGACAACTAAAAATATAGAGAGAAAAAATTAGCCGGGCATGGTGGTGCATGCCTATAGTCCCAGTTACCCGGGAGGCTGAGACAGGAGGATCATTTGAGCCCAGAAGTTTGAGGTTGCTGTGAGCTAGGCTGATGCCACGACACTCTAGCCCGGGCAACAGAGTGAGGCTCTGTCTCAAAAAAAAAGAAGGGGGCATTGTTTGAGCATAAAATGTTCCTGAGGGCCCTGGGCTGGGCTCTGGGGCACATTTGAGCAGGACTTTTAGGTATAACTAGGAGCTCACTGGGAGGATAAGAAGAACCTGCGAGGTGGAGGGACTGTTAGAGCAGATGCCAAAGAGGGGCGAGCACTCAGGCCTGGCCTCCGGCGGGGCTCCTGAGGAGGTGCCTCTGCACGGCCTCTCTGCTTTTTCCTGGAGGCGGAAGCCAGGAATCATGGACCCTTATGGTTTATCCCCAGGCCATTGTGGCCCGAGCCAATAGCCTGAAGAATTCTGGAGTCCCCGATGACATCTTCAAGTTGGATGACCTCTCAGTCCTGGTCAGTGTTACCCACCCACCTGGCCCTTGAGCTAGCCAGCCCAGTCAGTGCCCACGTACTATAAAAGTCCCTGGGGCCATTGTTATCCCATTTTACAGGTGGGGAAACTGAGGCTTGGCATGGGCAGTGCCTTGCCTGAGGTCACTCCTAGAATTAGATCCCTAACTCACGCACCCTTCCTACCAAGCTCCCAGCTGTCTCCCTTTGTCCCTGAAGCTCCCTCATCTACTTCCCCCTCCCCCATGCCCTGCCTGATTCCAAGCCTGGCAGAGGCAGGGTGGAGACGCCCCGACCTGGGTCTTGCTCATTCCACCCAGGACTTGAGCCACAACCAGCTGACAGAGTGCCCGCGGGAGCTAGAGAATGCCAAGAACATGCTGGTGCTAAACCTCGGCCACAACAGGTGCTGGCGCAGTGGGGCGGGCTCGGGGCTCGGGGCTGGGCGGGCCCGGGGGGTCTGGCGCTGACCCAGGCAGCTCCCGCCCGCCCGCAGCATCGACGCCATCCCCAACCAACTCTTCATCAACCTCACCGACCTGCTGTACCTGGACCTCAGCGAGAACCGCCTGGAGAGCCTGCCCCCGCAGATGCGCCGCCTGGTGCACCTGCAGACGCTCGTGCTCAACGGGAACCCGCTGCTGCACGCGCAGCTCCGGTGGGCGCCCCTCGGGTCACTGCACAGAAGCACCTGGGAGTCTGGCCTGCTCCTTCCTCCCCAGGGAGGGCCCTGACCTTTCCCCTCAGGCCCAGGCCTGGCCCCTAAGTGTCACACCCCGTCAGTCCTGTCCTCCTATCTACCCTGCCCTGCAGCCACCCTTGGTCTTGTCCCCTCAGGCAGACATGGCCACATACCTGCCCTCTGGGCCCCAGGCTCTTGGGCCTGCCCCTCCAGGCCCTTCGCTCAACACCTGCTAGGTGGGCCCTGCCCTGCCCTGACTCACGTCACCCTGCAGGCAGCTCCCGGCGATGACAGCCCTGCAGACCCTGCACCTGCGGAACACTCAGCGCACCCAGAGCAACCTCCCCACCAGCCTGGAGGGCCTGAGCAACCTCGCAGGTCAGGGCCCTCTGAGCGCTCTTGCTTCTTGACGGACAGAGGGGTCGAACCCTGCTTCCCAGACCGCTCCCCAGAGAGAAAGGGATACGGTTATGTGATGACTGTCTCTGTCGTCACGATGACTACTAATAACATCGAATTGTGAGCACTGACTTTATGCCTAGACCCACCCAGGGTGGGGGACTTGCTCCAAATGGACAAATTGGACAGAGAGGTTGTCACTTGCCTAAGGCCACACAGCCTGGAGGTGGCAGAGCTGGGGTTCACACTAGGGCTGGCTTCCCCTGGCTCCTGCCGTGTGGGCCCCAGCTGATGTGCCCCCCACACCCCAGACGTGGACCTGTCCTGCAACGACTTGACGTGGGTGCCCGAGTGCCTGTACACCCTCCCCAGCCTGCGCCGCCTCAACCTCAGCAGCAACCAGATCGCGGAGCTGTCCCTGTGCATCGACCAGTGGGTGCACGTGGAGACCTTGAACCTGTCCCGCAACCAGCTCACTTCACTACCTGTGCGTCTGGGCCCTCGGGGGAGGTGGGGGGAGGCCGCTGGGCCCGGCCTTGACCCCCCGTCCCACCTGGCTCCCCTCTAGTCGGCCATTTGCAAGCTGACCAAGCTGAAGAAGCTGTACCTGAACTCCAACAAGCTGGACTTCGACGGGCTGCCCTCCGGCATCGGCAAGCTGGCCAGCCTGGAGGAGTTCATGGCCGCCAACAACAACCTGGAGCTTATCCCCGAAAGCCTCTGCAGGTGCTGGGGGGTGGGACTCGCTGGGGCTCACAGCACAGAAAGCCACAGAATCCCAGCCAGAAGCCACCTTGCGGTGTATCATACAGCGCAGAGATGGGTTAACGTGCCTCTGTGGATGAAGACCACAGTCCCATGCCCGCAATTCCCAGCTTGGGTTCCCCAGAGTACCCTTTGGGAGGGTGCTGTAACGGACAAGGGCTGAGGCTCCAGTGCCACGTGAGTTTGGAACAGCTGCTTCCATCCCCTTCTGGACCTCACCTGCTAGCGTGGTCAGAGGCCCCCCTCCAGTCCTCTGGCCCTACCTCGCTCCCTTCCCTGGGACTGGAAGTTTCCCCACCCTCCCCCCTTGTCTGTCACCTCCCTGAGGCCTAGCTGGCCCTGTCCTCACAGGTGCCCAAAGCTGAGGAAACTTGTCCTGAACAAGAACCGCCTGGTGACCCTCCCAGAGGCCATCCACTTCCTGACAGAGATCGAGGTGAGGGAGGGTGGCAGAGAGCTGTGCCCTGGCAATGGGTCCCCCAGAGAGGGGCCTCCTGGAGGGGTGGCCAGTGCCAGGGTGGCTGTGGGGAGAAGGTGAGCCACATCCCTGCATCCAGAACACTCTTGATAGTGTCATTTAAGCCCACAACTAGCCCCAGAGGTGGGTGGGACAAGAACCCAGGTCCCTGGCCCAGCCCCAGGCTTCTCGGACTTCATATCTACAGACAAGAAGAGCAAGAAACCGGTACGGTGTGGCCGGGAGGGACATGGGACACAGGCTCAGCGCCAGCTTTGCTTACCCATGGGGCAGGTCCTGGATGTGAGGGAGAACCCCAACTTGGTCATGCCGCCCAAGCCTGCTGACCGCGCTGCTGAGTGGTACAACATCGACTTCTCGCTGCAGAACCAGCTACGGCTGGCAGGTGCCTCCCCGGCCACAGTGGCCGCAGCAGCAGCTGGTGAGGAGGGGAAGGTCGGGCCTGGGAATGGGGGCTCCTCTCCGGATCTCACCTCATCCCTCTGTAAATTGGGTGGGATACAGCTCAGGACCCTGGGGGATGGGCTTGGACCCTGGTTGGCTGTCTGCCCCAGGGGGCAGGCCCAGCCAGGGCTCAGGGGCTTGCCCCCCTCCTAAGCAGGGAGTGGGCCCAAGGACCCTCTGGCTCGAAAGATGCGGCTGCGGAGGCGCAGGGACTCAGCCCAGGATGACCAGGCCAAGCAGGTGCTGAAGGGCATGTCTGACGTGGCCCAGGAGAAGAACAAAAAGCAGGAGGTAAGCCAGGCGAAGCTGGGCTCTGCTCAAGGCAGCCCATGTGACCTAGGCCAAGAGGGAGAGGGGGCCGTGGGCAGTGGGGACAGCACATGCAAAGGCCCTGAGGTGGGTGGTAAGCAGAGAGACCAGCCTAAGTGGCTTCGCAGAGTTAAGCCGTGCACTGTGACCCCAGGAGAGTGCGGACACCCGAGCCCCTGGGGGGAAGGTGCGGCGCTGGGACCAGGGCCTGGAGAAGCCGCGCCTCGACTACTCTGAGTTCTTCACGGAGGACGTGGGCCAGCTGCCCGGCCTGACCATCTGGCAGATCGAGAACTTCGTGCCTGTGCTGGTGGAGGAAGCCTTCCACGGCAAGTTCTACGAGGCCGACTGCTACATCGTGCTCAAGGTGAGGGCCGGGCACACTGTGGGCCCAGGGCCCTTATTGCAGGTGGCTGAGTTCCTGCCTTCCTAGTTTTTTTTTTACTCCTGGGCTCAAGCGATTCTTCTGCCTCAGCCTCCCCAGTAGCTGGGACTACAGGCACGCGTCACCATGCCCGGATAATTTTTTCTATATATTTTTAATTGTCCAGCTAGTTTCTTTCTATTTTTAGTAGAGACAGCGTCTCGCTCTTGCTCTGGCTGGTCTTGAACTCCTGACCTTGAGCGATCCTCCCGCCTTGGCCTCCCAGAGTGCTAGGATTACAGGCGTGAGCCACCGCGCCCGGCCCTGCCTTCCTAGTTCTGTTCAGTGAGACTATGTGGGAGGTGGGCAGGCAAAGGTGGCGGTACATCCTGGGGCTGGAAGCCCGTGCCAGACAGAGTGGCCTCTCACGGGCAGCTGGAAAGCCAGGATGGCCCCCAGCGAAGGCTGACACGGTGGTGCTTTGGCCTCTAGACCTTTCTGGATGACAGCGGTTCCCTGAACTGGGAGATCTACTACTGGATCGGAGGGGAGGCCACACTCGACAAAAAGGCTTGCTCTGCCATCCACGCCGTCAACCTGCGCAACTACTTGGGTGCTGAGTGCCGCACAGTGCGGGAGGAGATGGGCGACGAGAGCGAGGAGTTCCTGCAGGTGCCAGCCCACGCGAGTGAGGGGGCGGGTAGAGAAGGGGCACCCAGGAAGCCCTGTGCATAGGGCTGGGTGGCGGGTGGGCCCAAAGACAGGCAGGCAGGGCTGATGGGCAGGGTGGGCGATGAGGCCGATGATGGTGGGGTTGAGGATGCTGAGCAGGGTGAGGTCAGGGAGAGTGGTGAAGCCATAGGTGGTCAAGACCTGGGTCAGTGGAGGAGAGGCCTGGAACAGGGGCTGGACTCAACTAGGATAGGATAAGGGGGCAGGCTGGGACCAGGAGCTAGACCCATGGGCTGGCACAGGCAGCTGGGCACAGGCTCCAAGGGGTGTGGGCAAGAGAGATGGGGAGCTGGGGCCAATAGCAGTTAGGGGTCAGGGCCATTCCTAGGTGCCAAGGAGGCCGGCCAAGGATGGACCAGAGTCTGGACCAGAGTCTAGTCTTGAATAAATTACTAATCAGGGATAGCAGGCTGCACCCTCCCACGGGTTATGCCTAGACACACACACGCATCCTGAGTTTTGCACCAGATTTGCACTCTTCCACAAACCTGTTTGCTTCTATACCTTGACCTGCACATATCTAAACGTGCTGCATGCAACTCTACAAACACAAATGAACACATATTTTTGCATATCCAACACTGTAATATTTGTTTGAGTTTATAGGCACAGATCTTTTTTTGTCGGTAACGTTATCATAGATTTGTAGCATCCAGTTCACCTGTATACACTCTGCCCTGCCTGACAGGTGATATTGGGTGGGAGAGGGGCAGCTGAGTGATAAAAATCCACACCCTCACACACAGGTGTTTGACAATGACATCTCCTACATTGAGGGTGGAACAGCCAGTGGCTTCTACACTGTGGAGGACACGCACTACGTCACCAGGTGAGGGTCTGTGTGGGGTGGGTTGTAGAGACCTGGACTCTGCTGGGAAGGTGGGGCTGGGGGGAGGGTGTTAGTGTGGGCACCAAGGACCCAACTTAGCCCTGAGCCGCTCTTGCCCTGGCCCCCAGGATGTACCGCGTGTATGGGAAAAAGAACATCAAGTTGGAGCCTGTGCCCCTCAAGGGGGCTTCCCTGGACCCAAGGTGAGCCTCCAAGATGTGAGGTGGGAGTGCTTGACCCTCACCCTCCTCTCTACCAGTGGGGGCAGGTTTAGGCTACCTAAAGGCCTAAAGGGGCAGGTTCATTGCCCCACTCCCCATCACAACAGCCTCCTGCCCCTTCCTGTCCAGGTTTGTTTTCCTGCTGGACCGAGGGCTGGACATTTACGTGTGGCGGGGGGCCCAGGCCACACTGAGCAGCACCACCAAGGCCAGGTACGAGGAGAGCGTGGGGAGCGTTTGGAAGGGGAAGGGGTGCGGGCCTCGCTGAGGGCTTTGCATCTGCCCTCAGGCTCTTTGCAGAGAAAATTAACAAGAATGAGCGGAAAGGGAAGGCCGAGATCACGCTGCTGGTGCAGGGCCAGGAGCCCCCAGAGTTCTGGGAGGTGCTGGGTGGGGAGCCCTCCGAGATTAAGAAGCACGTGCCTGATGACTTCTGGCCGCCCCAGCCCAAGCTGTACAAGGTGAGCGGTGGTGCTGGGGTGCAGGGCTGGCCTGAGTTCACCAGCTGGTTGGGGGGACAGGCCCTGCACCTCTGTTGTGGCTGTGGGCTCCATCTGGACTTTGGTGGGGAGAGGGTGCCACCTTCTGGACAAGGAGCAGCCTGAGCAAAGGTCTGGAGACTGGCTTTGCGAAATAAACAGTGTGAGGGTGTGTGTTTCCAGGAAGGTGGGGCTGGAGGGGGAGACAGAAGCGCCTGGGTGCCAGGGCTGGGGACCCGGCCTTAATTCTGTGGGTGACTGGAAGCCATGGGAGTTTTGTGAGCAGGAAAGGGACAAGTTAGAGAATTAGAAATGGCACAGGGAAAGGACTGTTTAAAAGGCCTTCCACTGATAGGATATCCTTAAAACGACCTTGGGGAAGAGGGAATCAGGTCCAGACAGGAGCTAGCAGTGAGCCACACTGCAGGGCGTGGTCAGACTCCAAGCAGGGGCTGTGCGAGTGAGGCTTGTCTCCAGACCCCGTCCCTGCCATGCCCTGCCCTTTCTCCTGCCAGGTGGGCCTGGGCCTGGGCTACCTGGAGCTGCCCCAGATCAACTACAAGCTCTCTGTGGAACATAAGAAACGGCCCAAGGTGGAGCTGATGCCAGGGATGCGGCTGGTGAGAGGCACAGGAGGGCGGGGGACCGGGATCCCCTACCCCCATGGTCAGACTTTGACCCCCAGCCTCCGGTCCCACAGCTGCAGAGCCTGCTGGACACACGCTGCGTGTACATCCTGGACTGTTGGTCCGACGTGTTCATCTGGCTTGGCCGCAAGTCCCCACGCCTGGTGCGGGCCGCCGCCCTCAAGCTGGGCCAGGAGCTGTGTGCGATGCTACACCGGCCACGCCACGCCGCAGTCAGCCGCAGCCTTGAGGGCACCGAGGCACAGGTGTGCTCGCCGAGCCCCACGATCTTGCCGACCTGCCATGCCCCACCCCTCTTTGGTTCCATGACTGCCCTTCAAAGCTGGGCCGAACCCACCTCCTCTTCGCTAGAGCTCCGCCCCGCCCGACCCCTCCGCCACCTGTCCCTCCTACTTTCCTAGGCCCCATCTCCCGGCCCCGCCCCGGTCGCACCTGCACCCCCCACGCCCCAGCCTCCACCAATTTCCTCGACCCTAACCTTAACAGTGCCGGACCCCTCACAGTTCATGCCCTTCCTCCCTCCACTGGCAGGTGTTCAAGGCAAAGTTCAAGAACTGGGATGACGTGCTGACAGTGGACTACACGCGTAACGCGGAGGCCGTGCTGCAAGGCCCTGGTCTTTCCGGGAAGGTGAAGCGCGACGCGGAGAAGAAAGACCAGATGAAGGCTGACCTGACTGCGCTGTTCCTGCCGCGGCAGCCGCCGATGGCTCTGGCTGAGGTGGGGGCGGGGCCCGCGCGGGGCGGGGCCTGCGCGCGGGGCGGGACCCAGGCGGCGGGGGCGGGGCCTGCGCGCGGGGCGGGACCCAGGCGGCGGGGGCGGGGCCTGCGCGCGGGGCGGGACCCAGGCGGCGGGGGCGGGGCCTGCGCGCGGGGCGGGACCCAGGCGGCGGGGGCGGGGCCTGCGCGCGGGGCGGGACCCAGGCGGCGGGGGCGGGGCCTGCGCGCGGGGCGGGACCCAGGCGGCGGGGGCGGGGCCTGCGCGCGGGGCGGGACCCAGGCGGCGGGGGCGGGGCCTGCGCGCGGGGCACCGCTCAGACCCGCGGCGGGGCGGGGCCTGTCGCCTGCAGGCGGAGCAGCTGATGGAGGAGTGGAATGAGGACCTGGATGGCATGGAGGGTTTCGTGCTTGAGGGCAAGAAGTTCGCACGGCTGCCTGAGGAGGAGTTCGGCCACTTCTACACGCAGGACTGCTACGTCTTCCTCTGCAGGTGCCGCCCTAGCGCGCCTCCCTGACCGAAGCCCCGCACTTGGGGACTCGGGCCCCTGCTCACTGTCCCCCAACCCGGCAGGTACTGGGTACCCGTAGAATACGAGGAGGAGGAGAAGAAGGACGAGGAGAAGGCCGAGGGCAAAGGTGACATGACGGCTGCTGAGGTGGAGGAGAAGCAGCCCGAGGAGGACTTCCAGTGCATCGTGTACTTCTGGCAGGGCCGCGAGGCCTCCAACATGGGCTGGCTGACCTTTACCTTCAGCCTGCAGAAGAAGTTCGAAAGCCTCTTTCCTGGCAAGCTGGAGGTGCACCTGCTACGCCCTGAGAGCCATTGGAGGGGTGTGGTGGCATCCAGACCCAAAGGGAGGTTTGGGGTCCAGGGGAGCTTCCCCTGACACTTTCATACCCCTAGGTGGTACGAATGACACAGCAGCAGGAGAACCCCAAGTTCCTGTCCCATTTCAAGAGAAAGTTCATCATCCACCGGGGCAAGAGGAAGGTGGTCCAGAGCGCCCTGCAACCGAGCCTGTACCAGATTCGTACCAACGGCAGCGCCCTCTGTACCCGGTGCCTGGCTCGGGGGAGGGCACAGTGGCAGGCAGGGGTTGGGTACTGGGCCCTGACTCCCTGCTGACACCCCCACCCTCCCCAGATGCATCCAGATCAACACAGACTCTAGCTTCCTCAACTCCGAGTTCTGCTTCATTCTCAAGGTAGGGCTGTGGGTGTGAGCCAGGACAGTAGATCCAGGAGTGGGTCGGGGCCTAGACCTGCCCGAACCCCTGCATGCTCTCCAGGTTCCCTTTGAGAGTGAGGACAACCAAGGCATCGTGTATGCCTGGGTGGGCCGAGCATCAGACCCTGACGAGGCCAAGCTGGCAGAAGACATCCTGAACACCATGTTTGATGCCTCCTACAGCAAGCAGGTAATGAGGTGGGCAGGTGGGCAGGGAGCTGAGCCAGGGCAGGCAAGGGCCCTGGGCTGGACTGGCCCTTTCCCACAGGTCATCAACGAAGGTGAGGAGCCCGAGAACTTCTTCTGGGTGGGCATCGGGGCACAGAAGCCCTACGACGATGACGCTGAATATATGAAGCACACACGGCTCTTCCGGTGAGGCCACAGCCCTGTCTCTCCCTCAGATTCCTTAGTCCTGACACTGCTGCTTATGACCGTTGGCCTCACCTTCACCCCCAGGTGCTCCAACGAAAAGGGCTACTTCGCAGTGACTGAGAAATGCTCTGACTTTTGTCAAGATGACCTGGCAGACGATGACATCATGTTGCTGGACAATGGCCAAGAGGTAATGACCCCCACCAATGGGCCCCACTCATTCAAGGAGGAGTCTACCCACTTGTATATGGAGCTCCGGCCTGTATATGGCTGGAAGAGAAGTATTCCTAAGGCACCAATGTGACCACCTGCCCTGCTGTCCCCACAGGTCTACATGTGGGTGGGAACCCAGACAAGCCAGGTAGAGATCAAACTCAGTCTGAAGGCCTGCCAGGTGAGCTGGGTGGAGGGGGGAGGCTGAGGCCGGGTCTGCAGGCCTGGGAGGAACGTTCAAAGCTTACTGTTCCCTCCTTGCCAGGTGTACATCCAGCACATGCGATCCAAAGAGCACGAGCGGCCACGCCGCCTGCGCCTGGTCCGCAAGGGCAATGAGCAGCACGCCTTCACTCGCTGCTTCCATGCCTGGAGCACCTTCCGCAAGGCCCTGGCCTAGGGAGTGCCCCGTTGCAGCCCCCAGCCTGGGTGAGGAAGGGACCCTCTCTGTCCACACCTGCTAGTGGAGAATATGCAAAACGACAGCTCCTGCCCTGGCCACCCCCCCACCCAGTGCCACAGTGTACGTAGCACACAGCCCCAAGCAGCACCGATGGGGTGACCCTGTCAGGTACCCTCGCAGAGTCTGGGAAATGGAACTCCCTCCAGTGTGAGCACTGGTATGAAGCCTCTCCCGCCCCTGCTAGGGATAAAGCAGATGTGGCTGCCCTTTAAGAGATATTAAATGCTTTTATTTTCAATATTAAAAATCAGTACTTTTAATATTAAAACGGCGCTAATTTTAACAAAATGACAGAAAAAAACCCCGTGGTACAATCTACAGGGAAACCCATCCTGACCACCCCCTCCACACACACACACCCGACTGGGCCGGGTCATGAGTGCCCAGCAGGGTTCCCAGTCACGTCCACACACACGTGTGCACTCACACACAGGCCAGGGGTGGTCCAGGAACAAGTACCAAAATAGTTTTAGAAATGACTGTCCCGCCCAGGCGTTAGAAAAATACTCTTTGCAAAGGGAGGGGGGAGGACGGTGTGGAGTGGGAAGTGGCGTAGGGTCCTGGGCCCCACCTGTCCTCTCCCTGAGGCAGCAGCCTCCAGGGCAGCCAACTGCCTATAGGAGGATGCAGACTCCTGGGCCCACACCCTGGAGCTGGTGCTGCTCCAGGGCCAGGGTCAGCAGGGACAGGATGGCAGGTCCCATTGGAGCCCACAGGTTAGCAGGTGTGGATCTATGTTAAGGGACCAGGCAGGAGCCAGGGATCCAGGACCCTAGCTCCGAGCAGGACAGCGGTAGTTTGGGATAGTTCTGGCCTTCCTAGGAGAGGGAAAGAAGAGGGATCAGGAGGTGAGAGGGGCCCAGAGGGCAAACACAGCCCTTCTGTGACAGCCTGAGATGGCCTCGATGAGTCTCTTAAGGTGGGTGTCCAAGCACAGGACCACACACAACCCACTGAGGCCAGGGAGGGTGCCAGACGAAAAGGGAACCAGGGCTATCTGTGCCCAGTGCAGGGTGGGGCTGTGGCTTCTGGTCAGATGGATGGAGGCATGAGGCAGCAAATGGGGTGGGCAGATCTGTGGACCCACACTGACACTTAGCCAGGAGCAAGTCAGTCTCTGACTGGGCTCAGTGGCAGGACCTGACCTTGTATACCTCATAATCCTGCCTGTGAAACAGGCTGGCAAAACCAGCCCTCCCAAGCCCCAAACTGCTGCCACCTCTGAGTGGCTTAATCTGATCTTGTTCCAACTACCACCCATGACATGCAAGGAATGATGGGCTGGCCCTGCTTTTCTAATACCCAACTATGTAAATTACATGTGTGAGCCCCTGAAGCCCCTGTTGGGACATCCCATGGAAGGCAGCAGGTTTCAGGGAGTGCCAGTGTTCCAGGTGCAAGACCAGGGTGGGGGCAGGTCCTGTGGGGTCCAGACAGGGCCTGAAGGGTGGACACTACTGAGTAGTGAGGACCAGGTAGACCCAGGGCCTCACCCCTGCAGCACCTCATTTGATCAGGATGGCGCAGGCCCGGGCCTCATCTTCCACTAGGTTCCTCAGATTCTTCTCCGATTCCTCGGAAGAGCTGCAAGATGGGGAAGTGGTCAGAGGATAGGGGTCAGGGAGCCTCTGGCAGCCCTGGGAGGGAGGCCAAGGAGACAGGGCAACCTCTCCCCCACTCGCTGGCCTCACCCCAGGAAATCCTTCACATCCTCCACCGTGACGTCCCCTGTTGTGTCTAGCGTGGTGTCAGCACTGGTGGCCGAGTCGACAGACATGGGTGAAAGCACGGCCTCCAATGGCTCTGAGGTGTCTGCAGGGAGGAAGTGATGAGGCCCTGCCAGGACTCCTCAGTACTACTCTATACCTGGGGGCCTGGGGACATACACCCACAAGCAGCCCACAGTGGGATGTGGCACCAACAGCCACATGCTCAGCCCTCTCCTGCCCAGCTTCCAGCCTTGGCTCAGCTGCTGCCCCCTGCAGAGGCCTGCCCTGAACCTGAGCTGCGTGTCCTGACTCCCTCCCCAGGACATCATCAGGCCAGGGCTTGCCCCCGTCTCATGCCCCCTTTACCGGTGCCCTTGCTGTGGGCTGGATCCGGGCTCCCGTCACAGCTCTGTGGGGCCAGGATGATGCTTGGGGTCCCATTAGCCTGGCTCAGCTTGGGTGACTCTCGGAGCCTGTAGCTAGAGAGAGAGAGCCGTGATGGGGACCGCAGGCAGGTGATGTGTGGCTGTAGCACTAGATCCCCACCCTCCCATGCCAGAGCCCAGGCGGGGAACAGACAGGAGATACAGAAGGAAGGGCAGATGAGGGGTGGGTTGAGACCTGGCCCAGGCCACAGCCACTGGGCTAGGGGCTGCCCCTCCACACCTGGCCCGGGTGGCATTGCGGGGCCAGCTGATGTCCAAAGAACAGAGTGGCTCTGTGATGTTCCGGGCACTTAGGGAGAAGCGTTCAAATTCTGACGGGGAAATCAGGTAAAAACCTGGGCATGCAGGAGAGGAGTGAGGAGTGCAGTTAGGAGACGTGACACCAACCACAGCCCCTCAGCTGGTCCCCTCCCTGGCACGTGCTGGCTGGGCCTTGCTAGGCCCCACCCGCCTTCTGCTGACTCCACTCCCAAGCAATTCTCCTGGCTTCACCCGGGTGGCTCGACTCAGGCAGGCTTCCCCAACACCCCTGCCCCACCTCACCCTGGCCGTGGCGCGTGAAGACACACGAGGCGATGCCACTGATGTCCTCCTTCCGGATACAGGAGTAGTGCACTTGGGGCCGCAGGCCAGGCACCGAGAAGACGTGGACGTCACCCAGGTTGGTGAGGCAAGCCAGGCAGGTCTCAGCATAGTCCTCACAGGCGACACTAGCAAACGTGGCCAGTGCCACCTTGCGCACTCGACAGCCTTCATGGGCTGTCAGCTTGAACTTGGTCTTGGCGCTCACCTTGGGCAGTGTGAACACCTGGTGGCAGGCAGCCAGTGAGCACAGAGCTTGGCCTTATTCTTGCCCCAGGGCCCCTCACCCTCACAGCTACTGGCCTGTCAGTTCCCACCCCAAAGCCCAGCTTGCCCTGCAAGCCTCAACCCCAACCTGCACCCTGGGCCACACTGCCTCCCCTGCTTGTGTACCCTGCCACCCCCTTGCCTAGGCTGGCCTTCCCCTCCTGCATCCTCCATGCTCGACCTAAGCTTCAGGCTATACCCCAGCAACCTCCCAGGCCCCCTCTCTACATGTGGCATGATCACTCACACACAGTCCCAAGGTCATATCTGGTATCCCCACCAAACCATGAGTTCCTGTAGGACAGAGCCCCTGGAGACTGGACTCAGGGGTCCCAGTAAGGTACAGGAGCTTTGTGGGGTACATTGAGATTGGAGGATCTTAGGAGAACTCAGCAGACTGGGGGGACATGAGGGTTCTTGGCAGGGAGTCTCTGCTGGCTGGAGGTGTTTCCAGGGGGCAGGAGGGTCACGTAGGGTCTCAGCAGGTGGGCGATACAGGAAGGGTGTGGGGGGTTCTAGAGGGTCTGATGGTGTTCTTGAGGTATGGGATTCTACAGCCCACACAGCTCACCTTGAATTGCTCCTCAGATGCAATGAGCACAGCATGACCGCCCTGCATGTCAGGTGCCTGTGCCAAGTCCCGCGAGGCTTCGTAGGGCTCGGGCAGCGGGCGGCCACGCCCATCCAGCACGGCAATGGCCACCACGGGCGCCCGGTGCATGAGCTGCACCTCCTTGCCCAGCACAGCCTCCACCATCCCCTCGGGCCGCTTCTCGCTGCCTGCCCCTGCTGCCACCGGCACTTCCAGCGCGTAGGCAAACACGGAGCCTGAGTTGGTGCCTGCCCACATGGTGGGCCCGTGGTGAGCAGCTGCAAGGGACAGCTCTGTGAGGAGGGTGCTCCCTGCAGGCTGGGCATTTCCCCTGCAGCCTCCCCATCCTTTCCGCCTCTCCTGCACCTCCACTTCCTAACTGTGATACCCCGGGACTCGGGACTGGTTCCCTCCTGTCCCACGGCTGCCTCCCCAGTGACTTCAACCTTGTGGCCTGAGACACCAGCTCCATGCTGCAGACTCCAGCCAGGGCCCCAGATGCAGCCCTTCTGCAGACACACGAGTGGCCTTTAGGGCACCTGCACAGGATGTCAGCAGGCACCCACACAGAGCTCGATCCCTGCAGGCTGCACCTGAGCTCCACCTCAGTAAATGCAGCTCTGTCCTTGTCACTCATGCCCCAAACTCTGCAAGTCCCCTATTCTCCTCCCCACCCTCCACGGCCCAGCACTAGACCTGTCATGAGCCTGGGATTCAGGCCCTCGCCCCACAGGGTGCCCCATCTCAGCCCCTGCCTCGCCCCTCCTCCCTCTTCGGTGTTCCCTGAGAGGCAGCCAGAGGAAGCCTTTTCAACACAGAAGACACCAGGCCTGGGGCAAATGTGCTGAGGCCACTCAGGACACCCCTTGCCCTGCCCTGCCAATGTGAGCCAAACCTCTGGGGAGCAACGTTTAGTGGAGATTCAGAACTGAACCCCACAGGGGCAGGGGTGGACTTGGATGTTCCCCACTTGGCACCTTGACGACTGAGGGACCTACACACCACCACAGCTTTGAGGTGAAAAATCACTGAGCAACTCAGACATGACACACCAGACAGGAGCCCTGGCCAGCCATGAACCTGAACCCATCAGCTTCCTCACAGGGATGGCGAACAAGCTGAAAACCTTGGGCCACTTCAGCCACATGCAGACAGTGGGAAAATCTACAGGACAAAGACCCTGGGCAAATAAATGACATCAGAAAGGGGGCCTGTGGACCAAGCAGATGAGACTCAGGAATTAGCGTCGGCTCTACAGGGCACGATGTGGCTTATTAGTGACGTCTGTCAGACACACGCTGAAGAACTCATGCTTGGGCTTTTGTTTCAAAGAGCCATGAGATAAAACAGCAGAGTGTGGGAGGGACAGGCTTCAGGAGCTTCAGGCTTCCCCAGCGGCAGCAGGTGAGACACCAGGGCTGGATGTGATCCCCTCTCTATTTTTGTGTATCTTTGAAATTCTCCAGTTAAAAAACAAAGCAAACAAATCAATAACTTAATCAACACACCCAGGTCTTTCCTGGGCTCCAAAGCCACCCAGAGTGGAAGCTGGTCCTCAGCGTGGTGGCCAACCCCAGCGCCTCTGAGATGCCTCCTCAGCACGCACTGCTCCACTCCAGCCAAGGCCGGGCGGCTCCCCCCACACACCCCTATCGTGGGGCGCAGGCCAGCGCGGCTCCCTATTGTGCCCCAGGCCTTGGGCTCCCTCCTCCGGGCTCCCTCACCAACCCCAGTGGGACTGTGGGGGGCCCAGCACACAGGAAGCACTCGGTGATTTCGAACCTCCTGAAGGTGCAGTCCCTCCACTGTCCCCACCAACACCCATCTCTTGGATGGCCAACTGATGCCAACCTCCCCAGCCCCTCCTCGCCTGGCCTCACCATCTCGAAGGAATGTGTCAGCAAAGTAGAGGCAGCGCACCACGCCTGAGAGGGAGTCATCGGCAGAGCGGGGCTCAATGCGGCGCTGCACAGGTGTCATCTCCACGTCGTGGGGGCAGGCCTGCTCGGCCAGCTGCGCGTTGGCCTCCTGCAACTGGAGGGGTGGGGGCTCCTGAACACCAGCTGCTCACCTTGCCTGACACCCCACATCCCATCACCATCCCTCGACCACCCTGCCTAGCTCACCCTATCCCTCCTGAGGGCCCAGAGGCTGCAGGGGAAGGAGCACTGTGAGGTGAGCAGCCCCCAGGGTCCCAAGCGAGGGCCAAGCATGGCTCCCAGGCAGTCTGCCCCAGCTCACCTTGCTGTTGGCATTAGCAGCCCGCTTCTTGCCAGAGACACGGCTCTTGCGGATGCGCCGGAAAGACTGGCGCAGTGACTTCTTGAGCGACTTCACTCGGGAGAGTGGCCCCTCCATGGCCAGGGAGTCGTTGGGGTGAAGAGTGCACCTGAAGGCAGGCAGGGGCTGGTCATGCTATGGAGCAGCCTCCTGGAGCAGCCACTGCTCCAGCTGAAGCCCAAGCCCCCATGGCACTGCTCCACGGACCCAGCAGCTGGTGGTACTTAGAAGGTCCTATATGGAGCTACCAGGTTATTTCTTACCAGATGATGGAGGTTACAGGGGCTTTAAAAATCGCCCCACCTTTGCCACACCAAACCTTACAAGGGGAAAGAGAGGCCCAGAATCCATTTCATGAGGGAGGGGGCTCCAGCTGCCCAAAGCCCCCACTCCACACACCTGGCCAGCACAGGGCTCTTGCGCTGGTAGTCGAAGAGGCCAAAGCCATGACTGGTGCCAAAGGCCACAAGGCCCCACTCGGTGTGGAGCGTGACAGCAGTGACAGCGGCTGGCGGCAGGCACTGCACCAGCACACGGGGCTGGAAGCCAGCAGCCCAAGGCAGCAGTCCTGTGCGCGGACTCAGCCTCTCGTGGCCCTTCCACGTGAAGCCCTCACGGTCCTGGAGGAGGTCCACACTGGCCACGCTGACCACGTGCTCCGAGGGCACGTCGCTGAGCTCCAGCACCAGCACCTGAGCCCACGCCGGGGCAGAGGGAGGGGTCAGCACAGGAGGGGGCCACCCTGAGCCCACCCTAGCCTCCGGCTTCGGAAACACAGCACCAGCCACTGACTACCCTGGACTATCTTCACTTTATCCACTGAATAAGCACCTATTCAATATCTACTGTATACCAAAGCCCTTGCTGAGCACCAAGGAACACAGTGGTGACCAAGATCCACTGGTCCCTGCCATCTAAGAGCTAAGTACCCACCCCTCCCATTTTGGAAAAAGCACACATTCAGAACCGTCTGTTTACCATGTGAGTGCCAGAGGCACAGCAGTGAGCTGTGTTCCTGCCCCTACCCCAACGCTCCATGGTTCCCCTAGCCAGAGCCTGACTCAAAGCCCACAGTGATGGGCCCACTTCCCATCATCCCTGCCCCAGCTAGCCCCACCTGGAGCCCTCTTCCCACCTCTGGGCTGCTGCCTATGCCAGTCCCTCTATACCTCCTCCAGAAAGCCCTCCCTGACAGCCACACTCCAGAGGATGCCCAGTCCTACCTGGCCTGCAGTGCCAGCCACCACCATCTGGGCTGTGTACTTGCAGAGCGAGACCTTCTGCACACCGAGCCGGGGATCATCACTGTAGGGGTCAAAACAACCCACCTGGGGGGATGGGATGGGGTGATGACACTGGGCAGAGCTGGGACCCGCTCCTCAGGCCCAGGGGAAAGAGGTCCACCTTGCGGAAGGGCGGCCAGTCATCCTCGGCAGCCTGGGCCAGGCTGTCGGCATGCTCACAGTCCGTCTGGAAGAGGCCAGCCGTGCTCAGCTTGTAGAGTGGCCGCAGTGCCACGCCTGAGGCATCCCAGAACCGTACAGTACCGTCCTCGTGGCTGCAGGGAGGGCAGGTGTCAGGACCACCCCTAGGTCTCTGGGTGGCTTGCACACTCCTCCATCCACTCAACCAGTGACCACCCACTGAGCACCTGCTGCATATACCAAACACTGACCAAATCCTACTGCATACAACAAACAGTAGGCACCTACTGTATAGGAGAAACACATACTAAACACCTACTGCATGCCAGGTCACATGCACCATGGCCCTTCAGACAGAGTGGGAAGGTATGGAAATGACCACCCTAACAAATAGGAGATGGCAGAGGGGGATTCGCAGAGAAAAGAGGACCATGAGGGTTCTGCCCCCACTGGTAGGCACAGAGCAGAGTGCAGGGAATCCCAGGAAGAGGAGGCAGCTGTGGCGGGAGGAACCCAGGTAGGCAGAGCAGCAGGACGACTGCGGAGCCCAGGAGGAAGCAGGCAGTGGGGGAGGGGAGGAGTAGACAAATCTAGGGCGTAGCCTCAGGACATGGATGCAGAGCACAAACAGGGGCTGCCAGGCACCAGTGGGAGCCCAGAGCCAGGGCACAGAGGGTTGTCAGTCTGCGGGGTTGGTTGGGACCCACTCTAATAGCCCTGAGCACGCTAGAGTCAGAGGCCTGAGGGTCCCAGCACAGGAGTGAGGGAGGGACAGGGCAGGAAGTCAGGGCCTGAGTCATCGGGCACGTCAGCGCCCGCCAGGCCCAGGTCGGGCTCTCCAGGACCTGCCCCGGGCAGCTCACCGTGGGCCAGCCCAGATTTTCCGGTCCCAGGGCAGGCAAGCTGGGTAGGTGGAGCCCTGGGGCTTGCTGGAGCTCAGTTCCAGGCCAAAAGGCAGAGCAGGGTGGGGCCTCAAGCCAGGGTCTAGGGAAGTTTTTATCCCAATCCACCATGGCCGAGGGGGATAACACAGTCCTGCCAGGGGCTATGCTTGAGTCTCCTGGCAGCTCGGTGCCCACTAGGCCCAGGACGGGCTTTCCCATACCAGTGAGGGGAACCCCAGGCCTAGTAGGTGCCGAGTCTCATTCACCTACACACACACGCGCATGCACACCTCACCGCTGTGTCTGCCTTACCCAGTCAGCAGCAGCCCTCGCTGTGATGGTTCCTGGGCCAGGCTCCGGCCCCCAGTGATGGGCCAACTCTGGGATAGGGTGGCAGAGATGTGCAACAAGGTTAGGAGGAATGTCTCTCCCTCTCAGCCCTGCATGGCACAGTCCAACCTTCAGGCCTAGGCCTGGGCAGTGCCCTCCCCCAGGAACCCCCCCACCCGGCACACACCGAGGCACTGGAGGCAGGCTGGGGGCTCTGCTGCTCGCCGGCGCTCACAATGCGGGCCCACAGCTTGGCAGGGACGTTGGCAACATGGGCCGAGCAGGTGATAGCAGACGAGTGCAGCGGGGCCAGGTACGGGGCAGGCACAGCCGGCCAGCCAGGCGTCTGAAGGTCAAGCACCACCAGTTCCTCTTCGAGCAGCACAGCCAAGGCCTGGGGATCATCATATTCTGTGGGGTGAGAGACGAGTGAGCACAGCCACAGGTGGCACAGGGCACTGCGTGGGACTAGGGGGCAGGGCACACACCATCCTCGGGCCGAGTGCTGTGCACTGTGAAGAAGTCGATGATGCGGGAGGTGAAATCAAGTGTCACCAGTACCTCGGCTCGCAGCACACTCACACAGTGGCGGTCACCATAGCTGGCACGGGGCATGCCACCACTGAAGATGATAAAGTGGCCCCTGCATGCAGAAAGGAGGCACATGAGCCTGGAGCCAGCTGGGTCTGAAGCACACACGCCATGGCCCAGGAAGAGCTCACCCTTCCAGCCCCTCAGCCAGACCGGACCCATGCCAGACACCCACCCCCATCAACCTACCCGGATTCACAGTTCCGCCACAGAATCTTGTTGATGGCCTTGCAGGGAAAGGGGCCTGGGAGGTAGGACAGCATCAGACTGGACTCACTGGCAGTCCTCACCGTTCCTCCCATTTTTGCTCTGTCTTCCACCACTCTCTTCCTCCCAGCTGCCTCCTGCCTCCTCCAAGGGGAAGGCCACTGCCTCCGACCATGCCCCCCCCTGGGGAGTCACCACTTTGCAGATCTGCTTCAGCTCAGCAGCGCCTCCCACAAGGGCCAGGTAGCCCTTCAGTCCCCACCTTCCAGCTCAGGCCTTCCCAGCACTCACCATAGGGTGTGGTGGCTACCGTGGGCTGCAGTGCCAGGGAGCTGCCAACCTCTGGAGACCAGACAGCATAGCTACCATCACTGTGTGAACTGGTGACAGTACTGCCATCGCGGCCCCAGCACAGGCTTTCCAGCTGCTGTGGGTGGGCAGGGACAGGAGGATGTGAGCTACAGCGGGTGTGTACAAGGGGGTCCAGGCTGAGGGGGCACGGGCCTCACCCACATACCTGGTTCCCCAGGAAGACATGGTCTACACACCGCGCAGCCTGGTTCCAGATGACCAGCAGGCCCCGGCTGTAGCCAATCAGAATCTTGGTGGGGTCCCGCAGGTGTCCCTGAAGTGACTCCACGGGGCCCAACGCCTTCCCACACCGGTAGTCATCCGGCAAGCTGCAGAGGAAGCTCAGGTGAGCCGGCAGAACTTCCCAGGCACAGAGCCAGTGCAAAGAAGCCAGCCTGCCTCTTACCTGCGCAGAACCTCGTCTGGACCAAGGGTCTGTCCCTCAAGCAGCGTCAGGGTGGTAACGTCCAGGAAGAAGACACTGCCACCCTCAGTGCCCAGGGCTGCCATGTCGCCAGCAGCCACCAGCAGGACCACAGTGACACGCATGAGGCTAGGTGGAGCACTGCAGGGAAGGAGAGGGAGGGGGTGAGGGTGCGAGCCCATCCACCGGCTGGGGGTGTGGAGGGGCTGGGCCACTACTGTAGCTCATCACCAGCCCCACTGCCCTCACTGGGGCCTACTTAGGGAGCCGCCCGGGAAGGGGATGTGTGTCATAATTAGCCTGCTCAATTATTCATCAGGATGTCAGCAGGGAGAGGGATAAAATTAGGTTCCCCAGGTCTTGGAGACTGGGTTCCCAGCTCCTCCCACCCACCAGAAGGGGAAGGCAAGAACCAGGACATGACCCAGGCCAGGACCAGGAGCTCCAGAACAGATAAGGCCCCTCTGAGTCCCACCCAAGAATCCCACTCCCAGCCCTCTAGATGTCCCCTGACTTTGCAGGAAGGCTCCAGATCACCCCTGCCTACAGAGACTGGGAGGCCCCAGGAATTTACCTCTGGGTTAGGACTCCCCTACTTCAGCCCAGGGGTAGGGAGGGAGCGGTCCCTATACTCTCACCTGGGGGGCCAGACATACTTGGTGACACACTGGGGCATGCTGCCAGCACCTCAACAAGCACAGCCTGTGGGACCCTCCATGCCCCTAAACTTGCCTTTTCCTCTATACACACAATGACCCGTCTCCCACCCCCATCTCAAGGGGCCGTGGGACCCTTATTGATGTCAGCTCAGCTTAGACCCTGCCCCAAGTTCCTAGACACCCCATCATTGCAGGGAGTGCAGTGCCAGGTCTCAGGTCCGAAGATCTTGGCATATAACATGTGTATCTCCTAGTGCTCACACCATCAATTACCTGCTCACCTCCTCACCTCAGACTCAGCCAAAACCTCCCATTGAACCCGAAAAGTTCACAAAGCACACCTTGGTCCAAACTGGGCCCAACTGCTACAGCCTGGAAACCAGGCCTAGCTCAATGCACCCCCACCCTGAACTGCAGCCCCCACTGGCAGCTTCCCGTCCCCACCGGGCCATTGCACAGCCAGCTCCCACAGCGCTCCCACCAACAGAATGCCCCTACCCAGCGGCTGGCCCCACCCAAGTCCTCTAGTACCTGGCACCATCAAAGCCAGGCCGGCTGGGCAGCTGGAAACTGAGTGCTTCCTCCAGGTGGGCACAGCCGTTATGGTGGATGATCTCCCAGAGGTGCAGGCTGCTGTCGTCCAGCAGGGTCAGGAGGCGGCCCTGGTGGGTGAGCAGAGACCAAAACTGGGCTGGCCTGGGGGTGGGGGTGGGGTGAGGAGTCATGGGGGCTACAGGAGCTGGCTGGTGGGGAGCAGAGGCTCACCTGGCCGGGCAGGAAGTGCATCTGTGTGACAGTGGCCGTGTCGCGGTGCAGGCCTGTGAACTCCACCCCAGGTGCACCATAGCTGAAGGTGACGGGTCAAGGGCAGAAACACGCAGGCACAGACTGGGAAACCATGGCATGGGAGACACCCAGGCCTCCTCCCTCCCCAGGACTATTCCAATGGGCCCCGGCCCAGGTCTAACCATCCAGGCATCTTACAAGGTCCAGCAAGGCCCCCTCCCTGAAGAAGCTCCCATCCTGCCCCAGGCTCGGAGTGCAGGGTCCATTCACCCCTGCAAGCCGGGTGCTGCTACGAGACCTTCGCTTGTTATCTGTAAAATGAGCTAGTGACTCCCACCTCATAGGGCTGGTGGAGACTGAGTGAGAATAAATACACACGCAGCATGCCTGGCCCAGGCTTGGCGCCCAGCTGGGGCTCTGTTCTACTGCAGCCTCAAGTATGTCTGTGTGGGCTTGAGAGCCAGGCCTGGCAGGTGGGGGTCAGGCAGGCCAGATGCAAGCCAGGCTCTGACAAGGAAGCCCGAAGGCAGGGGAGAATCCAGGCTGCCTCTCCCCACAGTTTCAGGCCAAACTCCAGCTGTGGACAAGGAAAGCAATCTCCCTCCAAGGCAAGTAGCCAACAACTCCCTCTCTGAGGGAGGGGGTGACCCCAGCTTGCCCATTTTACAGATGAGCACACAGAGACCTGGAGAGGTCTGGGGACCTGCTTGAAGTCCCCAGTGCCAGTGGCAGAGTCCCAGCAACTCCAGGGTTGATGGTGGATGGCAGAGCCTGGGGGCACCCAGGAGGGGGCCTTGGGAGGAGCCAGCCCTGTTGCCCCGGTGACAACACAGGAGCTGTTGCCTGGAGCTTGAGCCGAGATCCCCTGCATGAGCCTGGCCAGGAACTCAGAAGACGGGACAAAAGAGGGGGCAGGAACAGCTTGGCGGGAACCAGGTCGTCAAGGAGATGCTCAGCCTTGCAAGGAGAGGGGCGGCTGCTGGGGAGACCAAGGCTGGCCCTCTCTAGCCTCAGTTTCCCAACCCAAGGGCCCCAGGCTCTGGTGGTTTAGGGGAGGAGGGAAGGAAAGGGGGTGCTGGGCTCTGGCCTCCTCTCTGAAGCTCAGTCTCCTCGTCTGTCTCCAGGTTCTTTGTGAGCCTGAGGAGCCAGCACACGAAAGACCCCAACGTGAGAGGGACAGCTCAGGCCATGTAACAGTGAGGCACGTTCCTGTGAGGAAGAGGACACATGGACGTGTGTGGAGGCAACACGGCACCCATGAGGGGTGGGAGCAGCGGGCCTGGAAGCTCTGCTGCCACCTACCCCTTCCCCACCCCCACTGGTTCCTCAGGGGCCCACAGAAGAGGAGAGGACATTCCGGCCCAGCCACACTGCCTGGAGCAGGCCAGAAGCACACAAACCAAAGGCCCACCCCTTCCTGGCCAGTGCCCCCAGCCTTGGGGTGAGGACACCCCCAGCCTATGCCCTCCCCTTTGCAAGCACTGACTCATTTTCTACTAACCGATGTCTGCGACCAGGCTCTACTAACCGATGTCTGCGACCAGGCTATTGAATGAAGAGGACCACACAGGAGGAGGGGGGGTGGCACCCCTTACCAGACAGCCGTCAGCCAGACCCCAAACTTCGGGTTCCCCGGGAACAGTTGGGGGGATTCTCCAGGGCAGGCAAGGAGGCGTTCAGCTGCCGGGCCACCCCCCACCCCCACCCTGCGCCTACAGGGAAAATGCCCGCTTTGTGCAGCTCACACAGCCCATTGTGCAGCCACCAGGAGCCAGGTGGGGGCCGTGCTGCGCTCACCATGCCGAGCCTGGCACTGCCCCGGCCCCCTTGGCTGAACACACGTGTCTTCACGTTTGTACACATGTGTACACCAGCTCACCAGGGCCCCCAGCCCAGCCACCCTCAGTAGGCACCAGGGCCTGGTCTCCCCAGTCACAGTTGCTGGGACAATGGCAGGGTCACCAAGGTAACTGGCTGGCTAAAATGTGGCAAGGGACAGCAGTGGCCGCTGCAAACTGAACACCCCATCATCCTGTCTCCCAGTGACAGGACCCCACCATCTCTGTGAGGACGAGTCCCAGGTGCACAAGCCAGGCCGACCTCCAGCAAGATCCCTGCACTTGCTGCAGCCTCCACAGAAGCAGCCTCCACTGCCTCGCCAAGGTGGGCACCGAGCACTGGGGAACTGCGAGCAGGTGGTCCCAATGAGGCCCTGCACGCCACGGCCACAAAGGATACATCTTGACAGCCCCAGACCTGGTGCCGATGGCCATGATACGAAGTTCAGGGTCGAAGGCCAAGGCGCTGGGCTGGTTGGGGAAGCCATGCTCCACAGTCTGCAGGGAGGGGAGTGGTGGGGGTGCTATGAGGGGCACAGCCCAGGCGCAGCTGCCCCCGGCCCACCTGCAGGCCCACTCTGAGGCAGCCTCAGGCTCTGCTGCTGACACAGAGTCAGGACCATCAGTTCTTTTTTTTTTTTTTTTTTTTTTTTGAGACAGAGTCTCGCTTTGTTGCCCAGGCTAGAGTGAGTGCCGTGGCGTCAGCCTAGCTCACAGCAACCTCAATCTCCTGGCTCAAGCAATCCTCCTGCCTCAGCCTCCCAAGTAGCTGGGACTACAGGCATTCGCCACCATGCCCGGCTAATTTTTTTTTTTTTTTGTATATATTAGTTGGCCAATTAATTTCTTTCTATTTATAGTAGAGACGGGGTCTCGCTCTTGCTCAGGCTGGTTTCGAACTCCTGACCTTGAGCAATCCGCCCGCCTCGGCCTCCCAGAGAGCTAGGATTACAGGCGTGAGCCACCGCGCCCGGCCTGGACCATCAGTTCTTTATGCCTCAGTGTCAACGGTGAAATGGATGCAGGCACCTCCAGTTGGTGGGGAGGAAGCTGAGCCCCTGGGTGTCCCCATGGCTCTACTGTGGGCATGGCCCAGAGGCCCGCCCCTCACCAAGTCCCTGATCCCCTCAACATCTATGTTGACCCCAGAGCACACAGGCTCTAGCAACAAAATGGGAGAACAAGGCTTACAGAGGCGCCAGTGCTGACAAGGATCCCACCTGCCCCATGGGGGCACAGAGGCACAGACTGAAGCCTGGTGAGGAGCCATGCCACCTGGGGTCCCATGTGAAGTCCCGGCACTCCCCAAACACAGGCCAAACACAGAGGTCTGAGGTGAAGGGACAATGCCCAGGATCAACTAGGCAGAGGCTCTTGACTCCCCTCAGAGACAAGGAGAGACTCAGGCCCAGAGAGAGGTAGCTTCTTGCTGGCCCTGAAGGTGTCACCCACTTCCCTACCTGGAAACAGCTGGGCAACACGATGCCACCCCTATCACCAGTGCAGTGGGACCGGTGTTAAGGGGGCTTGTGCACCAGGGTGTTGACGGAACAGCCCCCCAGCTGCTCCTCCGCCCCTTACGAGGCCAGTCCCGGCCCGCCATGGCCCCTTCCCCACCCGCCATGCGCTTGCTCCCACTCCTTCCTCTGGCTGGGCTCACCCACCCAAGGAGTTCCTACCCACCCCCAAGGCCTAGCCAAGAGGGCCCTCCCTGGGGAGCCTGCACACCTGGTCCCCAGCCACGTGCTGAACACCAGTGAGAGACGCCTCTGTGTGTGCCACGGATGACTCCTGACCCACGGGCTCAAAAAGTCACACATTTTTAAGAACCTAGTCCCCAGCCTGTCACCCCAGCCTCCCTCTGTGCCTCAGCCCAACTGGGCAGAAACTGAGCTCTCTGGACAGCCGGCTTGGCCACGGCCTGGCTATTTGGCCTTGGGCCAGTCAAAATACTCTCCAAGCCTCAGTTTTTCTATCTGGGGACTGAGGACAGTGATCCCACCTGAGGACAGAGTTGGCCACTTGGCTGGGGAGCTGGGGGGAGCTTCCCTTTCCCACCAACACTGCCGCACCCATGCTGGACCTGACCTTTCTATCCAGACCTTGCCTACGGCCAAGTGTCCAGAGACAGGGTGCATGACACCTGCACCGCAAATCCCCACAGCTCTGAAGTGGCCCCCACCAGGCCCCCCACTTTAAAGAGGAAGGAGAGAAGGTCAGGTCCCCTGTCCAGCATCTGCTTCCCTCACACCCCAAGCCCTACCCATTCCTGGGCCCTGTCAGCTCAGTTCAACACCCACTCAGAAGTCGCCCTTCTCACAACCTACTGGCACCGCCCTGCTCCAGGCCCCACCATTGGTCCCCACACAGAGGCCAGTGGGATCCTGTGAAAACCACAGTCAGGTCCTCCTCCCTCCTGTGCTCAAGATCCTCCTAGGGCTCCCAGCTCACCCAGAGTCACCACCTGGCCTCCCTCCTCTCTGGCCTCATGTCCCACCCTCCCCCAGCTTACTTGACTTTGGGGCCAACAGCCTTTTGCTCTCATCCAATTCACTAGGCAGCTCCTGTCTCAGGGCCTTTGCATCTACTGTCCCTCTGCTTGGACTGGCTTCACTCAGCACTCCCATAGCAGGCTCCTTCCCTGCCCAAGAGTCACTCCTCAGAGAGGCCTCCCTAACTCGCCCTGGCTGTATGCAGCAGCCCTGCCTGGCCGCACCTCCACACCCTCACCCTCTTTATTTTATCCACAGCACTGGCCACCATCCAAACTATTACATATTCTACTTTGTCTCCCTCACTAGCACATCAACCCCCTGAGTGAAGAGATATTCGTCCCACTGTGTGATATTTGTCAGTGCTGTGTCCCCAGCACCTAGGAGACCTCACACACAGCTGAGGCTCAGTATCAGTGCACATTCCAAAGACAATGTGTGAGCTGGGCTGGGACTTGAATCCAAGACTCAGGAGTCCAAAGTGTATGTATGCTCACTCCTGACCTGCATCCTTCTCTCCACACTCAGGAATTTGGGGCCTATTCCCTAAGAATCACCTACCACCCCCTTTAGTGACCAAACCCCTTCCCCAAGACCACCCCCTTCCAACATCATTGCTGCCCACTCAGAAGAGGGCTGCATCCTCCTCAGCGGAGAGCCCTCACCTTCCAAGACCCCGGGGGCCAGCAAGAGTGAGCTGAGCTGCACCCCCATCTGCCTCCATAGCCTTGGGCCTGTCCCAGCTTCCTTCTCTTTTCACTTCACAGAGGCTACCATGATAGCCACCCTAGCACAGGAAGAGGCACCACTGGGGGGGCCCCTGAGCACAGCCTCCCCTCTGGGCCCCTCTCAGGTCCCTGGCAGGTTCTCAGCCACCAAGTCTGAGAGGCCCAGCAGCAGACCCCCACACCCCACATCCACCTCGGCAGAGAAACCTGAGCCTGCCATGAGATGTCCCAGTGCCTTGGCCATTCCCAGACCAGCCATCCCAGAGCTTCCTCCACCACAAGACTCCTCACAGCAGCCCAGGGCAAGTGCCATGGAATCAGCTCAGGACCACAGTAGTCCTTCCAAAATCCCAGCCCCTTGAAGCACTGACAGGAACTCAAGGAAGTCAAAGTGGCCCTGCTTGCTCCGTGACTTTGGGCAAGTCGTCATCCCCTCCTGAACCTCAATTTTCTCACCTGTATGATGGAGATAGTAACTCTAATTTCAAAAAGCAGTGAGAGGCTCTGCCATTTAGGGGTCTTTGAAGTAAAACTGAGCACAAAATCAACCCCTCCATTTCACCCTGGGAGTAACTAGCAAGGGGCAGACTGGGACCTCAATCTAACACAATAAGTACAAGGGGAGGCAGCCCCTGTCCCACGGCTTCTCCGGCCCCACCCAGGTTAGAAAAGAATAGCCCTCCCCCCTACTCTGCCTTGGTGCAAAGTGGCAGGACAGCTGGCCCAGATAGTAGAGAGAGCCAGAGCCCATAGCAGGGAGGAAAGTGGCTACATTTCACAGCGAAGGAAACTGAGGCCCCATGATACGAAGTGATTTTGAGTACACAGCCTGGCGTGTGGGACTTACAGTCCCTGGGACTTGCAGACCCCGGCAGAGCCTGGGGCAATGGGGGAAGGGAGGAGAGACTCCTCGAAGAAATTTCCCAGCCCCACCCCCCACCCCTCTGGCCCGCCTGGGTGTGAATGCAAAACAAACGGGGCCCAAGACTGTCCCAAAGGCCCAAAGAAAAAGGATAAAGACAGAAAGAGAGTGAGGGACAGAGAAACCCAGAAGAGAGAGAAAGAGAGAACTGAGAGGCAGAGAGATAAAGGGGAACAGAAAAAGAGAGCAGAGATACACAGGGACAGAGGCAGAGACACCCCCCAACGCAGACACACACAAGCACAGACTGCGGAAAGGGGGACGGTCAAAGACGGAGAGAGCGGGGCAGAGCCCCAGAGAGATGCAGGGTCGCACAGAGACACAAGAGACCCGAAGACCCAGGTAAGCAGAGACGTGCAGAGCCAGGACCAGCGAGGCCCACAGAGACCCGGGGAGCAGACGCGGAAAGTCAGCGAGCGACCCAGACCCATCCGGAGTAGGAGAGCGGAGGAGGGGAGGACGCGAGCAGCGGGGCCCACCGAGGGGGAGCCCGGCGCGGCCCCAGCCCCGCGCACAGCCGGGCGCCCCCTCCCCCCGGGCCCGACGTGGCTCCGGCCCCGGGCCCTCAGCTCGGGCCCCTCCCGCCCCGGCCCGGGCGGCCGCCGCACCTTGTTGAAGGCGAAGAGCTCCTGTTTGAGCTTCTCGCGCTGCGGGTCGGCGCCCTGCCGCCGGAACCGAAACTTCATCATCTTGCGCCCGGCTGCCGGCGCCGCGCCCGCCGCCGCCGCCCGCAGGATGCGCCGCGCGGCCCCGCCGGTCCTGAGGCGCGGGCGGGGCGCCAGGCGGCCGGGCGCGGGCGCGCGGGGCCGGGCCTCACGGGGGTGGACGCGGGGCACGACGGACGCGCCGCCCGACCAATGAGGGTGCCCGCCGTGCCGCGCGCCCGGTCCCAGCCGGCCAGACAATGGGGAGGGTAGGGCCCCCGGGCTCGGCCGGGCTCGCCAAGGGACGCTCGCCGGGCATGCGCCGCGGCGCGGGGCCTGCCGGGACTTGTAGTCCGCGAATCAGGGTTCCAGCGTGGGCCGCGGAGGACACGCTTGCGGGATCCGCTGGCGTGTTCCCGGACTTGAGGTTTGCTTTTTCCCCCCTCAAAGAGCGAGCTACACGCACATTCTTGGAATGAGGGAGCCCTGTCCCAGGAGAACGCTAACGGGACAACTCCCTGGCCCTCAGTTTTCCCATCTACACCATCGGTCAGGTGATTACCAAGTTTCTATTTTACCAGTTTCCCAAGACACCACTTTATCTGTTCCCCAGAAAACCTCCCACCGCCGTGCTTTTGCCTTGGCTGTGTGGAATTCTCTCCTCAGCCCCCAGGGAACTCCTACACATCCTTCAGAACCCAAAGCAAAAGGCTGTCAGTCACAGCACATGGGATTCTTTCTGTGTTTTTTTTTTTTCTCTTTTTTTTTTTTTTTTTGAGAGAGTCTCACTTTGTTGCCCAGGCTAGAGTGAGTGCCGTGGCGTCAGCCTAGCTCACAGCAACCTCAAACTCCTGGGCTCAAGCAATCCTGCTGCCTTAGCCTCCCAAGTAGCAGCTAATTTTTTCTATATATATTAGTTGGCCAGTTAATTTATTTCTATTTATAGTAGAGATGGGGTCTTGCTCTTGCTCAGGCTGGTTTCGAACTCCTGACCTCGAGCAATCCGCCAGTCTTGGCCTCCCAGAGTGCTAGGATCACAGGCGGTGAGCTACCGCGCCCGGCCACATGGCATCCGGCCACAAGGGATTCGTATGAGTGGCATCAGCAAAAGAAAGAGACAAGGACCCAGCAAAGGGAGAGGGTCCTTCCGCAGGAGGTGGCTTGGGTTTGGACTTCTCCGAAATGAGGGAAAGGCCTCCCTTCCACTGGGAGCGGTGTATAAACAAAGCTGTGCCCTGCCCCCACGCCGGGAGGGACTGTCCCCACCCACCTCCCAGAACTTCTTTTCTCATCTGGACAACGGCCTCCAGGCTGAACCTTTCCTTCCAGGCCGAGGATGGGCTGCCCTGGCCCAGAGCTGGGGCTGGGTGAGGTCCCAGAAGCTTAGGTAGGGCCATGGGCCAGGCCCCAACCCCACCAGCTGTGTAAAGGGAGGAGGAGTTGACCTCTGGCCCCCAGGAAGCTGCCAAGCAACGGGCCATCTGTCCCCCTCCACCTGCCCTGCTTGGCCCTTCCGGGGGGTTGGGGCTGGATCCGGAAGAGGGGTGGGTGGGTGGGGGGCCAGAGGTGAGAGGAAGGAAGACCAGACGGTGAGCAGCAAAGGGTATGAATGCCTGCTGTGCTGTGCGGCAGGCACTATTCAAAGCCCTTTTCTGATTTCAACTGACTTCATGCTCTCAACAGTTCTGTGAGGGAGGCAACAATATTTTCCCAGTTTCACGGGAGACGAAGCTGAGAAAAGGCAAAGGAAGCTGGGCAAAGTCCCGGGGGTCTTTAGCTGTGGGCAGAGCTGGCCAGACTGAGCAGCCCACCCCACACCCAGCACAGGTAGCTAAGCTAAGGCAGTTCTGATCCTGGTCCTGCCCCACACAGAAAGTGTTAATTAGCCTGGGCAACATAGCAGAACTGTCTCTACAAAAAATATATGTGTGTGTGTGTGTGTGTGTGTGTGTGTGTGTGTATTAGTGGGGCGCTCATGCTCCTGTAGTCCAGCTACTCTGGAGGCTGGGGCAGGAGGATCGCTGGAGTCCAGGAGTTAGGCTGCAGTGTGAGCTGTGATGACGCCACTGCACTCTAGCCTGGGCAACAGAGTAAGACCCTGTCTCTACAAAAAAAATGTTAATTCACATCTCCACTTAACCATTTAGAGCTGGGTTACCTGGAGCAAGTTACCTTAAATACTCTGTGCCTCAGTTTCCACATCTGTACAAATGGTGATAATATTAGTCCTTATCTCAAAGGGTTGTTGTGAAGATTAGATAAAGTAATACTCATTTATAAATTCCTTAGAACGTGCTAGGCAGATAGGAAGAATCATATAAATGTTAGCTGTTATTTAATATTATCATGGTTCTTGTTAATTGCTGTTTGATCTCTTCCCCTCCATCACTTGGGGCAAATCTCTGCCCTTCCTCAGTCCCCATTTTTTTTTTTTTTTTGCAAAAGCCTACAGCACCCAGTATTCCCAGGTGGTCTCCCATTCAAGTACTAACCAGGCCCAGCCCTGCTTAGCTTCATGAGATCGGGCGCATTCATGGTGGTAGGGCTGTAGACCCTCAGTCTCCATTTTGAGATGGGACTTGGTCATCAGGCAGCAGCCATGCCTTCTCTGTCCCCACTTCACAGTTTTGGGGGGAGGGGAGGGTGCAGAACAGAACTGAGTGGGGAGTACAGCTACCCATAGCTCACTATCCTAAGATGGGGGTGCACAGGGGCTCTGGGAGCCCAGAGGAGGCATTTGGCCCAGGGTAGGTGTCCTGGTCTGGGGAGAGGACAATTCAAGCTGGGCTGTAGTGGTAAGGAGTATACCTGGTAGAGGGGACTGGGGGATAGGCTGGGAAGAATCCCATGGCAAGCAGGGATTCTCAAAGTGTCAGAACCCCCTCACACACACTTGCTGACAATACAGAGCCTAGATCCCCCAAATGTGAATGTCTGTGAAGTGGGGCCCTAGAATCTGGATTTTAAACTAGTCCCTTTCTCAAGTGACTCTGAGGCCCAGGTTGGCCCCATCTGATTGGGTTAAAAAGGGTTAAATGGGTACATTGAGATACAAATGGATAAACTGAGGCCTGGGCAGGCAGGCCCAGCCTACCCACATAGCCAGGCAGGGGTTAGGAATGGCACTGGGGAGGACGCCATCCCCCAGGCTGGGAGGGTCTGGGGCACTAATGACTGTCTGTCCCGTACCATTTGAGCCAGGTCAGCCCAGGCCTGTGATTACCACAGCAGCCCAAGGGGACAAGGTCAGGCAGCCAAAACAAGTCAGCTCGTCACTGGAAGCAAAAAACTAAGGCTCAGGGGAGCCCAGGCAAGGACTTGAACACAGGGTCCTCAGTAATCTCAGGAGTTGGGGGAGCCTTGGGGGGCTGAGTCAGCAGGCCCTTCCTTCAGCCCCCCAGCTCAGGCCATCCTCAGGCCAGGGAGGGCGCTGCCTTCTTGGCATTTCCTGGATGAGGTAGCCCCCTCTCCTTCTTCCTCCTAGGCCACCCCATGGCTATAGCTCAGCTCTGGATGAGATGCAGATCTGGCTTCAAATTCCAAGTCATCCCCTTTCTAGCTGGGTTAGCTAAGCCACTAGTCCACCCTGGGCCTCAGTTTCCTCATCTATAAAATGTAGTAAGGAGTAAATGAGAGCCTGGCAGGAGGTGAGCATGGGACCTTGGCAAAGTCTGTGCCTACTTAGCCAGCTGTTTTTAGGACTCCCAGGACATGCTAGTTCCCTTACTGTCTCTCAAACATCCCAGGCAAGTTCTCACCTCGCACTTGCTGTTTCCTTACCTAGAACATTCTATACTCAGGTCTCCACTTAGCCAAACTCTGGATCCCCTTTTGATTTTGACTTAAATGACACTTGCTGGAGGAAACCTCCTTGACCTCTCTGATTACAATTGCAGCCCTCAGCCCACTCCCAAGGCCCTCCCCCCGCCTGGTTCCACTCTCTGACTACTCTTTCACCCACACCACCTATTTGATTTTTTTTGTGTGTATTTTGCTTGTCTCCTGAGCTTGAAAATGAGCTCCTTGAGGGCTGAGTTTTTTTTTTTTTTTTTTTTTTTTGAGACAGAGTCTCGCTTTGTTGCCCAGGCTAGAGTGAGTGCCGTGGCGTCAGCCTAGCTCACAGCAACCTCAAACTCCTGGGCTCGAGTGATCCTTCTGCCTCAGCCTCCCGAGTAGCTGGGACTACAGGCATGCGCCACCATGCCCGGCTAATTTTTTATATATATATCAGTTGGCCAATTAATTTCTTTCTATTTTATAGTAGAGACGGGGTCTCGCTCTTGCTCAGGCTGGTTTCGAACTCCTGACCTTGAGCAATCCGCCCGCCTCGGCCTCCCAAGAGCTAGGATTACAGGCGTGAGCCACAGCGCCCGGCCGAGGGCTGAGTTTTTAATGCTGTTGTTCATTGCCGTATCTCCAGTGCCTAGAACATAGTAGGTGCTCAATGCATTTTTAAAATAGATTTTTTTTAAAGTAGATCTGAAGCAAATATGACAACGTGTTCATGTGTGGGTGGTGGGTGTTTGTGTGGCTTCTCTGTTATTTTAAGTATTTTTCAGTATGTTTTAAGTATTTCATTAAAATAATGCAACATAAATAATAATCGATACTGTTGAGCCAAGTCCACAGAAAGTGGTGGTTGATGGGAGGTGGGTGGGCAGGTAGGTAGGTAAATAGGGGTGTCCCTGAGCCAGGCTGAGATGCCCTGAGGATGTCCTCAGAAGTAGGTGCCCTAGTAAATTCTGTATCTGCACTTTATCTCCCTGAATCCTATAGGTAAGGAGGATCTCATTTTACAGACAGCAAATGGAAGCTAAAGAAGTGACTTGGTCACTTCCCTGCAGAGGGAAGAAGGGGTGATCCTAGGGAGTGCCAAGGGGGTAAGCCCCAAGGAAAGGCAGAGTAGGGGCAGCAAGGAAGTGGGAGGAAAATCAGGAGAGACGGGCTGAAGGCAGCTGGCGCAGTGTTCCAGGAGCTGGCTCAGATCCCAGCGAGGCCATGACCCTTCTGAGCTGCCCAAACCACACACTCAGCTTCTTCCGGGTAGCTACTGGGGGCGGACCTGGCAGACTGGAGGATTCCTGGAGTGGAGTCTAGGCTGGTGGAAGGAGGGAGATGAGAGAGAGGGAGAAAGAGGCTTGAGGGGCTGACTGGGACTCCAGGACAGGGTCAACAGGTGAGCCCAAGCCAGAGGAAGGAGTGAGTACCTCATCCTGTGTAGAATGCAAAATGAAGCTAAAAATTTTTTCATTTTATAGTTTTTTGTTTATTTGTTTTTGAGACAGTGTCTTACTCTATTCCCCTGAGTAGAGTGCCGTGATGTCAGCGTAACTCACAGCAACCTCAAACTCCTGGGCTCAAGCAATCCTTCTGCCTCATCCTCCCAAGTAGCTGGAACTACAGGCATGCGCCACCATGCCCAGCTAAATTTTTCTATTTTTAGTAGAAATGTGGTGTCACTCTTGCTCAGGCTGGTCTTGAATTCGAGCTCAAGTGATCCTCCCACGCCGGCCTCCCAGAAGGCTGGGATTACAGGCCTGCTCACCAGCTAAGGCTAAAGATAAGGACCTGAGTTCTCTAGACAACAGAGGGGAGGGAGCAGTGGGTAGACAGTATCCTGTGCCTCAGTGAAAGTAAGGCCAGACAGGTAGGGGCAGTGTTGGGGCCTAGTCTATCCTCATTTTATACAAGGGAAGAAACTGAAGTTCAGAGAAGTGACCTGCCCAGGGTCACAGGTGAATAGTATACAGATCCCTGGACCTCTAGCCTAGTATATCTTCTGTGGAGGCAGGACTCTCAGCCTTGACATTCACAGAACCTGAATCCTGAGCTGCTTTTCTTGGTTTCTGCTGGGCTACAGGACCTGGGGACTTGGGTGCACCTGTCCCCTGCAGGATTTAGGCTTCAGGGATGGGCACGTGTACACTGCCACAGGCCTGTTGGAAGGGGGAACTTTGTGCTCATTCTTCTCTAGTGCCCCAAGTGCTAATTCTGCCTCTGCTACTTCACCTCTTTGAGACTCAGGTTTTTTTTGTTTTGTTTTGTTTTTGAGACAGAGTCTCGCTTTGTTGCCCAGGCTAGAGTGAGTGCCGTGGCGTCAGCCTAGCTCACAGCAACCTCAAACTCCTGGGCTCAAGCAATCCTACTGCCTCAGCCTCCCGAGTAGCTGGGACTACAGGCATGTACCACCATGCCCGGCTAATTTTTTCTATATATATTAGCTAGCTAATCAGTTTCTTTCTATTTATAGTAGAGATGGGGTCTCGCTCTTGCTCAGGCTGGTTTCGAACTCCTGACCTCGAGCTATCTGCCCGCCTCGGCCTCCCAGAGTGCTAGGATTACAGGCGTGAGCCACCACGCCCGGCAAGACTCAGTTTTTACATTTGCAAAATGGGGGCTAATATCAATTGCTACCACTTACTAACACCAAGCACTTAGTCTGTACCAGGCATCGGTCATTCCTTTAATTCTATACCCATTTTACAAAGGAAGAAACTAGGCCAGAGAGGTTAAGTAATTTGCCCAAAGTCACACAGCTAGTACACAGCAGTTAGGATTTGAACCCAGGCCCCAAGTGAGGTCTTAGAGGTTGCGTTGATGATTAAGTGAGACAGTAAGTAAAGGGCCTAACTCACAGTGAGAGTCCAGGAGAAGATGGGAGTTAGATCCCTGTCTCTCAGTCTGGAATGGAAGTGCTGGGACCACACAGTACACTGTGGGCTGTGCTGAAGGAAGCCAGGCGTCTGGGGGAGCCCAGAAGCAGCCCTGAGAAGCCTGGGTAGGGGCTAAAGAAGGCAACTTCAAGCAGTGCTGCCTGAGGCAGAGGGCACTGGCACATTCAACTCCCCTAAGAGTTGGGGCCAAGAGAGGTGGAGTGTGGGGCCCAGGCTGGGAGCTCTGCCCACAGCTCTGTGGGTGGCCTGGAGGGCACCTGATGGCATCTGGGCCTCTGCTTGTCCCCCAGATCCCAGTGCCCCTCCACAACCACTAGCTCTGAAGGCCTGGCTGAGCAGAGCAGAATCACTAGGTCACCCCTGGCAGCTTTGTGAGCCTCTGGGGACCTCAGTTCCCCATCCAAACCAAGGGACAACTGCTGTACATTGCCCACCCACCCCCAATCACCATTGCTCAAACTCTGCTGCCACACTGTGGACACAGGGGGGAACTGCAGGAGTGAGCACCCAACATCACCCCAACTCTTAGGTCTCTCCCTGAAGTAATGGCTTTCTTACTGATTTTAACTATCCTCAACACAGTAGCCCAAGGGATCCTAAATCTGATCACATCCCTCCTCTGCTCAAAACTTTTCCAGGGGAACCCAGTGGTATGCTGGAGCCCCCTGCAAAAGCTAATTGGCAGGCTGGACGTGGTGGCTCACACCTGTAATCCTAGAACTCTGGGAAGCCAAAGCGGGCAGAACGTTTGAGCTCAGGAGTTCGAGACCAGCCTAAGCAGGAGCGAGACCCCATCTCTACTAAAAAAAAATAGAAATTAGCCAGACAGCTAAAATAAATAAATTTTATATATATATATATATAAATAAATATAAAAAAATTAGCCAGGCATGGTGGCACATGCCCGTAGTCCCAGCTACTCTGGAGGCAGGAGGATCACTTGAGCCCAGGAGTTTGAGGTTGCTGGAGCTAGGCTGACACCATGGCACTCTAGCCCGGGCAACAATTGAGACTGGCTGGGTGCAGTGGCTCACACCTGTAATCCTAACACTCTGGGAGGCCGAGGCAGGTGGATTATTCGAGGTCAGGAGTTCAAAACCAGCCTGAGCAAGAGTGAGACCCCTGTCTCTACTATAAATAGAAAGAAATTAATTGGCCAACTAATATATATAGAAAAAAATTAGCCGGGTATAGTGGTGCATGCCTGTAGTCCCAGCTACTTGGGAGGCTGAGGCAGCAGGGCAGCAGGATTGCTTGAGTCCAGGAGTTTGAGGTTGCTGTGAGCTAGGCTGATGCCACGGCACTCACTCTAGCCTGGGCAACAAAGCAAGACTCTGTCTCAGAAAAAAAAAAACCAATTGAGACTGTCTCAAAAAAAAAAAAAAAAAAAAAAGCTAATTGGCAAATTCCCAAGAATTTTTGCAAGTCAGTTGTTAAATAATCATTACTAAAAATTATATATGGGCGACTTCCGGGGCCCCGCTCTTGGGGCCCCAGAACCTCGTCCATAAAAAAAAAAAAAAAAAAAAAAAAAATAAAAATTATATATACTTAAAAATTATATTAAAAACTAAGGTAATATTAAAAAATAAGCATTCCCTATTTATTTTACTACATTTCATTATTTTCTATGCTTTCTAAGTTAATTACACGCATTATATCTGCATGGTGGAAACACTACACTGCACCTCTTCACAACTCCACACTCAGTGACCATATGTTGATAGCCTGAAGTCAGCCATGATGGGCGTATTTACACCATGGAAATTGACAAATACCACAAATCAGGCTTTATTGTTGATTTTCTTTTCTAGACCAGTGCCATCCAACAGAAATAAAATGCAAGCCACATACATAATTTTAAATTCTTGAGTAGCCAGATTTAAAACAGTAACAGGAAACAGATGAAATTAATTTAAATAGCATGTTTTATTTAATCCAATATGTCCAAAATAGTATTTCAACATGTAATTGATATAAAGTTATTAATGATATATTTTACATTCTTTTTTCGTAACAACTCTTCAAATTTAAAGCACATCTCAATTCAAACTAGCCACATTTCAAGTGCTTAATAGCCAGTGTCCAGTGGCTACTGTATTGGAGAGCACAGGTCTAGATTTAAGAAAGCAATGGAGAAAATAACAATTCAGATCAAATTTAAAAGTAATGCTGAGGAATTCAATTAACATCATCTGAGGATGAGTAAACAGTAGGTCATTTATCAAATTTAAAGACAATAACCTTATTGGTGAAAGAACAGTATAGGGGCTGAACAGTAGCGTCCACAGATACTAAGTCCTCATTCCTGGTCCCTGTGAATGTCACCTCATAAGGAAAATGGGGTTTTACAGATGTGATTAAAGATCTTTACATAGGACAATAATTTTGGATTATCTGGGTGGGCCCTAAATCCAATCACAAATGTCCTATTAAGAGAGAAGCAAGATGTGGTATACACAGGAGGCTGTGTGACCATGGAGAGAGACTGGAGTTGTGATCCTAAGTCAAGGAATGCTAGTAGCCACTAGAAGCTGTTAGAGGCAAGGAACAGAGCCTCCAGAGATAACATGGCCCTGGCAACACCTTGATTTCAGCCCGTAATACTGACTTCAAATTTCTCCAGAACTGAGAATTTGTTGTTTTAAGCCACCAGGTTTGTAGTGATTTGTTAATTAAGGCAGCCACAGGAAACTAGTACAAACAGATGAGATATAACTTCCTTCATCTTGTTGTGGTTGAATTACAACCACAGACAAACTACAAGAATTCAGCCAAAAAAAAAAAGCAACAGAAGCTTCTTGTGAGAAACAATTGGCTATATGGAATTAATAATAAAGAATATATTTGTATTTTATTATTTACAATTTCTATGCTACTTTTATGTCAGTACAATTTATAATAACCTTATGTGTATGTGTATATAACATTATATACCAGGTCCATCTTATATTTCCAGCACTAAGCTTGGCATACACAGGACGCTCAAATATAATTTTTTTTAAGTGCATCAACATGACCTTAGGCCAGTCCCTGACTTCTCTGGGCCTCAAATTCCCCATCTGCACAGCAGGGTTGGAGGAATGGGATGGGATCCTAGGTGGATGGGGCTGGTGCCAATTGTTTTTAACTTCGGAAAAAGGAGAGCTCTATTTCTCATAAAGGGTAGCAGCCTGTTGGGCAGCCATTCCAACAGATCAGGAAGCAGAGCGGTTGGCCAGAAGCCAGGCACATGGGCTTCCTGGTACCAACGGTTAAAGCATCTACCGTATGCAAGACTGGGCTGGGCGGGGGTTGGTGGGACTCAGCACCGTGCTCCAGGAGATAGCTCCAGGCTGACGCAGGTAGTCAGGTGTGGCTCTGAGGGACTACTCAGAGGATGTCACAGAGACGGCTGCCATGGAGCTGCTGTACAGGTATAGAGAGGGAAGCCAGTGACACAGCAGGGAGTCCCAGGGCTGGAGCCCCTTCCTCTAGCCCCTGCCCCCCCCCAATCCTTCACAGGGTGAAGGGCTTCTTTCGCCCAGGGGCTGGGAAGAGCCTGGGTCTTTGTAACAGCAACAATAGAGGGTCCCTTTCAGCCCCCCAGCCCTTCACTGAGCCCTCATCCCATGCCACGTCAGAGCCTCAGGCATGGAGTGGCAGACACCCACCTCTGCCATGTACAGTCTAGATGACATTTTACCAGTCACTTTCCTTTAGCTCCAGTGACTCTCAGGGGATCCAGGATCCACTCTCTCTGCCTAGCCCAGTAGCTACCCTCGCAAGCCAGAGGCCACGCCAAGGCTCTGACCCCTCTTCATACCCTGGCACTGGTTTTCAGACTAAGCCGTGGCCAGTTACTTGTTCCCTCTGGAGTCTCTCTTCCTTGCTAAATGAGCAGTTTGTCCAGGTTTCCACATTTGGCCAAGCAGACTGGCTCTGAATACAGGAACAGAGTGAGGGAAGACTCGAGACTGAAACCCTTAGCCAGGCCCAGACAGTTAGGTCTGAAATCTGGAGGAATTAAAGCCCTCTGGGCCCCAGCCTCACCCACCCAAAATCATCTGCTTCATGCATGTGCAGGTATCCCATACTCTGCCGTGAGCATCTTGAAAGCAGGGACCGGAGAGTTTTGCTCACTTTTTGGGAATCATTAAGGGCTTGGCCAATATGTAGTGGGAACTTTCACTCTAGCCTGGGCAACAAAGTGAAACTCTGTCTCAAAAAAAAAAAAAAAAAAAAGAATTTAATGAGCAAAACCATTTGCATATCTTCCATAAAGCCAGGTTCTCCCCTGCCTTTGTGAATACCATTTCCCCCTCTACTGGCACCAGCCTCTCCATGATCATACCAGAAGAAGGGCTTCCAGAACTTAGCAGGGCGTGGTCCCTGGGTACTTGGACACCATGGATTACGAAGTCCATCTTCCTTGGAGTGGGAGAGAGGGCAGTGGGTGAGTCCATTTTCAGTCATCAGCCCAAGGCTGGGCACTTAAGAGCCCTGGTGCTAGTGACTGGTTGTCTCCTCTGGGGCCCTAGTGGGCAATGAGCTCTGCCTCCCCAACCCGCATCCAGAGCTTTAAGTAGTAGTAACAGGATTAAAGAAGCACCAAAGGCAAGCCCTCTCTTATGACAGCATCAAACAACTGTTTCAAAATATATTAGATTTGGTTTTTATTGTAGAGCACACATATCAGGGCAAAGTGCTGCACACACAACTACAAATCATTTTTGGGAAAAAAGCTGTAAAAAAAATAAAACTGCAACTGCTTTAGTTATGCAGTCCCGACTTGAGGAATCCACGCTGGCAAAGAAGTTCCGGCCCCTGAGAGGAGCTTCTTGATGGTGGCTGCCCCAGATTTCTGCAGCCTCTGAGGCCTCAGGCCTGGGCCTCTGGAAACAAAGCCCCAGAATGGTGGTAGCCTGGCTGCCGGGAGGCCTTGCTCTCGGCAAGCCCAGGTCCTGGCCTGGCTGATGAGAAGACATTTCTATTGAAACTAGATCAGCAAAACCCTGCAGCTTTCCAGGATCTAAGTGGGTAGAAACTGCCAAAAACTTTTAACTTTTTTCTTTTATTATTATTTTTTAAAAGCCGCTTCCCCAGCTCACATGCCTGAGGTGGAGATGGCAACAATCCAGCCTGCAGGCCTGAGCTCTGGCCTTGGATGTATGTTGCAGGCAGAGGGCACAGGCGCCTTCCTAGACGGATGGCAGGGGGAGGTGGCCCAGGCTGGCCAATGGAGAAAGAAAGAAAAGGGAAAGGAAGAAGCCAAGAGACCAAAAGAAAAAACTCAAAACAAAAGAAAACAAAAACCCTACCACACACCACAACAAATTTCCATACCCCAAATGCTAGGACACCAGTCCCTCTAGCTAGAAAAAATTCCTAAAACTGACCCAACATGGCGAGTCTAACTGTTCCATATAATCACAAGCATATGCTTGAAAGGAGCAACCCAGCAAAGAGGTGTGCTCTTGGCAAGAGAGGTCAGGACCACTGCACTAGCCCCTCAGCAGCCCAAGGAACTGTGAACAGAGCAGCCCAGTACATGTGAAGCCCAGGGGGCTCAGCGATAGCTTTAAGGTGGCAGGGGCTGGCACTGTTTAAGCCCCTGCTCAACCAACCTGAACCACCCTGCCACAGGAGGAAGGAAGGGTGTTTGCATGAGCTTCCAGGGCACAGAGAGCAGGTAAAAAGTGGAGGACAGCAGGCCCATCACAGAACCAGCAAGGTCCCAGGAGACCTCAACCAAGCATATAAGTGGAGGGAAGGGGTGGGTAAGAGATTGAACTTTGTTTAGAACACGGCAAAGATTTACAATGAAAGCAAAAGAATTTTCTTAACTAAAACATTTTGTTGCTTTTAAATGAACCCTGCCTGACACAGCCCGGCTGCAACCCACACCTCTACTGGCCACTCCAGCGTGAGCCTCTGTCCCCTACAGATGCCAACAGCCTTTCCATCCAGGAGGAAAACCAAGAACATGAGAACCCAGGTCCTGGCCAGTTCCGTTCTTCAGCCTTAACAGGCAACAAATCAAGGAAAAAATACATAGGATCAAAAAGAAAAAAAAAAAAAAACCAAAAAACAAACAAAACCCTCAAAACAAAACAAAAGGAGGGGCAAGCTACATGAGGATTAGCCAGAGTTCCCAGGAGGGTGGCGGGTAGGCCTTAGTGCCTCCGCATCTTCACCTTTCGGGCAGGGCTGCCTGCCGCCTCCGAGCAGTCCTGCGAGGACTCGTAGGACTTGCGCCAGTAGTTCTCAGAGCTGAAGCTACCCCTTCGCCGGTGTGTGGGCAGTAGCACTGAGCGCCGGTTCTCTTCCTTGTCCATCTCCAGGATCCGTGGCCTGAAAGGAAAGGTAACGGTGTGCTGCCTGAGAAGCTGTCAGGAAGGGCCTGCCTGGCTTTACCACGTCTGGGCCTGGCCTCAGAATCCTCATCCTTGGGATGGGTCACTCCGGCCCAGTAGTCCTCAATGAAGGGTAGTACTGCTACAAGCACTGGCATGGAAGGTTCTTGTCCACTAAGTGCCAGTGGCCACCCTAGTCTTTGAGACATTTCCCAATTACTCTGTGGGGTCTGCCTGTCTGAGTCTGGTGCCCCATGATGTTGCCAGGGCCGCTGGATAGACGGTCTTCCCTACTATAGCCTCAAGACCCTGCATGGTCCTGCTGTCTACCTCTACTTCCCCACTCTCCCCACTTTCTCTCAGTACCGACATGCCCTCCCCCTCCTTCTCTACTCACCAACCCCACTAGCCTCTGAAACCACCAAGCTCTTTTCTGTCTTAGGGGCTCGGCTCATGTATAGTACTTCCTATCCAGAATGCCCTTACATCTTCTTTATCCCTCTGGTCTCGGCTTAAACGTTACCTCCTCAGAAACCTTACTCAACCCTTCTGAAATAAGTACCTGGTTCACCATTTTCCAAGTCCCAAGAATTCCTCTTAACATCTAAGTATAAATCCACAAGAGTGTTTGGCTAGATGGAACTGAGCAAAGGAAGTCACAGGAAGGAAACAACACATTCCCATTTGTCAGAGTCTCTCTGAGGGTAACAGGCAGTTGGCCAGGGGTTAAGTGGGAATGCTACCAATGCCACCAAACCAGAGGAACCAGACATAAGGCTTTGGAAGTGTGGGCAATCTCAGACTCCTAACCAGCCTACCCCTCAGGTCCCCACCCCCCCCCATTTCACCCTGTATCAGGCCATGGGGCTGATTTGCTGCCCTCTGAGAGTCCTAAGCCGAGTACCTGTGAGCAGCATCGGGGTCTGCCTTGCGGTGGGACCGCTTGGGTTTCAGAGCAGGGTCCCTGTTGTTTCCCGATAGGCGATCTGAAGCATAGCTGGGTGGTAATACGGAGCTGCTCAGGGACTTTGTTTCCAACCGGGGCGCATCTAATCTTGTCCTGCAAAGGAAACATGGGGTCACCAATGGGCCTCTGGTGAAGGTGTGGGCCCAATCAAACCATTTCTCTCTCTAGTAAGGCCAAGTGGGGGCCAACTGGGCCTGGAAGTCAGCACTCTGTACCTCAGCATCCTTGTGGTTCAACTAGAGATTGGTCTAGCTGACTACCAAAGGCTCTCCTTTTCAAGTTCAGGCTTAGGAATAAGGAATAGGAACACTTCTATTTGGAGTCTTCCAGTGATAGGTATCTGCTGAACCAAGGGAAGGATTCCAGGGCTCTCTCTCAGCTGAATGAGGCAGCCACATCACCCTACTTGGGTCCAGAGATTCTCTAGGGTTATCTATTCCATTTGCCAGAAGACTGAGGGCCCCATTGGTGGGCACCAACACAGGAAGGATCCCTGGTCCAGGCCTGCAGAGAGGCTAGAGGCAAAGAGAACCAGAGCTACCCTTTCACCCTATATAGACAGGGACACTGAGGCTGGGTGGCAGAGCCACGGAAGGCAGCCCAAGCCCAATTCATAATCATGAGGTTAAGTCTGGTCCCATTGTAGTCACCGGCAGCTTCTGCTTGTTCTAGGATGCTGACTAGGCAGAGGCTAGAGGGAATTTGAAGGCAAAGTTCCCACCAGCACTGGGTACAAATTTCAAGGAAGAAACCACCTAGTAAAGGGAAAGCATATAAGTACAGATGAGGAAGAGGGGGATGGAGGAGCTGGGTAGAGAGAATTTAGGGCAATGACCTGAACTCCTTTATAAAGCCAGACCAGAAGGAAGCAGGCCTGGAAAACCTCAAAGAAGCTCTGAGGCTTCTTGTGAGACACAGAGAAGGCTAGCAAGTCAGGAAGGTGGGAGCAAGAGGCAGGAGAGGGCCCTGTGTAACAGGCTGGGTAGGGAGTGACAGGGCACTAGCAGAAGGCCCTGAAGGCACCTTCTCCAGAGTCTGCAGGAAACGAGTAGTAACTTGGTTCTGAGGAAGCAGGGACTATGGTCGGGGAGGATTCAAAAGGACACCCCTCATCACAAGGATGCTGAGGGAAAGACAGCATGGGAGAAATCCAAGAAGTCCCTTGGGCTATGCTACTTGGCATTCTGGGTGACAACTGCATCAGGTCCTTTCAGCTCCCCCTATTCCCCATGGCTGCCACCACCACCATCCATTGACTGGCCTGCTGTGAACAGATGGGAGAAATTGAATCAGAAAGGCAGTAAGTCATGCATCCTAGAAGTTGTAGGGGAAAGTTTAAGCCTAAGCGAGACTTCAAGTCTGACACGCAGGAGATACTCTGAACCTGGGCAAGGGTCTCTATCCTGAAGCCAGAAGGGGGCATCTCTCTTCCTTATAGCTTGGAACCAATGTTCTGATGCCTCAGGCCCAAAGTGGTGGGTGGGCAGGCATCCCTGCCCCTTTGCTTTGGCCTCATGGTGGGGGAGGCCAGAGGGGCCCAGCTGTACTGACTGGCCTACTAGCCTCAGCCTCTACTCTGGGCTGCTCCAGGCTCAGGGAAGCAGGACCCAGCAGCAAGAAGAGGAATATCCAGTCCTGGCACTGCCAGAGTCCAGGCTAGTCACCATCCTTCTTCAGGTCTTGGTTGCCACATCTGAGCAAAGGATGGAAAAATGTGACATGCTCTAAGGCTCCTTTCAGTTCTGAGGGTCAAGGAATCAGAGGCAAGTTGCCTCCTTCACAGCTAGGATTCTTTGGGTAAAGATGGTGATGGGCACACCCAGAGATGAGGATGTGAAATAGAATAGCATGACCTGAGCCCTGATGACCTTCTCTTTACCAGGCCTCATACCACTGAGTTGAGAGGTCCAGGCAGCAGACATCAGACGACACGAAACATCAGCCATTAAGGTTGACTAAAAGGACTCCAAGGGCCTCAAAGAGGAAAGTCTGTCTTCTGGCACCCATAAAACTAAGACCATAAAAGTATCAGGGCAGGAAGGCCCCTGGGTTACCCAAAAGCCCTAATGAAGCCCTGATGGGGCACTACAGAGTTGTTTCCTTAGGTGAATGACAGATGGCAAGAGAACAGCAGAGTCACCAAGATGAGCGCCTGTGTCACAACCTGATGCCACACTGAAACTTGGCGTGGGCTCCAGCTCTTCTTGAGCTGCTTATTACTTGGGGTGGCCTGCCTGGGGAGGCAGTGATAGTATACCCACACCATGGATTCAGCACTGCTGGAGATGCTATGGAGGCAGGTGGGACCAGCTGAGCCTGGACAGGCAGGCCAGGGGCACTAGCTGCCTCTCTGCTTCTCTGGCTGCCTGAAGGAAGGGAAGGGCATTGTTTCTCCCCTGCACAGCATGACAGCCCTGTTGACATCAAGGGCAGCCCTCAGAGAAGGGATGATGAGAGGTGGCCTTACAAGAAACCCAGCCTTCGGCACCCATTTTGGGAATAGTATGTGCTCTGGGGCCCAAATGGCTCCTGACATATCCCCTGAGACTATTACAAGTACATCTTATAACAGCTGGAGAAGATCCTGCCTTCCCCTCCACTTCTAAAAACTTGCCAAGCTGTGGGGCGAGCTCTAGACAGGCTAGAGCTAGATCCCAAGACCAGAGCCCACCAGCTGCTTAACTTCAGAACATGCTCCTGTTAAAAGGCACCAACTCCCATGGACCAGGCTAGGCCCCTCAGAGTTTAGCAGAGAGAGCCAAAAATCTGGAGACAGAAGGCCCAGTTATAGTAAAATTTGGATCTGGGCCTCCCCAGGAGGAACAAAGACCTGTCTTACAGATCTGAGTCAGTATCCTGGAGTCAGAGCAAGGCAATCCAGGTGTGTGAGGTGACGGTCAGCTGGCAGACCACTCCCCCTTCACAAGAGGTCTCCCAGCATGTCAGGACAAAGTTGGGATTAGGCATAGGTAAAAGTAAGATCAGAACAAAGGATGCCCAAGACACCCACATGTGAACTGAGGGGAATGGAGGGAACTGATTCTGTCCCAGGTGCTCCCTTCATGCTCTTTATCACGTGTAATCCTACAGAGAAGCTGCTGGAAAACGTTCCCACTACAGGGGTTGGGAGTGGGTAGCACTGCTAAATCCAAGGGAAAGTTGCTGACCCAAGCCACATAGCTACCACCCCAAGTCACACAGCTGATACCCCACAATGGCCTCTAAAGTACAGGTGGGTCCTCTTCACTGCAGCAGAGCAGAGCACTGTGTGGGTGGCAGCGTCACTACATCTGGGAGATAGATTACCAGCCCATACTCAGGCCACGGTGACCCTAGAGGGATGGTAGTCCCCAGCCCACTATCAACTATTCTCTAACTCCTGGCTCCACCCTCACGAAGAAGCACCCTTGGACTAAAAGCCTGGCTCTCCAACAGAACAAGGCAGCAGGGACAAGGGTGGCGGATGTACCCAAGCACCCCTTTGTCTATTTAGTAACCTGGGCCCCTAGGTCTAGGTCTAAGCTCCAGCACCTTTGGGTACCAGTCTCCCACAAAGTTCAAACCTGCACCCTGTTGTCTCCCCCACAATAGTACCCACTCCCCTCATGTGACTCGCCTCACTCAACTTCCACCTACCTCTGGCCAACATCAGGCTTCTCTCTAATTCCTACTCTGCTCTCTCCACAAAGCAGTTCTGAAACAGATATAGCAGCATGCTATGTTCAGAAGAGCCTGAAAACACATTAGGGGTATCACCTAAAGAAGAGGCACATGGTCCATCCCCCCACCACGTTCCCCCCGCTACAGGATATACCCAGGGCCTGAGGGAAGCCTTTCTAAATCATTCAGCCTGGTCACCATGACTGCATACTACAATACATACCTGAGCCCTGGGAGCCGGGGCTCCATGGATGCCAGCCAGAACATAGGGCCAGCATCACAGGTACTCAGGGATCCCTATAGCTCACACCTGGTAAGGTATCAATGTCACCCTCCAGGACACCAGGAGGCCAAAGATCAAATTTGCTTTCTTCCACCTGGGCCACTGAACTCCATACTGAGTCTCTCTTCCCCTCCTATTCCATGTGCCTCTGGCTCACAATGTACCTCCAGTGAGTATAGCCTTCTTCATCCCCTACTATTTATCAAGAGCAAAGAGATGGTATAGTGAGGACGGGGCTAGGAGAAAACCCACCCAACATTCACAAGTTTAACCTTAACTGCCCCAATTTTCATGTAAGAACACAGGGCTCAGGTAAGATTGCATTTGGAGAGAAAGCAACAGACCCAGGCCAGAAGCCCAAGCCTGTCACCTCCCCTGGTAATCTCATTGTCCCCATACTCCCTGGGCAGGCTGCAGACTCATCAGATTGGTTAGGCTGCCAAATGGACAGGGTGTACGCATGTGGATACACACGCTCATTGAATCAGGGAACAAAGGTGAACTACACCTGGCCACAGGGAACAAGAATCATCGAGACAGGAGCAATACCAAGCACTGGTCAGAGCCAGGGAAACCAAGAGACAGCCACTCCTCCAGCTGGCTGTGGAGGGAAGCAGCCCAGAGTGCACCCTGTTTCCATAGCTGTTCTTCCACACACTCAGTCTCACACTTGGGGTGTTTGGCTTTCAGGAAGGGACTCCTCCTGAACCCTAGGACTCTTTGGTTTGAATGACCAAATAAACCAACGAGCTCAGCCGTGTACCAATAACCTCTCACATGCAAATCCCTCACCCCACAGCTCATATGCCTCCATGGCTCCCCAGTGACCTTCAGATCTCTCCATACAACATGAAGTCATTTCTGTCCTAGATTATATCAAGTCCTCCACCCAATCTCTATTTGGTGTTCCAGAATAATAGACTACCTCAGAGCTCCTGGACCCTAAGTCTCTGTAAAGAACGCATCTTCTTCACGCCTGTAATCCTAGCATTCTGGGAGGCCGAGGCGGGCAGATTGTTCGAGGTCAAGAGTTGGAAACCAGCCTGAGCAAGAGTGAGACCCCGTCTCTACTATAAATAGAAAGAAATTAATTGGCAAACTAATATATATAGAAAAAATTAGCTGGGCATGGTGGCGCATGCCTGTAGTCCCAGCTACTCGGGAGGCTGAGGCAGTAGGATCGCTTGAGCCCAGGAGTTTGAGGTTGCTGTGAGCTAGGCTGCTGCCACAGCACTCACTCTAACCTGGGCAACAAAGTGAGACTGTCTCAAAAAAAAACCAAAAAACAAAAAAAAATGTATATTCTGAATTGACTGTCTTCATCCCTGAACTCCCTTCTATGCCTGACAGAGGCCCAAACATCCTTGACTATCTTCAGGTGGCACATCTCCAGAAAGCCTTCCTTGACCAGCCCCTGGTGAGATGCTAAATGTCTGCCTTCCCTCAAATGACAAATGGAATAAGAGCCCACACTAACTTGCATTGCTGGCACTAGCACAGAGCCTAGCAGACACAGCCTTGGTTACTATTTGACAAATGACTCTCTAGCTGCTTTGTCCAGCTTCAGACCACTCTGAGCTGAGTTCCACTTGACCAAAAGGAAAGAAGTGGGCTATATATGCTGCCTTGAGCCACCTTATCTGATTAACTGGAGTGTGCCAACCTCAGGAATACAAGTCTTATAGGCAGACTTGGCACTGCCCTGGGAGCCTCTTGGAAACCAAAGGACTGGGTACACTAACTAGAAGGCCCTGAGGACCAACAAGCCATCTCCTGAGGATCAAATGTTGATCCAAGGCATCCCCTTCCCTCCTTTACCCCTCATCTAAAGAGGTCCCCTACTCTTTTTCACCCAAAAGTTGGGCTAATAAAGAAAAAAGAAATAAAAGAAAAAAGTAAAAAAAAATTTAAAAAAGAAAAAATAAAGAGGTCCCCTACACTTCTCTGCCTTCCAGCCTTTGAGCTTACCATTTCTGCCTGGCCAGCAGTTTCTAGCTCAGGAGTCAGATCTACCAAGCCCACCCTCCCCCTAAATTGGATGTAACTTTTTCTTTTTTGGCTGGGCCCCCAGGGAATCCACTCTGCTTTTATACCAGTGCTTACTCTGCTTTGTGTTAGAATGGCATGCAAAGTGCAAGCCTATTACATATGAAACAGCAAGGGAGCACTAAGTTTCCTATGGTGCCTACCTCTGGTGCCTTGTACATAGTAGACATTTGATGTTTCTGTCAAGTCAGAAATCCCTGCTCCAAGATCATTCCAAACTAGCTAGATGACTTGAGGCAGCTCACTTTCTACCTGAGTGCCTTTTCACACTGAGTTCAACACCTTCTACTCTCAGGGTTAACATGGATACTTGGCACAGGGCACCTAGCAAGGTGCTCCAAAAGGAGGAACACAGGGTGCACACTAGGGAATCACAGAAGGAGTAGAGTGCTTCCCCTTCACAGATGAATTGCTATACCTCTGAAGCTGGTCAGCCTCTTGGTATCTAACCAGTAATTTAAAACTTGAACCACACCTCCAGAGAGGTTAGGTCCAGCTTCCCTGCCAGGCATACCAAAGATTATAAAGAAGCAAGCAAACTCTTCTATATCTGAGCTCCAGTTTCTTAAACTCAAAGCATCTATCCCAATGACATAGTGGGGGGCAAGGACAAGACTTGGGGTGTTCCACTGTGTGAAGAACCAAGGGGTCACAAGACTCAGCACCAGGAGACCCAGGTTCTAGGTCTCACTCAGCCATTTACTGGCTAAGCTGCAAAGCCCAAGCATTACAACAGCAAGGGAATTGTTATAATGTTTGGATTCCACTGCTGGGGAGACTCTCAAAAGGTCATTTATAGCCACCCAGTGAGAAACAAGGGCACATGTGCATGAAGACTCAGCACCACTCATGTTCACAGGAGTTTCTTTTGAACCAGAAGCACTTGGCAGCTATCCACCTGCTTCCCTCCATGAGGCCCTTAGAAAGACACTGCCAGCTCTGACTGACCTGAGCCGGTGACAGAGACCCCAGGCACTCCCTCAGCAGCCTGTGCATTCTTTATCTGACCTTAAGAGAAAGCAGGACTGGCTCCAATCCCTCTGTCTATTAGAAGAGCCAGGCTCAATTCTCAGATTCTATCCACTAGAACACAACCTCACCAGAAGACATCAAATCAACCAGGTACCCCACCCACCCACCCCAAGGCCACATCCTGCTCATCTCCTCTGGCTGGTGCCTGGGCCAGGATGCTCCCTTTTTTCAACTTGTCACAATTTGTTGTTTCCTAAGACAAGCCCCTATAGCTACTCGGGAGCTGCTCCTCACTGGTCTGAATTGTTCTTCACACACTGACTGAGTCTCCTTCTCCTCCTCATGTTGGGCCCCAGACGAACAGGGATCTCCCTATTCCCACCGAATGTAGATTTGGAAATCCACAATGGCAAGCATTTGGGCTCTGACAGTCTAAACTGGGGTATGTGTGCACTACAAGAGCTAAAGGTGTGTATGTGATGCTTCCGCATGTCAAAATGGTCAACCTGAGCCTTGAAGAATGACGTTAACCTATTTTGAGCATTATATGTAGGTCATTTGGGGAGTTGGCGTGTGGATAAGAAGATGTACATGTTAGATGAAAGGTATTCCCAATGGAGGCCACACTACCACAAGAGTCCAGAACACAAGTCCATGGACCAAATTAGGAGCTGCAGGTACTTTAAAATAAGTGAAGAGTGGAAGATGAAGGGGAAATACCAAGAGCCAGTCATGGTGGCTCACACCTATAATCCCAGCACTTAAAAACAGCCTGAGCAACATAGCGAGACCCTGTCTCTATAAAAAAAAATTAAAATATTATATAGGCATGACAGCGTGAGCCTGTAATTCCAGCTACTTGGGAGGCTGAGGCAGGAGGATCACTTGAGCCCAGGAGTTCAAGGCTGCAGTGAGCTATGACAACAAGACACTGTACTCTAGCATAGGCAACAAAGTAAGACCCTGTCTCAAAAAATAAACTGGACTTCATCATATTAAAAAAAGGAGGCCAGGCCGGTGGCTCACGTCTGTAATCCTAGTACTCTGGGAGGCCGAGGTGGGCGGATCGCTCAAGGTCAGGAGTTCGAGACCAGCCTGAGCAAGAGCGAGACCCCATCTCTACTAAAAATAGAAACAAATTAATTTGCCAACTAAAACTATATAGAAAAAAAATTAGCCGGGCTTGGTGGTGCATACCTATAGTCCCAGCTACTTGGAAGGCTGAGGCAGAAAGATCGCTTGAGTCCAGGAGTTTGAGGTTGCTGTGAGCTAGGTTGACGCCACGGCACTCTAGCCTGGGCAACAGAGCAATAATCTGTCTCAAAAAAAACCAAAAAACAAAAAAAAAAAACAGGAAACACCAAGGAGACTAGCCTGGATGCTTGGATTTTATTCTGCAGACAATAGAGATGCCCAAGCCTCTCCTCTGGTCCGCTGGGTTGGCTCCCTACACTTGGGCACTTCCCCAGCTCAGCTGCCTGGGGAAGCTGGAGGACATCCTCCCACTCTTCTTCAACCCCCTTGCCCCAAAGCTTTGTGCTTCTGCCCTCTAGCCTACTATGTGAATGGCTCCTGGGTCCACTCAAATCAGAATGTAGAAGAGCCTCAGTTACCCATAACAGCCATTCCCAAGGTCTGACTACTGCCAGGGACCCAGATATCCAAAGAGCTTCCAGGGGAGCTAACAATGCAGACCCCTAGCTGTGCTGAGGAGCATTTGACTCAGCTGGCCTGAGCAGCCAAGTATGGAAATCACCATTTAAGAAGCAGCAGCTGGAAGACTGACCTGACACGCTATGACCACCTCCAGCAAAGATTTCCCCAGAATAAGCTACTGTGAAAGGCCAGTAGGGAATACCCAAGAAGGTACTGCTCTGGTTCTGTAGACTATTACTTCTGGGTTCTGGGTTTCTGCCTATCCTGAGAACCACAGAAAGAGAAAGTAGAAAGGCAGATTAAAAATCCTTCCTCTGATGAATTCTGGGAATACTGTTAGGTTACAGAAGAGAGGCTGCCAACCACCGAGTTGATTCAAATGTCTGGAGCTCCCATATGTGCCTAGCACTCTACCTACACTATAGGACCATCCCACAGGTCTGGATCATATCCATTCTATTGATGATAAAATGAATACTCAGTTTTGACTTGACAGAGTAGCAAAATCAGGCTAAAGAGATTTCATCACATTATTCCACATTATTCTGGACTTGTGGGCCCAAAGGGACAGGATGCTAAAGTTATTGACTGAAGTTTAAAAAAAAAAAAAAAAAAAGCGAGCCAGAAAAACTTAAAAAAAACCCTCCCAATGCCCAAAGCCAGAACAATTTGAATGTAAAATAAATTCCCATGAGTCCATACTGATATAAGTGATTGAATATATAAATAAATGAGGGAGACAGACAAATGTCCCATTCAGAAGAATTCCAAGTAACTTATGTGGCTACTCCCCCCTCAATGAGACAGGGCTAACTTCCCACTCTTTAAATGCCTGCTGCACACAGTGACTTCCTAGGAGTACAGCAATGGACAGGGGGAAACAGTAACTTTATAGTAGAAAACCTGACAAAAGCTGCATCAGCCAGGTGATCAAAAGCAACAGCGATAAGCTATGTTAACAGTTATGTACCCTTGGTATGTGGTAAAAAACAGCACTTTACCTCCCCCAAACCATAACCTCCATCTAACCAAGGGAGTGTGAAATCAGACAATCCCAACTGAGGGTTCTATAAAATACCTAACCAGTCCATGTCTTCAAGAATAAGCCAAGTCTAAGAAATTGTTACAGCCAAGAAGAACCTAAGATGACATGACAATATAATGTGGGATCTTGGGACAGAAAAAGGACATTAGGAAAAGCCTAAGGAAATCTATACTATGGACTTCAGTTAGTAATGTATCAAGATTTAGGCCAGGCCCAGTGGTACATGTCTGTAATCCTAGTACTTTGAGAGGCGGAAGCGGGCGGAGTTTGAACTCAGAAGTTCGAGACCAGCCTGAGCAAGAGTGAGACCCTATCTCTACTAAAAATAGAAATAAATTAATTGGCCAGCTAAAAATACATAGAAAAAATTAGCCGGGCATGGTGGCGCATGCCTGTAGTCCCAGCTACTTGGGAGTCTGAGACAGGAGGATCGCCTGAGCCCAGGAGTTTGAGGTTGCTGTAAGCTAGGCTGACGCCACAGCACTCTAGCCCAGGAACACAGTGAGACACTGTCTCAATAAACAAACAAACAAAAATACACCACACTAATGTAAGATTAACAATTAGGGAAATGGGGTGCAGGGTAGATGGGAACACACTGTGCTATCATCACAATTTTCTATAAAACTATTCTAAAGTTTAGGCCAGGCGCGGTGGCTCACGCCCGTAATCCTAGTACTCTGGGAGGCCGAGGCGGGCGGACTGCTCGAGGTCAGGAGTTCGAAATCAGCCTGAGCAAGAGCGTCTCTACTATAAATGGAAAGAAATTAACTGGCCAACTAAAAATATATACAAAAAATTAGCCGGGCATGGTGGCGCATGCCTGTAGTCCCAGCTACTCAGAAGGCTGAGGCAGGAGGATCGCTTGAGCCCAGGAGTTGGAGGTTGCTGTAAGCTAGGCTGATGCCACGGCACTCACTCTAGCCTGGGCAGCAAAGCGAAACTCTGTCTCAAAAAACAAACAAACAGGCCGGGCTCGGTCGCTCATGCCTGTAATCCTAGCACTCTGGGAGGCCGAGGTGGGCAGATTGCTCAAGGTCAGGAGTTCAAAACCAGCCCGAGCAAGAGCGAAACCCCGTCTCTACTATAAATAGAAAGAAATTAATTAGCCAACATACATACATATAGAAAAAATTAGCTGGGCATCGTGGCACATGCCTGTAGTCCCAGCTACTCGGGAGGCTGAGGCAGCAGGATCGCTTGAGCCCAGGAGTTTGAGGTTGCTATGAGCTAGGCTGACGCCATGGCACTCACTCTAGCCGCACTCACTCTAGCCTGGGCATCAAAGCGAGACTCTGTCTCAAACAAACAAATAAAAACAACAAAAACAAAAGAAAAAAAAAATAAAACCTATTCTAAAGTTTAATTTAAAAAAAAAAAAAAGATAGCAAGCTATACAGTCTGATCATGCCTAAGTCTAGGTACTGGTTTTGCTCTTCTCACTGACTTTTTGAATGGGACCTATTCAAAAGAAAGGCTTGTCTTCACCTAATATCTGTGTGGCTGTGCCCTCTGAAAAATCTCAGTCCACTCACCTCATGAGGGGAAAGAAAGAAATGCTAGTGAGGCTAGCTCTGTCTACATTAACCAGTACTTCCTAATCTCCTCCCCAGACAGAGCAGCCGTAAGCTATGACCCTAACATCGCGCCTTCATCTCCTCTCCTCACTGTCCCCCTCCCAGACATGAAAATCCAGCCAGTTTTAAAGCAGGCTGCTAAGGAAGAGTCTAAAAATAATCACTGAGAGCACATGTGACAAATCAGAACCAAGGAAGTGAGGAAAAGAGGTTGGGAGGGTTTGGAAGAGTGTTTCCCAATCTTGTCTCAATACTACCTCCATAAATATCGGGAGCACGTGCTTTTTTTGCTCAGTCCTTAATTCCCTAGTAAATAACCACAGAACTTAATTTTCTAATGAAAAGACAAAACCGTTTATCCTCATGGAATTCAAATAAAAAGAGAACTTATAGACTTCCGCTCTCCTAAGCTTCATTCTGCTATGCCACTGATACAGAGGAGCTGAGTTTTAAGGGGACACAGACCTACACCTTCAGACAGGTCTGCAGGTAAGGCAGAAGGTACCAGACATAGGGCACTTACTTCCTAAGAATGATGACAGCACGGCGCTCCTTGATGTCCTGAGGCCGAATGCAGTGAGTGATTTCATCAGCAGCATATCCACTAAAAAGAAACAGAACATGTGGCTGTGAAGAGCAGACAGATAACCACCATTCCTGGGACAGAGGATAGGAATATGGCCCACGTCTTATTTATGGCCACTCTCTACCCATTATTTGAGAGGGATTTACATAGAAGGGAAATATCATGTTAAGCTCCAGGAAGCTTTTGCTCAGAAGCTAACTCAAGGAAAAACCTGCTACGAGGCAAAGGAGACTCACTGGCCTCTTAAGGCAGAGGCCAGTGCAGAATTCTCCCTGCACAGGCCAGAAGCCTTTCTTTCCATGAGCCCTCAAGCAGGTATACCTTTAGTGGCTCTAGAGGCAACTGGAAGGACTCAGGCCAGACTTTGGTGAGAAGATGAAGAACCACATCTCCTCTTCATTGTCCTTCCCTCCAGCACACAGAGGAAACCATGGCAGCTGCTGACAACACTGAGTCACCAGGGAGAACTAGGGACTGCCATGTTCCAAAAGAGAATCTGTCTACTTGAAAAAAAGCTTACAAAAGCCTCCATTTGGGGGCAACCCAACATTTTGAAGATAGCTGTGTTTGGGATACTTGAAGAATTTTCAAATATCTATTTTCAACAAGGTATATGACTTTTAAAACTGTTCACAAGCCAATGAATGTGGGTAGTTGACTGTCCTCTTCTCAGCTAGAGTCTTTCCAATTTGAAACTCTGGAGGCAAGCTCTACTTCCCGAGACCCTCACATGCCCTTGCTGGGAGCATGGCAGCCACAATACCCTCTCACATCCCAAGTTCCTCCACTGAGCTGCAGCAGTTCTACACAGCCCAAAACTCCCTTGGCCACAGGGGTCTGGGGGTGGGTGGGTAGAGTGGCTTCTCAGCTTCCCTGCCTGCCCCTGGACCACTAACCTTTCTCGAATGGCTGCTGATCAGCTCCCTTCTCAATGACTAGCTGTACAGACACATACTTAACTGTCAGAAAGAACACAGAGGGTGCTGTGGGCACACTTGAGGGTCCCAGTTACTTGGGAGGCTGAGGGGGGCAGGGAAAAAAAGTCGAATCGCTTAAGCCCAGGAGTTTGAGTCCAGCCTAAGCAACACAGCAAGAACCCATATATATAAAAAAGTGTGGTTCATACTGGTTTGTAAAAAAAAGTAGAAAAATTAAATTTTAAAAAAAGAAAACCACCACAGGCCTGGGACTCCTCAAATGACCAAGCTGGCCCAACTGCAGGCAAGAAGTAGATGCAAGAGCCAATAAGAGATACAAAGCCAGGATGCTATAACAGGCTCAGCCCCAAGAGGGAGGCAGCTCTGATTTGAGGCCATGCTGGTGGTAGAAGAATCTTTTATACATTCCCCACCCAAGCTGCTCCTAAACCAGAGTTTTTCAAAATTTTCTCTGTGAACACTAGTCTCACAAGAGACTGTGGATGAATGTCTATAGTCAAATCAATTTGGAAAATACTGATTATAGTTTCAAAAAGCATTCATGTATTAAAGGATCTGAGAGGCCGGGGGCAGTGGCTCACGCCTGTAATCCTAGCACTCTGGGAGGCCGAGGCGGGCAGATTGCTTGAGGGCAGGAGTTCGAAACCAGCCTGAGCAAGATCGAGACCCCATCTCTACTATAAATAGAAAGAAATTAATTGGCCAACTAATATATATAGAAAAAATTAGCTGGGCATGGTGGTGCATGCCTGTAGTCTCAGATACTCGGGAGGCTGAGGCAGAAGGATTGCTTGAGCCCAGGAGTTTGAGGTTGCTGTGAGCTAGGATGACGCCACGGCACTCACTCCAGCCTGGGCAACAAAGTGAGACTCTGTCTCAAAAATAAATAAATAAATAAATAAAGGATCTGAGAATTACTACAGCAAAAGAACCTGCTTCCTTTGCTTACCTGAGCACTGATCAAAAAACCTTCTGTCAAATAACACCTATTAATATCTCTCAGCCCACAGTGAGAACTGCCATATAGGAGTTGGGGAGTTGACGAGACCTCTGTCCAAACCTGAGCTTCTTCAACAAGCCTACTCACGTTGCCTACTGGTTTTGTGACCTGGTTAAATCATATGCTGAGCCTAAACCTCAGTTTCTTCATCTGTAATAAGGTTAGCAGTAGGTTCTTGAGAGTTCATTTTGTTATGCTTTGTAACTTAATCTTTAGTAATGATAAAAGAATATGACATTTTAAAAGGGAGACGGCATCTTCTCCCTTCTAAGCAGAATCAGTATTGTACGTCTACATGGTTGAAACCTCTGGAAAGAGGTGGTGAGAGGCCTCCCTGCAGGGCTGTTGACAGCATTAAGTTAAATGCAGGATACCTGGCACCCAACAACTTTTTTTTTTTGGAGACCGTGTCTCATTTTGTTGCCCAGGCTAGAGTGAGTGTCATGGTGTCAGCCTAGCTCACAGCAACCTCAAACTCCTGGGCCCAAGCGATCCTTCTGCCTCAGCCTCCCGAGTAGCTAGGACTATAGGCATGCACCACCATGCCCGGCTAAGTTTTTCTATATAATTTTAGTAGGCCAATTCATTTCTCTCTATTGTTTAGTAGAGACGGGGTCTCGTTCTTGCTCAGGATGGTTTCAAACTCCTGACCTTGAGTGACCCTCCCACCTCGGCCTCTCAGAGTACTAGGATTACAGGTGTGAGCCACCACACCCAGCCAACCCAACAACTTTTACTAAGCATGTGACACATGCCAGAGGCCCCTAGACTACTCTGGGGTAAGCCAGAGCCTTGGGTTTAGTACCTGCCAAGGCGACATGATCCAGGCTCCCTGTGAAGGGATCTGCCAACAGCAGAGGCCTCCTGGACCCCCACTTCCAATGCTAGGAACTCTAGGTCTCATCCCATGTCCCCCAGTGTGTTACTCTACACTGGGGGGGGGGGAGACTTGGTCTGCAAGATAGTCACATATAAACACACACACACACACACATATATGTACACACACAGAACTTCCCTAAAGAGCTAAGTCCAAGCTCCCAAAGGCACATTTCTGAGGCCTGAGTGTGCCGTGTTGGCTACAGGCAACCTTCCCTGCTGTTGACAAGTGTCATTAATCTGTTTGACTTGGCTATAGGCATGACCAAGGGCCTTTACTTCCCATCTCTAACAAGGAACCACTTCTTTTAATGCAGTTCTGGAGCAAATCCAGATGTTTGTCAAAGCTTGCCTGCCCCCATGCTCCCTGCCCCATCCCCCAAAGGGTTCTAGAACAAACAATAAGCCATGCCAGTTTCCTGCCACTAAGCCCAGGCCTCAGAAGAACAAGTGTGGAGGTAGGGATACACAGGTCCATAGAAATGACCTTGGTACTGAACCTACCTGGAGAGCTCATTAGCTCTGGTCTTCCTGGCAGCTGTTGACACAGCCCACTGACCCCTCCTCAGAGTATCGGCCTCTGGCAACAGGAGCTCAAAGTCCTGTTCAACGGAAGCTCTTCTGGCCAAACTTCAGACAGTGTCAAAAAGAGACCACAGGGCATTACTTACTGCTAAGGAACCTACTTGCTACAAGAGAAACTGAAAGTCCCAGTCTGCCAGCTTGAAACTTAATATGCCCTGGGCCCAGCCCTATCCTTGGCATGAAGAAAAGTTCCAGCGCCTCCTGCTCTTTTGTTTCCACAGAGAGAAGAGGAAATACCACATGTTGTCCAGCCTGCCTGCTCCCCGCCTGGGCTGAGCCCTCAGCTCAGCAGCAATGATGAATATGACAAAAGCATCAAGAATAACAGAGCCCAGCTCTGTCACCCACTAGTTCTATATCTCAGAATGACTCTTTTGGGCATCGGCACATTTATCTCCTCTGGAAAGCTTTCCCTGACTCCCATAGGCTGGGTTTCCCCCACATTGCTCAACCCTACCCCTTCCATATCTACTACTCCATTTGGCCTTGTGGAAATTGTGCCTTCCCTATTAAGACAAAGCTCTTTAAAGCCCTTACTCATCTCTGCATATGGTGGACACTCGTGTGTGTTGAGCTGAACTATTCTACTACTTATTTTTTTCCCAGCTCTTCACAACTGTATATTCTACTACTTAGATCCTCAGTCTCCACATCTACAAAACAAGGATCACAGCAAGTTCTTTCTCAGAGAATTAGGTGCAGGTTAAATGAGGAGTCTGAAAAACTTTGTAAGGGACTACATAGAGCTGTACATTTCTCTTCTAGGGGACAGTCTTGGAGATTAAGCTAAGGCACATTTCCAACATGATCACCATTCTCCCATCTACTCTGCGCCCTGCCTAGGCTAGGATGGATCAGAGATGGAGGGACTGGCCAAAATTCTGGCCCAGTGACAGCCTCCCTCAACAGTGATAGGCCCACAGGACTTAATAGCTCATGCTTTTAGGGCCAGGATTGTGAGCTCAGGCTCAAATTATTTATCACAGCGGTCCCCAACCTTTTTGAAACCAAGGACTGATTTCATGGAAGACAAATTTTCCATGGATTGGGGGTGGGGGGTTCGGGATGATTCAAGCACATTACATTTATTGTGCAATTTCTATTATTATTACATGATAATATATAATGACATAATTACACAAACCTCTCTGCTAATGATCATCTGTATTTGTAGCTGCTTCCCAGCACTAGCATCACCACCTCAGATCAGGCATTAGATTCTCCTAAGGGATGCACAACCTAGATCCCTCGCACATGCAGTTTACAGTAGGGTTTGCGCTCCTACGAGAATCTAACACCAATGCTGTTCTGACAAGAGGCAGAGCTCAGGTGGTGATGTGAGTGACACGGGAGTGGCTGTAAATGCAGAAGAAACTTCACTTGCTTGCCTGCCACTCACCTCCTGCTATGCAGCCTGGTTCCTTATAGGCCACAGACCAGTACTGGTCCATAACCTGGGGGTTAGGGACCGCAGATTTACCAGACCCAAGCTTACAGGAAGATACTTGGACTAACTTTATGAGAAGTCCTAGGGCTTTCTGAATCAAGGGAAAAAGGTCAACCTGCCGAGTCCCAAAATTCCATGCACATCAAGGTATATAGAGTAGCTGAATACAATGGGCAGCTCATTTCCTAGGACGCTTTTAGTTAAACTTTAAGCATCAGTAGTGTGACACAGATTCAACTTTCTGTAACAACTATATGGCATCATTAGCCCCATTTTACAGATGAGGAAGACTGAGGCCCAAAAAAGATTAAGTGACTTGCCCAAGGACAAACAGCTAGAGTGGTACACTGGAACTCCAACCAAGTTTGCCATCAAGCTTTTCAGTTTTTTTTTTTTTTTTTTCTGGGTGGCAGGGGTAGGAAGAAAAGCCCATCTGTGTTTTCCTGGTGATAAGGTCTAATCTGTCCCAGAGGCCTTACTGGCCTCACCACAGAACACATGCATACCCACTAGCCCCATGGAAGAGGTCTGCAAAGATGAGCCTATGCCCCTAGAGCGCTAGCACCATACCTCTGCAATGGCTGCACAGCAACTACCCAGCCTAAAATGGCCAGACAGCCCTGAAATTTTTATGGCCTATTTATTCTCTGCTTGTTCTGAGCCTCGTGATTAAGACAAAGGGTCCTCAAACTTTTTAAACAGGGGGCCAGTTCACTGTCCCTCAGACCGTTAAAAGAGTGCACACTGTGGGCCCGGGATGAGTCGGCTGCTAACAGGACAGGCAGCGGTGCCAAAAACACCTGGTGGGCCGGATAAATGTCCTAGGCAGGCGGCATGTGGCCCTCGGGCCATAGTTTGAGGACACCTGATTAAGACTATGGCTAACTGCTCGCTTCCCTTCCTCTGCCGCCCTCTGCCTTCTTGTCAGGTCTGCAAGGGCAGCCAACCTCCCTGGCTCAGAGCTCCTCCTGAGAGTGCATAGCCCTGACTTCATCCTGTGGTTCCTCCCCCTCCCATGGAATCAGAAGATGCCACACAAGAGATGTGGCCCAGGACCTATCTGCCCTACTTTCCCAACTATTTTAAGCTGGAAAGCTAAATTTTGCTTTCAACCAGCTGAATAAGATCAGCCCTTAGCCCAGAACTGACAGGGGTGCCCACTCTACCCAATACCAACTGTTAACTGGAAGAGTCGCAGGCTGAGCAACCCAGTGCATGCCCCATCGTTGGGTGATACAGTCATTTACAGAGGGGTGACCAAGGCCCGGATCTCTGGGCGTGTGGTCACCACACCACAGACAATAAATGTAACGGTGATTAAAGGTAGCAGCAAGTAAGCAATTAGCCTTGAGGTAATTATTTAAATGAATCCAACTAGACTCTGTTTCAATCTGCCCCATTCACCCTACCGGGAACAGAAGGAAGGTGGTATGAATTGATATGAAGAAATAAAAAATATTTATTTCATTATAAAACAGCATTAAGAGGGGGATCCACCCAGGCCCCAAATGGGAAGGTTACAAAAAAACTGCCAACCAGGTTTGGAAAGGAGTTTGAAGCACTTCCAGAAGGATCTGTGAAGCCTTGCACTAAAACTGCCCAGGTTTAGACACTGCTGAGTCAATGTTTGCCATGCATTAATGTCCATGCTGACCACTATTAAATATAAAATTGTATTCCTGCCATGTTGCCTTGGATGGATACAGACACCACTGCCACCACTACCAACTGAAGTCTGAATCATACTGACAATTACTAGACTCCCTCCCCATCTGCAAAGCACCACTGTTTTTCACCAGTCCCTCCCTTCCAATCTGCAGCTTTACTGCTCATCACCTCTGGGCTGGGATCCATACTAAGAAATTAGAGAAAGCATTGCTTACCAGCTTACATATGCAGAATTTGATGAGGGGCGCTACTAACAGGCAGGTGTTTACTCACCTGCATAGCCAGTAAGCTAAGTACTAAGTGAACAGGTGCTAGATTTAAACTAGTGGGAGGATCCAGAACTCTAGAGCAGTGGCTTTCAACTGGGGATGATTCTGCATTATGCCCATCCCCCCCGCCTCCCCCCCAACATTTGGCAATGTCTTCAGACTTGTTGGCTGTCATAAAAACACTACTAGCATCTAGTGGATAGAGGCCAGGGATGCTGCTAAACAGTTCACAATGCACGAACAGCCCCACACAGAGAATGAGCGAGCCCCAAGTATCAACAATAGCACTGTTGAGAAGCCCTTAACTAAGAGCTTTATGAGGGCATCCCCCACCCTGGGGGTTGAATGCCATCTAACTCATGTCAGCATCCATCCCTCTCCCCCCCTTACCTGGGGCTACTACCTGCTACTGCAGCCAAAGCTGCTACTGTTGCATGCGCCCTCCACCATTCTCTGCTTGGCTAATTCCTAAGTTACCCAAGTTCTAGCTTACTTTCTCCCCAAAACTTCCAACACTCCAGAATGGGTAAGATGTCCCCCTCAGTGTGCTCTTATAGTTACCTTCCTAGGGTGTAACTATCCACCTGTCTGAGGTCTCCACTGGGCCCAAACTCCATGAAGGGAAGAGCCATGTTTCAGGTTCCACCAAATCCCTAGCTCCTTTCCCACCAAGAGAGCAGGGGATCGTTATGTGATTGTATACGAAAGCAAGCAGCCATTTAAATGCCTGCCCTGCGCCAGGCCCTATATTAGATACCAAATCACCACATTTAATTCTAATAGGCTTCGGAAGTTGGCATCTTTCCCATCTACAGATGGGAAAGCCAGAGAACGCCCACAAGATCCCAAAGCAAATGAGAATGAGAGCTGGATTCAAAGCCTGGGGCAGCACTTTTCAGGACCTGGCTCAGCCTCCCACACTAACTCCACAGCCAAATCTGAATCCAGGAGGTGTGGGAAGGGACTGGGAAAGCTTTAAGACTTTACTATTCTAAGGAAAAGATGAAGAGAATTTTCCTGATGATGCAATCTTGTTGCTGATCACTAACAAACCTGCATATTAACAAAGTGAAACTTCTGTTCTTCAATCAAGGGTGTGCATGTGTTGGGGGTCCGGACGAGTGGAAGTCTCAAAGTCAAAAAATGCCATGTGATCTTACCATTAAGCACCAGACTACTGCTGGACCTCCTGACAACAACCCTGAGGGCCTATGACTACATAGAAAATTAATATCCCATCAAAAGACTAAATGGTCCTTGTGAGAGGTCCTTTTAGCATTGAGAGCCTTTCAATGGAATCAGACCCCAACCTGTCATACACAGCAGGCCCCTTGCAAGGGTCTGACCTGGAAATCCCATCTTAGAAGGGCCCTGCCAAGATCTACGAGCATCATGCAGGTTTGAGAAGCTCAGAAGCCCAAATGACAGGAGGCATCTGACAGGTAAGCAGTGCTCTGGGTTTCAGATGTACATGGAGTTAAAGCACTGCTTCTGCTGCCACCGACTTCCCAGACTTTTCCATTAAGAGGTCTTGGACATCACAAGGCTCTGCTACCATCCAAAACATGTAAGCAACCTCAGCTGTTTGAACTCAAATGAGATAGATGACTTGCCTTCCTGATACTAATGTATGTGCTGCTGAAAAAGCACCCTCATGATATTAAAAGGACTCTAGGGATCCTGCTTTCTCCCCCTGACTGTGGCTCCACTGACTCACTTTAGAGTTTAAGCTGCTCACGACAAAAGCTTGGTGTGTTTTGATCCTGTAGTTGGTGGTGGTCAACCAAGTTTCTCTCAATAGTTGCAGCCTAGACCTTCTAAAAGGTTTGGGGGATTAATGATTACATTACTAGATTTACCTTTTTCAGGGCTGGAAGGAGAAAGCTTCCAAATAAATTTTTACTTCTTATAAACAACAAATATATTCCAGCACACAATCTTCCCTGGGGACCACAACACTGAGCTAATCCTCAGCAGATCTGGGACTCAAAACAGGCCAAGAAGCTAAGTTTTGCTGCTCACATACCAGGAGAAGAGACCAGCTGCATTTTGTTTTATTCAGTCCTGATAACAGGTAACACGTTCTTACAAAGAACCCATGGGATCTTATGCAGCCAAGAGGGGAGAGAGAATTTTAAGAGTGTGCTGCACTCTGTTCCCGGCCCAACCACTAATTTGTTCAAAGCCAGAGAAGTCACTCCCCCTCTTGGGAATGGAAAACTCTTACCAATTAAATACTCTCAGGGGCCTTTGCCTGTGAGTATTTGCTCTGTTAAGGAATCCGTGAACATTATTCTGTTAAGAAAACCAAGAACAGCCCAACAGGAAAGACTTAGGTAGTTCAACCCTTGTTTTTAAGAGCACAGATTTAGAAATGGAAGCCCAGAATGGAAAAGCAACTTGCTTTAAAAAAAAAAAAAAAAAAATCACAAAGGGAAAGAGTCTCCTAATATCTTAGCCTTCTGGAAAGACGGCTCTAGATTAATTTTGACAACTCCGTGTTCACCTCAAACTTGCCTTTCCCTACAGAATTTCACATCGGTTCCCGGATCCTTATTTTCTTGCTACACGTTTTTAAACATAGGCCCCTTCCCCCCTGCTCCCCACAACCTACAAACAGAAGAATGGGTTAGAAAGGTAAAAAGTACGGACTGCTACTGGCTGCTGCTTCCCGGGCCAGGGTGGGTAGCTAAGATAATAGGGTGCAGAGCCGCCCCCCCTCCACCCAGGTGGGTTACCTGAGCACAGTCACGCTCCCCCTGCGCACGGGCAGGGAAAGCACAGGTTCTGACACCCGGATAGGCTTGAACTGGAACTTGCAGCCGAAGCAGAGCGCAGAGTCGCTAAAGAAGGACACGGACACGATGGGGCGCTCGAAGATGTGGATGGGGTCCACGTGAGACACGATGCAGCCGCCGGGCTGGTAGTCGTTGATGACGGCGCTATTGACGAAGCCCTCGGGGATGACGCGGTGCTCCACCAGCTTCTGGATCACCAGCTGGTGCACCCACTCGGGGATCTCGTCCACGTCGCCTGGCGGATAGAGACGCTCCTGGCCGGGCCCGCGCTTCTGCAGCTGGGCACCGTAAGTGTAGCCCTCGCCAAAGAAGTACTTGTTGCGCAGAGGGGCCCGGTCCACTGTGTGCTCGTTGTAGAGGCCCTTCTCAGCGCGGGACACCACCTCATCGATTCGGGCCTCGATCTTGGCGCACTCGTCCTGGCTGAAGAGGCGCATCTGGCGGATGCCGCTTTTCACCTTGCGCGCTTCCTCCTCCTTCTGCAGCTGCTGCTCCTCGTAGTCGCTGCGCTCGGGATCCGAGTCCTCTTGATACTTGCGCTTAGCCCCGGACACCGGGTAAGGTTCGGCCGCGGCGGCGGCCGCGGCGGCTGCGGCTACAGCAGCGGCGGCCGCGGCGGCGGCCTCTCGGCTGCCCGCCTTATAATTGTCCCGGGACGTCATGGACTTGAGCTTCTCACGCAGGTCCGTGTAGCCGCTGGCGGCCGCCATGGCCCCCGCGACGCTGCTCTAGGGTCCTCCGGGGCGGGCGGGGCGGCCGGGCATGGCTCTCGGGGGACGCGCCCGGGGCCCCCGGAGGGAATGAGGTCCTCAGCGCCGGGTCCCCATGCGTGGACGGAGGACCAGAGGGGGGGCGTCGAGGGACCGGGCGCGGGGTCGGGCCTCAGGTGCGGCGGGTCATGCAGTGGTGGCGACAACAGGGCTTCTTCCTCCTCCACCTTCTCCACGTCCCAGCGGGCAGGAACGCCGGCAACGCCTCATGCCGTGGAGGGCTGCTACGGAGACTCGGCCTGACTCCCAGCCAGACCCTCAGACGCCCGGCCCGGCCCGCACTTTAAAGCGCTCCTCACGACGTCACGGGCCGCCAGCCCGACGTCCGCCAGCGCCGCTCCTTAGCGGGCTCCTCAGCGCGCACGCGCGGTGTTGCTGGACACCGCGGCTCCGCGCGCTACGGGCATGCGCGTGCGTGCAGGCTGGGTCGGCAGAGGCTCTGGCGCAAGCGCAAACCCGGACCGCTCGCCGTCCGCCGCCCCTCCCCCACTAGCTGAAGGGCTTCGAGGGAGCACTCTAAAACAGCAACCTGTCTCCACGGCGCGCCGCCTCAAGGACTGAAGAGCTGCCTTCGCAGGGTGCGCTCGCAATGTCAACACTGTCGCTGTGCTGCGTCACGGCATCGTCCGAATGCCCCAAATACCTCAGTCCCCAGCGCGCAATCACCGGAGAACCGCCACAACCTAGGCCGCCCCGTTACCTCCCCTTTTGGAGCTTCCACTTCTTTAATTGGGCCGCCGGCCACGCGCCGGGCGGGCCCAAACTACAGTTTCCAGAAGTCGGTTGGTAATTATGCCTGTCAATCAGGCAGTCTCCCTGGCTACTGCGTCCGTCACTTAATTAGCGGCGTGGAGTGCAGCGAGGACCCCTAAAGGGTAAGTGGGTGGCTAAAAAAGTGCCCGAACGGAAACCCTACCGGAGGAAACCCCTCAGGACGCCTAAGGAAACTTCCCCCCAAACGCAGGAACTTCCCAAACTGCGGGGCCGAGCGCAGAGGGCCCCCCTTCGAGCCCAGATAGCGACAGCCGCAGAAGCGGGACGCACGTCGTCGGATCCCCCTCCACCCCCAGCCCGCCGCCGCCGCCGCCGCAGCTCGGAGCGGACGTTCCACGAGTCACGTCCCGGTGGCAGCGAGCGCGTGCGCGGCCGCGGGGACGTGCCGGGGTTGGCGTCGCTGCTGCTTGGTGCTGCAGATGGGTGTAGGGGTATTTCTTCCGGCAGTGACGGAAAAATCTCAGAGAAACAAACAGGCGCTCGGATAAGGCTAACCTATAGACTATGGCCAGAGACAATTGAAAAGTTTTGAGGCCGAGGGCACAGCGTGCAGGATGCTCCGCGCGGCTCCAACAAGCAGGGGTTTCCGCTCGAAAACTTCCCATAGCTCCCCAGCATAGATTTCAACCGCTTTGCCTGGAGCTCCAGGCCTTTGTTGAAGACCCTTCCGGCCTTGCCTCCTCTCCCTTCTCAACGCGCACATTAAGCCCCAGCCTGATCCTTTACACTGCCATTTCTACAAATGCTTGTCACCTCCAAGCCTTTGCCCAGGCTGTTTCTGCCAGGTGAAATACCAGTTTCCTATCACCCATCTTATTCGTTTTGATTTTTTGAGGCTCAGCTCACCTCCGTCTACAACTTTACCAAATTCCCACTGAAAGGAAGTGCATCTTAGATCTGGCCATTGTGACTGCCCCACATCCCTGGCCATTTTGCCAGGGGCCCCCACCCCAGTTTGTCAGGCCAAAAGCACAGGACTCTGACAGACGTGGGTTTGAATCTTGATTTCATGGTGGAATGTACGACCCTAGGCAAGTGACTTCCCCTCTCTGAACTTAACTCTTCTGGTCTGTATAACGGGGATAACTTTAGTACCCACCTCCTATGATCCGTGTGAGGATGAAATGCAGCCGTGTGTTAAACAGAAGGGATTGCCGACTGCAAGTCTGGGTCTCAGTTTCCCCATCTGTAAACTAAGGGTCCCACCAGTCTCTGTTGGAAAGTGGGGGTTGTGTAGTAACTTGGCACAGCCAGGCCAGCAGGCCCTGTGGGATGAGAAAGCCCAGACAGCTGAGACCCTGGCTTCTGTCCCCAGGCTCCCTGCCTGGCCACCCTCTTTCCTCTGCAACAGTACATGCAGATGGAAAATGGGGCAGGCATGAAGCCTACAGTAAATTTGGCACCTGCCCTTTCTTGGCACAGTCTAGTGGGATGCAGGTGGTGGTGGTAGGAAGGCAGTTGCAGGCAGTGAGAAGGTGACCAGTGGGTAAGTCCAAGGCCAGGTGGCCTGGGCTCTGGCCCCAGTTCTGCCTGACCCATATTATGTGAACACATGGGCAAGGCCCCCTTGCCTGTATGATAGGCGGTTTGGATGTGAGGGCTCAGGCCCTTCAGAAGCCCTGTGCCCTCTAATCTCCTGTTCTCCAATAAGGCAGCATCAGACTCTGCTCACACACCTGCTTGTCAGGGTGCTCATTATTTTAATCAGAAAACCCTCCCATAAAAAACAAAGACCACATGATTCTTTCAATAGATGCAGAAAAAGCTTTTGACAAAATTCAACACCCTTTCATGATACGAACACTTAAGAAAATAGGCATAGAAGGGACATACCTAAAAATGATACAAGCCATATATGACAGACCCATAGCCAACATCATACTGAATGGGGAAAAATTGAAATCATTCCCACTTAGAACTGGAACCAGACAAGGCTGCCCACTATCTCCACTTCTGTTCAACATAGTGCTGGAAGTCTTGGCTACAGCAATCAGATAGGAAAATGGAATCAAAGGTATCCAAATAGGGGCAGAAGAGATCAAACTTTCACTGTTTGCTGATGATATGATATTGTATCTAGAAAACCCCAAAGATTCAACCAAGAAACTCCTGGAACTGATCAATGAATTTAGTAAAGTCTCAGGATACAAAATCAATACACAGAAATCAGAGGCATTCATATACGCCGACAACAATCTAATTGAGAACCAAATCAAAGACTCAATTCCCTTCACAATAGCAACAAAGAAATTAAAGTACCTAGGAATATACTTAATCAAGGATGTAAAAGACCTCTACAGGGAGAACTATGAAACACTGAGGAAGGAAATAGCAGAGGATGTAAACAGATGGAAATCCATACCATGCTCGTGGATCGGCAGACTCAATATCATCAAAATGTCTATACTACCCAAACTGATCTACAGATTCAATGCAATACCTATTAAAATCCCATCAGCATTCTTCACAGATATAGAAAAAATAATTTTACGCTTTGTATGGAACCAAAGAAGACCCCGAATATCAAGAGCAATTCTAGGCAACAAAAACAAAATGGGAGGTATTAATATGCCAGATATCAAACTATACTACAAAGCTGTAGTAATTAATATGGTATTGGCACAAAAATAGGAATATGACCAGTGGAACAGATGTGAGAATCCTGATATAAAACCATCCTCATATAGCCATCTAATCTTTGACAAAGCAGACAAAAATATACACTGGGGAAAAGAATCCCTTTTCAATAAATGGTGCTGGGAAAACTGGATAGCCACCTGTAGAAGGCTAAAACAGGACCCACACCTTTCACCTCTCACAAAAACCAACTCACGTTGGATAACAGACTTAAACCTAAGGTATGAAACTATTAGAACTCTAGAGGAAAAAGTTGGAAACACTCTCCTAGACATCGGCCTGGGCAAAGAGTTTATGAAGAAGTCCCCAAAGGCAATCACAGCAGCAACAAAAATAAATAAATGGGACATGATCAAACTACAAAGCTTCTGCACAGCCAAAGAAATAGTCATGAAAGTAAACAGACAACCTACAGAATGGGAGAACATTTTTGCATCCTATGCATCCGATAAGGGACTGATAACTAGAATATACTTAGAACTCACGAAAATCAGCAAGAAAAAATCAAATAACCCCATTAAAAAGTGGGCAAAGGACTTGAACAGAAACTTTTCTAAAGAAGACAGAAGAATGGCCAACAAACATATGAAAAAATGCTCAAAATCTCTAATTATCAGGGAAATACAAATCAAAACCACAATGAGATATCACTTAACTCCAGTGAGAATGGCCTTTATCAAAAAATCTCCAAACAATAAATGCTGGTGTGGTTGCGGAGAGAGAGGAACACTCCTACACTCCTGGTGGGACTGCAAACTAGTTCAACCTCTGTGGAAAGCAATATGGAGATACCTTAAAGCGATACAAGTGATTCTACCATTTGATCCAGCAATCCCATTGCCGGGCATCTACCCAAAAGATCCAATGACACTCTACAAAAAAGACACCTGCACTCGAATGTTTATAGCAGCACAATTCATAATTGCAAGGCTGTGGAAACAGCCCAAGTGTCCATCAATCCAAGAATGGATTAATAAAATGTGGTATATGTATACCATGGAGTACTATTCAGCTCTAAGAAACAATGGTGACATAGCACATCTTATATTTTCCTGGTTAGAGCTGGAACCCATACTACTAAGTGAAGTTTCCCAAGAATGGAAAAACAAGCACCACATATACTCACCAGCAAATTGGTATTAACTGAGCAGCACCTAAGTGGTCACATAGGTACTACAGTAATAGGGTATTGGGCAGGGGGGAGGGGGGAGGGGGTCGGGTATATACATACATAATGAGTGAGATGTGTACCATCTGGGGGATGGTCATGATGGAGACTCAGACTTGTGGGGGGAGGGAGGGAAATGGGCATTTATTGAAACCTTAAAATCTGTACCCCCATAATATGCCGGAAAAAAAAAAAACCCTCCCATTAAAAAAAAGAAAAGAAAACCCTCCCATAGACTCCCGTTGAGCCCAGCTCTGCTTATCTGTTCAAGAATGTGTCACTAGGTTGAGGCAGCTCCTCCCATCCCAGACACTGCATCAGAAGCTTCCATGTGTTCTTCCCTGACTGCATGCTCTTGAATCAGGCCCCCTGAGACTCTGAGCATAGATTCTAGAGCCAGGCTGTCTGGGTTTGGATCTTCACTATGCCACATACTGGCTGTGTGGCCTTGGACAAGTTTTTTCACCTCTCTGGGTCTCAGTTTCTCCATATATACAATACTGATAATAACAGTATCCACCTTCTTGGGATGTTTGGGAATTAAATGAATTAGTATTATGTACTGAGCCTGACACATAGTAAAAACTTGATAAAATTAGCTTTTTAAAAATGTGTGTCCACCTCAGGCATCCATTTGCATCCCATGCTGGACATAGGACTACTTAGGAAGCACTTTCCCTAAAGCCTCTGTCAGTGCTTCAGGTTTACAAAGAAGGAAGCAGAGGCTCAGAAAGGGCCAGCAATTTGCCCAAGTCCACACAACTAATCAGCAAACAAAAGTGGAATTTGAACACAGGCTTCTGTGGCTCCATGGTGTGGGTCTTCAACCACCAGACCAAGATTCCCTTAAGAGGTTTGTGGGTCCTGGGCAGGAGGGAGAGGCACCCCAGGGCAGGAAGAGGCTGGGGGCTAGATATGTGGACACTGGAATCTGGCCAAGCAAAGCCCCCTATCCCACATGGAGGCAGCACTGCAATCATTCTGGTTACTTTTCAGTGCCCCAGAATCGTAGGGCATCCTGCCATACCCATCTAGGACCCCAAGCTTTCATGAATTGATGTCTTCAGGCTCCTATGCCACCCAGACATTTCTCCTCTATTCTCATCCCACAATGGGCTCTGAACCCAGGTTCTGGTCCCCTCTGCTCTGGGTTTCCCACATCTACCTCTATTTCCAGGCCTTGGCCCACACAGGGGGCCCAATGTGGTACCCCTAGAGTGTCTTTAACTCTTCTGGTACCTATGACTCTTCCCACTGTCTGCCTCATGGGAACTGTTACCTTCTCTTAGGAGAGCTCAGCCTTTCTGACCGCCACAGAGTCAACAGAAGAGCTGTTAAAACAAGCTTATGGCTTAAGGCCCAGGGTCTTGTAATCCAAAAGTCCTGATATCTGGTTATCCAGGGCTGTGTAACAAACTACCTCAAAACTTGGACCTCCGTCACTTATTTAGCGCACAGATTCACCATCTGTCCAGGTTCTCCCGGGTAGGCTTCTCTCAGCCCCACGTGGAGCCCCTCAACCTGGAGGAGCCACTTCTATGTGGCGTCACTCACACTGCAGCCCACTTGTTTTCACTCTTTGCCGTATCATCCTTCCCTGAGCCTCACAGTTTAGCTTGACTAGGGAAAGGCTTTCAGGGCAAATGTAATTAATGAGCCTAACTCCCCCGCCCTCATATTTGATCACACACTTTCAGAAACAGAGGAGCAGAGGGGAGGCCTCAGGGCTGCCTTGCGTTGGAGCCCAGTTGCACCCTGTTATGTGGTGCCCACACTGAGTGGGGCACCAGGGCTGCAGGCAGAACCCCAGGGGCCAGCCAGGTGAGCCACCTCGAGGCACAGACCTCACAGCAGTGGCAACTTTATTGATGACATACTCTTTCTGGCACCTTCCCCACTTCGCTCACCTCAGGGTCTGCTTCTGGGGAGAGCTAACCCAAGGCAGTGGTAAAAAGTGGGGCGGCTGTTTGTCATTTGTATCAGGAGCTCTTTCTTGATCCTTCCCATCCCACGATAGTCTGACTGACCCCCTATCTGCCAGCTGGACCTCCTAAATCTGTCCCAAGTTACAAGCTTCTCCCCACTCTTGTCACCACCAGTCCATGACAGAGCTTCCCTGCTAACACTGCAGCAGCCTCCCCTGGTCTCCCCATCTCCTATATTTGCTTTCTGCTCTGTGTTCAGAATGGCAAAGTACAATCTGTGCAGGTTGCTCCACCCCCATCCCCACCCCCACCAGAAAACCTTCCTGGAATGAAATCCTACCATGTTTCCCCGAAAATAAGACCTACCCATAAAATAATCCCTAGCAGGATTTCTAAGCATTTTCGCAATATGAGCCCTACCCCAAAAATAAGACCTAGTGATGGGCGTATCTGCACAACCCATGCATTTCATTGCAGAGTGGGAAAGAAGACGAGCAGCCCTTCTCATCTGCCCCATGAGAGCTCTATTGCTCAACATGAGAGATTGGGGCCAATGGTTCTAAAGGAAATAGAGTCGGAAGAAATTCAGGATGGAATTCGGGCTTTGGAGAGCTATGATGATGTTCCAGAAGACGACGACTTAACTATATTTGAATAAATGTAGATTGTTGTACCATGCTTAAAAAAATAACACATCCCCTGAAAATAAGCCCTAGGGTGCCTTCTTAAGGAAAAGTAAATATAAGACCCTGTCTTATTTTCGAGGAAACACAGTACCTAAATCCGTAATGTAGCCTGGAAAGCTCCCCAAAGCACCATCACTTTCCATTAACATTCATTTTTTCATTCATGTGACAAGTATTTTTTGAGTGCCTACTTTGTGTTAGGTATCATCCTAGGCTCTGGGGGATACAGCAGGGAACAAACACAATTTTCCGCCTCTCTTCCACCTGTCCTTAGCAAATTCCTGCTCATCCTTCAAAACCCAATGCTAATGTTCCATTCTCTGGGAAACCTTTTCCCAAACTGCTCCCTCTCATCATTAAGCCACTTTCTTTTTTTTTTGTTTGAGACAGAGTCTCACTGTGTTGCCTGGGCTAGAGTGCCGTGGCGTCAGCCTAGCTCATAGCAACCTCAGACTTCTGGGCTCCAGCCATCCTCCTGCCTCAGCCTCCCGAGTAGCTGTGACTACAGGCATGCACCACCATGCTCGGCTAATTATTTTTTTCTATATATTTTTAGTTGGCCGATTCATTTCTGTTTTTTAGTAGAGATGGGGTCTCGCTCTTGCTCAGGCTGCTTTTGAACTCCTGAGCTCAAGTGATCCTCCCGCCTCAGCCCCCAGAGTGCTAGGATTACAGGTGTGAGCCACTGTGCCCCGGCCACCACTACACCACTTTAAAACCTTGTATAGCCCATCACGGCCGGGTGTGGTGGCTCACGTCTGTAATCCTAACACTCTGGGAGCCTGAGGCGGGAGGATCGCTTGAGCTCAGGAGTTCAAAAGCAGCCTGAGCAAGAGCGAGACCCCATCTCTACTAAAAAACAGAAAGAAATGAATCGGCCAACTAAAAATATATATAAAAAAATAATTAGCCAGGTGGCACATGGTGGCACATGCCTGTAGTCCCAGCTACTCGGGAGGCTGAGGCAGGAGGATGGTTTGAGCCAAGGAGTCTGAGGTTGCTGTGAGCTAGGCTAATGGCACAGCACTCTAGCCTGAGCAACACAGTGAGACTCTGTCTTAAACAAAAAAGAAAACAAAATCTTGTATAGCCCATCAAGTGATGGGGGCCTGTGGTTGGGGCTACCCACGGAGTGTGAAGTGGGGGGCCAGAGGCCTGCAGGGAGAGATGAGGGCAGATGTCTCCGCTGGAAGCTCTGCTCATAGGTAGTGAGTCAGGGGCACAACTGCAATTCCTGCCTCCTCCCTCAGGCTTGTTTTCAAGCCACTTAACAACTCCTCAGAGGAAGTGGATGCCAGGCACACTGTTTATTTGCACAGAAATAACCAAGGACCATGAATCCAGGCTGAGAAGCAGCACAAGGAGGGGCACCTAAGGAGGACACATGGGGACTGGGATGTGGAGTTGGAGCAGAATCAAACATCAGACCCTGAGTAACCCAAATGCAGAGTCCAGTTCATCTGGGTCACTGGTGTGGGGCTTCCCTGCCATTAGGTGGGAGGCCGAGGCAGAATCTATAGTGGGTCCATGGTAGGAGGACCCAAGGGCCAGCCTTTGAAAGTTCCTCTTGCTATTTGACCCAAGTCTGGATACTGCTATTCCATCTCAACTCCGGATCAGTCCTCTTGGGTTGCACCTCCTGCCTCCTCTTGGTCTCCCCCAAGGTTCTGGCCCCTTACAGGGGTCACCAGTCCAAAGAGTTTCCGTGACTCCCCTGAAGCCACACAGTGAGTCTTCTGGCAGAAGGCAGCTAGAGGGCTGAGGGCTGCATCAGAGCAAGGTGATCTCGCTAGGAGGCAGCGTGAGCCGCTTCTCACGGGCACTGAGCAGATTCTCCACATGCACGGCCACCACTCGACACAGTTCCAGACCCTGCAGGTGACAGTTAGAGTCCATGCCCACTCAACACTTCCTCAGCTCTCACCTTGGGGTGGGACATGCAGAACGGATGTGGTTGGGAGAGAAGCAGAGACCCTGGTCCGCACCTCCCCCATGGCCTGGGATAAGTGTGAGGAGCTGGACGGCGGGAGCGCAGGCTGTGTGCAGGCCAGGAGGGATAACAAGCAGGAGATGAAGTGCATCTGGAGGCTTTGCTGCCCACAACCCAGGCCCGTCACTTCACCACTCTGAGCCCCAGTGGCCTCTTCTGTAGGGTCTCGATTTACCAGGGCCTGCCTCACAGGGCTGTGGTGAGGATTCAGTAAGGTTTCAGTACATGTGAATCCTTTAGATTAAAAAATATATTAGTTCCATCAATAAATGGTAAGTTTCTAATAAGTGTTGCCATGGTTACCACCTGGCACCCACAGCCTAGGATGGGCAGTGATTGGAAGGGGACAGGGAATTGCAGAAAATTGATCTATGAGTGTGGTTCCCAGACCAAGGCCAGTGTGGGAACCGCACCCAGCCCCCCCCCCCCCCCCCCGGGATTTCCTGTTCCAAAAGAATAAAAGGCAGCAGCACTTACCAAGCATTAATTGTATGCTAGGCCTTGTCCTGAGAGCTTTATTTTATTCTTTTCTTTTCTTTTTTTTTTTTTTTTGAGACAGAGCCTCACTCTGTTGCTCAGCTAGAGTTGAGTGCTGCGGTGTCAGCCTAGCTCACAGCAACCTCAAACTCCTGGGCTCAAGCGATCCTGCTGCCTCAGCCTCCCGAGTAGCTGGGACTACAGGCGTGCGCCACCACACTTGGATAATTTTTTTGTTGTTGTTTCTATTTTTAGTTGCCCACGTAATTTTTTCTAGTTTTAGCAGAGATGGGGTCTGGCTGTTTACTCAGGCTGGTCTTAAACTTCTGAGCTCAAGCAATCCTCCCGCCTCAGCCTGCTAGAGCGCTAGGATTACAGGCATGAGCCAACACACCCAGCCTTTTTTAAAATTTGAGACAAGGTTTCTATCTCTGTTGCCTAGTCTGGAGTGCAGTGGCATCATCATAGCTCACTCACTGCAGCCTCCAACTCCTGGACTCAAGCGATCCTCCTGCCTTGGCTTCCTGAGTAGCTGGGACTACAGGTGCACACCACCATGCCCAGCTAATTTTTAAATTTTTTCTCTTTATTTTCCGGGCTGGTCTTGAATTCCTGGGCTGTCAAATGGAGCAACAATCCCAGCAAGGCCTGGAACACAACAGCATGTGGGTAGGCAAAGGACTGGCTGGAGAGGAAGATTGTCCATCTTTTTTATTTTTATTTTTTTGAGAGGGTATCTCAAAAAACTGAGGCCCAATGAGAAGCAGGGATGCCCTGAGATCCCCTCACATAGCCTGTCAGAGGTGGGCAGTATGGAGACCCAGATCTGTTGGCTGTAACACTGCTGTAGTCAGATGTCACCTCCTCCTGGAAGCCCTCCCTGATTATCTCCCAGATGGCTCAGCTTAGCATTGATCATGGTTTATTGGAGAGATTCTTTCATATCTGAGACTTGGGGCCCTGTGAGGGTCAGGGTTGAGGGGGGGTCTCAGTTACTTCAGTATCCCTGCAGCCAATGCAGAGGCTGCTACACAGAGATGCTCAGTGGTTATGGGTGGAATGAATGAATAAACAAATGCATTTCCCCCACATATGCAGGCCAGAGGCAGAGGCAGCAGCATAAAGAGGTCAGGGGGTGCTGTAAGGAGGTGGGGAAGCCAAAAAGGCCCTCATCAATCTATCCATCCATCTACTCAGTGAGCTATGACGATGCCACTGCACTCCAGCGCAGGCAACAGAGAGAGAGAAGCCCCGTCTCCAGTCCACCCATGCATGCAACAAACATGCACTGAGCATCTAGGTGTGCCAGGTACTGTGCTGTGGACACAGCATGAACAAGATGGACACAGGCCTGCCCTCCTGGAGCTGATATTCTGGTGGTAGCGACAAATGATAAGTAAACAAATAACTAAATGATTTGCAAAGCATAATAAGGGCTACCAAGGCAAAGATTGTGAGTTATTAGGGAGGAGGACAGGCTTCTAGAAAGCGGTCACATTTGTGCTGTAACCCAAATAAAGGGAGAGAGTGAGAGCCCTGTGATAAATCAGGGAAGAGCATTCCAGGCCGAAGCGACAATGAGTGCAAAGGCCCTGGGGCAGGGAGGGGAAGGGCAAGCTCAGCAGAAGGGAGCCGGAAGAGGCCAGGATGGCTTGGAGCCTGTGAGCAGAGGGGAAAGGGGTGGGGGGGGGCTCCCCGGTTTAGGGCCTGAATGCCTGGGAGGATCGGGAGGTAAGGCGGAAAGGACTGTTGGTCTCCAAGGGAGATGCTGAGGGAGCCTGGAGCTCAGGGGTTCAGGCCAGGAGACACAAGTATGGGGGTGGTGAGAGCCTCAGGGCCAAATAGGCTGCCCAGGGGGAGAGGCCCAGACTCAGCAGCATTTACAGATTGTCAGGAGAGGCAGCACCAGAAGCACAGCCAAAGAATGAACAGCTGGACTGGTCCCAGGAGTGGGGAAGGACACAAAAGCACGGCTGCAGGAGCTTGGGGAGGTGGCTTCTGGGAAACAGGGTAGGCCAGGAGCCCAAGGCTGCTGGGAGACAGGGATCAGGGTGGCCGGCCCCCAGCAGGGGCAGATGGGGGTGTGCTGGAAAGTGGGTTGGGAGCCTGGACCCAAGTCACAGATTCTCCCAGGGGCATGAGGGGCCATGGGGGCTTTGTTCTGGTCCTGTCCCTCGGAGGCAGGGCTGGGGAAGTGGAAGCCCCTCTCTCTTGCCCTGGGAAATCAGCCCTTCCAAGGCAGGCCCTGTCATGGCAGGTAGTGCTGGGCCCAGACCTTGAGGGGGATGCCATGCCTGTGTGATCCTCAGCTCCAACTCTGCCCCTTCTCTGGGGCTCAGTCCTGTCTCTTCAGTGGGGTGAAAACTTTGGTCCTGCCCTTCCCCTGGTGGGCTGCGAGACTTAGACAGGAGCTTAGGGGATCATCCGTGCCTTTTAAGTAGCAGCCACAGTTGCTGCAAACAGGAAAATGCACAGGGCAGGTGGGGCTGTTTTGCTGTCTGTCACATGGCAGTTTCCCCACTGTCAATCCCAGGGCCCACAATTCAGCTTCCACACCTCAGCCTAGGTGAACTTCCTCAAACCTAAGTCCTTTTTCTGTCACCAACATTCTATGGTTCCCTAGTGCCCTCAAGAGAAAGCCCCAAATTCTTAGCTTCACATTCAAAGAGCTCCAAGATCTCCCCTTTACTGGTCCTGTCTCCCCAGCACCCCATCTAACTCCTCGCTATTGTGCAAACTACCTGGGCCCATTCCTATGTTCCCACTACCAAGCTGCTTCCCTGGAAGACCACCATACTGACTGGCAGTTCTGTGCTGTGTTGGGGTTGGTTCTGCCCCGTGCACTGGTTGGATGCTCCTTGGGGCACAGCAGGGATCTGGGCTATCTTGGAGCCAGGCCCAGAGCAGAGCGTGGGGGGGCGGACTGGGCAGTGAGGGGCTGTGCTCACCTGCTCCAGCTGCAGCTGCATGGTGCACTGGGCCACCACGTCCCCCAGCGCGATCTCCACATAGGGGTAGCTGGAGTTGGCTGTGGGCCGCTGGGTCCGTGTTGACTGGATCTCCTTCAGGGGGAACTTCACCATCAGCTCCTGGAAGTGGGGGCAGAGGGACCAGATAGGCTTGTAGTGGGGACAGTCTCAGCCGCCCTTGCCCTTCCCCTGCAAATCAGACCGGATCAAGGACCAGCTCCCCCACTGACTTGCTGTGTGACCTTGAGCAAATCACTTTACCCCTCTGGAGCTCAGTTTCCTCACCTGTGAAAATGATTGAACATATACAGACAATGTACCCACAGGGTGCCAGGCATTGCCCTAAATGCTCAGGATATAGAGGTAGAGTGGGTGCTGTTGGCACCTTGACCCTCACAACACAGCTGCTTCTTTTTTTTTTTTTAAGACAGAGTCTCACTCTGTTGCTCAGGCTAGAGTGTTGTGGCGTCAGCCTGGCTCACTGCAACTTCAAACTCCTGGGCTCAAGCAATCCTTCTGCCTCAGCCTTCTGAGTAGCTGGGACTACAGGCATGCGCCACCATGCCCGGCTAATTTTTTCTATATATTTTTAGTTGTCCAGCTAATTTCTTTCTATTTTTAGTAGAGACAGGGTCTCACTCTTGCTCAAGACTGGGTCTTGAACTTCTAACCTTGAGCGATCTTCTCGCCTCGGCCTCCCAGAGTACTAGGATTACAGGCGTGAGCCACCGCGCCCGGCCCAGAGCTGCTTATTGTGAACACCTGCACCTCTCTGGCCCAGGAAGCCAACTCAGAACACAGGGAGGGAGGTCAGAATGAGGGCGAGTTAAATCCCCCAGAAGAAGCCCTTGACAAGGATGTGTGGGGAGTGGTGGACAGACACCCAGCTCCCTCGCCCCGAGAGAATAGGAATGTTCTAGGCTGTCTCCCAGGGCTCCCCAGCTGAACTGCCCTCTAGCTGCTCACATCGGCAGCTTGCTTGGTAACATGCCCTTCACTGGCTCTGTCCCTTCCCTGTCTCACTTCCCCACTCCAGCGTTTCCTAGAATCAACTCCAAATCAACCACTTGCCCTGGAATCTCTGTCTCAGAGTCTACTTTTGGGAGCAAAAACTAAGAAACAGGGTAACAGGTCCTATCTGTTATGGGCTGAATTTCGGTCTCCCTCCTGACCAAGTTCATGTCTTGAAGTCCTACCACAGGACCTGAGAAGGTGGCTGTATTTGGAGATAGGGCCTTTAACAGAGGTGATTAGGTCAAAAGGAGGCTGTGAGGGAGGACCCGAATCCAACATGACGAGTGTCCTCACAGAGGAAATCTGGACACACACAGACTCCAGGGGTGTGCACACATGGAGGAAAGCTGGTGTGAGGACACAGTGAGAAGACGACTGTCTGCAAACCAAGGAAGAAACCCACCCTGCCGACACCTTGACCTTGGCGTTCCACAGTTCCAGCCTCCGGAACTGTGAGAAATAAACTTCTGTTGTTTAAGCCACCGAGTCTGCGGTATTTTGCTCTGGCAGCCTGATCAGACTTATACACTCGTTGTATGAGTGCTCAGTATGTGTTTTCTGTGGTTTCACCTTTACAACAGCTCTGGGGGGTTTTAACTATTATCCTTGTCTTCCAGGCGAGGAAACTGAGGCTCAGAGAGGGGAGAGCCTTGCCCAGGATCATGCAGGTGGTAAGCGGTGGAGCTGGATTTCCGCAGCTGGAGATCTCGGCCCCTCCGAGGGGTGGGGGGTCAGTGGACACAGGGTGGTGATGGCAATGCCAGGCAGAGGCCACTCACGTGGGTGTCAGTGCTGAGGAAGTTGAGCCCGTTGTGGTTGACGGCAAGGATGCAGGGGGCCGGCACGGCAATGTTGCTGCAGCTCTGGACGAAGAAGAAGGAGGAGCCAAACATAGGGAAGGCACTGAGGAGGCCTGAGTGGAGAAGAGGGCAGTTACCATGCCAGGCAGGGCTCACCGGTGACAGTCACAGCCCTAACACAGCCAACCTGCAGCCCACATCTTCCCTGGCCCTTATCAGGTGCGGGGGCCCTTGGTCTGGGTCTCCTTCCACATTTTGGCCTCCCCTGTCGAGGCCTCTTCCTCTAGGCCTGCTCCCGGCTCTTCTCCCTCCACCCAGGGCCACCTGAGCCTAGGGGGCCATCTTCATGAACATTTTAAAAAGGCATTCTCTCCAGGCAGGTGCTCAGCTTGGCTGGCCCCAAAAATGCCTTTGTGCAAAGAAACAGATGCCTCCATCCCATCCTCCAGGACTCCCTCCTCTCAAAGTCCCCCAGCGATTATCTCCCCAGCTCCCAGATCTCACCCAGAAACTGGGCACGGGCCTGGTGCGGGCTGAGCGCCTGCGTCTGCTGCCGGTGCCGGCTGACCAGGTCAAGCCAGGTCGAGCTGGCTGCCATGCGGTAGAGCTGGGCCGGGACATACTCCTGGATCTCCCTCCTGCGTGCAGAGTAGAAAGGGGTCCTGAGCAAGCACACAGGCTCATGCAGGCCCCACTGTGCAGCAGGCATTATGCAGAGCAGACGAGATCTTTGCACCTCCCTGCAAGACCAAGTGCTGGGAGTGGAAATGGGTAGAAGGTATAAAGGCTCACACGGTGCCTGGCACGCTGACGCTGGGCCAGTGCTACTAGGATCCCTGCTTGCAGTTAAGGGAACAAAGGCTCTGGGGAGTTCACTAACACTCAGATCACACAGTGACTGAGTGAGCTGGGCTGCCCGGTGAGGCATGGTGGGGCAAGGCGGGTTTGTCCTTCACAGCTCCTGCCCCCATGGAGAAGCCCAAGCCAGAGGGTGAGAAGCACATGGGTGAGGGAAGCATCAGGGCGTGCAAGCACCCAGCACAGGGCTGGTCAGTGCCAGGCCAGGGAGCACTGGGCCTCCAGGCTGAGCCCCCCTGGCCATAAGCGCTGCCCCCGCTTCTCTCCTGTACATGCTGGCCACCTCAGGCAGCCCCTTTGTCTCTTGAGACATCGGGAAAATATCAACAGCAGTCCCAGCCCATGCCAGCCACCTTGGGAGTAGTGGGAAGGGTTCGGAGAAAAGCCAAGAGATCCCCAAGGTGAGATCTGTCCTTCTTTGCACTGCTGGGGTAAGAGCCTGGCATCTGGACCCAGCCTCCCCACCATCAGCAAGATAAGCTTCAGCAAGCCACATAACCTTTCTGGGCCTCAGTTTTCTCATCTGTAAAAGGGGAAACAAAGTGCAGTCGGAAGGAATAGCTGAGATAATGAGTATGCAGGGCGCCCTGCAAAAAGTAAGAACTCAGTGATTATTTTTATCCAGGATTGCGGTTATAGCCTCATGTGCCTCCTGCTCTTTTCACTTAAAATGATCACGTCAGAGAGCTTTACGTACCGAGGCTGAGCATGCCGCAGACGCCGCGATGTGCACGGTCCGGGCACCACCTTACTACTGTTTACACCAGGGGACCTCCAGGTGTGGTCAGGGGTCTAGGGGTCAAAGCCATTTTCATAACAATGCTAAGAAGTGATTGGCCTTTTCCCCTCTCGTTCTCTCAAAAGTGCACAGTGGAGTTTTCCAGAGGCTACGGACATACCTGTGGCACACGAGATGGCGAGAGTCTCCCCACAGAGGCAGATCTCTAGGAAGTTAGACAGTGGAGAGCTTTGCAAAATGTAATACAGTGCCACTCTTCTAAGTTTTTTTGAAAATAGTTATTTTTCATAAAATGTTATTTACACTGACATGTATTGGGCTTATTATTCTTATTTTTAAATGAATATTAATAGATATTTTAAATTTTTTCTCAGTTTTAATTTTGAATGGGTAAGTACATTAATAGATACAACCCACATAAACAAAAGCTTTTTGGGGGTCCCATTTTCAAGAGTATAGGAAGACCAAAAGTTTGAGAATGACTGACTTATACTATAAGCTTTAGTCGACCTTTGAGAACATCAGTTTAAAGGCTGTCTAGTGCTTATAATTTACGTGACAAGTCCCCTGTTGTTGGATGCTGAGTTTGCGTCCAGTCTTTTGCTGTCTGTAGGCAACACTACAGTGCACGTGTTTGTTGCTAGCCCTTTCTGCAGAGCCACATGTATTTCCTGGACAGCAGGGAATGTGTGGCCTGAAAGCTTTTTTATCGTTGAATTTGCTCTGGGCAAAAAATACCAGCCAGAAGCAACTTGTCATGGAAGGGAGGTGGGCCCAGTGTCTATGGCTAGCTGGAAGACTTCAGCCCCCAGGCCAGGACAGCCCCTTCCCAGAAAGCCTCACTGATACAAGAGGAGAGCCTGGGGACGGCCAGCTCTGAGCAAAGGGGGCTGGGCTGAGAGGGCCGTTGCCTGTCCTCGCCCCCGAGACAGGTGCTCACAAGCTGGGCAGGTAGCTGTGGTCCTTGGCACGGTGCTGCAGTGCGGCCAGCTTGGACACCTGCTGCAGCTGCTGCTCGCTGGGCCGGCGGGCGGGCACGCTGCTGAAGAAGCCCTTCAGGTAGTCGGGCAGGACCTGTGGGCAACACGTGGGTGAGCTCCTGCCAGGCAGGCACACACTCAGCAATCGCTGGCAGGGGGCAAGTTCATTCATTCCAGCCCCTTCCCCTTCTGGGACAGAACAGCCTGTCACTTTCCTGGGTTTGGGGGAAGGGCGACAGAAGAATGTGAAAGTGAGCTGTGAGGGCTGTGGCCCTGAAGCCCATGAGAGAGTCCCCACAGTGCCCTGCTGGTAAAAACAGAGTGTGGACACTGCAGTGTGCACGAGTGTCCATTAGGCCCGCAGTTCTCAAAGCTCAACATGCCCCCGAGTCACTGGAGGGCTTGCCAAGACAGACCGCTGGGCTGTGCCCCCAGAGATGCTGACCCAGGTCATCTGAGGCGGGACTTGAGGGTTTGCGTCCAGGTTTGGCCAGTCGCAAGCCTCGCCTTGAGTAGCATGGCACCAGCCGCGGGGCTGGGCCAGCTGGGCTCCGCGGCAACACGCGTGTCCACAAGGGGAAGTGAGCGCACCGTGTATGCGGAATTGCTGAAGCTTCTGACGCTGGTTCTACCAGAACACACGCTTTTTGTCAAGGCATTTCCACAAATATTGGCACAGTAGGGGAGAACCCAGAATTTGCAAACTCCACGTGGGATCCTGACTGAGAGGACCTCCAAGTCTCAGACGGGGATGACACACAGACTAGAGCAACGATATTAGCAAAGCCTTGCTCAGGCCTTTGAGCAAGGGACAGGCCAATGTTCAGAGGAGAAGAAATCAGAAGGACAGGGGAATTCAGAGAGGGCCTCACAGAAGAGATGCTATTCATGAGTAGCCTTGTTGGGGAGGACTTAGATATCCAGATACAGGAAGGGACAGTCCTGGAGTGACAGCATGGGCAAAGACCCACAAATGAGGAAGTGAGGATTACAGTGTTTTGACTGCTCGGAAGAGGCCATAGGGGAGCGGAGTCAGTGGGGTTAGAAACGCCCGTGAGCCCACAGGAGTGGTGGCTCACACTTGTCATCCCAGCACTTTGGGAGGCCCTGACAGGAGGATCACTTGAGGCCAGGAGTTTGAGACCAGTCTGGGCAACATGGTGAGACGCCCATCTCCACACACACACACAAAAATTTAATTAATTAATTAATTTATTTTTTGAGACAGAGTCTCACTTTGTTGCCCAGACTAGAGTGAGTGCCATGGCGTCAGCCTAGCTCACAGCAACCTCAAACTCCTGGGCTCAAGCAATCCTGCTGCCTCAGCCTCCCAAGTAGCTGGGACTACAGGCATGCGCCACCATGCCCGGCTAATTTTTTCTATATAGCTAGCCAATCAGTTTCTTTAGCTAGCCAATCAGTTTCTTTCTATTTATAATAGAGATGGGGTCTCGCTCTTGCTCAGGCTGGTTTCAAACTCCTGACCTCAAGCTATCTGCCTGCCTCAGCCTCCCAGAGTGCTAGGATTACAGGCATGAGCCACCGCGCCCGGCCCCCCAAAAAATTTTTTTTAAGTAGCTGGGTGTGTCATCCTAGCTACTCAGGAGGCTGAGGCAGGAGGATCTCTTCACTTGAGCCCAGGAGTTTGAGCTGTAGTGAGCTATGATCGTACCACTGTACACTAGCCTAGGTGACTGAGTAAGACCCTGTCTCTTACAAAACACCTATGGAGCATACATGATGAAGGCCTCAAATGTCAAGGTTCTGAAGTCTGACCTTACAGGCCCTGGGAAGCACAGAAGGTCCCAAGCCCAGAAGGGCCCATAAGTACTCACCTGGTTGTAGTGCATGGTCACGTATAGCTCATTCTCAAACTTGAGTGGCTGATCCCAGAGCACACGCCGGAACCAGAGCATGTAGCCACCGTCCACCTGCTCCATCTCTGAGGCCACGTCCAGAATGTAGGCACGGCGGCTAAGTGGGCACACATGCTGGCCTGCAGACATCAGGGAGGCCAGGCTGGGTGAGGCACGGTGTGCGCCTGTACAGAGCATGTGTGCAGACCCTGACCTGTCACCCGGGTGAGGCATCACCTCAGGCAAGCCACCTACCTCCCTGATCTGGGACACAGCTTCTCTGTTAAAGGAAAGCATGTTTAGGGAATAGGGCACCCTATGTTTTACTGAAATGCTGGTGACAACAGATGGGAATGACTGCAATCAAAGCTACAAGTAATGCTCCATTCCCCCCAGGGAGGGGTGAGACGCTGAAGAGGGCCTTGAGGGTAGTCTGTCCCCAAGCATCCAGGAAAGCACTCTGTGTTATCTTCTGAAAAGGTCCAGCCAATTTCCAGAGGAGGCTGGGGACAAGGAGAAGCAAAACAGGCCACAGACCATGAGACCCAGTGGGTGCCTGTCTGCAGACCTCCTCCAGGAGAGACCTCCCGCCAGGTACCTGGCGTGGGTGGGGAGGACCGGGAGAGAGGCTCCAGCCTTTCTCTCCTGCGCTGGCATTTCTGCCACCCCTCCCACACCTGCGCCAATGAGGGGGGTTTGGTGTGGTGATAAGAGTATAGACTCCTGAGGCCACACCTCCTGGGTTCAAATCCCCACTGTGTGAGGTGGGTGAGTCACTTAAGCTCTGTGGGAGGCTGAATAACAGCACCTCCAAGGATGTCCAGGTCCTAAGCCCCAGAACTCGTGAACATGGTACCTCCACGGGAAAAGGCACTTTGTGCATGTGACTGAGTCAAGGACCCTGAGGTGGAGAGGACCCTGGATTGCCTGGCACACCCTAGGCAAGCACAAGGGGCCTTGCGAGAAGCTGGCGGGAGGATCGGATTCAGAGACGGGGATGCGGGGCTGGAACCAGAGGCTGGAGAGAGACAGAGATTTGAAGACTCTACACTGCTGGCTTGGGAGAGGGAGAAGGCGGCCAGGAGCCGAGGAAGGGGACATCTGGAAGCTGGAAAAAGCAAGAAAACAGATTCTCCCCTGGGGTATCCAGAAGGAATGCAGCCCTGACAACCCTCTCATTTTAGGATTTCTGACTTTCAGAATTGTTTTTTTCGAGACAGATTCTCACTCTGTTGCCCTACGTGGCGACAGCCTAGCTCACAGCAACCTCAAAGCCACGGGCTCAAGCGATCCTGCTGCCTCAGCCTCCCGAGGAGCTGGGACTACAGGCATGCGCCACCGTGCCCGGCTAATTTTTTCTATTTTCAGTAGAGAAGGGGTCTTGCTCTTGCAAGGTCTTACTCTTGCTCAGGCCGGTCTCGAACTCCTGAGTTCAAGCAATCCTCCCGCCTCGGCTTCCCAGAGTGCTGGGATTACAAGTGTGAGCCACTGCACCTGGCCTGACTTTTAGAATTGTAAGACAATAAAATTTGTGATGTCTTATGCCATTAAGTTTGTGGTAATTTGTTATAGCAGCAATAAGAAACTCATACAGGCTGTTCGTGGTGGCTCACCCCTGTAATCCTAGCACTCTGGGAGGCTGAGGCGGGCAGATTGCTTGAGGTCAGGAGTTCAAAACCAGCCTGAGCAAGAGCAAGACCCCGTCTCTACTATAAATAGAAAGAAATTAATTGGCCAACTAATATATATAGAAAAAAATGAGCCGGGCATGGTGGCGCATGCCTGTAGTCCTAGCTACTTGGGAGGCAGCAGGATTGCTTGAGCCCAGGAGTTAGAGATTGCTGTGAGCTAGGCTGACGCCATGGCACTCACTCTAGCCTGGGCAACAAAGCAAGACTCTATCTCAAAAAAAAAGTCATACAGCCTCCCTAGGTCACAGTTTCTCCATCTGTAAATGGGGATGACAGCAGACTCCACTTCATACCGGTGTTGTGGGGATTAGAAGAGCTTATGAAATTAAATGACTTGATCTGTGCCTCAGACACAGAATCTGTTCAACAAATGCCAGTTATTAGGACTGTCTTGTTACCTGCCATTCCCTCCCCCAGCGTCTCAGCTGGACCTGGGCATGCAGGGCTGAGGCCCCACAGCTGAGGGCGGAGGCAGAGGTGGGGCGAGCTGGCTGGAGGAGGCTGGAGCTGGCCAGCTGGTGGCAGGAGGCAAGCCCATGGTCTAGAGTGGGCAGGCAGTAGACAGAAGGGCTTTGGGTTGCTCGAAGGTCCCCTAGGGTCCTAGGAGCCCTGGAGAGAAGGGCCTAGTGAGACCTCAGGAGGGGGCTCCTGCTGCCACTGTTAGGCCCGAGAGGCGAGAGTGCAGGCCAGTTAGTGAAGAGCTTCCCAGGATATAGGCTTTGAGGGCAAAGCCTGCATCCTCCCACTGAGCAGGCCCTGAGGGCAATGGCAGGAATGAGAGAGGGCCCTGTCCTCCACAGACTCCCAGTCTGGAGGGTGAGACACACTTACGCAAAACAAAACAGAGAAAGGTAGACGAAGGGCTGGAGGCACTCAGCACACACTGAGGTCCTTTTCCAGGTCCTTCCACACTGAGGGGGAGCCTCGGGGCTTCCTGGAGGAAGTGTCACCTGATCTGGACTTTAAAGTCTGGGTGGAAGCCCTTATGGCCAAAGGCACAGTGGTGGCAATGAACCCAGCATGCTCAGTCCTCCTGGCCACTCACCTCTGTTGGTGACAACAAAGATAACATACTCGTCGCAGGCCTCAGGGCGAGTCAGAGCCATCTCAGCACAGATCTCCTCCACTACATCCAGGGCCACCTGGGGTGGAAGGTGAGGCTGTACCAGCTGGGCCTGGCTTCTGTCCTCCTGGCCCCACCCAGGCCCAGGAGGCCCATGCAGAGTTCCTCAGCCTCTTCACAGCATCCTGAGCCCGCTCAGAATCAGCCTCGTGCAGGGAAAGAACACAGCTTTTGGAGTCTGGGACTTGGGTTCAGATTCTGCCTTTGTCCCTTATTTGTAGTATGCCCTTGAGTTGGGGGCTTAATCTCTCCAAGGCTCAGTGTGCTCTTCAGTGTACTCACCTGCCTTGTGAGTCTCTGGGAGAGCCTGAGAGGAGCTCAGCACCCTTGGGGACTCGCCCCACCCACAGCCCGGAGAGTAGGGTGTCCCTGCCCTTCCAGCGCCTGCCCTAGGAGATGATCCCTCACTTACAGTGCACGTTTTGATTTTGAGATGACGTTCAAGCCCTCCGGGAAGAAGAAAAAGCTGCCTCTTAGAACTGCGGCCCGCCTGGCAGTGGAGACAGACAGAGACTGGGTCTGGGGTGTGCGACAGCCCTTATCCCCCGCCGCAGGAGTCCCCAAGCCAAGGGCCCCAGGCATGCATGTGCAGGAACACTCATGCATCTGGCCCTTACAGGGGCGTGTCTGCACGCCCCTGAGCTGTGCATGTGCACGCAGCAGCGGGCTCTGTGGGCAAGGCTGTGTCTCCCCTTCATTCTGACCTGCCACCCCCATCCACACTTACCAACATGGCCCGAAGCTCCATGCCGCTAGGGAGCTCCAGACGGCCCCCGAAGCGCAAGGTTTTCTGCAAGTTCTGCTCACAGGCCTTGGCGATCCCTGCAGAGGCAGGGAGTCAAGGCCTTGCCCAGGAGAGGCAGTGGGAGAAAGGGGCTCCTCTTGCCACCAGCCGTGAGCCCACTGTATCTTCCCTATACTCCATTTGATAGTTGAGGAAGCTGAGGTTAGAGAAGGGCAGTGACTTGCCCCAGGGAAAGAGCTGGAGTTTAAGAATTGGATTTAAGCCAGGCACAGTGGCTCATGCCTGTAATCCTAGCACTCTGGGAGACCGAGGCAGGAGGATCGATCAAGGTCAGGCATTCAAAACCAGCCTGAGCGGCCGGGCCCGAGCGCGGTGGCTCACGCCTGTAATCCTAGCACTCTGGGAGGCCGAGGCAGGTGGATTGCTCGAGGTCAGGAGTTCGAAACCAGCCTGAGCAAGAGTGAAACCCCATCTCTACTATAAATAGAAAGAAATTAACTGACCAACTAATACATATAGAAAAAATTAGCCGGGCATGGTGGCACATGCCTGTAGTCCCAGCTACTCGGGAGGCTGAGGCAGGAGGACTGCTTGAGCCCAGGAGTTTGAGGTTGCTGTGAGCTAGGCAGACGCCACGGCACTCACTCTAGCCTGGGTGACAAAGCAAGACTCTGTCTCAAAAAAAAAAAAAAAACAAACAAAAACCAGCCTGAGTAAGAGTGAGACCCCATCTCTACTAAAAATAGAAAGAAATTAATTGGCCAACTAAAAATATATAGAAAAAATTAGCTGGCATGGTGGTACATGCCTGTAGTCTCAGCTACTCGGAAGGCTGAGGTAGGAGGATCCTTTGAGCCCAGGAGTTAGAGGTTGCTGTGAGCGAGGCTGACGCCACATCACTCTATCCCAGGCAACAGAGTAAGACTGTCTCAAAAAAAAAAATTGGATTTAAACTCACACCCCATGTGGTAAGGGCTCTTTGTCTAGCCCACTGTCCCCTTGGCTACCTGTGAGCATGGAAACAGCTGTCACCCTGAGGTGCTGACTGGGGAGCTTGCCCCCAACAGGCTCCGTGCAAGGTGACACAGCTCTGCCCCTGCCAGCTGGGACCCCTTACCCACTGCCCACCCTCACCCAGGCCTCCCAGCACCAATGCTCCATTTCTCTGGGTTAAGCAGTGACCTCACCCTGCCCTAGGGAGGGGGTCAAAAGTCCTAGGGCACATTCTGCTGCCTTCATGTACCTGGGACCCCTTCCCCGGGGAGCTGGGTCTATTCATTCCTGGACCTGGGAATGTTTGTTACTTGAATCATGGCGAAGGCTTTAGAAGCAGGGAGGGTGAAGTCCCCCATCTCCTCCCTACATGGCTGCCATGGTGATTACCGGGGCCCTAGCCTCTTTCTTGGGGGCAGGTGCCCAGGGGTTGCTATGGAAACAAGGCTTCAGAGGTCCCTTCCTCCATACTACAAGGGGGAAAGGCCAAGACTCCACCACCGGCTTTGGGCCCACTCCTGCCCAGATCTATTCAAGACCCCTGCTGAGGCTGGGTGCAGTGGCTCACGCCTCGCTTGACCTCAGGAGTTCGAGACCAGCCTGAGCAAGAGTGACACCCTGTCTCAAAAACAAAAGAAAGACCCCTGCTGAGTCCCAGCAGCCAGAGAGCAGCAGGCTTCACCCCAGTACTCCAGGTTCTGGCCACTCAGTCCCCCTGGAAATCCCGCCCACCCAAGGCAACACCTCCTCCAGGAAGCTTTCCCTGGCCACCCCATCATTAGATCAGAACCCATCGTACCAGCCCCTGTGGGACCTCCACAAATGTTGGGGAGCAAACATTACCCAGCATCTGTGAAGGGCCAGGCCCTCTGGGCTCCCCTCCTGTCAGCTGCCCACTCAGTCCCCATGTGAGCAGCGTCACCCCTGGGTCCCCACTCACTGGGCCCTCACCCTGGAAGGGCAGGCCTGGGGTCCGGCTCACGCCTTGGAGGAAGCGAATGAGGTGTGGCTGGAGGACCTCAGAGCAGCTGTGGTAGGCAGCCACAATGTACAGCAGCCTCCAGCCTCGCTGGCAGCTGTCCCTGCAAGGATGTACGCAGGAGGCCACGTCACAGGTGGCCACAGCACTGGGTGTGTGCCAGGAGCCTCCTGGGATGGGGCTGGAGGCCTCTAGCTTTTAGGCAGCTCCTGTCCCCTGAGGATGCTGCTCCCTGCCCAGTGCGCTCAGGGTAGGTGTGCCCCAAAGCCATGCAGGTCTATTCTACCTGGAAAGTCAGGGTTGGAGATAGGGAAGGAAAGGGATGCGGCCCTGGACATCTTCCCCAGGTAGGGGACCTCTCTGGGGAAGGTTTCAGGCAAAGGGGAACCTGCTAGGCCTGTGCAGAGGGCATGGCAGGTAAGGCCTGGGGCTGGGAGGAGCAAGAGGACGAGCTGAGTGGGTTCTAAGATTCCTGGGGAGAGGGAGAGCAGGTGAGGAGGTAGAGCAGATGGGGACAGGAGGGGGGCCCAGTGGCCCGGAGCAGGACACACATTGAGCACGGACTGTGTGCTGGCCCTACAGGAGCCAAACATAGCAATTCATCTTCACACTGCCACGGACGTCTAGGGACAGCATTTGGCTTCCATTGGGAAACCACCCACCCCTCTCTGGATCCCTGTGGCTTGGAGACAGGCATGAGAATCAGGTCTGGCCAATTAGAATACTGCAGCCACGCGACCCACGTCTAACCAATCAGCACTCTGTATCCTTTCAGCCACTGTGGTTGCTTCAGGGTTGAACATACAACCAACTCAGGACAATAAGACTAGATTTGGGGGCCAGGCGTGGTGGCTCACACCTGTAATCCTAGAACTCTGGGAGGCCGAGGGGGGAGGATAGCTTGAGCTCAGGAGTTCAAGACCAGCCAGAGCAAGAGCGAGACCTCGTCTCTACTAATAATAGAAAAAATTAGCCAGGTGCGGTGCCTGTAGTCCCAGCTCCTAGGGAGGCTAAGGCAGGAGAATCGCTTGAGCCCAGGAGTTGGAGGTTGCTGTGAGCTGGGCTGATGCCACGGCACTCTACACTCTACACAGAGTAAGACTCTGTCTCAAAAAAAAAGACTAGATTTGGGAATTTCTGTGGCAAATATTGGAACAATCTTGCTTTCCCTAGGGTTGCCAAGCTGAGGAAATGTCTCCCCACAGCTGCCACCTTACCAACCTGTGGGAGAGGCTGCTTGAGAATGGTATCAACACAGAGGAAAGCAAGACCAGGAGACAGAGAAAGCCTGCTTTTTAATGGAACCTGGATCCAGCTATGCCTGAAGCCATACACTCGTTGATTTTTCAGTTGCATGAACCAGTAAGTTCTCTCTTGCTTAAACCAGCTTACAACCAAGAATCTGGACTTATATATTATCACTGCCATTTTACAGATGAGGAAACTGAAGCTCAGAGAACAGAAACAGACCATGCAATCCCCAAAACCTGTGCTCTACTGAGTGAGGAAGGGGCTGAAAGGGAGAGAATCCAGGAGGGGACAGGCCTGGGGAGGCAGGAGGCTGACTGGCCCCTCCTGGGGCATGGACACAGTAGGGGATGGCAGGTAAGGCCCAGTTCACTCACTGCTTAGAGCTGGTGTTGTCTGTGATCTGCTTCACAATTTGGCAGTAACACTCGTCCCGCATGACCTCGTGGTCCCCACACAGCTGAAGGAGGGCAGGCAGATCACATGTTAGACATGTCGGGGGCCATGCCACATACCAGGTACAGGACAGGGTGGGCACTTGGAGGTAGGCCCGGTGTCCCTTCCTTAGCCCTCTCTCCACCAGTGGGATACATTTGTCTTTGGGCCATGGGAGACGCTTCCCACCCTGATGTCCTGTGACTCTGGTTGACAGATGGGGAAACTGAGCCACACAGCAGAGAAGGGAGCATCTGGCAAAGTCAGCTGAACTGACCTTCAGGAGGGCGCAAAGCACGTCCAGTTCACTCTGGCCCTTCTGCGGGGCGTCCCCCATGAACCTCATCACAGCTGCAGGAAAGACCCATCCCACTCAGGCCACCAACCCCCAGCTCCCCACCCACCCCGAGGGCCCCAGGGCTGAGCCCCTCCCTAGGGCCTTGGCCACAGGCGGCTGGAGGCTTTTATTCTCTTAAAGGTATTCCACATCTGAGTTTGTGGGGGAAGAATCTGGGGACCAGAGAGGAGTGGTGACAAGCAGGGTCGCACAGTGCTGGATTCCACCCGGCCCGGGATCCCGGCTGCAGTCCCACCCCCACACCTAGGAACATGTCCGTGGCCATCTTGTTGAGGCTGCTGTCACTGAGTTCGATGAGGGATTCCTGGAGCGGGATCTGTGAGGCAAGGGGAGCTGCGTCATGGTGGAGGAGGGGCATGTCAGATGGAAGCGGGCACATTGTGTTTCAAGGCCATGTGATGACAGGGGCCTCCATGTCACACAAGGGGAGACAGGCCCGACACTGAGACAGGCGCTGCCCCTGGGAAGAACCGGGCCAGCTAGAGTGCTGAGAGCTGGAGGGTCTCACTGAAGACAAGCTTGTTGGCCCCAGGAGCCTGGGAGGTGCTCCTGCATCACCATTTTACAGACAGGGAAACTGAGGCCTGGGACTGGACACCTTGGTGAAGCAAAGCATGTCCTCCAAAGTTCTGGATTCTCGACCCTCCTTGGATTTCAGCCTGAGGCCATCCCTGTAACAGGAGGTGGGTGCTACTGACCTGTCCTGCCTCCAAGCCTTTGACTACATCCTTTTCCCACATGGGAACATTCCCGACCCACCACTCTGGTCAGTCTGGCAGGCAGGAAGGCCCCCAGGGGCTGAGACTGAAGGTGGGCCTTCCACCCACGTGGTCTCTTATCCCTCCCACTAGAATGGGGCCTCCCAGCCCAACAGGCTGAAGAAGCCCCGAAGAACCCTCCCAGTGTGGGGACCAGGGCTGGCGCCACCACTCACTGGGGTCTCCTCTGAGGGTCTCGGAAATATTTCTGGGCAAACTCAAGTATTGTGTACGGCGGGAGTGCCGGGGCATCCTCCTCGCGGTCAGCAGAGCGTGCCCTGACCAGGGGACCCTGCAGGAGATGCCACACCCCACCTCACTCTCCAGTCTAAGCTGATCCAACCCCTGACTGGGCCCAGATTCTTTCAGGCTGACCACTCAGCCAGCAGTCCGGACCGACCACCGCGCCCCAAGCCGGCCACTGACCTGGCTAGCTGCCTGCCCCGCCCCTGGCCCACTGGGACCCACCCACCAGGCCAGACCCTGCCCCAGTCCCCAACTACCCCGCCCCTAGGCCCTGGGTCAGTTTGACCTGGCAGCTCCCCTCCCAGCCGCCCTCCACAGCCCACTCCTCCCCTCCCAGCCGCCCTCCACAGCCCACTCCTCCCCTCCCAGCCGCCCTCCACAGCCCACCCCGCCCCACTTGCCCAGCCCCGGCCCATCCCAGGCTGATTTCGCCCACTGGGGCCCTGGTCTGGCCCCATAGCCCTGGTCACAACCAGCTGAACCCCACCCTTCCCTAGTCCGACATCTCCAGCCATCTCTGGGCACATTCCGAGGGTCACACTTGTGGGTTGCTCTACCTAGTTCGCCCTAGTCCAGACTGGCCACGCCAGGCTGACCTCCCCCCCCCAAGCAGGCCTCACCTCTCTCCTGCGGCCCACCTCCTGCGCGGCGGCTGTAGAGGCCACTGCAGCGGCTACAGCGGCGGCCTGGCCAGGGCCTGGCTCGGCTGGCAGCTGCAGGAAGTCAGGGGCGGCGGCCGGCTGCACCAGCTCCGAAGGGAAGCGGCCCACGCGCCCGTGGATGGTCCCGAACCTCCAGCCTAGCGGGTGGGTTAAGGGTCTGTAAAGGATCTGAGGCAAATAAGAGGGTCTTGTCTTGGGACTAAGGGGGCCCCTTAAGGATTGGGTACCTCCGTAACCCCTCCCTAGGGTTCTGCAAGGGAGGCTATGACATTGAGCCCGTTTTACAGATGGGGAAACACAGGCTCAGGGAAGGAAAGGGTCTCTCAGGGCCACAGGACCAGAGTGGGAGTGAAGCAGGAAGGCAGAGCAGTGCCTGCTGATGCTCAGGCATGAGGGGACACGGAGACTCAGGTCACAAGCATGGAGACCCCTCAGCCACACATGCAGGCAGAGCAGAGAACTGGGCTGTATGGCCACCAGCGGGCTGGACAGGCCACAGCAGGGACCTGAGGAGACCCGGCCAGGTCAGACCCCTTTCATGCTCCAAGAACCTTTGTCATGCATCTGCAGTGTGAGGGCTCGGGACTAGGATGAGTCATGCTTGGGGTCTCCGGGGTGTGGGGCACCCACCGAAGTCAGGGCCTCTGCACCGCAGCTCCTCCAAGTACACGACCTTCTTGCGGACCACGCAGCCGGCACTGTAGCCTGCGGGCCAGGCCGTCTCAGCATCCACCGGGGAGGGCCCTTGGCTAGCCTCCCCGCTCCCTGTCCCCCCCACCCCTGCAGCGCTGACCCACTCGCGGCGGCTCCAGGGGCTGCAGGTGGATGATGTCGCCCTTGTGGAAGGCCAGCAGCGCCGGGTCCTCAGGCAGGAAGTTCCTCACAGCGACCACATAGTCAGAGTCCTGGGCCAGCCAGGGGTAGGTTGAAGGGCCGCACCCTCCTCCTCCAGGCCTAGGCCACCCCGTTTGTCACATCCTCCCCGACTCCGTAGGGAAGGGAGCACTCACGAGGGCAGCAGAGGGAAGGGCATTCCAGGCAGATGGAGGGACTGGAGACATGAGTCTGACGGACACAGACGGGCATCACAGCACACCTGTGCCTTGCCCACTCAACCCTCACCAGACCTTTCCACGGAAGCCTTCCCTGGGCCAGGTGCTAGGCCTGGGGCACAGAAGCGACCTGCTTTAGGCCTGAGGCCTGCCCAGTTAGGGGGCGGTGACCGAGATGCAGTGAGCAGCCGTGCAGCCACGGAAAGAGAGCTGGGAGCTCAGAGACAGTACCGGGCCGCCCTGCTGGGGGCAGTAGGAAAGTCTTCTGAAGGAGCAGGAAAATGGGGTGAAGGACATTCCAGATGGAAGGCACAGCCTGTGCATAGGCCTAAAGGCACACATAAGTCTACGGACACAGCCACTGATGCGTGCACGCACGTACACATTTCCCACGCACACGGGGCTGGTGCGCAACTGGGGTGGGAGAGCCCTGCTCTTGGGCCCTGGGCGGCGGCAGTAGGGGCATCTGTGGGGGCACCTGACCTTCTTCAGCTCCAGGATGAAGTCATCCACCAGGGTCTTGACCTGGTGAGCTCGAGCTGAGAAGAGGATGACCTTCTCACTGGCCAAGTTGAACTCCAGCATGTTCTGGGAGGGCATGGTCACAAACAGAATATCTGCAAAGCTGGAGGGTGAGCAGGTGGCATCAGGGCGGGGCCCCAAGGCCAGAGGGATGCCCTTCCTCCACCTATCGTGCCGCTTCTCTCCTGCCCTGCCCTGTTCCTAAAGCCCAGCCCACCTCACTCCATTACCCAGCTCCCACGGGACCCAAGAAACTGCCTGTCTACCCTCTCTGACCCGGGCGGTGGCCTTGGCTTGTTTCCTACCACCCCCTGGACCGGCACTCCAGCCTGCCCCTCCTTTGTCCCTTAGTCCAACCTCCCAGATTCTGCCACACAAATTTCCCTCTTTTACCCACTGACCAAATTCTCTCCACCTTTCAAAACAAGGAGCTTTCACCCAACCAGCAAGCAAGGCTCTATTCCTGCTCTCACGTTATAAAGGACAAAAGGGACTTCTAGCGGGGAAGGGACTCTGAGCACTGAGTAAAGTGTCACGACAGGCGCACCATGTCCCTTCTCAGCCACGTCAGGACGTGGTCATCTGCAGCACAGATGACCATGTGCACAGACGGCCTCTGCACCGTGAGCTCTGTGAGGATGCTCGTGGTCCAAGACGGGGACAGGGTAGCAGGTGCCTAATTGAACCCCTTCCTGGCTGTGTGACCCGAGACAAGCAACTTCTCTGAGCTTCAGTTTCCCCAGCTCTAAAATGGGCTTGCTTAAAGGGCTTGGCACAGAGCCTGACACACCACAGGTACTCGGTAAGCGGCTGTGGAAAGAGTGTGGAATGCAGGTGCCCGTCCAGCCGCGCCCCGCCTGCAGCCACCTGTATGCGCGCAGGACCCGCAGCTGCCCGCAGGCCTGCTGGCCGCCCTTGACCATCCGCAGGAGCTTGATGCCCGTGTGGGCCACGGCCAGGAGCTGCACGCCAGTGCCCACGCTGCCCTGTGGGGGATGAGGGTGTGAGAGGGTCTCTCGCCTCAGCCCTGACCTCCCCCCAGGGCAGGCAGGGGCGGGGGCTCGCACCGTGGCGGGGAAGAGGCGGGAGAAGTAGACCTCCCAGCTGTCCCGCGCGGTGCTGACCACGGCCCGCTTCACGCTCTCTGTTACCAGAGGCCGCTCCGTGTCCAGCTGGTTCTGGGCTGCGGGAGGCCAGGCCTGGTCAGGACCCCCGTTCCCTGCCAGCCCACATCTCAGGGAGGTCAGGGAGGGAGGCTGACACCCAGCGGGAAGGTGTCTGGCCAGTGTCCACACTTGGAAACCGAAACCCAGGCCGCACAGCGCGCAGGCACTGCCAACCCCGAACACGCGGCCCGGCCGCTCGAGAGGCCAGAAACAGAGCAAGGGGCACGTCTGGGAGGGGCTGGGCTTGCCGGCCGGCCTCTGTCTGGGAAAGGGCCGGCCGTGGCTCTGGTGGCTGCCCCATGGGTGCCCTTCCCCTCCCCCACCACGGTACCAAACAGGGCCTTCATCTTGAGCCTCTCGTCCTCGGAGATGCGCAGGCAGGCCTCGGACAGCGTGTCATGCAGGATCTGTGGGAACAAGCCAAGGCGGGTGGCCCGCCGGGCTGGTCTAGGGCGAGTGGGAATGTGGAAGGTCCTGTTTTGCAGCAAGGGCCACCTGTGAACTAGGTCGTCTGCTAAATCAGAGCCCACTCACGGGGACCCTCTCCTTCCTCAGCCCCGCAGTCCAGGCAGCCCTTCCCACCAGGCCTGTTTCCGGATCTACACGGTGCAGTGTGGCGTGACCTCTGGGCCCTGCCTAGCTCAAACTCTGGCTCTGATTGGGTCAAACTGTGGGCTCACTGACCCTGTCCACAGTAGGGAGCGATTCCGTAAAACAGTTTCCCACCTCGGCCCGGTCAAGGACCCTAAATCCCAGAGTTCAGAAGCAGAATCTGTAGATAGCCGAGTACAGGCGCCCACGCTGCCTGCCGAGTGCACTGAGGCAGAAAGGGAGGAGATCTCACCTGCCGGAACAGGAGGTCCAGCTGCACAGGGTGGCTGTAGCTGTCCTTGGGGTAAAACACCTGGGGGGCGGGGCTTCAGTGGGTACCTTTGGACAGCCCCCCCACCTTGCTTCACACCTGGCCACACCCCCTACAGAGCCCCGCCCTGTACAAGCCCCCCAGACTCTGCTCCTAGCTTCAGTCCTGCCCCACCCTGTTCTCCTGGGCCCACCCCCCAACTCCCAGACCACCTCTGCCCGCATTCATCCCTCCCCTGGCTCCGTGCCCGACACCTCTTTTCGCAGGAAGATCCGCCAGGGGGCGTCCTGGTAGCCATAGAAGTTGGGGTTGACGAGGCGGTGCAGCTGCGTCTGCACAGGCTCCTCCGGGGGCTCCAGCGACCGGGAAGGCAGCGCTGGAGGGCACAGGGCGTCGGGCAAGCATGAGCCGGCACCGCTCAGCACACAGCAAGAGAGGACCCAGTGTGGAGGAAGGGGCTGGGAGTAGTCCATAAGCACACCTGCTCACACTTGTACCATCCAGCCCTTTAATTTGACACACATATAGAGCACCTATTGTATACAGGCCTGCACTAAGGGCTGGGGATGCCCCAGTAAACGAGATAGACAAGGCCCCTGCGCTTGGGTTGAGTCTCAGGGCAGGCGTGGGTGGAACGGACCCTTCGGAATCTCAGTGCTAGGAGCTGGGGGGAGGTAAAGCAGTGATTTAGGAAGGAGTCTGGGGGGCTGGTCCTTATCTCCTGGTGGGGTAGGCAGACCTCTCTGGGAGGTGACATTTGAGCTGAGAACTAAATGATAAGAAGGGCCAGACATGCAAAGATCTTGGGGAAGAGCATTCTAGGCAAGTGCAAATGCTCTGAGGCAAGAGTGGGCTTGGTGTGCTCTGGGAAGAGAGAGGGACAGAGGCACCGAGGGGACCATGGGAGATGCGGCTGGGGAGCTGGGCAGCTCATGCAGGGTCCCACAGGCCACAGCGAGCGGCCTGGAGCTCACGGCAGGACCATCAGAGGGTTCCTGTCAGGGGTGCCATATGAGCTAATTTATGTCTTTTCAGATCACTGTGGCTGCCAAGAGACAGCAGGTATGGAGGTTAGCCCTCCAGTTGTGGCGCCAAGAGGCCTGGGGTTATATCCCTGGCCCAGTACTTTTTAAAAAGTGATTAATTTTTATTATTTTAATTTTTTACTTTTATTTATTTTTCACTTTTATTTGGTTTTTATTTACTATTAATTAATATATTAATGATATATATACAACAGGGTCTCACTCTGCCACCCAGGCTGAATCACAGCTCACTGTTAACCTCAAATTCCCAGCTCAAGGGATCTTCCTACTCCAGCCTCCCGAGTAGCTGGCCTACAGATGAGTGTCGCCATACCCAGCTAATATTTTAGTTTTTTGTAGAGATGGGGGTCTTGCTGTGTTGCCCAGGCTGGTCTAACACTTTCGAGCTGTACAACCTTAGGTAGGCCACTTAACCGCTCTGTGCCTCCATTTCCCCTGTAACACGCAAGAACAGATGGTCCTATCTTGAAGGGTTTTAGTACAACAAGGAGGCTGGGGCGGGCCTGCCCTGAGATCTGCTACTTAAGTGTTGGCATCATCATCACACCCATGTGCACATAACACATACACGCGGGCTCAGAGACACAGACGCACACGCCACTGACACGCAGGCGGAGCCCCGCCTGTCTCACGGACTCACTCGTGCACGTGCCCACCCTGCCCGCCTGCCCCTCACCTGAGACGGGCTCCACGGGGAGCCTGGGTGCACTGGTCACTGGCTTCACCAGGGCCACCGCCTCTCTGGACACCTGTCCCACCCCAAAGAGAGTGCTCACGGGGTGACAGCAGGCCCCGAGGAGGGGCAGGGGCCAGGCCGCGGCATGCAGGGGCTGCTAGTTTCTGAGGCTCCCCCGGAGGCCCCTCTCTGTCTCGGTCCCCCCGGGCCAGCCCTCCCCATCCCTCACCTGGGTGCCAGGCGCTGCTGCCCGGTGAGCCATCTGCCCCTTCAGGATCGTCAGGGCCTCCTCGTGGGGGTCCGGCCGCTTCATGAACACCTTCCCGCCGTCCTTCCTGGCAGGCGTTGGCATACCACAGTGGGGACGCCAAGTCCCCCTCTGCCCCCCCCACCACCACTAGGGAACTTCTTCCTCTGCCTGCTGTCATTTTATTTTATTTATTTTTATTTTTTTATTTTTTTTTGAGTCAGAGTCTCACTCTGTTGCCTGGGCTAGAGTGCTGTGGCATCAGCCTAGCTCACAGTGACCTCAAACTCCTGGGCTCAAGCGATCCTCCTGCCTCAGCCTCCCGAGTAGCTGGGACTACAGGCATGTGCCACCATGCCCGGCTAATTTTTTCTATATATTTAGTTGTCCAGCTAATTTGTTTCTATTTTTAGTAGAAACGAGGGCCTTGCTCTTGCTTAGGCTGGTCTTGAACTCCTGACCTTGATCGATCCTCCTGCCTTGGCCTCCCAGGGTGCTAGGATTACAGGCGTGAGCCACCACACTCAGGTCGCCTGCCATCATTTTAAACGAGCACCCAGAGAGGAGCAGAGTCTGGCCTGAGGTCCCCCAGCAGTCAGGCCTCCCTTCACCCCAGGGGCCTGTCTGCACCCCTCGGCACAAACAGACCCGCTCCCTAAAGACAGCTGGGCCTGGCGTGGTGGAGCCCAGTGGCCGGGTGCACTGATGGCAGGCACTTGGGCACAGCGGTGAGGCCACGTCTGCCAGGCTGGCTGGCCGGGTGGGGTTGGCACTGACCTGAGGGCCTCGGGCCGACCTCGCCGGGGCGGCTGCTGGTACTGCCTGACGATGCTCTTGATCTGCTGCGTGGGCTGCGGGAAGTGCTCCGAGTTGAGTGTCGAGTACCGGACCAGCTCCGGGGGCGGCAAAGCTGTGGCGAAGGGGCAGCAGGGGACAGGGTGAGGCTGCGGGGGACACAACCATACCCCCAGTCCTATCCTGGGAAGCCCCCCAGGCTGGGACAGGGCACTCACTGGTTTCTGGAGGAGCCCGGTCCTGAGCTAGAACAGGGGCAGCCACGGGCTTGGCGGGGGGCCTCGGGGCCTTGGCCGGCAGGGCTGGGGCCAAGGGCTTTGCACTCGCACGCAGGAGCACAGGTTTAGCGGGGGGACCGGTGCCTGTACACTTCGGCCGGGCCTCTGGGGCTAGAGGTTTCTGCAGAGAACAGGACATGGGGTGTGGGCTGCCTGGGACATACCAGCCAGCTCTCAGGGACCATTCTCTGACCAAGACAGGCTGGGGGCGGCTTCTGGGCGCAGGGAGGCACAAAGATGCCCTGGACAGCAAAACATTCCTCTTCACAGCCTGCATCTCTAGGCAAACCCCTCCCCCACGGTGGGCCAAGCTCACCTCTGGGGGCAAGGATCTCAGGGCAGGACCCAGGGGCTGCTGCTGGAGTGCCATGGCCTGCAGGGTCATTTCCCGGGCCTGGGGAGAGGTGGCAGTGGTGACCACACAGGTCCCTTCTCTGTCCCCCACCAGTCCCTCTCTCACTCACCAGTAGCACAGCCTGTTTGTGGATGAAGGCTTGCTGCAGGGCCAACGTGGAGGCATCCAGGCCTGGGACTGAGGGTGCAGGGAGAGGGTGCAGGTGGGCACGGGCGCTGGACGGAAGCGGGATTTCCTACAATGCCCGCCCAGCCTCTCACCTCCCCCCATGCCAATGGCTGCCTCCACTCTAGCACATGACATTGCCTGAGGACCAGTGAGTGTCTCTAGCTTTGCCCAACCCCAGAACCACCCTGGGGGAGCCACTGACTTGGCTTTGGCTCTGGGGGTCTCCTGGAGGTGTCTTCAGCACTGCTACTGCCGCCTCCGCCAGGCTGGCCTCCCCCTTTCATGCGGTAGGCAATGGCTGTTGGCTTCTCCAGGTCCTAGGGGCAGCAGGTGGCTCGAGTGACTGCCTCAATGCTGCACTCCCAAGCTTCCATGGCAACAGGCACCTGACACCAGCTACTTCTCCACCCCGGGGGTGGGGTGGGGGGAGGTCTCCCGCTGGCCAGGTGTCTGCTCTGTGCCCAACCTTTGCCTGAGCTCATCCCGATTAGTCCCTCTACAGCCAGGTGGGCTCCCAACCCACCCCCTTCCACAGGAGTAAACTGAGGCTCCAAGAGGGGCTGTGCCCTGCTCAAGGATGTACATCATGCCAGGGGGCACAGAAGGGTACCTGAGAGGCCCCAGAGTGAACAGGGGGACCTGAAGGGGTCTGGTGAGATCTGGGGCCAGGGTACTCAAGAAACAAGGTCAGTCACTCCCACCCAGATAGAGAGATCTTAGTGGCCCTGGGGGCTGGCACCCACCAGAGGTCATGACAGGGCCCTGCACTTCTAGCTCAGGTCCTTCTGGGGTCAGCCAGGAGCACCTCTACCTGTCAGGAAACCGTCATTCTTTGCCCAGTCCCCAGCAGAGTCTCAGATAGGACACACCACCCACAGCCCTGGCTTTGAGAGACTCCATGTCACCATGTGCATGAGTGTGACCCTGGGGGACACACTATGCCTGCTTTCTGCAAACGCCCCACCCCATCCCTACCGCATCCCCATAGGACAGCACGGGGCCGAAGAGGCTATCCAGGTAGCAGTCCAGCCCCTTGTGGGGCACAGCAGGCTCTCCAAGGCTGTCCGAGTCTGGGGGGAGGGGGCAAGAAAATCAAGTTCTTTTCTTCTGCTGATCTCCATCCCCCCATGGCCACCCGAAAGCTCCCTCCCCACCAGAGACAGTGGCTGTTGCTGGTTGACCTTGGTGGGTTGCTGTCCCTCTCTGGGTCTCAGTCTCCCCATCTGTGCCATCCTCATTGTGGCTGCAGTACCCATCGGAGTCAGGCACTGTGGGCACGTGCCCCTGGGGTTGGGGCCTAGTGGGTGTATCTTCATCCGAGTCCCAGCTGTTCCCAAACACCCTGTGAGGAACAGGAACAAGGAGCAGCTGAGCCCTGGAGAGATCCACAGCCCTCTCAGCACTTCCCAAATTCTCCTCTGCGCTTGGGAACTGGGTGACTTTTTCCCTTTAAAAGGCAGGATCTTTTGGTGAGCTCCACCTCCTTAAGAACCCTAAAGCTGGAGTTCAGAACTCAGCCTCTCCCAGCAGCTGGGGTGGTGCGCCTTCTGCCCGGGGGGTGGGGGGGACATCCACGTGAGGGCCCGCAGGCGGCTACCTACACTCTGGGGCCTCCCCTGCTGGCTACAGGCCCCTCTGCGCCCACAATGAAGTAAGACTTCTGTCGAGGGAAGTCCCTGAGCAGCTCCAGGTCTGACACCAGGTCCAGCACGTAGTCGTGGCCGGCCAGCTCTGCCCACTGGACCCCATTCTTCATGGCCACTGTCCAGCCCCGCCAGCTGTCTGCCAGCCCCCTGGTGCAGCATGCAGAAGGATGGAAATAAAGGACAGAGCCATCAGGCACTGCCTTGGGGAGACCCTGGGATGTAAGCTAGACCCCAAGCATGACCAAGGTGGGCCCTCTGGGACCTTAGGGGATTTGGCCTCCTGCCCCACCCTTCCTCCCCAGGTGCACAAGAGTATGCCAGGTGGGGCACCCTAGGAGCCAACCTGTGCCTCAGAATGTCTCCAGCCACCTCTTCCCCCGTGCTCCAGGAGTGCACCGGGCAGGAGAACTGGTCACCTGGGGCACAGCGGCGCTGGGCTCAGCCTGGGGCATCTGCAGTCCAGCCCGGCTGTGCTTCCCTGCCTGGCTTCTCCGCTCAGGTGTCCTGACTCTTGTCCTGGACCCCTGTATTGACATCCTCACCCCAGGCTGGGTCCAGCCCCCACACACTGACTTTGTGCAGAGGCCCTTCCCCGGCTCCAGAACCTCCCGTGGCTTCTGGCAAGCCCAGGCCCACGGGGCCCTGCCGACTCCAGCTGCCCCTCTGTGCGGGCGGGAGGGCAGGCCGCACGAGGGGCGGGGCAGGCAGCTTACCACTGAAGCAGCCCACGTCCAGCACCATGCTGGCCTTCTCGTGCGTCGCTGTCCACTCGAGCTGGGTCGGGGGGAAGGTGCGGGCAGCCCCCGCGCCCTGCTGTTGGGCCCGGCCCATGGCCTGCATGAGGCGATGCTGACACACAGCCTGGAAGCCGTTCCGCCCGTAGTCAGACACGAACCTGCCGGGTAGGAGTTGGAGCTAGGACCGAGAGGGATCTGAGGCTGGGGATGGGGTTGTAGGGAATTCTGAGGTTGGTCTGAGATAGGCCCAGCCTAGTCCAGACATCTAAGCGGAGGCGGAAAAGGCCCCAGGCTAGTTCAGAGGGTCCCACGCTATAGTCCAGAGCTTCGGAACAACACTGGAGGGGTCCTAGGCTAGCCTAGAAAAGATTTCAGGCTTGCCCAGAATTCCACAGCTAGACTGAAAGGGTCCTAGGCTAGCCCAGAAGTATCTTAGGCTAGCACAGAGGTCCGAGGACAGGCCAAAGAGGTTCCAGCTCGTTGGAACAAAATGTCATTGACAGGGTTGAGTCTGCAGCTGGGTACGGGCAAGAACATGACTCTGGAGGACTCTGCCTCATTCTCTCCCCGACGGCCCGGTGGTCATCTGCCCTCTCACAGCTGCCGCTGGGTTCTCACCTACAGCAGAGATGGCTGCGAGGGTTCAACTGCATTGGGGCTCAACGAGCCTGAGCCCTCCTAGGGACAGGCACTCCTCGGCCACCCTGTCCCCACCCCACTGCTAGGCCTGGCCAGGAGGGCAGAGGTGCAGCCCACTGTAGCTGTGAGAGGGAACCTAGTGCCATGCTGCCATGGCGGCTGAGGTCTCACAAGGCTGGCCAGTGACACCCACCTGCTGCACGCTGGTCTGAGTGAGGCTTTACATGCTCGTGGCTCACAGCCACTCTGCTAGGTGGGTCCTGTTACCATCCTCGATTTATAGGGGGGAAGTAAGTTCTGAAAGGTGCAGTGACTTGCTCCAGGCCACACACCAGGTAAGTATTAGAGCTGGATTCACACCCAGGACCTGCCCAAGCTCTTTCCCTTGTAAATCATCCTTCCTACCCAGCAGGGTGACATCACTCTGATAGTTTTGCTCACACAGCACTTGCCATCTGCCCGCCTGTTCTAACCACTTCACATGTGCTCACCGCAGCCTGTGAAGTCGGTATTATTACATCCATTTTACAGATGAGGAAACTGAGGCCCAGAGGGGTTAAGTAACTTGCTCAAGGTCACATGGCTCATATGTGGCTGAGCTGGGATTTGAATCCAGACTGCCTGAGTCCAGCATCCATGTGCTAACTACCCCATTACACTCCCATGCAGTGAACGATCAAGACTTTTTTCCAAATCCCCCACACCTTGGCCCTGACCTCCTTCTCAGTTCTGGAAATCCTTCATCCAGTCTGCCCCGACTCCGACCCTCAGCAGTGGGCCTGCCCTTCTTTCTTGCCCTGAGCCTGGCGGACACGCACAGCAGCCCTGGCAGCCTCCCGGCCTGAGCTTCTGAGCGCAGAGGCCTCACTCCTGGCCTGGCCTTTAAGATTCACACCTTGGGCCCTACTGCCAGGGCCACCAGCCCTCATGCCCCGGCCCTGCCCGGCCCACTCACTTGAGGAGGTACTTGCTGAAGCGCGAGGAGGGTGCGAAGCCGCTGAGGCAGGCGGCCAGCAGCAGCCAGCCGCGCTCGGCGTTGTGGGCGTTGGGATTGCGCCACACCTGGTTGGCCAGCTGTGCCAGGATCTCGTCCCGCAGCTCGGGCACTGCCAGCCCCTTCTGCACAATGTAGTTCCCGAAGACGGCCTCCTGGGCGCCACGCAGGCGGGGGTCGCCCATGAAACGCAGGATCTGGGCCACAGACAGACTCTCCTGGGCCTCCCGGAAAGTTGCTCCCATCAGTTCCACCCAACATGTGGCCCTCTCGCGTCCCTCCCACGTGTCCCCTGCCTGTGAAAGGCCCCTCATGTTACAACATAACTGCCGTGTTCCATGCCAAACGACCAGGCAGTTCACCCCAGCTATGGGAAAAACGACCCAAAGTACATGCTGACTTTCTCTCCTGCTCAGGAACCTTCCATGGCTCCCACCCAGCCCCAGCCTCCTCTCTGCACCCCTGGCCTCCAGCCGGTCCCTTACCTCCTGCTCTACCTAGGCCCCAGAGGGGTCTTTCTAACATCCAGTACAACCGCATCCTTCTCATGGAAGCTGAGGCTCCCTGGGTCCCATGGGATGAAACCCAAACTCTGAGTCTGCAATCAAGGCCTTGCTGACCACTCTCACCCTTGCCTTCCTCTCTGTCCTAACCACCCCATTTCCACTTCTCTGTGCCTTCTCCACCCTCCCTGCCCGGCAAATTTCCCTCCAGCTCAAATGCTCCCTCCTCCAGGAAGCCCTCTCTGACCTGGCTCAGGGCTGAATTAGTGGCCTCACTGGACTCCCTAGCCTTGGTGCTTCCCTCTGTCCATGCTGGTGGCCACTGCCAGGTCTGCTCTGCCACCCCCCTCAGACTGGGGAGTTGTTGAGGAGAGGACCTAGGTCTTTTCTTGGTGTCCCTGGGAGACTCCAGAGAGGCCCCACGGCAGCCTTTTTGCCAGAGAGATGGCTGGGAGAAGAAAGGTCGCCTGTCCCCAGAGTGGAGGCCAGATCACCCCACTGACATAAAAGTATCTCCTTAAGGAAGAGGCGTGGGGGTCCTGGGGGAGGCTTGGGGAGGGCAGCACTGGGGCCTCATGCCGGGCCTCGTGGGCAGGGACCACGGCTTGCAGGTGGGCTGGGGCAGACCCCATACCAGCTTAAAGACGCTCACGGCTTCCGCATGCTGCTCGGCTGGCAGCTGCATGAGGGGTGTCCTCAGGGGCACTGTCAGCATCCCAAAAGCAGGTTCCTAGGGGCACAGGGCAGGCACAGGAGGACACAGAGCCAGGACTGATGGGCATATCCAGATCCACCACCCTGTGCCAGGTGGGGGCTCCAGAGCCTGTGGGCCTCTCTCCACTACATGGATGGGGAAACTGAGGTCAGTGAGGGGCCACACTGGCCCTCAGCACGCCAGTGGTAGGGATGGGATGAGCCCCCCATCTGGGCCTTTCCTGGAGGGCAGGGAATTAGAGCAAGGCTGACGTGCTGTGGCTCCACCAAATGCTCAATTTCTGAGATGTTTCCAGACCGGCTGGGAAACAGCCCTGCCTGAGCCTCCGCCACTGCCTGGCCTGCCGGGAGGGTCCCGATCCCCGACGGTTCAGCCACTGAAACTCACACCCAACAGCACGGGGCACAGCCAGGCGCCAGCACAATGTCAGTTCTAACTGGTCAGGGCCCTCTGGCCAGGGCGCCTTGGGCCTACTATGCCAGGCCTTACCTTGAAGTGGCACCGGACAAACTTGGCCATGGGGAAGTTGTTGATATCCAGGGGCAGCGTGACTCGGGGCTCGGCCTGGAGCCGGGGACTCCGCACAGGAGCCACCCTGGGTGCCTGGTGCAGCCTGAGGCCTGTGGAGACAGGAGGGCATATGGTGCCTGCCCCCCTGCCCACCCGTGTCCTCCCTCTGCCCAGCGCTTACCCACCTGCAGCTGCTTGCAAGAGCCCAGCCAGCTCGGCCGGTACCTCCAGGTGCCCCACGGCCACCACCTCCCGCTTGCTCAGCTCCTGCAGGAACACCACATGGGGCAGCCACAGGCCTGCCACACCCCGCCTGCTGGCCTCCCTCCCTGGCCCTTCTGCCACCCGGACCCTCCACACCCACCTCCTGCTCCCGCAGCCGCGCCTCCTCCACCTGGCGCCTCCGCTCTGCCCTCAGCTGCAGGAGAGCAGACGGTCAAGGTGGGGAACGGCGGCCACACAGGCAGCAAGGGGGCAGCTTGCCTGCCATCCGAAGGTGACTTCACAGATGGGGAAGGGGAGGCAGAGGTGTGGCCAGAGAAACAGGGAGGGGACAGGAGAGAGAGCAAGAGGCAAAGGGCGGAGGGAGGAAAACTGTGGGGGCGAGAGAGCACGGGGTGTCTGCGAAGGGGCCGAGCGCTGCGTGATGGAAAACCCTCCTCTGCAGCGCCACAAACCTTCAGGAAAGGCTGCGCGTTTCTCCAGCGCTTTGGGAACTGCATTTGTCTTTCTGGAAGCTAGTTTACATGACAGCGGGCCAAGACTGGCGTGAACATTAGAACAAAACCATAACCAGTGATGTTCAGGCCGCCAAATCCTAATTGTACCCAATTCCTGAAGACCCCACCGTGAACCCAGCACTGGGCCAAATCCCTCACTTAACTTTCTCCACAATCCTAAGGTGCAGATGGGGAAATTGAGGCCAGAGAGTTACCAATGTCACATAGCCAATGAGTGGCGGCAGAAGGTGGATTGGAACCTAACAGAATCTGAGGCCAAAAGTCTCCTTGGGGGTGCTAAGTGCCTCCTCCCACTTTTGCTGCTCTGTGGGCCCAGATGGGGCAGGGCCTGTACCTTGAGGTAGCGTTGGTGGCTCATGTATGCATGCACCAGGGACCGGAACTTTACCAGACTCCTCCTCATCTGCTGATAGCGTTGCCTGAGGCAGGGAGACAGGGGTTAGGGACTGGGGCCACACGGTGACAGGGTGGTTCAGGGCCAGAGATGCCCCTGCAGCCTGGCCTGGAGCCAGTGCCCACACTTCACTCTGGGGCCCTCTGGCACAAAGCGAAACTGGAGCTCAGAGAGGGGCAGTGACTTGGTCAAGGTCACACGGCGAGCTAAGTCAATGGTCCCAACCTTTTTGGCACCAGGGACCAGTTTCAGGGAAGACAATTTTCCCACAGACCAGTTTGATGGGGAGGTGAGTGATGGGGAGGTGAGTGATGGGGAGCAGCTGCAAACACAGATGAGGCTTTGCTCGCTCGCTCACTCACCTCCTGCCCTACAGCCCCGTGCCTAACAGCCGCAGACTGGTACCAGTTGGGGAGCACAGAACTAAGTGGCAGGGCCCGGATTACACCTGCCTGGCCATGCATTTCCCATGAGGTTATAGTCTCAAGGTGCCTGAGATGCAGAGTAGGGCCCCTCTCAGCCAGATGCATTCCCACCCACTAGTCACAAGGGCACGGGGCGAGGTGGGAAGGGCATCCAAAAATCAGAGACACAGAGAAACTGACCATGCAGGGGCCCCCACCCTCAGCTTGCATGCCTCCAGGGACAGGGAGCTCACGACCTGAAATCAGGCATGGCCTCTGTGAGGCCTGACCACGGGTCTCCAGGGAGTCCTGCCTTCTCTGGATCATACCTGGCGAGGTAGCCACGGGCCCGGCTTTGCAGCAAGATGATCTTGCGGCGCAGAGAGCGGAAACGCCGCTGGATGAAGAAGCCTCGGAGGCAGCGCTGCAGCGTGAGGGCCGCCAGATTCAGGACATGCTCCCGCATGCTTTCCAGGAGCTGGTGGAGGTGCTCCTTAAGGAACAGCTGAGGACAGGAGGCAGGCACCGAGGCAGGTAAGAGCCAGGAGGCTGGACTAGAGGCCCTTCCCTCTCTGAAGTCCGTGGTGACAGAATAGACAGGGCAGCCTTCTGGAGCTGGGCTGGAGGACGGGGCTGGGTTTGGAGAAGTGGCCAAAGGGTGGTGGTGAATTAGGAAGCGGGAACGGCCAGAGCAGAGGGCTGCAGGCGGGATTAGCAGTCCATGTACCAGAGTCACTGGGATTGCTTCAGGGATAGCAGTCTTCAGCTTGGACATTTCTGACTCAACAGGCTGCAGTTCTAGAGCCCCTGAACTTGGAATCTCCAAGGGCTGGCTGTGGGTGGGACTCACCTTGCTGACCCCAACGCGATACATGTTTGGCGAGACTGTGCACAGGCGACTCAGCACTGACACACACATGTCCCCATTAGCTGGTAGGCTGTGCTTGAGGGCCACTAGACAGCGGTACCTGTGGGGGCCCAAACTCAGTATGGGGCTTCAAGACCTACCCCAGGTGCCCACTAGGCCATGGGGTTACCACCCCCAGCCCCTGTGTCCAGGAGGCCCCAGTCCCAGTGGTGGTTCCACTCATAGTGTGTTCTAGAGAGAAAAGGGCACTCCAGCCTCAAGACTCTTCACTTCTGGATGTCGGAAAATTGTAATAGATGATTTTATTAGAACAAGATACTTTACTGCCATCTGCTGGAAATTTGTTATAATAACTATTAAAATCACTCCTCTTTTTTTCATCCCAGATACAATAAAACTATGATAAAAGGTAAATTAAGCACTCTGGGAGGCCGAGGCGGGCAGATTGCTCAAGGTCAGGAGTTCGAAACCAGCCTGAGCGAGACCCCATCTCTACCAAAAATAGAAAGAAATTAATTGACCAACTAAAACATATATATACAAAAAATTAGCCGGGCATGGTGGCGCATGCCTGTAGGCCCAGCTACTCAGGAGGCTGAGACAGGAGGATTGCTGAGCCCAGGAGATTGAGGTTGCTGTGAGCCAGGCTGATGCCACGGCACTCACTCTAGCCTGGGCAAGAAAGTGAGACTCTGTCTCAAACAAACAAACAAACAAAAAGGTAAATTAATACATATATCTACCTCCTAACACCTAGCATGTTGTGATCTTGTGTAGTGTACAACCTGAGCAACAGTGCATGGCAAGCCCTGTACTGCCTGGGTTATGTATTCCTGGGGCCATGGTGGGTTACCTAGGGCTACGTGGAGCTCAGAAACTACCCTGACCAAGATACCTGTCGATGAACAGCTGGAAGGGCAGCCGCACTGGAAAACCCTCCTTGCGGATCCGCACAGTCTCCAGCACCCCTGAATAGCGTAACTGCGCCATCACTGCGTCCGGCTCAAAGAGACCTGGCTCCTGTAGGGATACCCAGAGAGAGAGAGAGAGTCTGCTATTGGCCCACTCATGTGCAAAGGGAGCTATCAGTGGTGAATAATCCCCATGGCAGGCTGGGATGATGGAGGTCCAGAGAAGCCAAGCCACTTGCCCAAGGTCACACAGTACAGGGAGGAATACCTGGCTCTCCCAGAGGTTTTAGCTCTTGTTTACCTTCTTGTGGTTGGGCTTCAGGCAACGCACGAACAAGGGGTTACACCTGGCAGTGGCAGAAGGAGGGCAGTGTGAGGCCTCAGAAAAGGAGGGTGTCACCCACCGAGGGTCACAGGGTGGGTTAAAGGTGAGGCTGGGTGATCTGTCCCCCCACCTCTCCATCTTTTCCACCAGATCCAGGAGTGACTGCTGGAACTTGGCGGCCACTGTGTGTGCCTTGTAGAGCCGGGTCACGGAGCTGCTCTTGCCCAGGCGCTGAGGGGCAGCCTGCGGGGCGTGGCTGGAGAAGAGGTGTGCCACCACCTGGGCAGAGGTTTGCGGCAGGCAGGTCAGGGTCAAGACAATGAGAGATGGGATGACAGGTAGGCAAGACACAGACAGAAACGAGGAGGGAAAGAGAGAGAACAAAAGGAGTCAGGTCTCTGGACTGGAGGGATCCGAAAACTAATTGGAACCACCCCCCATCTATGCCCACGCCATTCTCTGCAAGGCCTCTGTCCTGCTCCCACGCTTCTCAAACCAGGGGGCTTAGCACCTTCCATGGGACCCATCCCATAATTGGGCTTTTGTTCCCTTCAGTATGGGGAACACACAGTCACTGACCGTGTCACATGCTTGGCCCCGAGGCGGCCTGTTATACACACGGCTATGAACTCTGGCAATGACCTCAGGAGGAGGGTGCCCAGTTCAGAGGAGGAAGCAGAGGGCCAATAGGGGTGGTGTCGAGACCCTGGGCTCTGTCATAGGGCCATCTGCAGGCAGGTAGTGGGGCTGGGATGCACGCCTCCTCCAAGCCTTCAGGGGACTCAGTTTGTGTCCTCCAAGCTCTGCCCAGGGCCTCACGGCAGCACCTGCCCCAGAGGGCTCTGAGCAAATAGACAGAACCGAGCGGGCAGCGGCGGGAGGACATCAGGGTGGTGCTTGGAGAGCTGTCTGGCAGGAAGCCAGGCGAGAATGAGCCTGGCAATGAGGCAAGTACACGGCAAGGCTAAGGCTGGGTGGGGACAGGGCTAGGGGTGGGAGCAGGGCCAGGGTGCGGGTAGTCAGAGGGCAGCCCGGACCGTGTCTGGCCACTGCCAGGGAGGCAGGACTGGGCAGCCCGAAGGCTGGGGCGGGGCCGAGCCTGGGGGCGGGGCCGAGCCTGGGGGCGGGGCGACGCTCCTCACCCGCATCCGGCTGCGCACGAACAGGTCCAGCACGTCCTGGCGCACCTGATCGTGGTTCTTGTCCAGGAACTTGTGCACCTGAAAACGGGGAACAGCGGGCGGCTCAAGCTGGACCCTGCCCACCTCCACCCCGCGCAGCCTGCGGGGCAGGGTGAGGGAGAGCCCATCCCAGAGTACATCAGCTCCTGCGTTCCTCCCTCCTCGGGGTCAAAGGCTCACATTCCCCAGGTAATCCTGGCCCTGACCCTCCAGGCCTCTGTCTATCTCAGGAGGGACTGGACCCTCCCCGCTGCTGTAACTCTTTCTCCTCAAGCCCCTCCTGCTGGGGGAGGAGGACATTAGCTAAGGCTTCATGTGATCAGTCTGGGTCTTGGCCCTGCTCTCAGTGGAGGACACTGAGAAAAATAAGGCCCAGATGGGGACAGAGGCTTGGAATCCTAGCCTGAGATACTTCCCAGGCAGGAATGTGCCTTAGATAATAGTGATGAGGGTGACCACAGTGACACCACTATTGATATAGCTACTCTTTCTCAAGCTCACCCTACACTTCTCACACCCACCCAGTGATGTGGGCATTATTGTTATCCCCATTTTTCCAGATGAGAAAACTGAGGTTCAGAGAGGTTAAGCCATTTGCCCAAGGTCACACAGCTGGGGAGCAACAAAGCCAGAATTGGATCCAAGTGTGAATGTCTGGGGCCCTGTTGTGCTCCTGTCTCCAACAGCTAGGAGAACTGCCGCACCAGCAGCCATGCCAGCTGTCTCAGGGCTCACCTGGTAGGTGACCTTGCCTGCATAGTGCTTGATAGTGAACTCGGGGAGTGGCATCTTGGGTTTGGAGTAGAGTGGGTTGGCGCCATGGTGGTAGTGGCACTTCTGCAGGAACGTGTGGTCTGTGGCCTGGGGGCAAGCAAGAGTCAGCAGGTGGGTAGTGGCCTGGACACCCTGTTCCTGGCCTGTGGGAAATTCTCCAGCCCTGACTGCTCCTCAGTGGGACCTGGAGAGGAACAACTTGTAGCTGCCCATCGCCCTGGGTTGGGGGAGAGTGCCTCAGCCAGGAAGTGGAGGCCTAAGTGGACCTGCAAACAGGGGTGGCTGATTCCGCTCCCAGCTGCCTTTGCACTCTCTAGTCCCACTGCCATCCTCCTCGAGTTTTGCAATTAGGGTTCGAGGCCCAACCCCAAGGTTATCTTCTCCAAGACGCCTCCTGGGACTTCTCAGCTGGTGTAGCCCCTCCCCTGGACACCCACAGCACCCTATCCAGCCCCGGCCTGGTTGTGGGTGGTAGATTAGGTGTCCCAACTGCTCCCCACCGCCTCCCCCGCCCCCAAGGCCAGAGCAGAGACAAGTGGACTCACGGTAGGATGAGGACACAAGGCTCCGAGAGCTCAGTGACTGGCTAGGCTCACCTGGGGAAAGCAGCACTGGTCATCGAGGATGCGCAGGATGCCATAGGGCTTCAGTGAGATGAGGTTGATGCAGGGCTGGTTGTCTGCAAAGGTGATCTCCCGCCAGTCGATCTGCTCACGGATGTACTCCTCCTGCAGGCGGTGGGCAGCAGGGGCTCAGCCTCCCACCCTACCCAGGCCCTCCCACCCTACCGCCCGAGCTGAATCCATCCGAAGGAGCCTGGCCAGGGGTACCTCTGCTTGCATACCTCCTAGAACAGGGAGCTCACACCCTAACAGGGCAACGTAAGCCATTGCATGACCCTGTTGCTCCCTCTGCCTGGGAAAGTCTAGCAGAGGGCAAGAAGGACCTCCCCACCAAGAGGACTCCTCTCTGGGCTCAGCACCCTGGCACCTTTCCCCCCAGAACACAGTCCTTGTGTGTATGCAGGCCCTCTGCTTTTCCCTCCACCTCCACAATGCCTTTCCCTCCACCGACAACCGTGGAATTGCCCTTAAAGGACCAGCACATGGTTGCCAGTCTCCAAGGCAGCCCACTGGCCAGTGAAGACAGATGGGAGTGTTAACGGGGCCTGCACACCTGCTCCTCCTGGAAGACGATCTTGTTGAAAAGGTACTGAAGGTTCTCGTTTGCGTAGTTAATACACAGCTGCTCAAAGCTGTTGAAGCTCAGATCCTGCCGGGGGATGGTGAGGCTGGGCCTGGTCCCTCCAGCAGCCCATCTGTCCCCACCTGGGCCCCTGCCTTCCATGGCTGCAGCTTCAAAAAGTTGAAGACCAACCACAGACCCCCTGCTCAGAACCCTCCTGCACACAGGACAGAGCCTGGCAGTTTTGGTCCTGACAGCACAGGCAGTGGCCATGAGTCCAGACTCTGTGGCTTTCTGCCAGGGTTCAAATCCTACCTCTGCCGTTTTCTAGTTATGTGACTGTGAACAACTGCTCTGTGCCCCAGTGTCCTCTGTAAAATGGGGTAGGCAGGTACTACTGGCAGTACCTGCCTCACAGGGTTGTTATAAGGATAAAGTGAATTAATAAACATAAAGTGCTTAGAACTGCACCTGGCACATAATAGGCGCCGTGTGAGTGCTCGCCATTGCTTTTGTGATGCTCTTGCCGTCTCTCAGCATTTCACTGTGTACTCACACGGAAGTCGCCCCCAGACGTGAAGTCACCTCCCCAGACGTCATGCCCTGCCATACCTCCCAGCCTTTGCATATGCTGTTCCTTCCACCTAGAATGGCTTTACTGGTTCCCAGGAATGTCTCCTCCCCCTCCAGCAAGACTTCCCTGATCCCCGCCCAGCTGAGTTAAGGCTGACCTCTGGGGGCTGCCCCAGAGCTGGGCTGCTTCTCTAATGGCTCTGATCACACCAGCCCCAACCCCACCTGCAATCTCCCCAAGGACAAGGCCCTGGTCTGGTCCTTTTGGGGTCCCTAGTATTGCACAGCACCAGGCCTGACCCTTAAAGGCCTCAGGGGTCCTTGTGGGTGAGTGAAGAAGATGGAAGGAGGGAAGGGACATGATGATAAGGGGCAATCCCTGAAGGGAGGTGGCACTGCTGTAGACAGACAGACAGACAGAAGGGCAGCCTGCCACCTGAGGGAGGTGAGGCCCCATGTTACATCCCCCACCCCTCGCCACCCCATGCAGCCCCACCTCGAAGCCATAGATGTCCAGGATGGCGATGGACAGCGTGTCCTGCCGTGGGGACACTAGTGCGTTGATCCTGGCAATAAGCCAGCCAAATAGCAGTGCATACAAGACCTTGGCGATGGCGTCCCTGGAGCAGAGGTGGTACAAGGGTGGGTGGGACACAGTGGCAGGGTGTGGCGACCTGGTGGCTCAGGCAGAGAGAGGCGCAGCCTCACCTGGCATCCACGGCGCTCTCCACGGTCAGGGGCGTGAAGATCTTCTCTCGCATTGTCTCCTGGGAAGGGACATGGCCCTTGAGTGACAGCAGGCTGGCCACTGCCTCCAGAAAGCCCCCAGAGAACTGGGGGTCTGGAGGCATGGGGAGGGGAGGCTGGAGAGATGGTGTGACTGGTCTCAGGCACACTGCTGGCCAGAGTCCGCGCAGGGCACCCTCCTACCCGCTCTGCCTGGCATGCTGGCGGCAGTGGGGCTGCTGGGGTAACAGGGAGATGCAGTCATATGCAGACACAGCAATGCAGTGAGACCAGCCCTGGGGGGCAGGGATGGGCCTGGGGCTGTGAAGGCCCAGAGGAGGCACTGAGGTAGCCAGGACCAGGGAAAACTTCTTGGAGGATCCCTGCCCTGGGTCTCGAAGGATGATTAAGTGTGAAAAGAGGAAGAGCATTCCAGGCAGAGGGAATAGCCTCTGCGGAGGCCTGGAGACTGGAAATCTTTGAGGTCTGAGGTTGTCCGCCTCTGAGCCTGACTCAGACAGTGGACAGGGACAGAGAGGGGAGGGGGAGGGAGAGGTAGCCCACAAAGGACAGGGCACAGGCAGCTCTGCCCAGGCCCTGGCCGGAAGCGTGGTCAGACTGCAGGTGCCAGTAGACTCACGGTCACTTTGAAGGTGATGGCCTTCTGCAGGCCCTCGGGCGAGATCTGCAGCAGCTCCGCCACAGCCTGGATCTCCCGGGCACTCACCACCGAGGCCACCTCCTGCGCATCCGTCTGTGCAAAACACCAACAGAGCGTGTTCCAACCTAGATAAGCTGAGTTTATAGTTCACATAAAAAACAGAAAGAAGCAAGAATAGCCAGGAACATTCTGGAAAAGAAGAATGGTGAGGGAGGCCTTATGAGAGAATAAAATATGTTCTAAAGTGACAGTAATTAAAACAGTGTTGGTCACAGACACGGTGCATAAACAGATTAACAAAGCACAATAGAAAGTCTGGAATTAGGGCCGGGCGCTGTGGCTCACGCCTGTAATCCTAGCTCTTGGGAGGCCGAGGCGGGCGGATTGCTCAAGGTCAGGAGTTCAAAACCACCCTGAGCAAGAGCGAGACCCCGTCTCTACTATAAATAGAAAGAAATTAATTGGCCAACTGATATATATATAAAAAATTAGCCAGGCATGGTGGCGCATGCCTGTAGTCCCAGCTACTCGGGAGGCTGAGGCAGGAGGATCGCTTGAGCCCAGGAGATTGAGGTTGCTGTGAGCTAGGCTGACGCCACGGCACTCACTCTAGCCTGGACAACAAAGTGAGACTCTGTCTCAAAAAAAAAAAAAAAAAAAAAGAAAGTCTGGAATTAGACCTAAATGAATATAGGAATTTAGTACATGATAAAGAGATATTTTTTAATTTTATTTTTTTGCTTTAAATTATTTAGTTCAGCTTGTTTGTATCACTTGTTGATGATCCCAGAAAGAAAGGAATAATGCCTCAAGAGGTATGTTTAAAATTTAGGGATTAGGCCGTAACTGCCTGGAAAAAAAATTGGATTCCTACCTCATACCTTACCAGGATAAATTACTGATGAATCCAAGATTGATTTAAAATTTTTTTTATTTAAAAAATGTATTTAGGCCAGGCATGGTGGCTCTTGCCTGTAATCCTAGCACTCTGGGAGGCCGAGGCGGGCGGATTGCTCAAGGTCAGGAGTTCGAAACCAGCCTGAGCAAGAGCAAGACCCCGTCTCTACTATAAATAGAAATAAATTAATTGGCCAACTAATATATAGAGAAAAAAATGAGCCGGGCATGGTGGTGGATGCCCGTAGTCCCAGCTACTTGGGAGGCTGAGGCAGGAGGATTGCTTGAGCCCAGGAGATTGAGGTTGCTATGAGCTAGGCTGATACCACGGCACTCACTCTAACCTGGGCAACAAAGAGAGACTCTATCTAAAAAAAAAAAAAAAAAGTATTTGTATACTTACTAGTTTTATTTTTAGGGACAAGGTCTTGCTCTGTGGTCCAGGCTGGAATGCAGTACCATAATCATAGCTCACTGCAGCCTCCAACTCCTGGGCTCAAGTGATCCTTACACCTCAGCTGTTTGAGTAACCGGGTCTACAGGTGAGTATCACCACAGATGACTAATTTATTTTTCATTTTTTTACAGATGGAGTCTTGCTGTGATACTGCAGGAGTATCACTTGAGGCCAAGAGTTCAAGACCAGCCTGAACAAGGGCAAGACCCCGTGTCTACTATTTAAAATAGAAAGAAAATTAGCTGGACAACTAAAAAATATACAGAAAAAATTAGCCGGCCATGATGGCTCCTTGGAAGGCTCAGGTAGGAGGATCGCTGGAGACCAGGAATTCGAGGCTGCAGTGAGCTATGATTGTACCACTGCATTCCAGCCTGGGTGACAGAGTGAGACCCTATCTCTAAAAAAAAATTTTTTAATTAAAAAATCAGACCGAGTATGGTGGCTCACGCCTGTAATCCTAGCACTCTGGGAGGCCAAGGCAGGCAGATCGCTAGAGGTCAGGAGTTCGAAACCAGCCTGAGCGAGACCACGTCTCTACCAAAAATAGAAAGAAATTACGAAGACGAGCCTTTCATGAAAAAGAAAGAAATTAATTGACCAACTAAAAATATATATACAAAAAATTAGCCAGGCATGGTGGCACATGCCTGTAGTCCCAGCTACGCGGGAGGCTGAGGCAGCAGGATCGCTTGAGCCCAGGAGATTGAGGTTGCTGTGAGCTAGGCTGAAGCCACGCACTCACTCTAGCCTGAGCAACAAAGTGAGACTCTGTCTCAAAAGAAAAATAAAATCAAAGAACTCCCATATAGTAAAAGAAAAAGATAAACAACCTAAAGGAAAGAAGAAAGAATGAATGAATGGTAATGTGCATGCTGGAACCCAGAGAGAAATATAGAAGGCTCCTAAGCCTCTAACAAGATGACCTGTCCCGAGGGTCCTGGGCTCCCACGGCAGTCTGTGGTGTTCCCTCACCTCGTACTTCTCAAAGTAGACGTTGCCCAGGTGCAGGATGGAGGCCAGGATGCGGAAGATGCTGTCCTGGTCCTCGCTGCTGAAGCCCAGCACCTCCATGGCGGCCAGGAGCCGGCGGAAGTCGTCTGCATCGCTCTTCCCTGCGATCTCACAGTTCCCACCCTGGGTGAGGGCAGGCACCGGGGCTCAGGGACCCTGGGTGGGGGCTGGGAGCCCTCCGGGTTCCTGCTCTGCCCTATTGGTGGAGTGGCCCGAGCAGGGCACTCCAGCTCATTCCACTCTCATGGGCCCAGAGGCTCTGAGCGGGGCCTCGGACAGGCTTCCTGGTTACTCTATGGGTAAGGTGCGGCTAGGGTGGGTGCCTGTTAACCTTTCTGGCTGCCCAGTGATAACAACAATGAAAACAGTAACCAATGCTAAGTGAGCATGTACTACATGCCAGGCCCCATGCTATGTTCTTTATGTACATTTCTTCATCCAAGCCTTGCTACATCCATGCATGGTGGGTGGTACTGTGTTGTCCTCCTTTTAAAGATGAGGACACTGAAGAACAAAGAGGGAAGCGGTAGCTCCAGGCTGGTTGGTTCTGTTCCAGACTCCAGAGAAATGCAGAACCAAGTAGGTCTCCCTACCCCTACTTTGGACCCCGAAGACTCTTGTCCCCCTCACTGCAATGAGACACCTTAAATCCAAATTCACCCTCCCGAAACCTCCATCACCTTTGCTGGCCATCAGGACCCAACTCGGCTCCCTCAGCCCCACCGGGGTTTCGAGGTGGGAGGACCAGGCCTGGGACCCTGGTGCTCACCTGGTTCAGGTAGTAGTATGTCTCCGCCTCCTGCAGGCTGAAGGCCTGCCGCAGCTGGGCAGGCAGCCCGGCCAGGAGCTCGTAGAAGATGTGGTAATTCCTCTCGTTTTTGGCCTGCAGAGTAGGGGGTGGGTACAGAAAAGGGAGTGCCCATCGAGGTGACCCCAAGACACACATACAGGCCCAGGTGTGCCCACAAGTACAAACACACACAAGGGCCCGCAGATGAGACTGGCCACCTCTGGGAGGGCAAAGCTCCCAGCCTGGTGCCAGCTGCAGGTGAGGGCAGGAGCGTGGTGTGACTGGGGGTTGCGAGTGCTCTGGTGGGGTTTCCTTTTGTTGGGAGAAATAAGAGCAAGGCAGCCCGTCCTCTCTCATGTGCACTGGCCACACATGCCTGCATACATGTATCTATAGCCCAGATGTGCACACACACGGCCTCCAGATGGCTCAGCACTTCCTGAGTACCAGACCCTACCCTAGGCGCTTAGGACACCGCTGGGAACAGACAGCGGACAGAAGTGCCTGGTCTCGTATATGAGATGGCAGAAAGTGCTCTGGAGAGAAGTAAAGCCGTGGAGGGGCGAGAGTTCTGCTGGGGTGGACAGGGGCTGCGGTGTCAAATGGGGCAGCTTCCCTGAGCAGGTGACGCCGTAGGGAACACTTGGAGGAGGTGAGGGGTTTGGCCAAAGGCCGTCTGGGGGATAAGTGCTCCTGAGAGAAGGAGCAGTAGGTGCAAAGGCCCTGAGGCAGGAACACACCTGCTGTGCTCTGGGACCGAGTAGCCACCATGGCTATGGGGAGAGGGTGGGGACCAGGTCTCGGGCCACATGTATACATTTACACGTACGCACATATCTGTTCATTAATCCAACATCTATCCAACCCCCCAGGTGCCAGGCTCTGAGTATCTGTACCGCCCCCAGCCCCGGGGCCCGGGCAGGGCTGGCCCACCTGAAACACGATCCTGGACTTCTCAAGCAGGTACTGGGAGGTTATGGCACCAGAGATCACGCCCCTGGGTGGGAGACACAGTCAGCTCGCAGGGAGGGCACGTTGGCCCTGAGGGGCTGCAGCGAGACATGGAAGGTGCTGTGAGGCCTTCACGAGTCCCATCCACTGTCCCACTCACCCTTCCAGAAAGATCTCCACAAACTTCCCGAAGCGGCTGGAGTTGTCATTCCTGACTGTTTTGGCATTACCGAAGGACTCCAAGAGGGGTGTTGCCTCCAGGATCTGCACCACAGAAGGAGACTGTGTTCTGGGGGCCTGGGTGGGGGCACGGCTGGGGGCACCCAGACTCAGGCCTCCTAAAAGACACCCCTTTATGAGGGGCAATGGGAGGGGGGCTCCCTGTAGAATCCCGGGGTCTCCCCTGCACCCCCAATACCCTCCACCCCATGTTGCCCAGCTCCCACATGGCAAGCCCTGGGCTTCCCTCTCCCAGCCCTCAGCCCCCAACAGCCCCTGGGCCCCACACATGACAGGCCCTGACCACAAGCCCCAGCTGCAGCCTTTGGATGACTCTTCCTGCCCGTCCTTCCAGCTACGGGAGCGTGCACACACATGCACACATGACTTTCCCAGGCACACATGCATGTGCACTCAAATACACACACACATACACGCCAAGTACCTTTATCTTCAGGAGCGCCCAGGAGGGAGGACGAGGAGAGAGGGACAAGAACAGAAGCAGGTCACCAGCAGGACTGACCGCCTCTCCCCACCAGGAGACCAGGAGCCTCAGACCGTGGAGGGCCTGGACCCCTTTGAGCCCCTGAGGTGCAAACCCATGAGCCTCAGAGACTCCAGGTGTTCGGGCTTGGCGTCTGGTGTGGCTCTCAGGGTGTGGGCGTGTGCTGGCTCTGCCTGCCAAAAGTCTCCGGGGATGCTCTCTTCTCCGCGCCCCCACGGCCATGACCAGCCACAGGTGTCCCAGGCTCCCTGACCTCCTCCTTGGTGCTGCCCTCGCTCCCTCGGGTGTTCTCAATGCAGCCACCAGAGGGCCCTTCGAAAACCTGCATTAAGTCACCTTCCCTCTATGGCTTCCACCTTACTTGGACCCAGCCCAGGCCGGCCTTATCCCCTCCTCTTTTCCCCTCCCTGGTGCTGCCAGGCCCTCCGCGCTGTTCCCTCCACACCAGGCACACTCCTGCCTCCAAGGCGTTCGCACCTGCCAGTCCCTCTGCTTGGAAACCGCTGCTCTCATACCCTTGCACAGCCCACCACTGTCTCCTTCCATGGCCCTCAGCGCTATTGGTAAGCGCTCTCATTTCCTTGTCTCTTTCTTTTTCTTCTTGTTTTTTAGAGACAGAGTCTCGCCCAGGCTGGAGTGCAGCGGCATGATCTCCAAATCTGCCCGCCTCGGCCTCCCAAAGTGCTGAGATTACAGATGTGAGCCACCGCGCCTGGCCATCCTTGTCTGTCTGTCAGTATCATCCATCTCCCTAATAGAACATCAACCCCTACGGGCAGCAATCTGGAGTTGGTGCACCTCTGAGTCCCCCGCCTCTGCACAGGATATGGTGCATAGCAGGCCCTGAAAAAATATGTGCTGGTGAATGAAAAAGGGACTAGCATTTCGTGAACAGAGCTCCCTAGGGGTGACCACAGCTGGTCACAGCGCCCACGTATTCAGCACCTACTATGCGCCAGGCACACTGCCCCGATTATAACACTGTTAACAATCCTATGAGGTAGGTCTAGCATCATCCCTGTTTTACAGATTAGGAAACTGAGACTTAGGCGAAGTGACGTGCCCAGGGACTCCAGAGTCCGTGAAAGTGGGATCATAAACGACATTGTGATGACAGTGTTCCTGGTGTGTACGTGGCATTTTCTTCCACTGAAGAATTTCTTCAGCAAGGGAGGCCCAGTCAACACAGAAATAATACCTGCAATCTTGCAGACAGTGCCAGTTCCCTCCATTTATTCATACCGACTGTCCCATTTAGCCCAGCAAATACTGTGCCCATTGTATAAAGGAGAAGACTGAGGCCCAGAAACAGACCGGGGCTGGCCTGTGGCTGCTCAGTGGGTCAAGGTCTGCCTGGACTTTTCCCTGTACGTCCGTTAGTCTGGGAGCCCCGTGAGGGCACCGGAGGGTGGGTTGGCTGCTTCTCTGTTCCTGGTGTCCAGCAAAGGGTGGGGCATGAAGCCAGGGTGAACATCAGAGGGGCGGAGGCTGTGGCCCAGGCCTTAGCCAGTCAGGGCACAGTTTTCCCTCAGTACATCACTGGTTCTAGTGAGGACACATGACCAAAACCTGTCCAGTGAGAGGGAGCTCTGAGACTTGTTCTGAAATGCTGGGAGGTGAGTGTGTTACTACGGCACTATCTTGCTGACCAATGGGAGGCAGGTTGAGGATGATGCCCACACATGGGGGAGGGTGGAGCCAAGACAAAGGACATTGTTTAAGACCCTAGAGCCAGCCATGCCTAAAACTGACCCTAGATCTGGACTGATTACAGGAGCAGGCCAGAGCCATGTCTAGGAAAGAGCCCCTGGGCATCGCAGCTGGCAGGCGTGTGTGCCTGGCACAGCAACTCACAGATCCAGCCACATCCACGGCTCCAGTCCATCCTCCCTGACAGCTCTCTGCCATGGCCAAGTCATCTCCCTTCCCAGGCCTCAGTTTCCCCATCTATAAGTGGACACAAATGAACCAACCTCCCAGGGTTGCTGGGAGGCTCTGGTGTGACAGTAACAGCAGACTCCCAGTGCTGTGCTTGGCACAAAGGAGGTGCTGGAGGCACACTTCTTTCCCTGTCTGCCTAACCAGTCCCTCCAGAAGTCTCACCTGAAAGGTTTTGGAAAGTCTGCTGGAGCAGAGCGGTGATCTGGGCGGCCACCGGAGACTCAGGCTGGCATGGGAGCGGCTGGCCAGCCAGGGCAGGCGTCAGAGGGGGCTGGGCCGGGCTGGACCCCTCCTGACCACAAAGGCTGGGCTGACTTTCTCTACTGATGCCCTCAGGGTCACCCTGCTGGGTCGCCATTGATGGGGATATGTGAACCTTTGTGGGCTCAGCGTGGGGAAGTGTGAGCTGGGCCAGCCCTGCCTCCTGAGCTCCAGACTGGCGGTGCATCCGCCACTTCCCTGCCATCTCGGAGTGGACACCGAGCACACACCTCTTCTCAACAAACCTGCCCTTCCACAGCCCAGCTACCTCCCTGCTGCCTGTGGTTCCCGCTGAATGCCTAGGTCGCCCGAGGGCCGTCCTCTTCTCTTACCCCAGCCAGGTCCTTCTGTAAGTTGCCGGCTTTGACCTGCACCCAGCTCCAGCTGTGCTCACCACCGCACTGCCGCCTCTCTGGCCTGAATCGCCAAGCTCCGTCGCCTGGACGCCACACTGCCACTGTGCCATCCCAAGTGCCCCACACCTGTTCGCACCTCAGGGCCTTTGCACATGCTCCTCCCTCTGCCTCTTTGTTCTTCCCCTAGCTGTCCTCAGAGCCCACTCCCTCACCTTCTCAGCACGGCCTCCCCTGACTGCCATGCGTACCATTATAAGCCCCAACACTCCCTGCCCTCCACAACTTACCACCCTTTCACATACATGTAATTGCTTATATATATATATATATATATATATCTCACATACATATACTTCTATGTTTCCATTCTTCCTCCACCACCAGAGTGCAAGCCTGTAAGGTGTAAATATGTGCCCGCCTGGGCTGCTGCTGCCTCTTTGCCCGTGCCTAGCCTGGGCGTGCACACAGTAAGTCCTCAGCAAACGTTTATCGCGGGAACAGATGAGGGCCTAACATTCCCAGGTTCAGAAGACTTAGCACTGCCCTTGTCAGTAAAGCTCCAGTTCTGCACAGGCCCTGGCTTGGTGTCCACTGACACCTCCACCCTGGCCTCTGCTGCCTCCCCCACGCCACCCCGCCCCACCCCATGCTCAGGCCTGTCCTGCCTCTTCTCCACCAGGGGCTGCACAGCTCCTGGGGGTGAGAATATGGTGGGCCTGGGGCCATCCCCAGGCGGGAACGGCCAGGCGGGAGAGATGGGATGACTCCTTTTGCCTCTGTGGCCTCTATTCTGATCCTGCCCGGGAAGGCTGGAGCCCAGAGCTGCCACAGAAACACAGGCAGGACCACCCCTCCCCAGGCACCCTCCTGGGAGGGGTGGCAGAAAGAGCAACCCTGGACAGGACCCCCTCTGGAACTCAGCCTCCCCAGCCTCCAATGGGGCAAAGGAGCCTTGGGGGGCACATAGGGTGTACTCATCAGGGGGGCGCTCGGCTGAGGGTCCGGGTAGACAAAGATCAAGCAGTGGACAGACAGGCTCACCTGCTGCATGACGTCCCGCTTCTGCTTCATAGCGGCCAGGTAGCGCAGAATCAGCTTTGTGGCCTCAGTTTTGCCAGAGCCGCTCTCTCCACTGACCAGGCAAAGGGACAGAGTGAATTTCAACCTTTCACTGCCTCTTCTGGGGCGGCCCCACTCCACCATGAAACAAGAGGATGTGTGCGGTAGGCCAGCCCCAGATGCTGAGAGATCTTCCAAGGCAGGTCTGGCTGGATGCAGACCTGTTGCCCGAGGTCCCCCGTTATCCCCCACGTAAAGCCATCCTGGCTCACCTGATGATTATGCACTGGTTCTGTTTGGCATCAAGCATTTTGGCGAAGGCGAGGTTTGCAATCGCAAAGAGGTGCCTGGGGAGACAGGCCACTAGGCATCACTGGAGCCAGCCCCCGCCCCTGTGCTCCCAAAGAGCAGGGGGACGGGGCATCTGTGTCCAACCGAGCAGCCAATCCCATCCACCCTTCACCCCCTCAGTGAAGTGCTCCCACCCTATCCTGGTCTGAGCCACAGGGACGCCAGGGTAGCACCCCGCCCCAGCCCCAGAGACACTCACGGGGGATTCTCTCCCAGGGCCCGCCCGCTGTACTGCTGCACCTGCTGCGGCCCGTAGATCCCGAACATCCGGTACGGGTTCACCGACACCAGGATGCTGCCGATGTACGTCTGCTGGGCAGACCGTGGCCTCAGTGCCATGAGGCCCTGGGGCCTCCTCTGCGTCCCTCTGTCCCTCCCTCCCCTGCTCTGAGCCTGGATGCCTGTTTCCATCAGGACAGATGTCTGGCTGCCTGGCCTCAGAGCCCCCTAACAGCACGACGGGTCCTGTGCTCTGACAGTGGATCTCAGGCACTGCAGGCTGAGGCTGGGGGCAGTTAGGAGCAAGCAAAGCCCCACAGCCGTGTCCTGCGAAGGCAGTCATGAGGACTCCTGCCTGCTTTGTCTATTTGGTCAGGCCTGGGCTCCAGGACCCCCTGCCTCCTGTTGAGGTCAACCCTCCACTGCCTGGGGTGGGGAGGGAGCAGGGGAGCCCAGGGGATCCTGAGGTGCCTAGAGCTGTTCCAGGTGTCCTGGCCTTCCACACTGTGGCTCTGGGCCTCTGGCCCTCTTTTTTGTCTTTCTCTCTTCCACCCCTCTGGCTGCCCCCACTGCGGGATCCAGGTCTATAGATCCTAGGACCCTGGAAGATTTTTATCTGTTGGGTCCCCTGTTGGGGGAGGTCACAGGTTTCTGGATTCCCTATCTCTTGGTCTTTGCCTTTGGCATCCACCATTCTCAGACTCTGTATTTTATGACTTCAGATTTTAGAGTTCCAGGCTCTAGCATTCTACGTTGGAATGACAGAAACCCCAGGGTTCAAACCAGAGGCCGAGGTCTGGGGCCCAGAAGGAGACATCTATGCTTCCCACCCAGCCCCAAGAGGCAGCTGCCTTCCTGACCGGGGCCCAGGGCAGGACCAGCCCCAGGCCTTACGTAGATGAGGTTCCGTTCAAATCTGGTCTTGAGATTGGACAGCACAGTGGTCTCCTGGAGGTCCCTGAAAGGGCATGGAGAGGGTTGTCAGCGCCCCTAGAGCTGGCACGGGCCCCCTCCCTACTCAGAGCAACACCTTGGTCAGACAGGCCTGAGTTCAAGTCTCATCTCTGACACCAACCAGCTGTGAGTCCTCAGGCAAGTTACTTCACCTCTCTGTGCCTCGGTTTCTTCATCTGTCCAGTGGGTGTGCTAATCATTGTGCCTACTTCACTGGTAGTGCAGCTTGGGGTAGCACACTTGAGGGCTGAGTCCCCGTGACTGAATTATGCTGCTGACTGTCACTGCTGCCACATTTTTGACACCTCCAATGTGCCAGCACCATCACAACGGCAACCACCCCACCCCCACCTTGTGGATGAGAAACTGAGGCACAGAGAGGTGAAGTGATTTGCTCAAGGTTCCCCAGCCGGTAAACGGTGGGGCTGGGATTTGAATCCAGGTCCATGTGACTTACAGAGCATATATTTGGTCTTTTTTTTTTTTTTTTGAGACAGAGTCTCACTTTGTTGCCCAGGCTAGAGTGAGTGCCGTGGCGTCAGCCTAGCTCACAGCAACCTCAAACTCCTGGGCTCAAGCGATCCTCCTGCCTCAGCCTCCCGAGTATCTGGGACTACAGGCACGCGCCACCATGCCCGGCTAATTTTTTTTCTATATATATTAGTTGGCCAATTAATTTCTTTCTATTTATAGTAGAGACAGGGTCTCGCTCTTGCTCAGGCTGGTTTCGAACTCCTGACCTCGAGCAATCCGCCCGCCTCGGCCTCCCAGAGTGCTAGGATTACAGGCGTGAGCCACCGCACCCGGCCCACATATTTGGTCTTTGTGACACTTCGTGACACCTATCTCACAAACGGGAAAAGTGAGGCTCTGAGTTTCTGGGAGGTGAGCTCCCGATAGGACGTGTCCGGCTGGGAGTGTGGGCACCCCATGGCGGCCCTTGCTGACCCCACTGGCCCTGCCACTCACTCCAGCTGCGTCATGTCCTCCACACCGTCCTCCCTGCACTGCTCCCGGAAGCGCACGGACGGCAGGTTGCGGATGGAGTGCATCTGAAAGAGACGGGCTGTGTCTGCAGGCTGCAGGGCACCAAGGCTTCTGTGGGGTGCCCTGCTCCCACTGTCGGAGAGGGAACCCCAAGGCCAGGCTGGGTGCGTCCTGCAGGCCTCCGTGCTACAGAACACCGTGGCCCATGGAAGCTGCATGAGACCCTCACACAGAGACACAGCCTGCCCCCAGTGCCTGGGGACTCCCGGGGTGAGTGCTCTCGGGAGCTCCCACGTGTCCTGCCCTGGGGGGCGAGCACAGCCCATGCATATACATGTGTGCACACACTGGCTCCCTCCCGGTCTCAGCTCTCCCTGCACCAGCAGACCCCACGTGCTGGCTTGTGTGACTACTTGATGGACATGCATGTCCTGGCACATGGTGCCTCTATGAAGACAGAGATGGAGAGTGTTTCAGCACCACCCCCATGCCTGTCCTGGGGCAAATGTGTAAACACCCGAGTGTGGTCCCAAACACAATGGCATTTGCAGCTGGTACAGTTCCCACCAGTGGTCTTGCAGGAGGCCTGTGGGGCCCAGCTGGGGTACACACTCCCCACGTGGCATGTGCACATGGGCAGACAGCTGGGCCCCTCCCCACCCTGAGGGTCTTGAGAATGGAAGTCCTGATGCCACCTTGGGCTGCGTGGTCTCCGCTGTGCTCATCTGCGTGCACACATCCAGGTGCACACATGCAGAGGGGGCAAATAATCCCGACGCCCATGGATGCCACGTCTGCTCAGACCTTGGTACACACACACACACTTGCTTTCCTCTTGTGGCCGTGGTACACGCCCGCAAACGCACCGAGGCACGCAGGTCTGCACGGCACCCGCCTGACTGTAAGCACACACGGACACCCTCGGCCTTTCCCACCCTAGTTGCACCCCTCCCTGAGCAGGCGAGGAAAGAGGACACCAGGAGCGAGCTCTGCGAGCCGCTGCTGAGCTGCTAAGTAGGGCAGGGAGAGGATCGCCCTTTCCGCCCTGGCCTCGGGCCCACCCACCTGCCCATGTGCTCTCACTGGCCACAGACCCTGAATAATTCAGCCACTCACGTATTCCAGGGTGAGGAGGGCCCAGGCATCTTTGCCCTTCACCGCTGGGCGCCCCGCGTCCCGTTCCCGCAATGCTGCAGCCCACACGGCTCGGGGCACCCGCCGCCGGGGCCAGGGCCCCCCCAGCAGCCAGGCTGCCCCGGTTGCCATTGCCGGGGCCGGCTGGCTGCCCGCTCTGCCGGGCACCGTCTGCAGAGGCTGAGAAGCACCCGCCGCCCCTGCTTGCCCCGCCCACTCCGGTGTCCCGGGGGAGGCTCCGGTGACCACCCCAGCATCAGGCTCGCATTCCGCCATGAGTGTGGCAGCCAGGCATGGGCTAGGCACCCCTCAGATGGGCCGCCTGCCCTGCACCCCACAAGGGGCCCAGACAGACTCCTGGCTCAGTCCCCCATCCACTGGGTGACCTCTGGGCCTCAGTTTCCCTGTTCTGCAATGAGGAGACTGGAAGGTTGGGTGGTGAGCCTCCCACCCTCGCCTACTCCAGAATCTTTCAGCCCAGGGGACTGCAAAGGGCAGCTGGAGCCTGAGAAGAGAGAGGAGACCCCAGTTTGGGAGAGGGTCAGTGGAGGCAGGAGAAACAGCACAGATCTGGATGTTTGTGTGGGCAGGAGGGACAGGCAAGGCCTGCAGTTTTGCACTTGGCCAAAATCTCTGAGGGGCAGTTGAGGGCCAGACCTGCCATCCAGACTGGACCAGGGCACGGCTGTCCAAGGCCCACGCTGGGACTGACAAAGATCCCTTCCCAAACGCACCCCAGAAGGTTTCCTAGGTCTCTGTCCTTGGCCTGCCTGTGCTGGGCATCCCCTTGTTCAACCTTCTGGAGGCTCTGAGAGGACCAGGCGTACTCCTCAACTTATAGATTGGAGGCCACAGCCCAAGCAGGCAGCAGCTCACCAAGTTTACACGGGGCTCCTCAGGCCATCTCTCCTGTCCTACTTCCTAGGCCAGAATCCCCAACCCCCGTCTCTAACCTGTGCCCCCATACCTTGTTCTGCCAGCTTTTGGGGCCAACCTCTTTCCAGAGGCCCCTGAGGGACAGGAAGGTGGCTCTGGGGCCCAGGTGGCAGGACTCGGGGCAGGTATATCTTCGTGGCCAGGGTCGGTGGGCATCCACCGGCAGCCAGAGGCGGCACCAGCGCAGACTCCAGGCTCGAGGCTCAGGGCTGGGCTCACGGTCTGTAGTAGGCTGGTCAGGGGGCTGCAAGGCGGCAGGCCCAACTGGCTGGAAGGAGCTCAGCTTCTGCACCCGAGGCATGACCACAGCAAAACGCCCAGGGCTTGCCTGGCGCCTCTGGCCCCCCTTGGGCAGAGGACCTGGGGGACCTGTGGGTGCCAAGGGGGCTGGGGCTCTGGGCAGTGTCCCCCAGCGATGCCATGGTGGCCATGTGGCTCTTGTCTGGTTACACGCAGCCAGTGGGTATGAGAGGCTGAGCCTTACTGTCTTCTTTTCTGGAAGGACATCCTTGGGGGCTGTTGGGATAGGAGGCTCTGGTTCTGCTGGTGGCTGAAGGTCCCCGGGGGTGGCCTCTTCTTCAGGCTTCTCAGGGCTCGGGCCAGCAGATTTGGTGAGCTGTCCAGGCCCGGGGTCATGGTGTCTGCCCAGGAAGACACTGGTGGAGCCTATAGCTGGGTCCTCAGGCTGCGGAGGTGGCACGGGGCCCACGTGCTGGAGGAAGGGGTTTTCGTGCACAGGGTGTGGCCTGGAAAAACCCCGGAGGCTGCCCGTGCCTCCTGGCCAGGGCGAGGGTGGGCGCTGGGTGGCAGGCACATCCACGTCCCAGCTGCCGGCCAGCTGGGGCACCGTCCAAGGCGTTTCGGAGTCCTCAGGTTCTCTCGGGCTCTCCCGGGGCTCCCGGGGTGGAGCAGCCACCCGCCAGGACCCCGCACCAGGCGGCGGGTGGAAGTGCGGACGCACCCGCGGCTTCACGGCGCGCGTTGGTGGCTCGCTGAGGCGCCGCCAAGTGTGCGGGAAGCGCGACGGCAGGTTGAGCGAGCGGCGCCGCGGGCTGTGGCCGAGCAGAGGGGGCGAGCCCAGCGGCGAGCGGGGCGGCCCCAGGCTCCCCGAGGCCGGGGGCTCCCGCAGCGAGCGGGGTCGGCGGGGCGGGGGCGGAAAGGGTGGCTGGAAGGGGCCGGCGCGGACGGACAGCCGAGGGGACCGGGGCCCCAGGGGTGAGCGGTAGCCCGGGCCCGGCAGGCTCCTCAGCGAGGGCTGGCGGGAGGGCTGGGGGGACCAGGCCCGCCTCCGCGACGCCTGCGGGGAGGCCCCGGGGAAGCCCAAGGGCGCCCCTGGCCGGCGGAAGTCCCTGAAGGAGAGCCGGGGTCCGGGGAAGGGGAGCAGGTCGGGGGGCACGTCCGGACTCAAGGGAGGGGGCTCCACGAAGGCCCACCAGCTCGCCTGGGGCGCAGGGGGCACGTGGGCTGGGGCGGCCCAGGGCGGCGGGTGGAAGCGGAGGGAGCCGTAGGGCGAGGCGGGCCGGGGCCGGGCGGGGAGCACCGGCGAGAAGGGCGGCGCGGGCGGCGGGCGCGGGCTGGGGGGCCGCGGGGGCGCGGGCGGGGAGGCGAGCGCGCTCCAGCGGGCGAGGGCCCGGGCCCTGGGCGCGGGCGCGCGGTGGGCGTTGTTGTTGTTGCGACCGCGCGGCTGCGCCCTCCTCAGCACGATGGGCGTGTTGGGCCGGTCGGGGTCCATGCCGGCCAGCTTGTAGCCGAAGCGTTTGTAGGCCGCCTCCCGGACCGCGGGGCCGCCCACCCGGGCCTGCTGGCTGCCCCGGAGCCGCGGGGCGGGCTCCTTTTCCGACAGCGTCTTTTTGAGGAACCGCGCCAGCGAGGTGGCTGGGCGAGGCTGGGGGCGGCCGAAGTCCGGGCCGAAGCCCAGGCCCCGGCGGGCACCGAAGGCCGACAGGGCGCGCTGGAGGTTGCGCTGGCGCGGAGTGAGGAAGCCCCAGAAAGGGTGGCCGTAGGGCACTGGGGGCATCTCCTCCTCCTCCTCGTCGTCCTCCGCATCGCCCAAGGGCAGTGGAATGTCCAGCGAGGGTGGCAGCGGCACCTCCAGCTTCTCCTTCCCGAACAGCTTCACCTGGGGCCGCGGGAAGAGGCGGAACTTGCGGATGAGGGACAGCTTGGACCTGGCGGGCTTGTCCATGCCCTGCTGCTCGAAGAAGGCAGCGCTGGGCAGGCGGAAGGAGGTGCTCTGCCGCTCGCCCGCCTCCTCTGGCTCCTCCAGCTCCGCGATGTCATCCATGGCGTGGGCGTATGGGTTGTGGGGCGACGGGATGGGTGGCGGTACCCAGGGGTACGCGAAGGCCGGCTGCTCTGGGTAGAGGTAGGGCACTTCGGGAGGGTAGATGGCCTCGCCCTCACCGCCATAAATGCCTTCGGCATAGGGGACGGTGTAGGGGACCCCGTAGGTGTCAAAGTAGGGCACGCCATAGGGCGTGTCGTACGGAAGGTCATAGGGCGGGTATGGCGCCTCGTAGGGCGCGTAGGGTGCCGCGTAGGGCGCCTCATAGGGCGCCTCGTAGGGCGCGTAGGGATCCAGGGGGTAGCTGTACGGGTTCGCCTCGCCCTCGTAGCCGTCGTAGCCGTAAGGGGACGGGAACCCCGAGGGGGGCGCATATGGGGGTTCGTAATCGTCGTAGCCGTAGCCGTAGGTGTACCCCGGGTAGAACGAGCCACCGTAGTCGTCGGGGTGGTAGTAGTTGTAGGGGTCCTCGGGCGGGTACCCGAAGTAGTGGTCGCCGTAGGGCGGCCAGGCCGGCCCGTAGGGGCTGTGGCCTGCCAGGTAGGGCTCCTGCTCCTCGTAGTGGTACAGCGACTGCCGGTCGTAGTAGTCGTCGCCCTCGCGGTGGTAGTCGTAATACTCGCCCAGGTCTTGGAAGCCCTCGAGCCCGTACAGCGACTTACGGGAGCCCGAGTGCTGGAACGGGGCCTCGTCCTCGAAGGGCAGGAAGCCCACGGGCTCGCCCGCCGCGTAGATGCTGCGGCTGCGGGGGAACCTGCGCAGCCGGCCTTCGTGCCGCAGGATCTCGGCGCCCGAGGGAAAGGGCAGCTTGCGCGAGCCCGCGCGGGAGTCGGCGCGCTGCAGCCAGGCGTCCAGCGTGGCCCGCTCGCTGCCCGACTCCTCGGCCTTCTTGAGGAGGAACTTCTTGGTGAGCCAGTTGATGGCCGTGGACGCCTTGCTGAGCGACTGGGCGCGCGGCCGGAGGCGGCCGTAGCCGCGCCGTCCGGGGAAGCGGATCACCATGAAGGACGGCTTCTTGCCCTTCATCGCCCGCTTCTTCTTGCCCACGCGCATCTGCGTCATGAGCTTCGACGTGGACTTGAGCACGGTGCGGGCCTTCTTCTTGCGTTTGGTCTTCTGGGGGCCCGTGTGGAGGCCCCAGAAGAAAGCTGACGCGCTCCGGAACTGGCCCTTCTTGGAGATCTTGGGTGTCCGGTCGCGGAAGCCCATGAACAGCCGTGATGTCCCCTTCAGGCTCCGTTTGGGCTTCTCTGGCTCCGGGGCCTTCTTCCCCTTCTTCCCTTTCTTGGCTTTCTTTTCCTCATCTTCCTCCTTAGGCATGGTGGCCACCGGTGCCCCAGCGACCTGAGGCCGGTATCACAGATTCAGGGACTTGGAGACAGGGGCCTTGCTTGGTCCTCCTGCCTGTGCTGGACACACGGCCTCCGCGCGCTCAGAGCAGCAGCGACTGGCCAGGGTGGTGTGGTGGCCGCCGGGCCAGGATTCCGGGAGGGCGGATCCATAATTCATTTCCTCTAGTGCCGCCTTGGGTTTCACCCTGAGCGGTGGTGGAAAGTGGGTGGGAGTCGTTTACTGGGACGGGGGAAGCCTGCCCAGGCTTGTGCTGGGGAAGACATCCTGGCCTTACAGTCACCATGGCAACAACCCTGCGGATCCTGGTCAAGCCCTCCCTGTGTCTGAGCTGGTGCAACCCCTGCAGGGAGTCCTTGGATCACTGCAGCTTCACAGAGGAAGACACTGAGCCCCAGAGACAGGATGCCACCTGCCCTAAACCACCCAGCAAATCTGCACTAGACTGGAAGTGGAGATTGGTTTTTGAGCCCAGGATGGCATGGTAGAAGCCCACCAAGTCACTTTGGAGGAGAACCTTGGACCCTCCAGACCCTGGGCTAGGGAGGAGGGGAACGGGTAGGGCAGGTGCCCAGGGCTGCGGTCAGTGTAATGGGAGCTGGCCAGCTCTCAGGAACTGAATAATACATGGGGGAAAGCCACGCTGCCAGCTCAGAGCCAGGACAAGTGGGGGTGTCTCAGCAGGACTCCAGCAGGGCTTTGTGAGGCTTTACTGGGGGGGCAGGTCTGGCTCTGATCCCCAGCTATGCCACTGACTGGCTGTGTGGCCTCAGGAAAGCCCTTGCCCTCTCTGGGCCTCAGTTGTCTCATCTGTAGAGTGGGAGTGATAAGCTGTGCTCTGTCTCCTTCACCAGGAGGCAGCAAGACCTGATGGAGCTGTTGGACAATAGAAAAGGCTGAGATGCCTCCTGGTGGCGCCTATCTGAGGCCCCTTCCTAGGCCCGTCCTCTCCTCCCAGTTTCTGCCCTGGCTGAGTAGGTTGCCCTCCCTGGGTGCCTCCGATTGCTTCCACTGGGCACCTGACCCAAGGCCATGTGCCCACTGTCTGGTTGGCGACCAGTCTGACTCACTATTGAGAATCTGCACTAGAAGAGGTAGGGGGCATTCAGGGTGGGGGTGGCAGCTGTGGGCCCAAAGCCTCAGAACGAGCTGTCCTCCCTCTCCTCCTCTTCTTCCTCTTTCTTCTTCTCCCTCTGCCCAAGGATCAGGACATGCAGGGGCCAGGGTGGCTGCAGACCTCTAGTTTCTGTCAGGCTCCGACTCACTGAACTGCAGGTTAGTCTTTGGGTCCCAGATCTGATGCTTTGCTTGTTGAGGGTTTAACACAGGAGACCAGAGCAGCAAGGCTCTGGTCCCGCTTCTGCCACTTGCCAACTGTGTGCCCTCAGGTGACTTTAGAGCTCGGCTTGCTCAGTTGTGAAACGGAGACAGCCAGAGGCCTTCCCAGGCCAGTGGCGAGGGGCTGAGAGGGAATGTGCAGCAGGCCGGGCTCCTCCTCTGTCTGCTTTCCCCGCCTCTCCACTGTCCTCCTCCTGCTCCTGCTCCTCCCTGAGACTCGCCGAGAGCCAGCCAGTGCTCAGCCATCCAGAGGGCTGGTGCCAGGGGCTGGTGGTTGCGAAGGGCAGGGGATCGATGGAAGTGGGGGCTGTCAGGCAGCTTCCCTGGCAGGGGCTGGGGCATGGGTGTGCAGGACGTGGGCCTTCTGCAGTGCGCTCGCCCTACCACCTCCTACGCTGTGCACGCTCCTTCCTCTTTCTGGGCTGTGGCTGCCGCCTGCTTCAGGGAAAACGGAAGGGCAGAGATGTTTTCTGAACCTAGAGGTGGCGATGTTCACCCCGCCTCCTGGAGCCGGTTTCCAGAATGAGGCCCTGGCCAGGCGTGTGGGACACGATCTCACAGGATTCTCACAACAGGCCATGAGGTAGGAACTGCCACTACCGTGTTTGCCCGAAAATCAGACCTACCTATAAAATAAGCCCTGGCAGGATTTCTAAGCATTTGCGCAATAGAAGCCCCACCCCGAAAATAAGACCTAGTGACGGGCGTGGCTACGTGGCGCATCTGCACAACCCGTGCATTTCGTTGCGAAGCGGTGAAGAAGACGAGCAGCCCTTCTCATCTGCCCATCGTGACAGCTAATATCCTAGAGGTGACCAGAAAGGTGCGGGCAGCGCCACCAACAAGGTCGGCTCCCCCGTCAGGTCCCGGCCATCCTGTGCGTGCTGCAGGCTGAGGCTTTGCAGGGAAGTCTCCTCAGTGAAGTGAGGAGCAGGACGCTCGGCTCTAGGTGTTGTGTGTCCCCAGGGGGAAGAAGGAGAGCTGTGGCTGCCATTTTACTCAGCACTGTGGGCCTCTCACCCCCACAGACACCAGGGGAGAGGGGAAAAGCTTCAGCAAGCAGTCTCCTACTGAGCCCAGAGAGGTCATTTCTGCTCCACTGTGCAAACTGGACCCAGTGCTCACTGGATCTCTGATAAATAAGCCAGCCCTGCTCATTTAATGAGAGCTCTGTTGCTCAACATGAGAGATAGGGGGCAATGGTCCTAAAGGAAATAGAGTCGCAAGAAATTCAGGATGGAATTCCGGGTTTGGAGAGCTATGATGATGTTCCAGAAGAAGACGACTTAACTATATTTGAATAAATGTAGATTGTTGTACCATTCTTAAAAAAAATAACACATGCCCTGAAAATAAGCCCTAGGGTGTCTTCTTGAGGAAAAATAAATATAAGACCCTGTCTTATATTTTTTATACCATGTTTTTGGGCAAACATGGTATCTCCATTCTCCAGACAAGGAAACTAAGAGCGGTAAAGGGACTTGCTAGAGGGCACCTGGCTTGGGAAGGCAGAAGCTAGGTCTGGCTAGGTGCAGAGCTACTATCCTCACTGGGCCTTCTGCCTGCTCAGCTCTGGGGTGCATGGCCCGTCACACAGGAGCGGGGTGGCCTAGGACACTGGGCAGAGCCAGGGCTTAGCTGAGCTGACTCCAGAGCCAGGAGTGCAGGAGGTGGAGGGACCCAGCCAGGCCTCCGAGGTGGTCTTTCCTGATGTGCTGTGTCCCTGCTTGGGGCCCCTATTTGGATTCCTCAGTCAGTCTGTCCCCTGTCCCTGAGGGTCCTACAGCCAGCATTCACTCGTTCATTCATCCGGAAGTCTCTGTGGACATGTGCTGTGTGTGAGGCACTGTCTAAGCTTTGTCCAAGCAACCGTAAATGAAACAGACAAAATCCCTATGGATTCAACATCTAGGGGTGGGGGGTAGGCAATGAACAAGGACAGCGAGTAACGTGGGTAACGGCCAGGTGGGGGTAAGCGCCGTGGGTGGAAAGACAGCTGGGAGGGCAGCGTCAAGTGGGGGCACGTGACACAGAACAGGCAGGGAAGGCCCTGCTGGGCAGGGTGAGAGACAGGTGCTGCAGGTAGCGCCTGGGCCTGGGGGGCGGACGAGCGGCCAGGCCAGAGTGGCCAGAGGGCAGTGGGGGCACAGCTGGGGGGTGAGGTCAGAGGTTGAGGGCACAGGTGTGGGGCCTTGTGGGCCACGGTGGGGACTTGGCTTGCTGGCCAGCGAGGAGGAGCCATGAGGGCTTTGGCAGACAAGGGACGGAATTTGACCTCATCTTCATGGGAGCCTCTGGCCGCGGGAGAACTGACTGCAGGGGTGAGGGCAAAGGCAGGGAGGCTTCTGAGGTGGCCCGGGCTGCTGCAGTGTGGGTGGGGACGAGTGGTGGATGCTGGGCATATGTGGCAGGCAGAGCTGATGGGATTTGCTGAGGTGGAGTCGGCAGTGGCTTCCAGGTTTCCTTTCGGAGCATCGGGGAGGATGGAGAGGCCATCATCGGCGGAGGTGAGGAAGGCTGCGGGCAGAGGGGGTTGAGGAGGTAGGGCCCAGAAGCCAGCTCTGGATGTGTGAGTGTCAGATGTCCGTGGGCACTGCCAGGGAGCTGTCAGGGGCCATCACAACAATCAGGGCTGGTGACATCAGTCATCGGCATCTAGGTGGCATGGAAGCCACAGCTCTGGAGGATGACACCAGGGAATGGGTGCAGAGGGAGGAGAGGCCAATAAATGAGCCCCAGGGATGCACTGTTCTAGGCCAAGGAGGTGGTCAGTGACCGTCACAAAGCCAGCGGAGGAGGTGGCGGAGAGCCAGGAAGGAGTAGGGGGCCGGGGGCTGCGGAGGAGGGCAGGGCCCCTGCGAAAGATGGGCACACGGGCCAGGTGAGTCGAGGTTGGAGAACTGACCAGCTCCTTAGAGCTCCAGGGGTGACCATGACAAGCGTGGTCCCAGTGGAGTGGTGGAGGTGAGGGAGGTTACACCTGATGGGAGAGGATTTGAGAAGGAGAGGACTGTGGTGGTCGGTCACAGGGTGGGCCTACCTGGGGCACACTGAAGCCACTGCACTGTGCACTTCAGCAGGTGAATTGTATAGGGTGTGGATTATATCTTGATTTTTTCAAAAAAGGAAAAGGAAGGAAAGAAGGGAGGGAGGAAGGAATCCACCACCAGAAGTCTGCCCTATCCATCCTTTGTGCATATGGGGATTGGGGCACACAGAGCCACTCTTTGCTATGATAGACCATGATGCACTCTAGGGTGGAGCAATGCAGGGCTGGAACACAGAATGTGGGAGATCTCTTTGTCCTGACGGGGAATGAGCGCCAGGATCTGCTGGTGCAGGAGGCAGGATGCAGCACAGCCTTTGTCTACAGTGTGTACCCGCCTTCTTTCTTTTTTTTTTGGGATAGAGTCTCACTCTGTTGCCTAGGCTAGAGTGCTGTGGCATCAGCCTAGCAACCTCAAACTCCTGGGCTGAAGCAATCCTCCTGCCTCAGCCTCCCAGGTAGCTGGGACTATAGACACGCACCACCATGCCTGACTAATTTTTTCTATTTTTTTTTTAGTTGTTTGGCTAATTTCTTTCTATTTATAGTAGAGACGGGATCTCGATGCTGCTCAGGCTGGTCTCGAACTCATGACCTCAAGCCATCCTCCCACCTCGGCCTCCCAGAGTGCTAGGATTACAGGCGTGAGCCACCAAGTCCAGCCAGGGCCTTCTTCTTTAGGGAGTGTGTGCGTGTGTGCATGTAGGGGTTAGAATCTAAGTTTATATTTGCTTTTATTTACATACAGAAATACTGCAAAAGATATGCAAGAACTTAAGGAGAATGGTTATCTCACTATAAAACTTTCTCTAGCCCTTGGATTTTTGAACCATATGAATGCATTTCAGATTCAAACAGACAAAAGAGGCCCGACGCCTGTAATCCTAGCACTCTGGGAGGCCAAGGCGGGCGGATTGCTCGAGGTCAGGAGTTCGAAACCAGCCTGAGCAAGAGCGAGACCCGTCTCTACTATAAATAGAAAGAAATTAATTGGCCAACTAATATATATGGAAAAAATTAGCTGGGCATGGTGGCGCATGCCTGTAGTCCCAGCTACTTGGGAGGCTGAGGCAGGAGGATCGCTTGAGCCCAGGAGTTTGAGGTTGCTGTGAGCTAGGCTGATGCCACGGCACTCTGGCCTGGGCAACAGAGTGAGACTCTGTGTCAAAAAATTTTTTTAAAAGTGAAAAAATAAACATGAAAAAAAAGGAATTGGAGACAGTGAGTGTCACCCCTTTAGAGGGGTTCCTGGGAAGAATGTCAAGGCCTGAGGCCACAGGGTCCAGCCCCTCCCCCCACCCCAGCTCCATTTGGCATTTGAGGAAACTGAGGCAGAGAGTGGTTAGAGACTTGCAGGGGAGAAGTGGGACAGGGCTGGCCCTACAGGCTCAAGGATACCTCCTAGAGCCACAACCCCTCCCTGCCCCACTAGGGGTCTTTGTCTGCCTGGAGTTTGCCCAGGTGAAAGGCTGAGAGGCCGCCATTGCCCAGGTCCCGCTGCACACCCTCGGGCAGGCTTCTCTTCACTCTGGAGCCCCGCCGTCCAGATGCAGAGGCGGCCGGCCGGAGAGGCAAGCCCAGCCGTAGCAGGAGGAAGACACACAGCTCCCAGAGACAGAGCCCAGGACAGACGGAGCCGGGCGGCTCAGAGCTCTGGGTCAGGTCTCATTCTTGTCCTGGATGTGACCCACAGCAAGTCACGCAGCCTCTGCACCAGGGTCTCCTCATCCGTGAGTGTAGGAGGTGCCAGTGCCACCGCCTCCTGGGGCTGACGTGGATGTTAAATGAGAAACAGAGAGCTGGGTACAGTGCCTGGCCTGGGTAAGTGGCCATGTGACTGTCAGCATTGTCACTGCAGGCCACTACCCTGTCTGCTCTGGGGCGGGGCTGGTCTGGGTGAATGCTGGTGGCAAGGCCCGCCCACCTGACCCCTCCTGGTCTCGGGGGCCCACGTTCAAGCTTAGGCTAGTGGTGAGCAGGGGTCCCCTCCCTGTAAGGGCCCCCAGCCTCTGCACAGTACAGAGGGTGTCAGGGAGCAAGTCTCTCATTCATTCATTCCCCAAATATTAGTTGTGCATCTATTATGTGCCAAGCTGTGCTGGGCACTAGGGGGCCACAGAGTTGAGTGGCAGCAGACATGTTCCCTGCCCTCATGGAGTTCCCCATGCCACTGGGAACATAGACTTTAAACAAAGAGCTACACGAACGAGAGCCGCGAAGGTCAGGGCATGACTCTAGGTGGGCAAACACTGTACTGAAGGTCCAGGAAGGTTCCCCTGAGAAGGTAACCCTGAGCTGAGATCTGAGGGAGGAGAGGGCGTCAATCACACAGAAGAGGAAACAGCATTCCAGGTAGATGGAATAGCATGTGCAAAGGCTAGGTGGTAGGAATGGCTTCAAGGAAAGTCCTATATCTGGAGCATGTGATGAGGGGCAAGTGGAATGAGAAGTGACCAGGATGGCAGGCAGGGACCAGCCCCAGGAGGCAGTGGAAGCTGGGACGGGACTTTGGTCACCATCCCTAAAATAGTGAGAAGCCACAACAAGGCTTGAAGCTTACAGTATTGCTATGAATGGATTTGCATTCTGAAAGTAATGAAAATAACCAACACTGCCAATGTTTTTACTATGTGCCAGGCTTTGTGCCGAATTCTTTTCGGGACTATCTCACTAGATTCTCACATATATAAGATACAAACTGTTCTTCACATTTTATAGATGAAGGGCTCGATCTTAGAGAGGGTAGATTGCTCAGCCAAAAGCCCACAGCTAGGAAGCGACGGGGCCTGTGTTAAGAACTGCCAGGCCACGTCGAGCACAACCTTCTGAAGTGGTCACACTCATCGAGCACAACCTTCTGAGGTGGGCATGGTTATTCTCATTTCTCAGATGAGGAAACAGGCCCAGAGAGGTTATGGAAGTTGCCCGAGGCCACACAGCTTGAAACCAGTATTGAGCCCATGCAGCCTGGCTCCAGAATGTGCATGCTCTCAACCCCTGCCTCACATAGCTTCTTGGAAAGTGGTCTGGAAAGAAGCTCTTGGGCCACCATGTGGAGAGGGGCGGGGTGGGGACAGTGGCTTGGCTGGGACAGGGCTGTAGGGAGTGCAGTGGACACATGCAGGATGAGTTGGAACAGGCTGGCCCTGGTGAGGGGCTGGGTGGAGCTGGGGTGAGGGTGAAGCCAGGTGGACTTGCGGCTGGATGAGCAGAGGAGTCGTCTCTGAGGTGAGCTGGGGCCACATGGAAACGCCATGTGCGGTCTGGGACACAGTGGGTTTGCAGTGGCTGTGACAGTGCAGTGGAGAGTCAGGGAGGCAGTTTGGACCCAGGTCTGGAACTCGGAGGGACGACATGCAGCAGGTCGGGCTGGGGCAGGTGAGCTGTCTAGAGAGGGACAGAGGGAAGAAGAGGCCCCAGCCCAGCCTTCTTGCCAAAGGACAGTGTGGGCATGAGGAGCTGTGGAATCTAAGCCAGGGAGGAGGGCATGGAGGACGGAGGATGCACAGGCTGGGGACAGACTGACAGTGTTCATTCCCTTGGCTCCACTGCACACCTGAGTCTTCTAAAGCTGCAGGCCAGGCCACCCCTGGGAGGCCACAGGGGCGCCAGCCTGGGACTGAGTGCAGGCCTGCTGCCTGGGGACAGGCCCGAGCAAGAGTGCAGGCCCCTCCCGTGATTGCCAGGGAGGGCGAGTGTTGGGAACCGGGTGGCTGACGGGTGGGACCCAAGCCTGGAGTTTATACTGGGGCTGGGTCAGGAACCTTTGGGGCTTCCCTAGCCCTAAGGGCACCGTGAGCTGCCATTTCACAGTGACTCGGACACGCACAGCAGCACAACCACGCTCCCATACACAGGTGCAGACAGTACAACCATGCTGACCATGGACCTAGAAAGCCCAGGACGCGACACGGAGACATGGACTACCCTGATCCACGGGCACAGGCCCGGCCCGGTGAGGAACACATGTGGCCAAGGCCGAGCCTCTGGCCTGAGCTCTCACTGCCTGAGGACATCCAGACCCCAGCCTCACTGCCCACCCTTTCCTAGCCAGCTCGGGAGACAGAATAGGCCTAGATCCCATCCAAGGCCTGAACTTGGCCTGACACCCTGTGAACTCAGCCTTGCCTACCTCTCCCTGGGCCCAGAGGCCTGACCTGCAGGTGGGGAGTGGGAATGACCACCACGCGGGTAGAAACCCTCACTTAGGATCATGGCCAGGCCTCGGGACAGCCGGGACGGGGCTGAGGGAAGCCACCAAGCACTCGCCTGTCTCAGTGCCCTCATTGCCAGAAGGGGACTGTGTGGGCGTCATCACGCCATCTCACAGGTGGAGGAAGTGAGGCTCAGAGAAGAGCCTCAGTGAGTTAGGGGAAGGCCCCAGCTCTGCTGCCGCCCCCTGCTGCCTTCCCCCCTGCAACCTGGGGGGCCAGTGGCAGACCCCAAGGACACAGAACTAGGGCCCCCTTACCTGGGTCCCGTGGCCTGCTCCCCGCCTGCATGCCGCCTAATGGGGGTCCTGTGGCTGGCCTCAGGAGCACGCCTGGCCAGCAGAACAGATCAGTGTTGCCCAGCCCACCACGCCAACCGCCTGGGGCCCCATGTATATTTAATGATGTCTATTATTCCTGTTTTGTCTCTGGAGAGGAGTGAGCAGCTGCCAGGGAAGGTAGGAACAGCCTGGAGAGCTGAGCAGTGGGCCTGTCCCATACTCCAGCCTGGACCGAGGCCTCCCAAGGGAGCTTTTGGCCCCTCCTGGCAGCCACATGGTACCTGCTGCATCCAACCCAAAAGGTGCACCTCCTACAGGAAGCCTTCCTTGCCACTCAGGGGTCCTATTAATAAATTCTGGCTCTGCACTCCCAAGCTGTGTAGTGTGCAGTGAGTCGCATCCCATGGAGAATGGGGTGCTGTGGGGGTGGCCGGTACAGCCCTTGGCACATGCTAGGCATCAGTGAGCACCTGCTGGCCCCTCCACACCTGGCCTCTGAGGCAACAGGAAATGCACCTGGCCACCTTGCTCTCACAGGGCCTCCTGGGGATGCTGCCTACCCTGCAGCCAGACCCTGGCCAACCTCCTGGGCAGAGCCAGTCCCAGCCTGGGTGAGGACCCCTGCGTTCTCTCTGTCACCCCAGGCTTGGGCCTGCACCATAGGCCCAGGCTACACCCACTCACTGCCCCCACCACCACCTCCCACCAACCTGGCAACAGAGTTCAGCAAGCTTACAAAATGTTCCTTAGTCCAAATGGGAACGTTTTTTTCCCTTTATTTCAGAAAGGAGAGTTGGGAGCTTAGAGAGAAAATACAGAAATTGCAGAAGTCCCCACCCCAGGGGTGCAGACCCAGGTCCTGGGGTTTTGTGCTGGGCAGGGGCTGCCCTGTAAGGGGGTGTGGGGGAGGCACTTTAAGACGCCACTCAGGCTGTGGAGGGTGTGAGCTGGGCCTCTGAAGCCACTACCTTCTGGTTCCCACCATGGGACAGCCCTTTGTGTGTGGGGGACAAGGGAGTTTAATCCTGGGAGGCACCCCAACCCCAAGTGCCAGAGAAGCTGGCAGGGGCCGAGGGAGCAGCAGGCGCCCTGACAGTGACCACTGCCTCCAGGGACCCACTCCCTGCCCAGCACTACACATGCGTCCATGTAGGCCACGTTTGGGGGGCAGCTGGGCAACTGCCCCCTCCCTGCCCAAAGGGGCTGAGGGTCCAGATGTAGGCCCAGGGCCCCAAACTCAAAAGCCCCCAGCAGAGAGGTCAGCCTTGGGAAATGCCCCTGTCTTGCCCCCTGCCCCAACACACTTCATCATCTGCCTACTGAAGAAACATCTGGAAACCGCAGAGACTTGAGGGGCACTTCCTGGGGAGTGTGTGTTTGCGTTTCCCGTTTGGGCGTTCCTGTGTCCCAGTGGGTCCGACTTCCCAGGGAGATGAGGCTGGTGGGCGGGAGGCCCGGGAGAGCCATTACTTCTTCACGATCTGGATGACATCCTCGTGCTCCATGGTGTGGGTCAGGCCCACCCGCTGTGGGCTGTACTTGGTGCTGGTGCCCTGGGCAAGGAATGGGGGCAGAGATGTCATATCAGCCTGGACTGGCCAAGACCAAGGGGGACGTCACTGGAGGAAGATGGAGGAGTGTGAACAGCAGGGGCCCAGATAGCAGGACATCCCCAGTGGGGACCACTCCTGATCTCAAAGGGCAGGGAGGCCTGTGTCCAGCCCAGGTCGGCATGTGCACTCCATGGAACGGACAGACACGCAGACATGCTGGTCCCCATAGGATAGGGACACTGAACAGAGTGTGGATGCCTTGCTCTGCATGTTGTGTTGGGTCTGACCCCCTCCCCACCTCCCACCCAGAGACTCACCCACACCAGGGCGTACTTGAACTGGCTGGCAAGAGACCGGTGGATGCGGTGGCACTGGAGGACAAGAGTGTCAGATAGGAAGAAGAGGCTCCACCCAACCCACCCCGAACTCGACCACACACCCAAAGCACAGGGGATGTGCCAAAAAGCAGCAGTCAGTCCTTGGGTCAAGAAATGCCGCATGAGGCCGGGCGCTGTGGCTCACGCCTGTAATCCTAGCTCTTGGGAGGCCGAGGCGGGCGGATTGCTCAAGGTCAGGAGTTCAAAACCAGCCTGAGCAAGAGCGAGACCCCGTCTCTACTATAAATAGAAAAGAAATTAATTGGCCAACTGATATATATATAAAAATTAGCTGGGCGTGGTGGCGCATGCCTGTAGTCCCAGCTACTCAGGAGGCTGAGGCAGAAGGATCACTCAAGCCCAGGAGTTTGAGGTTGCTGTGAGCTAGGCTGACGCCACGGCACTCACTCTAGCCTGGGCAACAAAGTGAGACTCTGTCTCAAAAAAAAAAAAAAAAAAGAAATGCCGCATGCTTGACTCCCTCCCATGCAGCCTCCTTGTCCCAGCTGCAAGTGGGTCCCACTCCCACGCCTGCCTGGAAGCTGCGGTACGTGGTAGGAATGTGCCCACAGCCGTCAGAGCGAGGGAGAAGACGTGCCTGCTAGCAGCCCTCCGCCTGCCTCACCCGAACAAATGCTCCTCCAGAATGGGACAGGGTGATAACTTGGAGTCACCACTGCTTGGTCACTGTCTCTCAGCCCTCCCAGCCCCAGCTGTGGCACATCACCCCTCCCCCACCCCCCAGGGGCCAGCCATCAGCACTCCTGGGTAGGGAGGGAGGTCAGAGGCGTCCCAGCGCTCTCAGGAAGCTGGAAGGAGACCCTGAAGGAGGCAGCCAGCCATTGCCCCATTGTGGCCAACATAGTGATGATGGCGGTCACAGTGGGGCAGACGGGAGAAGACTGCAGTGTTGCTCCTCCTCCCACGTGCCCACAAGTCTTACAGGTCAAAGACCACACGGCTCTGCCCGGCTTCCCAGGGGAAAAGGCAGAAGGCAGCCTATAAGAACACTTCCCTGACACGTGAGGGAAGCCAGCTGACTCTGGTCTCTTCTGGCCTGTAAATGAGTTTTACGTTCTATTCAGCTTGCCCATTCCTAAGAAATAAATTAAAGCCACAGGCAGAATTTAAAACGCAGGGCCGCACAGTCACTGGATTCTGTTGAAACCCTGAGAACCTGAGGAGCGCTGGGTGCACTGCAATAGCCCTGGGGTCGGTTACCCCAGATGAGGGCACTGAGGCACAGGACGCAGGAGCTGGGGTGTGATCCCGGGTCTGGTTGGCTCGATGGCTACCTGTTTCACCTTCTTTGGTCTCTGTTGTCAGCACCCAGATTGTAATGACCTCCGTGGGCAGGGCAGGTCTTATACCTACAGCTTGTAACACCTGGGACAGTTGAGTGTCCTGGAGGGAGGGCCTGGAGGAGGGCACCTGGGGAGGGCCAGCTGGAAAGGAGGTGACAACAGAAAGAGCAGGCCTCTGTGGGACACCCCCCACACCTCTCCCCACTCTCAGGCCCAGCGCCTGTCGCCTCTGTCCTGTATTCCCCTTCTTCACTTGTGCCTCTGGGCCTTGCACCTATTATGCCTGTTGCCTGCAGCAACCTGCGCTTCTTCCCAGGCACCTGTGTCTACAGCCTGCGGGGGATGGAGCCTCCAACGAGGGGCTCCTTGTGAGTGACTGAAGGGATTCAGGAGGGTAGTCGTGAGTCTCCTTGGCTCCTGCCTGGTGTGCTAACTTTCAAGCCCAGGCCCTGAGGAAGATGTGATGGTCTAGCCTCACTTATATCAGCACCTTAAGACCAGCACCCAGAGGCCATGGGCTGGGCTTGTTCAGTGAACAAATGCATGAGACCAGAATGCAGGCCCACCTACCACTGTCCTTCTAAGGGGCTGCAGGGACACTGGGTCTCACAGTGTCCCTTGCCTCTATGATACAGATCCTAAGCTTGAGGAAAACGATACCTAAGAAAACAAAAGCCCAGGAGGATGGCTGCGTGACCTGGGCTCTGGACCATCACCTGCTCCTGCAGGGTCATGTTCAGGTGACAGTATTCTGGACAGGGAAATGTACTCATGCTTCCCCAGCCCAGAGCCTATGGATCTGTGCACGCCTGCTCCCCTGCCTGGGGTACTCCCTACCCCAACTCTTTTTTACTCTGTCTCACTCTGTTACCTGGGCTAGAGTGCCATGGCATCAGCCTAGCTCACAGCAACCTCAAACTCCTGGGCTCAAGTGATCCTCCTGCCTCAGCCTCCTGAGTAGCTGGGATTATAGGTGCCCACTACCATGCTCACCTAATTTTTCTATTTTTCATAGAGACAGGGTCTCACTCTTGCTCAGGCTGGTCTAGAACTCCCAAGCTCAAGCAATTCTCCTGCCTTGGCCTCCCAGAGTGCTAGGATTACAGGCATGAGCCACTGTACCCAGCCTATCCCAACTCTATACTGCCAACCCGCCCTTGTTCAACAAGCCAGCTTGGATCACCTCTGAGTTGCCCTCCTGACCTCTGTGTAGACCTGGCACCCCACCCCACCTCACCCCGCCCCACCTGTATGTGACTTTGGGATTGGTGCCTGGCATTTGCTGACCCCAAAGGTCTGACAGGAACTGGAGCTATTTCATTGAGTGCTGATGCTCAATAAACCTGTGTTGAGTGCAGGAAATATCTGAAGTCATCCTGGGTTGGGGGCAGGGAGTGGCAGGCCAGGTGGAGGGTTGAGTGGGGGCCATGGGAGGTGGCAACTCTGAGCGCTAGCCAGCTCTGCCATTGGGGAAAAGGAGAAGGGAGAAGAGGAGTCCCTCCTGGACTCCCAGCTCCAGCCCCACTGCAACACCATTATGAAAGGCCCCAGGGCAGTTGCTCTCTTTGACCTGAACACTCGAATGGCAGTGGCCTGAGGAGCCCATAGCCCTGGGAGCAGGGTGACAGGACCACTGCTATGGCATCTACCCAGTGCCAGGTAGCATGCTGAGTGCTTTCCATGCTGGACCTCATTCAGTGTGGCCTCCCAACTAACCAGGGAGGTGGGCAGTGTCATGTCTCAGGAGAGGAACAGAGCCTCCACACATAGCTAGGAAGGGGCAGTATGGATGCAATCTAGGCTGCCTAAATCCAGAGTCTGCCTCAGCTTCCAAGAGTGAGGAGAGCTGAGCTCAGCCCTGCTGGCTGGAAGTGCCCCAGGTAGAAAGGAGCCCCCAGAGCTCCCGCCCCTTGTCTACGAAGGCCTGATCAACTCACCACGTGCTCCACGGAGGCTCCTTTCCGGAGAATGATGGCATCCGTGAAGTCTGGCCTCTCTGCAGGGAGAGATGGGGAAAGCACGTCGGCCACATGTCACGGCCCCTGCTGCTTTGTGACTCCTTCCATAAGGGAAGAGCTGGCGGCAAAAGCCCTTCTGGTCTCCTAAGCCCTGGCCTAACTTCCCCCATGCTATGCAGCACACCTCAGTAGAGATCCCTGTGCCATATTTTACGACCTTGACCTTAACACAGAGAATCAAAAGAAATCAAAGTCCAGGGTTCACACTGCCTGCCACCCATCAGCTGTGACAGCCCTGACAAAGCACCTGGAGCATCCAAACAGGCAGGGAGCAAATGACTGTTGGAGTCTGGTCAGGGAAGCTGTGGCTCTCCCCTTGTTGACAAAGTTAGGGTTGATGGAAACTGCCCCAAACTCAGCTGCTGGGTCCCCAGTGTGTGCGAGTGTGTGTGTGTACTGCGGGTGGGGACATAGGACGGCTCCTGTGGATTCAGCTGCCTAAAACTCCTGCCGTGGGGCCTGCCCCTGAGGGGAGGTCAGGAGGGCAGTGAGTGCTATAGTTGGTGGCAACTCCAGGCAGCCTTAGACCCCTGCCTTCCCTGCCCCCCAAGGAACCCTTAAGACCAGAACTTGGCATTGTCTGCCCTACGGGCTCAGGCCGAGGTGGGGAGCAATGCCTAACTCTGAGATGGGAGAAGCACTGCCGGGCTGGGCTGGCACTGGAGCCTCTGGGCGCTGTGCGCAGGCCTGGCAGCCCCCTGGGCAGCGGGCGGCTCAGCCTGTTTCCTGGGCCACAGGCTGCCCAACTCACGTCCTCTCTTCTTGGTATAGATGCAGGTCAGGGCCAGATATTCCCAAAGCATCTCCAGCAGGTAGTCCAGGTTCAGCTTCATGCCACAGCTGCAGGGAGGAAGGCGACCAGTCAGGCAGGGCCCCCACAGGGTCGGAGGCTGGAGGTCTCTGCTTCTCACTGTTGGAGGGAAAACCTCCACTGGCCTGCACAGGTGCCCAGGCCAGGGTGGCCCCTCTGGTGCCCATGGGGAAATAAGCCTGCTATTGTGATGGTAGCTTGACGCTTCAGCTGCCTCTGATCACCAAACATGGTCACACCCAAATGCTCAGCGTCTCTCCTGGGCCAGCACAGCTGTGCTCTGTGGTGGGCCCACAGCATCTGTGACTGACTTGGGGCTGCTGTGGGGAGACAGGCCAGGGGTCGTGATGGATCGTGGGCAGAGGCTGGGAACTCCTGACACCCAGAGCTCACCCCTCCCCAATAGGAGAGAGGGGCTGCCAAGGGGCCCAGGGCAGCAGCAAGGATTTCAGCATGAAGAGGGAAGAACTCAGGCGCTGGTGGCACCCAGTCCTAGGGTGGGTGCTACCAGCACCCTTTCTACAGCAGTGTGACCACAAGTGGTGTCCTGATCTTCATACAGCTGTTGTGAGCAGAAGCAAGTAAAGGTGCAGCGCGCAGGCCTTCGAAATGCTCTCATGCCCTGAGGATGGGCATGTCCTCAGGCAGCACCTGAAGGGCCTGGGATACAGCAGGAAGAGGAGCAGAGGTTGTTCCATGGGAGGGGACCTGCTCTTTGCAGTGGTTGCAACACACACAAAATGCCTGTGCTTGGCCAGCCAGGATCCTGACCCGGCATTTGCACTGGCCACCCTCACTGGGTGCCTGAGTGTCTCACTTCTGGAAGCCCTACCTCCCTGTGAAGCTGCCGAGTGCCTTGTTTGAGCTGGGAAACCAGGAAAGTGGGGCACATGACTCTGTTTGCCCCAAAAGAAGAACACTGCCAGGCAGTAGTGGGTGGACCCTTCCTACCTGAGAACTTTAGTTCCCTTTTCCCTCTGAGCTGTGGACGGACAGAAGTCATACCTTCCAGAGCACCAGGACAGGTAGGTCTACACCACTAAGCTAAGAAGTCTCTTAACCATTCAACCTGGATTGATGAAATCCTTCTCTATTTTCTTAACCAGAGCCCACCAGATGTCGCCCACCCTGCCCATGCCAATTCAGGGCTGGATGGGCCAATGCCACCAGCTGCTATCAGGAGGGGACCCTCTTGATGCCTCTCCCTGGCCTTGTGAACCACATGCTCTGGCCTGGAGAGGAGATCGTGGCCCCGTGAGGGCAGTGTGCTGGGGAAGACTGTGCCGGCTTCTCCTCCCCACGGCCAAGGTGGTTGGGAGGCCTGACCTCTGGTTCAGAACCCAGAGACGGGACGGCAGAGCGGAGGGGTGCAGCAGCCTCACCTGATGACCACGCTGTTGGGTTTTCGGGCCAGGCGGTCCACTTCTTCCATGGAGATCTGATCAATTTTGTTGTAAACCTGAGATTGAAACGGTGGAGGTGGGTGGTGGGGAAGGGAAGGAGCAAAGTGGGAAAGGCCCTCAATGGGCTCGCACTTGCCCACAGCTCCTCCTCAGCTCGCTGAGGGTCGGTGAGCTGAGCCCTCCTCCCCTTGCCGCCTCAGGGCGGCCAGTGCCCCCAGAGGGAAAGGCTGAGCTGGAAGCCTGGTTTCAAGCTCTCCATGTCTGCAAGGCTCAAGCAGCCACCAAGAGGGAGGGGAGCGGTGGGGAGGGATGGGAGAGTCCCAGGTTTTGTGCTGCTCCCAGAAGCCTGCCTGATGTGGGGAGCAGAGGTCCTCAGCTGTCTGGGTCCTGGGAGCTCATGAAACACATTAGAGGAAAGGCCGAGTGGCGCAGGGCCAGGGCTCCCTGTCCTACATGGTGCCCCTGGGTGCCACTTACATACAGGCAGGGCATGTACACCCGGTTGCCCACGATCACGTCAATGAACTCGTCCGGGGAACAGTCTTCTCGGAAGAGCACTTCTGCATTGAAGATCTCTGGGGGGGTTCAATTAAGGAGCAACCTGTGTGCCAGCAGCCCCTGTGCCCCCTCAGCGGAGGGCCCCAAAGAGCTGAGCAGGAAATATGTTGGCTAGAAGGAACCTTGGTGGTCATCTGCTTGTGAGATTTTATAAGATTTTAAAGCTTGGGGAGCCCTCTCATTTTCCCTCCTCCAAAAGAACCATAATATTTCAAAGTTTCAATCAACAAATTGCTTAAATCTTCACTGTTAAGCGAGAAAAAAATATACTTGCTAACACACCTCTGTGGAACCCCGGGTTTCAGTGCCAGAAGCACGATCTGAAAGCTGGTTTAACCCAGCTTCTCCCATGTGGGACTCTCCTCTGGGGTGGGGGGCTGTCCTGCCTCTGCTTGCACGCCTCCAGTGATGAGGGGCTCACTGCCTGTCCCATCATGAGATAGGACTGACTCTAAGAGTTTGCCGTTAGCCAAGCGCAACTTTGCCTCTGAGGCCCCTCTAGAGTCAGGACCCAACCAGCCCCCAATACTTTAGAGCCCTCCACTCTCCCTGAGGCTGCTCCAGGTCAGGAACCCCCGGTCCTCAGAGGCTGTTTCCCAGGACGCCCAGTCTTTTTTCCTGATGTCACCTGGCCAACACAGTGCCTAGTGCTCAGTGAGGAGCCAAGAAGCCATTGTGAAGCTGGTGGCTGCAGCCCGGCAGTCTAGAGCTCAGCAGGCACACAGGCAGAGGAAGACGGGAACTGCCTCGCTGGCTAGAGCTTTCCTGGAGGCTGCTCAGGTGGATCGGGGGTCTCCGGGCCATGAAGCCTCCTGTCTTGTTAGCCATCCCGCTGCCCTGCCGCCGGGGCTGTCCTCCCGTGCCTCTCTTTGGATGGAGGGAGGATACTGTATTCGTGCAGGATGAGCTGCACCAGCTTTTCGGAGCACTGGGTCAGTGTCACTGTCGAGTTAAAGGAGATGCCACCACCCTTCTTAGGCTGAAGAAGAGAAGGAAAGGGAGAGCTGCTGACCAAGGGGCAGTGGCAATGGTCCCCACGGCAAGCCAATGCAGCCCAACCCTGCTGCAGCCTGGCCCGCAGGCCAGAGGAGCCTCACCTTGAAGTAGATGTTGGGCTTGTGCTTGTTGAGGCGGATGCCCACGGACTCCAGCTCCTTCTCCAGCAGAGACCTGGGCAGAGCACCCCATGAGTCCCGCACAGGCTGCCCACAGAGGCAGCTTCCACATTACACAGGAAGCCTCTGCCTACCCAGACGGGACCAACTCTCTCCTCTGCCCGCTCCCCTAGCAACCCAGGGAATGCCCCTTCCCAGCACCTCAGAGCCAGAGGGAAGCCTCAAAACTCCAATGCCACAATTCATGGGAGACAGGCAAGAAGCATGAGCCCCCATGAGGTGACCACACAGGGGTGCTCCTCTGGTCCCTAGGAGCCCCCTGGCCTCTCCTGCAGAGGCAGGCCAGGTGTGCCCCCAGTTGGCAGGCATGGATGAACAATGCTTCTGCTGCTTGGGGCTGGGCTCCTGGCAGGTTCTGGGCAGTGACAGGGCACACAGGCCTCTGTAGGCAGGAGCCAGAGCCAGGCCATGCTCCTTGGCCCAGCTCCAAGAGTCTCATGCTGGCTAGACACAGGCTCAAGGAGAGGCCATCCCAGGCTGGGTCTCACTGGGTTTAGTCCATGGAAAGTCTTGCCACTACTACCATGTGTGAGAGGGCCAAGCACCCCACAGACCACCCACCATGAGCTGAAGGACACACTGGCCCTCCCCAGACATGTAAGCTTGCCCATGCCCCACCCCACAGACCTCTGCACCTCTCCCTTGGTGGCATCCAGCATCATGATGACAACGTCGGCTGTGCGTGCCACAGCAATCACCTGCCGGCCACGGCCTTTCCCTGGACAGGTGGAAGGGATGTGGTTACACGTTGGCAAGGCAACAGTGACATAGGCAGGACCTGTGTGATCCTGCCTGGCCCATGGCGCCCTGGACTCCTGTCCTTTACAGACTCACCACATGCACTAAGCCACCCCTAAGCAGACATCTTTGGCCTTTCTCTTTAATCTACACGCTGCTGTACTTATGGAGACTTATTTTAGATGGAAACCCAACATCATTGCCTTACGTGCAATAACAGGATAATAATGGCTGTCAACTGTTTCATCCTTTGGGTGAAGGGATATGTTTTTGTTTGACTGGACTTCCTTAGCATGATGTACTTGAAATATGGTTAAATAAAGGAAAAGTAAAAAGCTAAAAAAAAAAAAAAAATGCCCTCACCATTCTGTGTGTCAGGCCTCAGGCTATGTGCCCGCACATTTCCTCACTCAATCCTCAAAACTATGCTGTGAATTCAGTATTATGCCCATTCAACACATGAGGAAACTGAAGCTTGGCTTAAAGATCATTTGCCTAAGATCACAAAGCTTGTGTGGTCCAGCATTTGAACTGAGCCTGTCCTTTCTGGAAAACGGGGTAACAGAAACGGATCCATAGTGATCACAACAGCCACACCCAATTCAGCAATCAGTAGCAGAGCCCCACCCTGTCTCCCACACATCTGTCCCTGCCTCCTACCTTGGGCTGCACCTTCAATGATTCCAGGAAGGTCCAGGAGCTGGATGTTGGCGCCTTTGTACTAGGATGCAGAAGAAATAAAAGGTAAACGGGAGGCTGGGTCACCACTGGGAAAGGCCTTCTTGGATCAAGGACACCTGCAGTGGCCCCACTTGCATGCTCAGGAGCTGTAGGAAATGCAGGTGCCAACCCATGGCCAAATCTGAGCCTTGTGGCCACCTGAGCCTGGTGCAGATCACAGACTATGAGCTTAGCAGCCACCTGGGGAGGGCTGGGGAGATTTCCCAGTCCCACAGCACTCATCACTGAGGGTGACACTCTTCACAAATAAATTTCATCCCTGTGGGAGACTCAAGGCCATAACACCTGGCTGCCCGAGGCAAACACCACCCAAGGCTCTGAAGCTTCATGGGAGACAGAAGAATCCAGCCAACCAGCAATTAGTGACAAGAGCTGGGGCAGTGGGGGCACACAATAAGGCCCCAGGTAGAGCCGCCATATGCTGTCCTGACCTCCTGATTCCATGCCCTGCCAGGCGTCTCCAGTGTCCCAGCAGCCAGGATCCCCAGAAGTACCAGTGCTTGAGGGCAGAGCAGCTCAGTCCAGGAGCCTGCCCCCATGCAGGGACACCCACCTTTAGATCTACACACACACACGACACATGCAAGTGCAAACACAAACACACACCCTTTCCCCTTCTGTGCCTAGCCCACCCCACTTACTTCAATGACCCCAGGAATACACGTCAGAGTGGTGAACTCATAGGATGCGGCTTCACTGGCTGTGGAGGTCATCAGACTCAAGAAGGTGGACTAGGAGAAAAAGGAGGTCATGACGCTGAGGAGTCTTGTCCCAGCCTTCTGGGAAAGTCGCTTGGAATTGGGTGCCTGCTAGGTGCAAGTGACTTGGATTGGTGTGAAAAGAACCGCCCCAGCTGGGAGAGTTGCCTCTGGCCCTGTCCAGGACGGGGCAGGTATCAGAGGGCTCCTCCTACGTTCCTTGGAGGCCTCAGGTCTGTCTTGGGTGGACAAAGAGACTTAGTTTCTGCAGGATTTTGGTTTTTTTAGAGACAGGGTGTCACTCTGTAGTCCAAGCTAGAGTGCAATGGTGTGATCAGAGCTCATTGCATCCTTGAATGCCTGGGCTCAGGCATTCAAGTGATCCTCTTGCCTTAGCCTCCAAGTAGCTGGTACTACAGGTGCACCACCATGTCCAGCTAATTTTTAAAAATTTTTTGTAGAGATGGGGTCTTGCTATGTTGCCCAGGCTGGTCTCAAACTCCTGACCTTAAGTGATCCTGCTGCCTTGGCCTGTCAAAGTGCTGGGATTACAAGTGTGAACCACCGCACCTGGCTGCATTTCTCACATAAATCAGGAGCCTTTCCCTAGCCCCACACAACCCTCCAGACCCTCCTGGCCTCAGAGAACTTTAAGCAGGTAGCAGCCCCACAGTACTGGTGAAGCCAGTACCCAGAAGTGCTGCTCACCTGAGGAGGGTGTGAGATGTGTGAGAAGATGGCGATCTCCTAGTCTGAGGCAGAGACATCCCAGTAGCTGGCAGGAGAGAGGTGTTGTAGGGAGCAAAGGGGGATGTAGAGGATCTGGATGTGACCACTTAGGCCACCAGTCACTGTGGCTGGGAGTCAGAGAGACATGGCTTTGGATCCCTCCTCTGCTAGGAGACCCTGGGACTAGGCAAGAGACTACATCCTCTGAGCTTCAGGGTCCTCATATGCAGAGTGGGATTAACCCAGTCCCTACCTTGAAGGGCTGTGCCAGGGATTAAAAAGATAAGGCCCAGGCCGGGCGTGGTGGCTCACACCTGTAATCCTAGCACTCTGGGAGGCCAAGGCGGGTGGATTGCTCAAGGTCAGGCATTCAAAACCAGACTGAGCAAGAGCCGAGACCCTGTCTCTACTATAAAAAAAAAAAAAAAAAGAAAAAAGAAACAAATTAATTGGCCAACTAATATATATAGAAAAAATTAGCCAGGCATGGTGGCACATGCCTGTAGTCCCAGCTACTTGGGAGGCTGAGGTAGAAGGATCGCTTGAGCCCAGGAGTTTGAGGCTGCTGTGAGCTAGGCTGACGCCACGGCACTCTAGCTCAGGCACCAGAGTGAGACCCTGTCTCAAACAAAAAGACAAGGCCCAGTGGGCCCTTCACTAGGAATATGGCAATATCTCAGCAATGGGTGCTATGGTAAAGAGGGCCTGCCAAGCAGTGGGCAAAGCCAGGAGGGGAAGAAGCCCAGCCCTGTGCCTCCCACCCCATCCTAATCATCATGGCCCCAGGAACAAGGAGCCTGAGACTCTGAGATGCAACAGGGCCAGTGCTGCCCAGACCCTGCCTCCTCGCTGGCACATCTCCTTCACATGCCCTCCATGATGGGATGTGTGAAGGAACATACTGAGTCCCCAAATGCAGAAACCCTCAGCCTTGGGGAGCTCCTGGAAACTCAAGAAACAAAGAAAATCTGGTGGAGGAGACAGATATGGATAGATGGAACAGCCCTGAAAACAATGGCTGTTGAGACACCAAGCAACAAACCTGGGGGACACCCCTGATCCTGGCTGGCCCCCATGGGTGAGAAGCCTGGGCCATCTCATGGTGGGAAAGCCCATATTCCCAATAGGGCAGGTAGGATCTGCCACAGGGCTCAGACCCCAAGGGGCATGGCCCTTCTTAACTACAATGGCTTCTAGCACTCAATCACTTTCCTCTTTCTCTGATACACATACCAATTATATAGGTAGAGGGTAAAACCAACAAAACAAAACGTTGTCCAGCCTGCAGTAGGTACTCACGAAATGGTAGCTGTTACCAACGTCCCCTATGCTTGGCCCCGAGTAAGGGATTGAATACACGTCCTTTTAGGTGCACTGACTAGAAGCTGCTCCCCAGCATCTGACCCAAGTCCCCTGGCCGCTGCCCTCTTGGCCTATATTCCAGCAGCCTCCCCACTGGGCTCCTTGCTTCCACCTTGCCCTGTGCTAACCTGCTATCTGCACAGCAGTCAGAGTGCTTCTGTTAAAAAGTAAGTTAGCACCCAGACTGTGGTTTCTAATATTCCCTAACAAAAGGAACCAGGGCTCCTTGGAGAAATGACTGATTCTAAGCCAGGGCAGGAAATACACAAGAAAAGCCTTAAGCACCTTGCAGTGTCAGAAAGTGAAGAAGTGCTGGACTAACACAATGATGGGAGTACAGCCAAGAAGCCAACTGAAATAGTTCCAAACCTAGAACAATCTGAGCATGAAAAGAACATGGTATGGTATTAGACCCCAAAGTATAAATACCCATGAGTATATACTGGTATCAATAAAGGACTGAATAAAGCAAATGAATGGGAGAAAAGAGACAAATCTCTCATGCAGAAGAATTTCAAACAGTTGATGCAGACATAAGACTCACCCACCTCAAGGAAGTATGAGTCCACACTATTAAGTGTGGGCTGCCCATAGTGACTTCCCTCACAAGAGTACAGTTAGGGGAAGGTAAGGGGAAGAAACCTGATGTACACCTCTTCAGCCAGGTGGTCAAGGTCAACAGCAACACTGATAACTCATGTTGATAATATGTACCCTTTTCTTTTTTTTCTTTAAAAATTTATTTTAATATATTTATCCAATTATATTTATTATATAACATAATAAATCCTTAGAATACTCTTTGTTTTCTATAATCTACAATTTTATATTTATTCTCTATTTTTTAAGCTTTTAAACTTTGTCTTGTATTATAGGATATTTTTTTTCTTTTTTTGTTGTTTCAAATTTATTTATTATTATTTTATTTTAGCGTATTATGGGGGTATAAGTGTTAAGGTTACATATATTGCCCATGCCCCCCTCCCCCATATGTACCCTTAATATGTGATAAAAACAGCACTTTACCTCTGTGGTTTTCCTCTTTATTTTATTTTATTTTTTTGAGCCAGAGTCTCGCTTTGTTGCCCAGGCTAGAGTGAGTGCCATGGCGTCAGCCTAGCTCACAGCAACCTCAATCTCCTGGGCTCAAGCAATCCTGCTGCCTCAGCCTCCCAAGTAGCTGGGACTACAGGCATGCGCCACCATGCTAATTTTTTCTATATATATTAGTTGGCCAATGAATTTCTTTCTATTTATAGTAGAGATGGGGTCTCGCTCTTGCTCAGGCTGGTTTCGAACTCCTGACCTCAAGCGATCTGCCCGCCTCAGCCTCCCAGAGAGCTAGGATTACAAGCGTGAGCCACCACGCCCGGCGGTTTTCCTCTTTAAACTGCAACCCCACTCTAACCACAAGAAAAACATCAAACTCCAATTGAGGGACTTTCTACAAAATACCTGACCAGTACTTCTCAAAACTGTCATGGTCATCAGATCAAGGCATGTCTAAGAAACTGTCTAGAAGAGCCTAAGGAAACATAACCACCAAATGTGATGTGGGGTCCCAGGGCAGAAAAAGGACAGTAGGGAAAACCTATCCAAATAAACTATGGACTTGAGCTATTAATAACAGATTGCTGGGTGGGGAGTGGAGGCCTGTAATCCCAATACTCTGGGAAGCCAAAGTGGGAGGATCACTTGAGGCCAGGAATTCAAGACCAGCATGGGCAACATAGCAAAATGCTGTCTCTACAGAAAAAATTAAAAAATTAGCCGGGCCTGGTGGTACATTTCTGTAGTCCCAGCTACTTGGGAGGCTGAGGCAGGAGGATCGCTTGAGCCCAGGAATTTGGGGTTACAGTGAGCTAGAATTGCACCACTGCCCTCCAGCCTGGGTGACAAAGCGAGATCCTGTCCCCCTCCAAAAACAAAACAAAAAAACCCCCAAAAACCCAGATCAACATTGATTCGTTAGGTATGACTATTATATAATGTAAGATTTTTAACAACAGGGGATGTCTTCTAGAAATGCTATAAAAAAAGGGGGGAGGAATATAAAAATGTTCTCAGGCAGGGCTCTGGAAGCTCCCTCACTTCCTTCAGGCTTCTACTCAAGTATGTTTGACAGAAAAGCCTTCCCAGACCCCAATGTAACTAGTAGGACCTCTGCCTCTACCACTTACCAGCCCCACTCCTCATCATGTGACATGCCCCATTTACTGTCCCTTCTCCCCAAGAATGGGAGTTCTGTGTGGGCAGGGAGAGAAGCCTGTCTGGTCCCTGTAGCAGTGCCCAGCACAAAGCACATACTCGATAAGCATTTGTGCGTGAGGGCTGAGCTGGGAGACCGAGTGGTACTATTTCTGCTGGTGAGAGGAAAGAGTGTTCTCTGTGTTAGGACAATAAACTCGTGGGACCCAACACTGGGGGAGGCCAGGTCTTCTGTCCCTGGAGCTAACCAGAAAGGCGGTGAGGGGAGGCACAGGTGGTCATCTGTTTGGGAGATGACCTTCTGCCTTCCCCGACAAGGCCCACACTGACCATCACTGACCTTACCCACAGAGGGAAATCCAATCAGGGCCACACGGGCATCACCTGACTTCATGACATCGAAGCCCTCTCCTTTGGATGAGGCAGATTTGGATGGTTCTAGGAGCTGGGCCCGATACTTGGCAAGTTTTGCTTTCAGCAGGCCCAGGTGATACTCAGTGGCTAAAAGATATAAAGGAAGAGAGAAGGTAAGTATCCAGTCTCCAAGCCCAGTAGGTCCGATGGGACCCCACACGTGACCAAGCGCTGGCTGGGAACATCGGAACCACCTGCAATCATCATCAAGGAGACAGGAAAGAAAAACCACTCCTGTGCTTAAAAGGCCCCCTTAGCTTCTCACTTCATTTAGAATAAAATCTAGTCTCCCTGTTTAGACCTCACCACCCTACGTCAGTGGTCCTCAATGGGGGCAGCACTACTCCCTGGGGGGCATTCTGGAAATTCTGGGGGATGTTTTATGTTCACTCTGATGGTGAAGTCCTCACTGGCATCTATTGGACAGGAGCCAGGGAAACCAGCTGCCCTACAAGATGAGTCAGTCCTGCATAGCCAGGAACTGTCTAGAGCCCCACATGACTGCTCAGGTCCCAAGACATCCAGAGGGAAAAGCTGGGTTAGGATCACCAGGGCCTGGAACCTAGCCCTATTCACATTGGAACACCAGGCATTTATGCAACGTTAATATACACTGAAATTCCTAGGAATGCAACTCCTGTGCACATAAAAGGGAGACTATATTTGAAACTTTACCTCGAGCTGCTCACCATTCTGGGATACCAAGCTGTCACAGCAGTGCCTCTTGCAGGATATTTGAGTGGCCAACACAACACACTTGCAGTGGTCTGCGTCGTACCTGCCACATCCCTGGTGATTCCACCCAGAGGTGTGAGCATCTCACTGCTTCATTATAACTTCACTACATTTTGGCAGCACGTAGCATTTACATATTACAATAAACACTATTTCCATTATAAATTACTCTCCTTTTTCTCCTACTTTATATTACTATTAGGGCATCACATTGATTTTTTAAAATTCCGTGGGTATATAAGTTATATTGTTGATGGGGAATTTCATTTCAGAACAATAAAGGGGGCATTACAAAATCTGCTATAAAAGGGGGCTGTGGTTGAGATTGAAAATCAGGACCCTAAGTAACCTGGCCCCTGGCTACTTCAACACATCTCCTACCACTCTCCCTCTTCCACTACATTCCAGACACAGGGCTTTTTTCCCCCAGAACCTGCTGACCTCACTCCTGCCTCAGGACCACTGTGCTTGCTATTCCTTCCACTTCAATCAGATCTTTCCAGAGCTGACCACTTCTCACCATTAGAGGTGCAGTTCAAAAAATATCTCTTCAAAGAGGCCTCCCCTGCCCAGCCTTGCGGGGCAGTGTCATACAGAGTTTGAGAGCTTGTGTTGGAATCCCATTCTGCCATTACTGGCCCTTTTGCTTTGGAAAAATTACTTAATCCTCTTGTGCATCAGTTTCTTAATCTACAAAATAGGGATGTTAACAGTAATAACTATTTCATCAGATTTCTGTGAGGCTTAAAGAAAGCACTAGGAACACTGCTTAGCACATAGTAAGCACCCAATAAAAGTCGGCTATTAGTATTCACAGTAAACCCACCCCTCTGCCTCCTGATCTTGTTTACTCACTTGACGGCCCTTATCACTTTTTGAAACTATTTTGTTTCTTTATTTCCCTGGCTCCAATAGTCAAGAACTGTATACTGTCATGTATCCCCAGATTCTGGCACAGGGCCTGGGTGCTCAGGAAACATCTTAGCAAGAGAACAAGTGAACCGATGGTGGTGAGAAAGAGTCAAGCATACAGCCCTTCCTGTCATCCTAGCTCATGAAATTGTGAGCACCTCTGAGGGGAAAGACTAAGTCTTAATCACCTTTACATCGCTTTCATTCACTACTGCCAAAGCGGCAGCATCTCTAGCCTAGCCGAGGCCTCCCTGCTACTTTCTTTGGGGCTTGCAGATGATATTCCACATAGCAACCAGAGGGAACTTTTTTTTTTTGACAGAGTCTCGCTTTGTTGCCTAGGCTAGAGTGAGTGCCGTGGCGTCAGCCTAACTCACAGCAACCTCAAACTCCTGGGCTTAAGCAATCCTCCTGCCTCAGCCTCCCGAGTAGCTGGGACTACAGGCATGCACCACCATGCCTGGCTAATTTTTTTCTATATATATTAGTTGGCCAATTAATTTCCTTCTATTTATAGTACAGACGGGGTCTCGCTCTTGCTCATGCTGGTTTTGAACTCCTGACCTCAAGCAATCCGCCCGTCTCAGCCTCCCAGAGTGCTAGGATTATAGGTGTGAGCCACCGCGCCCAGCCCAGAGGGAACTTTTAAAACAGAAATCAGTCCAGTCTCTCCCCTGCTTAACACTCTCCACTAGCTCCCACTGCCCTAGAACACAACCCAGTGTCTTTCCCATGACCTCTGGGGCTCTGCATGATTGGGCCCCTCCTCTCCCATCACTGGGCCCCAGCATCAGACCTGTTGATCCCTGAATATATCAGGTTTGCTTCTGGCTCAGGGCCTTTGCACTAGCTGTTCCTTCTGCTAGGAATAATCTTCCCCTAGATCTCTGCATGGCTGGTTCCTTCTCCTCACTTATGTCTCAGCTCAAATGCCCCATCCTCATGGTGGTCTTCTCTGTCATCCCACCTAAGGAGGCCCTGGCCCCATTCCACCCCCAACACTCTGCTACATTACCCTAGTTTGTCTTCATAGCATTTATTGCTCTATGAAATTATCTTATTTATTTGGTTGCTAGTTTACAGACTGTCGACTAGAAGGTCAGATCCAAGGGCAGGGATGTACCTGCCTGTGAGTCCACTGTTTTAACCACCATACCTAGCACACAGTAAAGGCTCAGGAAGGATTTACAAAATGAATGAGTCATAGAAACCCCCCAACTCCTCACTCTTCAGGCCTAAATGGAGCTAAGGGAAGGCAGACACTAAGACCAGCCACCTATCATTTCTTGCTTCCCGCTCCTGCAAGCCTGAACCTCACTGGACTGGCCAAGCCAATCGCCTGTCACTTTACTCCACACGCCCCCTGCTGATCAACATTGTTCTTACTGTCCCTGGACCTCACCGAGCTTTGCTTCAGCAGCACCTCCCACCTGGAATACCTCCCCCACCAACCAGCTCAAGTCCCACTTCCTCCTGGCGTCACCATTCTCACCTCTCTTCTCTGAGCTCCAACAGCCCTTATAATCTGAAGTCCAGATTTGATGCTGCATTGTGTGCTATCTATGTTGGGGTGTTTACTTTAAATACTGAGTGCGCACCATGAGCCCAGTGCTTTGCAAACACCATGTAATTTAACTTAGCTGTGAGCTAAGATGGAGCAGGGAGTTATTATCCCATTTGTAGATGAGGACATTGAGGCTCCAAGAGGTGAAGTGACTTTTCAGTGTTTCACAGCAGATACGTGGTGGAACTGGGGTTCAAACTCAGGCCTTCCAGACTCCAGAGTGCTGATTCCCTCTGCCTCAGCGGGCTCCTGGCTGCTGGGTGAGGCCACTCCTGAGAGGTCTCCTCTTGCACCTCCCAGTGCAAAAGGCAACAGCACGAATTTCCCAGGCCTGGCCATTGGGAGCCTGGGGTTTGAACACCGGCCCTGCCTCTCTCTGGGTCAGATAAGCTTGCTCTGTGACTCGGGATTTCTCTACTTGGTCTCCCGGTCTGGCACTGATCAGATCTCTTGGTGGCCATTTGCCGTCAGACCCGGGCGTGAGACTCGCTCCCTCCTGGCCCTGCCTTGGGCGCGCTGGGCGTCCTCAGCACTTCTCTGGCACTTCTCCACGGCCTCCGAGCCTGCCCCAGCTCTACCACTGGAGTTGTTCCCCCATTTTCCAGACAGGAAAACTGAGGCGAGCAGAATGGAAGGCCCCACCGGGCCGGCCCTCACCCTTGTTCTTCTGCGTCCGAGCGATCTCCTTCTCGATCTCCGATATCTTCTCCAAGATCCCCATGGCAGCGGCAGAGCTGGGGACGCCTACGGCGACAACGGCGGCACCGGGAATTCCGGTCTGACGGCGGCGGCAGAGCAGTGCGCGCCCGGAAGGCACGGAGAACAGCGTCCTTGCGGGCTCCCGGTGCTCCCGGATTCACAGTCCGGGCGGGCGACGTCGAGCGCGGTGCCACACACTACCGGTTCCGCCTGCGGGGCGGGCCGGGCTGCGACAGCTAGGTGGGGCGGGGCCTGGCGGGGGCGGGGCCGTGTCGCACCGGTGGCAGGAGCCGCGCGTGGAGGAGAGAATATCCCGGTGATGAGCCCTGAACTGCGTGTCCCTGGGTGCGGCTGGCTTTGATAGTGTAAAGGAAAAGGGCTAAGCTGAAAGCCTGGTGGCTCTCATTTTGTGTCGAAGGTAGAAGCGAATCCCCATTACCACCTTAACCAAGCGCGGCCACTCAGCACTACCTGCAGTCAGACGCCTCCTGACATGGCGCACGCAGTATAAAGTGGACGGCATCTCCTGTGTGGGATGCTTGCCAGAGATACTGTACCTGAGTTTAGTTATGAATTTAGACACGAGGACGCTTCAGGTGTGGAAAGTGAAACATTTCATAAGGCAAGTCGCCTAGGCTCTTCAAAATTGTCAATGACTGGGAGGAAATAGGCAAGGGAATTGTTCTAGAGTAAAAGACGTTAAATACAATGTGTGGAACTTGCCTGGATTCTAGGTGGAAAATTGAAAAAGCAGCTATAAAAAGACATTCTGATCTGGGCCTGGTGGTACTCTTCTGTAGTCCCAGCTACTTGGGGGGCTGGGGTGGGAGGAACGCTTGAGCCCAGGAATTGGAGGCCGCAGTGAGCTATGATTGTGCCACTGCACTCCAGCCTGGCCAACAAATCCCAACCTCATATCTAAAGTAAATAAATAAATAAAAATTTAAAAAGAGACATTCTAAGGACAATTGGGGGAAATTTATGAATTGGATAGTGAATATTATGGAGATATTGCTAATTTTCTTGGGTGTGATTATGTTGGAGAATGTCTTTATTCTTAGAAGATGCACATGCAGGCCGGGGGCAGTGGCTCATGCCTGTAATCCTAGCACCATGGGAGGCCGAGGCGGGAGGATTGCTTGAAGTCAGGAGTTCGAAACCAGCCTGAGCAAGAGCGAGACCCCATCTCTACTATAAATAGAAATTAATTGGCCAACTAATATATATAGAAAAAATTAGCTGGGCATGGTGGTGCATGCCTGTAGTCCCAGCTACTCGGGAGGCCAAGGCAGCAGGATTGCTTGAGCCCAGGAGTTTGAGGTTGCTGTGAGCTAAACTGACGCCACGGCACTCACTCTAGCCTAGGCAACAAAGCAAGACTCTTGTCTCAAAAAATAAAATATAATAAAAAAGAAGATGCACATGCAGGATTTGGGGGTTGTTTTAGTATGCTTGATCTGTCATGAAATACCATAGACTTGGTGGCTTAAACAACAGATATTTATTTTCTCACATTCTGGACACTGGAAGCCTGGGATCAGGGTGCCAGCATGGTCCCTTCTGGTGAGGGCTCTCTTCTTGGCATGCAGAGGACTGCTTTCTCATTGTTTCCTCACATGGCTTTTCCTCAGTGCATACTTTGAGAGCAAGCTCACTGGTGTCTCTTCTTACAAGGCCACTAATCCCACCATGAATAGTACGGTACCCCCATGAACTCATCTAACCCTAATTACCACCATAGTCCCCATCTCCAAATACCATCACATTGGGAGTTAGGGCTTCAATATGTGAATTTGTGGGGGACACATTCAGTTCATAATAAGTCTGAAAGTTCATGATGTCTGTACCTTACTCTCGAGTAATTCAAAATTTGTATATATTTAGAGAAAGCATACTGAAGTAAATGTGGCAATATGTTCACAATTGTTGAACCTGGGGAAAGCATATGTGGGTGTTATTGAATTATTCCTTCAACTTTTCTGTTTTTAATAAAAAGTTGGGGAAAAGGAACAGGTCCTTGGAAATCATACTACCTGTGTTCAAATTCCAGGTTCATAACTGTGTGAGCTTGGTTAAATTTCTTAATCCCTCTGAGCCTGTTTCTACATCCTAAAAATGGGAATAAATGTGGTTGCTATAAAAATGAAATTAGATAATGACTGTAGAGCACCTGGCATATAGTTTGCTTGCTCATAAGTTCTCTTTGAAAGCCAGAGCCATTGGAAGTCACTTCTCATCTGTCTCTCATCCCTTCTCAGATTCAACCCATAATCATTAAGCACCTACTATGCACCAGGCTATGAGCTAGGTAGGAACTTGTGCAAGCTTTGACCTTGCCACTCTCATCTGATTTTACAAACTGAGGTCACAAGCTATGCAAAGTGGCCCAGTGCTCAAGCTATTCAATGGCAGGGTTGAGATCTGAACCCAGAGCTTTCAAGTCCAAGTCCAGTGACCCCAGGGTAATGTGACAGACTGTAGGTGGAATATATACCTATGTTGTTTCTATAAGCAAAGAAGATGATAGAACTGAGAACAATTTGGGAACTGGAGAGGTCTGTGAATATGTGGAGGCCTGAAGAGCCCTGGCCCAGGCCGTGGGTCTGGAAGTCCTCTCTGCCTTCTACGTGCCGTGGCTCTCGGGGTCTCCTTTACCACCCCCCCCGTGCCCACAGCAGCATGTTCACTTCCAGTTTACAGTTGAGGAAATGGAAGAGTTTTGGAAAATGACTCACCTTCCAAGAGTCCTGGCATCTTTGCCATTGTATCTGCTTCTGTGACAATCCTTGTGGGCCTTGGTTTCTTCACAAGTAACATGGGACATGTGCCTCCATCAAGGGTCATGGAGAAGACCACACATCAAGCTTCCTTTAGGCAACCGGCTCTCCTGCTTGCCCAGTCTGGGTCCTCCAAACCCTAACCTGGGAGGCCGACCATAAGCCTTGCTGTTCATCCTGCCCAAGGAATCTCCCTCAAGATGGAATTTATATGTTTCTGGAGAGGCTGCTTCTATAGAAATGTTTCTATAGAAACATTTGATTTGTGCATCAAAAGACACTATCAACAGAGTGAAAAGGCAATCCACAGAATGGGAGAAAATATTTGCAAAAACAACCTGATTAAGACATGGGCAAAGGACTTGAACAGGAAGTTAGTGTTTAACGGGTGCAGAGTTTCAATTTGGGACTATGAAAAACGTCTGGAGATGGATGGTGGTGATGGTTGTACCGTGTGAACATACTTAATGCCACTGAATTGTACACTTTAAAATGGTTAAAATGGTCAATTTTATGTATATTTGTTATCTATATTTTACCATAAGAAAAATAAAGCATTTCAGAACAAATTCTGGCAAAGTGGCTGGGTGCAAATCTGGACTTCACCATTTACAATCACAACTATCTAATTGGGACAGCATTCCTCACACCAATTCATTCACTTATTGAACAAATATTTCTAGAGCACCTATTTTTTGCCAGATGACTCCTAAAAGGATGGTGCTTATCTCCACCCTCTGTGAACTTGCTGGGTGCCTGTGGCAGGTCAGGTAACGTCTCAGGTCTACCACCTCACTTTGGAATGGAGGAATGGGAGCAGTGCCTGTCTGCTTGATTCAATTGGCTAATGGAGCTGTTGGCCATTCAGCTGGTGTTTGGTGGGCGTGACCCACTGGGTCCTATGGATAGAGAAATGAATGACACGACAGCCCTGCTCTCAGGGAGGTCAGAGCTGGGCTAGGGAGCTAGATCAGTGAACAAAAAGATGGGAAGTCCACGGCAAAAGATAGAATGGGTACAACCCTATTGTATGTGAGAAACGTCACATTACTTCTTTTTTCATGTCAAATGGGTAATGTGCCAACATCGTAACAAGGTTTGAGGGAGGCACATCTCACACATGATCGTGAAAACCCAACCATCACACTAATGAACTACAAAAGGACTGCAATATTATTATGATGGTGATGTACGGATGGGGGTCTTGCTCTGTAGCCAAGGCTGGCCTTAAACTCCCACTCTGGGCTCAAAGGATCCTCCCACCTCAGCCTCCTAAATAACTGGGACTATAGATGCATGCCCTTATGCCTGGCTTATTTTTAAAAATTAATTTCAATTTTTAATCCAACTCTTATTTGCCATATAGACATACTGGTGGGAAATTCAATCTCAGTCATGGCTGGGCCTTCCTCTCCAGTATAAACTGCCTAGCCCCTGCAGATGTCATTCATCCTAATCAACAAATGAGCTGCTCTGCTGCCTGCGTAGTGGCAGGGAGCTGCTGGGGTGGGGGGAGCTGCGACTGGGGAGGGTGTGATTGGCCCTGGGGGCTATCCTGGCCAGGAAGCCCCTAATGCACACATGGTTCAGCAGAACCTCTTCTGGAAGAGATGGGGCCAGTGAAGCTAGTCCAGGAATACGCCAACACTCCATCCCCCTGCGCCTGGTCGTCCACCAAAGGTAGGAGCAACCATGTTGGGGCAGGCTGTGGGGAGCATGAGGTACCTGTGATGCAAATGTCCATTTTTACCTGGGGCATTTTTTGGAGGTTGACTCTAATCCAGGAAAAGGAGCATTTTAATCCTAGTTGGGCACACTTCAGTGAGGCAGCAGCAAACTCAGACATCTGGAGGTGGGGGGCAGCACGTGGGGCTGTTTGTGCTTTCAAACTGAGCCGTGCTTCTGTGGCGAGTTAACATCTGAGAGCTTTAGATCAAGCGTTTGGACTGAAATCCAGGAAACAAAGCAGGTGGACTCCCTACATACTGACCTGCAGTGCAGCCAGATGGTCCCTGCTTTCTCACCTACCTTCTCTCCCAAACGTACTCTGCTCCTTTTTGCCCACCATTCTGTGAAGGCTGCTCTCCTCAAGGTCAGAAGTGCCCCTCACACTGCTCTATGCAAAGATCAAGACAGCATCAGTCGACAGCTGATGCCTCCTTCTCCTGTAACCTCCCGCGGCTTCTAGAATGCCAGCTTGCCTTCTACCCCACTGGCTGTTCCTCCTCTTGTCTGTGAGCTTTTGATGGCAGAGGGCCCCAGAGCTCCATTCTTAGCACCCCCTGTCTACACTCACCTCCTCGGTGATCTCATCCTGTCTTGTGGCTTTAAATACTCCACCTAGATGCTGCCAGAGCCCACATTTTTATCTCTAGTCCAGACCTTTCTCATTCATTTCTCCTCAATTCCTATATCCATCACCACTTGGAATTCCCATGCTTATCTCAGACTTAACATGTCCAAAGCAGAACTCCTATTCTTCCCCAGACCTGTTCCAGCCACAGTTTTACCCCACAGAGACAGTCCTGTTCACCAAATCTAGTTCCCTCTCCGTCCAGGTGCCCAGCTGGGCCCGGTTTCCCAGCCCCTTTGCAGATGGGTGTGGCCTTGTGAATGGCCAGAAGCCACACTTAGTGCACCAACAAGCCTGAAAGCCTCTCCTTCCAGTGGGGGAGGCCCGCTTAGTCACTCCCAAACTTTCCTGCACGGTAGAGTCACCTGGAGCTTTAAGAACATCAACAGGTGGCCAGGCGAGGTGGCTCATGCCCGTAATCCTAGCACTCTGGGAGGCCGAGGCAGGAGGATCGTTTGAGCTCAGGAGTTTGAGACCAGCCTGAGCAAGAGCAAGACCCCATCTCTACTATAAATAGAAAGAAATTAGCCAAACAATTAAAAATAGAAAAAATTAGCCGGGCATGGTGGCTCATGCCTGTAGTCCCAGCTACCTGGGAGGCTGAGGCAGGAGGATTGCTTGAGCCCAGGAATTTGAGGTTGCTGTGAGCCAGGCTAACACCATGGCACTCACTTTAGCCAGGGCAACAGAGTAAGACTCTGTCTCAAAAAAAAAAAAAAGAACAACAGGTGTTCTTAGGGCTGCCCTGGGTACTGCCTGGCATAAGAACATTAAACCATTCCCAGGTGATTCTCATGTGCAGCCATGTTCAATTGTGGAGAGGAACACTGACTAATGCATTGAAAAATGAAGCAAGCTGAAAAACCAGAAGGAAAAAATGGCAAAAATAAACTTGAATTCAGCATATGTTTCTGTACAATGAAAAGCCTTACTTGTTTTTCCCACTATATAGAAATAGGGAGTTTCAATCTCTAGAGTCTAGATGTTTTGGAAGAAAAATCTGGAAGGAAAAGCTGTTCAACTGCAATCTTTAGCCCCCCACCCCCTTGACTAACAAAGCCAGCTGCCTATTTCATTACCGAGCAATTTCACTGTGTCCCTTCTCAGGTACAGTTCAGATCAGTGGAGACTGCAGTCATGTTTTTTTTTTTTTTTTTTTTTTGAGACAGAGTCTCACTTTGTTGCCCAGGCTAGAGTGAGTGCCGTGGCATCAGCCTCGCTCACAGCAACCTCAAACTCCTGGGCTCAAGTGATCTTTCTGCCTCAGCCTCCCGAGTAGCTGGGACTACAGGCATGTGCCATCATGCCCGGCTAATTTTTTGTATATATATTTTTAGTTGGTCAATTAATTTCTTTCTATTTTTTTAGTAGAGATGGGGTCTCGCTCAGGCTGGTTTTGAACTCCTGACCTCGAGCAATCCGCCTGCCTTGGCCTCCCAGAGTGCTAGGAATGAGTGTGAGGCACCGCGCTTGGCCCAGTCATGTTTATAATTTTCCTTTTGTCCTGTCTTGGAGTTGGTTTCACACTTAACCTACACAATTTCCACAGCTTCTACTGTTCCTATGGATGACCTAAAAACAAGGCCAACTAAAGGTTAAAAATTGGGGATGTAAGAATTGAGATGTTGAAGCTGTTTTTTTTTGCTATTCTAGACTATTAAGTCCCTTGAGGGCAAGGAGACATTTTGTCATCCCCTATACCCAGAATGCTGCAGTACATGCAGTAAGCTTCCGTAAGTGTTTTAATATTACTATGCAAAAATAACACTTTGCTTGTGTGTTGCATTTTTATAACTTACTAAGTGCTTTTGGGTGCATCTCCTTGAATCCTCAACAATTCTTTGGTCCCAGAGAAGCTGTTCTTCCCCCCTTCCCCCCAGGTGAGGGAACTTGGTTGGGCTCAGAGAGGTTAGCTGATGCATGTGAGGGCACGTTAGGACCTAAAGGTAGATGGGGGAACCCAGGACTCCTATGGCTTTTCTACTTTCAGAAAGAAACAACAGTGGTGTCTTAAACTGTATGAGTCCAGCACTGGAAACAGTCTGTTACCTTCTTGACACCGTGTCTCATGGGAGAAAAAAGTTTGTTACCATTGCTTAGACAATATGAGATCAGACAATACTTGACACACACAGGGGAGCTTTGTCCTGCCATTGATGTAAATTGATGCCTTGGCATTTCAACTTGCTTAAAATTTAGACCTCTTTCAACACTTTAAACAGTTCCTTGAAAACGCAAACATTTCTAGCTATGTCCCTTGGTGCTGCTCAGGGAGGTGGTACCTGAAACCACACAGTGTGGTTTGTCAGAATCAAGTGACACGGCTGAATTAGGGGCCTTGCCCTTTGCAAGGCATCTTCTCTGAGGACCACATCACAGCCGAGAACAGCTGGACTGCACTGCCTGCTCCAACACCAGACCGCAAAGCAGGCAGTGAATAGATAACTCCATCTGCTCATTTTCTGTTTTAAATAAAAGTATAAACCCTTCACACATGTAAAAAAAAAATGCTTCCACACTTCTGAAAAAATATAGAAATGAAGAAAAGTAAGCTCAAATAGAGGCACTGAGCAGCTGAAAACCTCCAGAAAGGAAGGAGCAACCTGGCCACTGAAACTGTTCCCCAAGGGCACCTTCCCTGCTCCCACCCGCAGGTCTCCGGCCAGCTCTGGAGCTCCACAGCCGGGAAGCGGAAAAGGGCTGGTTCCATTAGACACAGGCCAAGGTCTTGTTTGCTATTCCTCCCCACGAGAATGTTAAGTTCCATGGGAGGCATTTATCAGAACGCAAAACAGTGCTAGCTCATAGCAGGTGCTTCATCTATATGCCTATTAGATAACTGTCTCTGGGATCTCACCCTAAAGTATACTGTTAGCATTTAGTATAAGATATTACCCATATGAAGAAAGTACCCTATTTTTATAAGAACATTTTATCAAGCAAAAGCTAATTTTTCAAATATCTTTTAAGCAATTAATGGGATATTTATATAGTTTATTTTCCTACTGATGTTACATATAAATAGATTTCCTATATTTAAATATCCTTCCATTCCTAAGATCAATTCTCTTTCATCATGCATGATTATTTTTAACATACTATGTATTGTATTAAATATGATTTGCTAGTGTTTTACTTAGAATTTCTTTTTCCAGACAGGGTCTCACTCTGTCACCCAGGCTAAAGTGCTGTGGCATCACAGTAGCTCACTGCAACCTCAAACTCCTGGGCTTAAGTAAGTGATCCTCCTGCCTGAACCTCCCAAGTAACTAGGACTACTGGCATGTGCCACCAAGCTTGGCTAAATTTTCTTATTTTTTGTAGACATGGGGTCTTGCTAAGTTGCCCAGGCTGGTCTTGAACTCTTGGCCTCAAGTGATCCTCCCACCCTGGCCTCCTAAATTGCTGGGAATATAGGTGTGAGCCACTGTGCTTGGCCTTAGAATTTTTATATTAACATTCAAAAGTGGAATTGGTCAATGCTTTTAGCTTTCTTACTCCTTTTTGTTAGATTTTACCATTTTTTAAAAATACATGAAATAGCAAGTGTTTTATGCTCTAGAGCAAGTGATGTAGCAAAGAAATTACTTGTTCCATTAAAGACCGAAAAAACTCAATAAAGTTATCTAGTAAAAAAAAAAAAAAGGAACAGGACAAACTCACTGCTTAAATACCTTTATTCTTTTTTAAAAATTATTTGGACATTGATAGCTCTGCAAAATACTTCTCCCCATCCCAAACCCTCAAACTCTTTCCACATGTCCTCCATAAAGAAACAAAATATTTGTACTTTGTACCCATTCAAATCTAATTTTTAAAAACATTTAAGATTCAAAATCAAATATTATTTTTCCTTCCCAGAACTCGTTAGTAATTTTAAACCACAATGCAACATACTTAATGGCATTTCTTTTTAAAAATTAGCTTATCAGACTATTTTATGAGGAAAAAAAAATCAATTCAAGGCCTTAGTGAGAACATAAATTCTCTGTTTCTGAAAGCAAAAAATATTGAAAAACCCCTTTGCTCCCCTGGAGTTTGTGATTTCATTACCAACAGAACCAGCACACAGATCGACTTTCTACTTAATATTAGGCATTGTTTCATTACTTTTGGACTGCAGCTGATATGCTATCTAACTTTCCAAGGATGGGCTGGTGGAAGTCCAGCCAGGAAGAGGGCTGAGGCTGGGGACAGCAGAATGGAAGCTTTCTGAGCAGTGGATAAGAACAGCCAAACCCCTCAGGCAGGCTTGTCTGGGTGCAGGAAGATGGTGGGAAATCTGTAATCTGCGCTTATTTCTTAATGATGGATACAAGTGTCAGCCAAAAATATTGCACATAGTATCAGAGGCATGTGAACCATTGAGAAGGTTCAGGAAAGCATAAATGTGAATGAGGATGATTCTCCAGAGTTCCTTCAGGAACAGACAGAAAGAAAAGAAGGAGAAAGAAAATGATGTTGGTCATTTGGGAGTTACTAAGAGGAGGTGGAAAAATACTTAATCCCTTCCCTATCCTCAGCAGGCAGACTTTAAGTGAACAACTCTTCATCACAGATGTTTCTGAAGTAAAAGTATCATTTCTTCATTTTCCCAAGTAAAGTGCACTAACTAGTGCACTTTATTACCTAGCTAAAAGGGAAGGAGAGAAGAAATTCTACACTAGGACCTGGACTGTCTGGCTAGAACGCCAGCAGTGTTTGCAAACATCCCCCCTCCCCACTTGGAGCCACATGACAAGTCCCCAAAAAGCTCCAGGGATGACCTCTCCCCTCAGTGCTCCGAGGAGGCAAGGAGGCTCACAAAATGCAGAAGGTGCTGCTTAGCTCGCCGTGTGGGCAGGACGGAGAAGTGACGGCCTGTGCTGCAGGGAGAGGCCAGCACGGCCCTGTGGCCCCCTTCACCCCTCAGTGACTCTGTCACTTAACTGAAGCCACAGTGAGTGTCTCCTCATGAGTGTGATCAGCTGGGTTTGAACAGAGCCAGTTATTCTGACACCTTGTCGAGTTTTAAGATTGAGGAAACTTTTCTGATGCATCTCTGGGAATGGATGTGAGTTGTTTTTCCCCTTAGGAGGCAACACGTTAGGCATCCAAGGCCTGCCCTTACTGAATGAGTGGGTTGCCCCTCTGTACACAGTCCTGGGACTGCAAACTTTAGATACCACAAGTGCCCACTGGCTACCTTCCCAAATACTTCTCCCTTAAGGCTTCCCCTAACATTCAATCTCAGTAACATACAGTACATATGTCAATAAAAGGAAAGTCACTTCTTAATAAAAAATCGTCCCCACCTCTCGTCTCATCTCACTGTAGGGCTTTATGCTCTCTTACACCACCCATGGACACGCAACCTCCAGGTTGCTTTGCTCCTGTGGGTTATAATGCTATCTTGTTTTTAAAGCTTTTTCTCTTGTATTAGGAATAAATCTTGTAAACCACCAGAAAATGCCAATTCCCCAAAGCCCTGCCCGTATTTGCGGGCTACAATTGATACCAACCTATTAAGCTTTTTAAACATTAAAAAAAACAAAAAACAAAAAACAAAAATGGCACACATGCACGCACGCACACACACACATACACACACACACTTTGGCACGTGAGCCTCGCGTTATTTGAACGTGTTCATGTCTCCCCCCCGCCCCACCCTGTCCCAACATTTCAGAGTCACTGTTTTTGGAGAATCACGACCCCTTCTGCCTCATGGAAAAGGTCGCCATGAAGCACTGTTGTTTTGAGTAGCAAAAGGAGGAGGTAAAAATGCTAAACTGGCCCCAAAAACAGTTCTTGTGTTTAGCACTATAATTTATGCAATGCTGCAAAACTTTTGTACCAGGATGACTAGTTTCAAAACTGCTGGTTGATTAAATATACATATACATATAGATATAGATATAAAAATTACTAAGTCAACATTTGCTGTTTTCAATGTGAAAACGATAAAATGTAATTCTGAATAATTGTGCATTTGCCATAGGGTCCTCGTTAAAGGGACCATAAAAATAATTTTGTAATAAAAAAACTCTCATTTTTAAGTTTAGTATTGCCCTCAAGTTCAAAAGTTTGGAGCAGATGTACTGAGTAAGCAGATCTGGAATCTGTTCCTGCCGGGATCTGGAAGCCTCATGTTTAGTGATCCCGACGGCAGGCCCCAGGGAACCTCACTGTGAACAGTGCCAGGCTCGGCAGCACCTGTTGGCCCATGAAGCCATCAGAACTGAAGACTGAGGTGGTCCAGCAGGGACCATTTTCCGCCTCTTGCCTCATTGGAGGCAGATGCTGCTGCGGCTCTCCAGCTCCCTGCACAGAGCTCTGGGGACACAGAGGTGCAGGGGCTCTGCCTTCTCTCGAGCTACCAGACAAAGCAACTGGGGGAGGGAGGCCTGGGCCCTCTGAGCACCAAGGCTGAGGGTGATCCGGGAGCAGTTCTTCTACTTGGCTGGAGGTGGGATGGAGGAAGGAATGGGCATTTCAATGATGCAGAAGTTAGCTGTGCAGGAAGGAAAAGTGCGTTTAAGGTAGCTTAAAAACAGATGGAAACCAAACTACCATGGAGAGGGAGGAAGAACGGAGACCACTCCCTTCACCTGCCCCGCCGGTCCGCTACGCTCCTTGGATTCCGTGGGTTAACACTCATGCTTTCTGATGCAAGTCTGCTCGCGAAGAAACAGGAACACACTTCTCCTGGTTCTGGCAGGTACACAATTTTCTCAGCAAAGTTCTTTTTTGCCAAGTTCAGTTTTATTTGGTTGCTGTTCCGAACCGCTGTCACCGGAATTCATAGATAGGTGCACTGTGTTCAGGAACGTGGGTTAGATTGAGGGACTGATACCTGCATGGGGGAAGAGACAGAAATGGGAGGTGGTTATCTAATGTGAAAAGTATGTGAGCAAAGTATGTTAGAAAACCTACCCAAACCAGAGCACCCAACAAATCACATACTCGGACTGAAATGCAAATTCATTTTATACTTCTCAAAACAAAGTTAGTTTGATTTCTTTTCTTTTTGGTTAATCCTCCTGAACCATGCACAAGATGAACTGTTTTTAGCATTCTGCTCTGGTCATGAAGCCACTATAAAAACAAGAGCCTGGTAAGCTCTGGGAGAGGGTGCAGACCACAACCCGGCCCCTACCTCACCCTGACACTCGCCCCTCTCCTGCTTGAAGCATTTCAGCTCTGTCCATATAATGCCAGGCTATAGTAACCTAAGAATCACACGGACAGCAGAGACATATCCTAATTCTCATGGTATCCAAAGATAGCATAGAAAAAATAATTTCATTGCTATCCTAAACCTTATTTCAGCATTCTGTTCATTTTCTTGCTGCTCTGGGTGTGGTATTAAGCTTGGAGAACGTTAGAGCAATCTGAGGTGTTTGTTTCCCCCTGTTAATAGGTGCTCCAAGGAGTCCCACAGATGAAGAAGAAACAGAAGTGCACAGCCCACATGCTGGATGGCACCCCCGGGCACACCTAGAGTCGACAGCTGCGTGTTTCACATAGGAGTGAGGAAGAACACAGAAGAAAAGTTTATTTCTTACCCCAAAAATTATCAGGAAAGGAAGATGCATTAGCCATCAGGAATATACAAATAAAAACTATAATAGATACTGCTTCACACCCACTAGGGCAGCTATAACTATGAAGACATGATAACAAGTGTTGGGGAGGATGTGGAAAAACTGGAATCATCATACACTGCTGGTGGGGAAGTAAAATGGTGCAGCTGCTGTGGAAAACAATTTGGCGGTTCCTCAAAAAGTTAAATATAGAATTACCGTATGACCCAGCAATTTCACTCCTAGGTATGTGCCCAAAGAAATTGAAAGCAGGAACTCAGATACTTGTACACCCATGTTCACAGCAGCATTATTCACTCACAAATAACCAAAAAGTAGAAGCAAGCCAAGGGTCCATTAACTGATGAACAGATAAATAAAATGTTGTATAGACATACAGTGGACAATTATTTGGCAATAAAAATGAAGTTCTGATATATGCAATAACATGGATAAACCTTCAAAGCATTATGCTAAGTGAAAAAAGCCGGCTCAAAGGCCACACATTGCAGGATTCCAGGTAGGCAAATCTGTACACAGAGAAAGTGGTTGCCTACTATGGCTGGAAGAGGATGGGGAGTTGGGGATGCTGGCCAAGTGGTACAGGGTTTCCTCTTGTGATGAAAATGTTCTAAAATTGATGGTTGTGCAACTCTGTTAATATACTAAAGACCACTGACTTGTACATTTTAGATGAGTTGCAGGGTACTCAAATAATATTTCAATATAGTTGTTATTTTTAAAAAGGATTATGAAAAGTTTTACAAACTCACTTGAAAACAGAACAATTACTGAAAGCTACAGGACTGGTTATTTACTTGCAGTTATAATTTTGCTGCCACTGAACAAGGAATTCAATTCAGTCTAGGGTAGGATCACTCACAAATCACCAAAGTGTGAAAAATTTGAAAGGAAATAAAGTGTTTCTACCTTCAGAGAGGAAATCAGGTATTGTATGATATGGTTTGCCCTCTAGGGATAGCAGGTGCTTAAAAAGCAGCAAGGAAGCAGTAGTCCCCAGAAAGGTGGCAAAGTTAGCACTTGAGGCGGCTCCGTCCTTCACTGTAGATGAAACACAGGACAGGACTGTCAACTCACACGGCCCCTAGGCCATGAGACAGAAACCAAGTGCACTCAGACCCATGTCTAAGGAATGATGCCACAAAATTTTAAAAAGGCTGCTGCCATCAAAATTCACACTGTCCACAACTGAATGAAATCACATTTTAGTTACTGATTAAATTTGGGAGGATTAATATAAAACCAACAAGATTGAAATAAAAGTATTGCTTAAAAGTATTTAAAAATGAGTTCCTTCACCTAACACTTCATTTTCATCTCGTTTACTCTGTTCTGTGGATAGAGATGAGCCACTGTGATGAGCAACTGTAATCATTTAAATAGGTCCTCAGCATCCAAATAAGGCGTGAAATCTGTACAGGACAGGCTGGGAGATCTTCTTTTGGGTTTGATAAGCCAAGGGAGAGCCTGAGGAGTGGCAAGCCTCTGCAAGGCCACTGACTGCTGGGTCCCTTACCATTCTGAACTCCTATGGTAGTAGTAGCCCTCTATGGAGGCTGCCGACTTCTGAAAGCAGATGTAGTAGAACCCGGCAAAGGAAGCACCACTGATGTCTTTGATTGTGTGGTCTGGGACCAGGAACTGTTCCTGCACACAGAGGAAGAGGGTCAGTGACAGACAGCAGAGGGTAGATCAGTTGCCAGGAGCCCCTGTGACACCCTTCCAGGGGCTCAGTAGTATTGCCTTCTTCTAAGGTGCCTTGATCAGGCACCTTAGAAGAGAGGCACATGTGCCACACCTGCTATACTCAAGTTGAGAGGCCGTGCCCGGCACTTACTACCCTGGTCAGAAGGCCCAAGGCCTCAGGAGGTTCATGGAAGGCCCGCAGATGAGCCATCCTGAGAAATTCTTTGGAGAAAAAACAACTCCATTGCTTTTTAAATTTTAAGATACTCTCCTCCCAGGGTACGACAGATAACTAAGCTGAAAGGAAGTCTGGCTCTGCCCTGAATCAACTTCTAAAATTCAACCTCTAAAATTGTAGTTTTAACAATTTTTTAAGGTTTATTTTATTTTATTTTTTTAATTTTGGCATATTATGGGGGTACAGATTTTATTTTTTTATTTAAAACTTTTTTTTGAGACAGAGTCTCACTTTGTTGCCTGGGCTAGAGTGCCAAGGCGTCAGCTTAGCTCACAGCAACCTCTAACTCCTGGGCTCAAGCAATCCTTCTGCCTCAGCCTTCAGAGTAGCTGGGGCTACAGGCATGTGCCACCATGCCCAGCTAAGTTTTTCTATATATTTTTAGTTGGCCAATTAATTTCTTTCTATTGTTAGTAGAGATGGGGTCTCGCTCTTACTCAGGCTGGGTATTTTTTTTTTTGAGACAGAGTCTCACTTTGTTGCCCAGGCTAGAGTGAGTGCCGTGGCGTCAGCCTAGCTCACTGCAACCTCAAACTCCTGGGCTCAAGCAATCCTTCTGCCTCAGCCTTCAGAGTAGCTGGGGCTACAGGCATGTGCCACCATGCCCAGCTAAGTTTTTCTATATATTTTTAGTTGGCCAATTAATTTCTTTCTATTGTTAGTACAGATGGGGTCTCGCTCTTACTCAGGCTGGGTTTTTTTTTTTTGTTTTTTTTTTTTTGAGACAGAGTCTCACTTTGTTGCCCAGGCTAGAGTGAGTGCCGTGGCGTCAGCCTAGCTCACAGCAACCTCAAACTCCTGGGCTCAAGCAATCCTCCCTGCCTCAACCTCCCAAGTAGCTGGGACTACAGGCATGCGCCACCATGCCCAGCTAATTTTTTGTATATACATATTAGTTGGCCAATTAATTTCTTTCTATTTATAGTAGAGACGGAGTCTCGCTCTTGCTCAGGCTGGTTTCGAACTCCTGACCTCAAGCAATCAGCCCGCCTCGGCTTCCCAGAATGCTAGGATTACAGGCATGAGCCACCACGCCTGGCCCCAGGCTGGTTTTGAACTCCTGACCTTGAGTGATCCTCCTGCCTGGGCCTCTCAGAGTGCTAGGATTACAGGCATGAGCTACCGCAGCCGCGTGGCATTTTTTTTCTTTTTTTGGGGACAGAGTCTCACTCTGTTGCCTGGGCTAAAAGCTCAAGCAATCCTCCTGCCTCACCCTCCTGAGTAGCTGGGACTATAGGAGTACATCACAATGCCTGGCTAATGTTTACATTTTTTGGTAGAGACTGCCTCTTGCTATGTTGCCCAGGCTGGTCTCGAACCCCTGGCTTCAAGCGATCCTTCTGCCTCGGCTGCCCAAAGTGCTAGGTTTATAATATATGTGAGTCACCACACCTGCCCCACAAGTTTTTTTTAACATTCATTTAAAAATTAGACCAAGATGCTTCCTTTAACAGGTTGTTCAGCTGGCATGTTTCCCACTAGACAGCAAGCTCACAAGGGTAGGGCTCACCATGTACTCAACATCTGGCAACATCCACTTAAAGAGTGGTGAACCTCACCCCCCAGAATGGTGAGTGATACCAAGGAGTAACTGAGAACTGAAAAAGACTACTTTAAATGATCCGTCCTCATGAACACTGGCACAATTTCAAGATAAAACAACTTTTTTCCTACAGACTGGGGACTAGGCGATGGGTGTATGTTAATAAAGTTATTTAACAAGCATGCTTCATGATTTTGCTATCCTGTGCTTGTAAATATTGTGCTATCAAAGCAGGGAACACAAATGACTTCTCAGCTAAAAGCCAATCTACCAAGTCAGCCAGATGGAGCTCTCTGAGGACTGCTGAGTGGAAAACCCACATTCCATTCCTGGTCCCTCATTTCCTGAGCTGGAGGGAAGCAGAGGAGCTGAGACTGTCCTGAGCCCCGGGGAAAGGATGTGGCGGAGGGTACCCAGCACTGGATGGCATTTTAGCCTGTGTGGGAGCAGGGTACGACAGATGACTAAGCTGAAAGGAAGTCTGGCTCTGCCCTGAATCCACAGAACACTTGACATGAGTCAACCTGGGGCTGCGGCGGGCCCCTGGGGTGGGAGAAAGGAAAGGGAGAAGACACAAACAGGATGACCACCACCTAGGCCTGGATCCACCTACTAGACACCAAACAAGGCAAACAGGTGCTGTCTGTGTTGTCAGCAGTTAACTGAGGTGTGCCCTGGAGCCACGCCTGCTTTTTACAAGCACCTCAATACTCTGCCACGAAGACAGCTGTGATGAGCAATGGACAGAGGGAGCCCGTAGTGAGGGCAGATGGGTGGGCGCACCACAGGTGCTGGCATGCTGGGAGTCCAGAGGGCAGCCAGAGTGGGACCGTACCTTCCACCTCATGAAGACGTAGTCCCCGTTCTTCAGCTCTTCATAATCGAAGTCATCTGAGTTAAATGATTTTGCATACTGATAAAAAGCCAGAAACTTGCCCTGGAAGCAAAAATGAGAGTGTGAAAATCAATCAACAGAGGGAGAGGTCGGTGTCAGAACTACTCTTAGGTGCCCAGGTACAGTCACCTTTCCAATGGCATGACAGGTGGTGACAAGCTCCTGACAAGGGCAGCCAAGGCTGAGTACTGGATAGGGGCCCCATGGTCATCCCCAGTGAACACAGACCTCAACTCTGGGGCAGATGGCTGGACTCCAGCTAAGGCATCAGTGGACCATACCTGCCGAGTTAACAAGGCCAAAGGATGGAATGGGTGCAATTCTAGGCCTTTACTCAGTACACCTTACCCACACACAATGGAAGGCTCAATTAATAAGATCTTCATAAGTAAATCCATAGTAGCAAAAAGAGTCATGCAGAACAACTTAAAATAGCCTATCTAGCCCCAAATAGAGAGAAGGTTTAGTGAAGCTTGGTCCTCTGACATGATATAGGGGCTTGGGCCAGCTGGTTAAGTAGAAACTAGAAATGGGTGATACAGCTGTCCTCCTGTATCCATAGGGATTGGTTCCAGGACCCCCATGGATACCAGAATCAACAGATGCTCAAGTCTCAAGATATAAAATTGCATAGTATTTATATATAACCCATGCATATCCTCCTATATACTTTATTTTTTTATTTAAAAATTTTTTTTAGAGATAGGGTCTTGCTCTGTTGTCCAGGTACGCACCACAACTGGCTAATTTTAATTTTTTTTTTTTTAAGAGAGATGAGGTCTCACTATGTTGTCTAGGCTGGTCTCAAACTCCTGCCTCAAGCAATCCTGCCTCCTTGGTCTCCCAGAGTGCTAGGATTACAGGCGTGAGCTACCATGCCTAGCCCGTCCCATATACTTTAAATCATCTCTAAGTTACTTATAATACCTCCTATAATGTATGTGACATGTAAAGAGTGGTATTACTGTATTGTCCAGGGAATAATGTCAAGAAAAAAGTCTGCACATGTTCGGTACAGATGCAAATTTTTTTCAAATATTTTCAATCCACAGTTGGTTGCATCCAAAGATGCAGAATCCACAGCTAGGGAGGACTGACTGCATATTGTTAAATTAGAAAAGTAGACTGGAAGAATAGGTTATAAAACTGTATCTTTTTTTTTTTTTTTTTTTTTTTTTGAGACAGAGTCTCGCTTTCTTACCTAGGCTAGTGTGAGTGCCGTGGCGTCAGCCTAGCTCACAGCAACCTCAAACTCCTGGGCTCAAGCAATCCTACTGCCTCAGCCTCCCGAGTTGCTGGGACTACAGGCACGAGCCACCATGCCCGGCTAATTTTATATATATATATATTAGTTGGCCAATTGATTTCTTTCTATTTTTATAGTAGAGACGGGGTCTCGCTCAGGCTGGTTTTGAACTCCTGACCTTGAGCAATCCGCCCGCCTCGGCCTCCCAGAGTGCTAGGATTACAAGCGTGAGCCACCGCGCCCGGCCATAAAACTGTATCTTAAGATCCCATTTTTGTAAAAAGACAAAAAATTATATATTATATATCCAAAAGGGATTCATGAAGAGGTTAACAGCTGTTTTATAGTTTGAGCCATTGTCATTATAGATGATTCTTTTTCTTTTAGCTTTTGTTTTTTCCAAATATTTTAAAATAAGCATGCATTAATTTTAAAAGAAAACATCTTAAAAAATTAAGGTACAAAAATATTAAGTCATAGATTTTGTCACACAGATATTTTTATCCTAAGTAGATTAAATATATGGAATCTTGACTTTATAGTACCACCATACTACCAACTTAAATACCACTCAGGAAAATCTGAGGGTGCAATACAATGTCTCTGCTTCTAGTTTATTTATTTTTATTTTTATTTTTTTTGAGACAGAGTCTCACTTTGTTGTCCAGGCTAGAGTGAGTGCCATGGCGTCAGCCTAGCTCACAGCAACCTCAAACTCCTGGGCTCGAGTGATCCTTCTGCCTCAGCCTCCCGAGTAGCTGGGACTACAGGCATGTGCCACTATGCCCGGCTAATTTTTTATATATATATATCAGTTAGCCAATTAATTTCTTTCTGTTTATAGTAGAGACGGGGTCTCGCTCTTGCTCAGGCTGGTTTTGAACTCCTGACCTTGAGCAATCCGCCCGCCTCGGCCTCCCAAGAGCTAGGATTACAGGCGTGAGCCACAGCGCCCGGCCTCTGCTTCTAGTTTACAATGGAAAAATGACACCATAGGTGATGTGTATTAGACAAACACAGGTGCAGTATAGAGCCCCAGGAGTCTCACATGGGACTCTGGGAACCCTCTGTGAGCTGGGAGAGGTGTGGAAGATGCTGAGTACTGTGAAGGCAGCCACAACTGCTGGAGGAGGAGACGTTCCACAGGCCCGGCTCCCTTGTGCCACCACATCTAGCACACCAGTGTTAAGGGTGGCCTTCTTAGTCCCTCTTTCACCTAAAAGATTTCAATCCATCCTATCAGAGGATGCAGTCCCAGATATCTTCCAGTGTTCTCATGGAAGTCAATGGGAAAATTACGAGTTGCTTTCCAGGTATTTAATTTGCGGTCAACTTAGCCTAAAACCAAGTTACTACTGGGCCTCAAAGACTTTGCTTTTTGCAGAACCAATTTGAAATGGGAAAGAAAGTTGAATGGGAGACGGGCTACAGTTTACTACAAGGAAGGACATTCTACACTGGGGAGGTCTAGGAGAGGGAGGAGCCGTCTTGTGAGGTGGCAAGTCCCGTAGGAACGGCCCAGCACTGGGCAGGGGTGGGTGCTGGTGGGAATGGGGACCCCTCCCACTCTGGTTTCTGGTACCAGGCGCTATCATATACCACTTGGGGTCCCCCGACCTTTTGGATTCTTGGATCTTGTTCATTTTATGACAGAGAGACACAAATGACTGTCTAGCTTTAGTGTCCATTTGCTTTAATAGTCAAAACATGTAGCTTTCAAAAAAGCTAAAAATTAAATTTAAATTTAACTGAAACGCAGCATTTGATAGATGCTCCTTTCCTAACTCAAGTAAAAAACATTAATAAGCAAAAGGATGCAGTAGGAGTTCTCTCCAGACAGTTTTGCCAGAATCAGGGGAGAGTTTAGATACCAGGCATCAGGGCCAATGGGAGAATGAGTTCTATAATCTCCATTACTGACATAACCATGTATGATTGGTTTATAGGAGGTAAACACATGGGACTTTCTCAGTGTTAAACAAAACTTCATCGTCACCATGGTCAACTAAGGCAAAAGCTTGGAAAATAGATTTTTGAAGACATGGTAATTGTGTGACAACCAATAAAAACGCTCCAGAACAGTAACTCTAAATTGTAATGAAGTGTTCACTGCTGGTAAATGACAATGTTCCACACTTGACAGTTAAAAAGAGGGGAGCCTGGATTTTTCAGTGGTGTATTTAAGACTGTACAGTGTTTACCAGGAGCCGGGTGAAAAGAAACAATGTGGTTCTGCCCTCATGGATAAGCCAGCAGGAGGGCAGGTTCCCAGAACAGCATCTCTGTCTCATGCCAACCCTACAGTCAGGGGTCACTGCTGCATGTTTCTCAGGGTTTTCCCCAAGTTGAAGTGATTAGAAAGGAATGGTGGACAGAAGACAGACAAAGGGTGTCAGGTGGGAAGGACAGGGGTATACTGTGAAGATTCTGATAGCTAGACAAAGTTTTCACTGGAACTCTAGGGGTTGCTCTTGTTAGATAACCACTTGCTACTTAAGCAGCAGGTCAGACAGTTTGGATAAACTCTCTTCCTAAGGAAGATGGAACAACTGAGGTTTGAGTGCAGAACAGGCGTCCATTTGTCTGCAAAGCCTGTAACTCCCA